>NC_053036.3:130665126-131290126 GCF_002575655.3 Aegilops tauschii subsp. strangulata | reverse complement strand
ACACACACCAGCCGAAGGGATCCGGCCGGATCTGTGACCAGCGGTTAGCAGAGAGAAAATGTCGCTACCGCTGCCTTGTTTATATCTAGAGAGGATGAGAGAATGAAGAGAGCAACCCTAGTAAAGCAAGCGCTCAGGCCCCTGCGTACATATATAGTGGAGTGATTATCTTTTTCTCTCCATAACAAGCGTTTCAATTTGTGTACGTGGCATTAAAGAAAAGAAACTCTCTATTTAAGGTGACTACCTGTACGACTCGTACTTACTACTACTGGTAGTAGTATTGTTCACTTGTGCTCCCAGGCCCTCCATTCATTGAACAACCCCACGGGTCAATAAACATACAATACTAGTATTTATATAGAGCGAACAAGCTCGAACTATTTTCGCATAGTTAAAAGTTGAGGGCGGGGCTTTTCCCGGGCAGTACGCACGACAGTTGTCGCGTAGGCGGTTTGACAGAGAGGCGAGGAGGGTGAGGGAGTAGCGGATTCAACTTTCTTACTGCTGGAAAGGTCGGGCTATGCGATTTGACGGCGCGTTACTGTTTGGATCCATGTGTTAGAGTTAGTTTGGGTTAGTTTGAACTCAACTAACCCAAAAATATCCAAACAGGAGGGTTAGTTTGGGTTACTGTTTGGATCCATGTGTTAGAGTTAGTTTGGGTTAGTTTGAACTCAACTAACCCAAAAACATCTAACCCACCCAAGAGGTGCTTATTTGGGTTATAGTTCTTCTCGGGACACTAAAAACACATTTTCTCTCGCTCTCCCCGCAGCAGATCCCTCCCCACTTCCTCAAAGCTTCTCATCCTCTCCCTCCCTCCCTCTCGCACCGCCCACGAAGGCACCTCGCGGTATCCACGCTCCATCTAACCCTGTCATCCAAACACCTCTTTCGCTAGAGTTACTTCAGGGTTAGTTCAGGATTAGAATCTAACTCTAACCTTTAAATGAGTTAGAGTATCCAAACAGGGCCAGGCGGTACGACCGGGGTGATGCCCCCCTTCCGTTCCGCACTCTAATCTGGTGCATGACATGTATTACGTCGACCCGGATGCTGCTGGCTGTCCCACATGTCGGCGAAGTAGTACGTAGTAGTAAGAAGAAGCAAAGAATCATGCGGTATAAGTCTTTCTAGAGATTCCAACAAGTGACTAGACTACACCGCGTGAAGTATCTCAAATCTCAAATCTGCCTTCCGGTTTATAGGGCTCAAATCTCATCAACCAAGGCATTTTGCGATTGGAGGAATGTATCTCGTACTTTACAAAACTACCCTAATTAAACTCATGCATTAATTACGTAGTTCTCTCGTTTTTCTCTCCGCCTTGGTCGCGGTGCACAATATTAACCACTCCTATATGACTAGCCGCTCTATCTACATGCGGGACATCAAAGCATCCGAGCCCGCGTGCCATCCACCAAATCACAGCGAGGTGCTACAGTCGAAACTCACTGGTCAATCCGGTGTGGCCGTCATGACCCGTCATATCACAAAACCCACACCCTTACCAGCAGTGGTAAAGTGGCCTCGAAGTTGGGCTGGACGAAGAAACCATCATTTCACTGGAATGCTCGTTGAAGCCCTTTCTCCCCTTTCTTGAAGAAAACCTCACTCCAGGCTACTCACTTCTGCCATTTTTCTTCTGTACCAACGAAGGAAAGGTGGGCGAATCAGTGATGCTGCTATATTTTCATTCCAAGAATCTTCTTTTTGTGAAGCACCGACCGATTCTCACAGCCTATTCTTTTCCCGTTTTCATTGCGATTGTGGTTTCCTTTCGATTGCTTTTTGTTTGTTAGTTCATTGATGGATCCTAGAGCACTAGGCAAAGAGTTGCCAGCGGACAACCCACTAGAGACAGCGATCTCCACGAAGCGAGCACCGACCAACGAGTTGACCATGTTGGCGGGCCAACCCATGGAGACGAAGAACTCCAAGAAACAAGCACTAGCCAAAGAGTTGACGACGTTGGCGGACGAACTCCTCAAAGAAAGTTGGAAGGACAGCAAGGTCCCCACTGTGCCTACCCCAGAAACTCTGATGGCCACCTATGCAAGGCTCAAGGCCGAGTTTGAGGAGATAGTCGCCATTGAGAAGCAGTATTCCCCTGGCAAGGTGATGGCCCCCATCGAGGACGAGGAGATGGCCCCCGGAGGGATGGGATCCCCCGGTGAGCTGCACAAGGTAAAAAGTAATGGCTTATTACCGAAAGTTGTGGTTTTTGATCATTTGCAATGTGCTTGCTAATATGTTAGGGTTGTGCAGGTGCCAGTGGACGTCCTTGATGATTCCGATGTCGCGGCCCGTCCTATGGACAACGCTAGAGATCGTTTTCGATGTCGTGGTCCGTCCTGTTGGCATCGCCCCGGAGATCGATTCCGATGCCACTGTCCATCCTGTGGACATCGCCGCAGAGATCGATTCTGATGTCGCAGTCAGTCCTGTGGACATCGCCGCAGAGATCGATTCCCATGCCGCTGTCCGTGCTGTGGTCATTGCCCAAGAGATCGATGACAAGAAATAGTTGGTCGCTCTAATCCTTCAGGGTAGTTTGCATTGCCTTGTGTTTAATTACCAGAACGATGTGTGTTATCAAACCATCTTAGGGCTAGTGCACTGTCTTGTGTGGGCGGTACTTGCTACTTTTGTTTGATAGTGAATCATGCGAACCCTCTCCGAGTTATGGAAACAGATGTATCCTCACCAGCTTTTGATGTAATATATGGCATGCTTAGATGTAAGTTTGAACTGTTTATCATATCAGCAGGGCTTATTTGATGATTCTTGGTGTTAGTAGGCTAGCTACTATGCAAGCTATAGTACTTGCAAAACACTCACCGAAGAGAAATGTTGGGGCTGATGAGCTCGTGGTACGCTTATACTGACTCGTCGTCGATCGGCCAATAGCCCAAGCTCCTAAAAGTGTAGGCTTAGCGATCGATCAGACAATAGTCGACACAGATACATTCAGGCCTCATTTGGTTCATAGGGTAGGAAAATCGTAGCAAAAGTACAGAGACATACAACACAAAATCATAACAGTACAGAGACGTCCCTCCGTTCCAAAATAGATGAGTCAACTTTGTACTACTAACTTTGAAATGGAGGGAGTCCAAATCCTAGGCGGGCTAGTTTGGCCTAGTGGGTTTTAGTGATATGACGTGGTACAGTGCCGTCCAGTCTTCGCGTGTGGTAGCAGTACTACAAGTAGAGTAAGTTTTCATGAAGAAGCGGAATTCAACGAAGTCATGATGGTTCCTTCGTCCGACTAACTTTGTGCATGGCAGGTGGACCAGGATAATTTTGTGCATGGCAGGTGGACCAGGATGGTCGACGTCCCACATGTCGGCGAATGAAAGTATTCTTTCCGATATAGTGGACGAGCAACGAGTATTCATTGTTTATTTTTGATGAAACCTATTGTCTCCACTGTTACGACGGAGGAGTGTGAAACACGGCAGCCCAGTGAACTTGGCATGTGCACCACTCCCTCCTTCCTCATGTAATACTACCATTGTGTTGACTATAAGGTTACAACTTTTTCTTACTCTCTCTCTATCTACTTCCTCTCAAATGTTTTTTACCTTTCTCTTTTTAGACAAAATTGTTTTTATGCCTCTTTTTTTAGAATTAGTTTTTTTATACCTAGGAGCACGTGTAGAGACGGGCTCCTGGAGACCCCACTCCTTGACTTTGTCAATGCCTCTCTCTCCTCCACATACGCGGGCTTGTCGAGAAGACAAGAGATGATCTCTTAGCACAATATGTTTCACCATGTTTTTAGGAATAACTAGTTATTGAAGATAAGGCTAAGAGATGATCCATTGTACACATGTTTTTTGTCATCTCTAAATTACATGCAAGACTTATGATAAGACTATCTAATCAACCATTGTACATGCCCTTTATAGCCCAACATTTTACTGGTACTACTTGCTATGAACGCGGGCAGCTAGCCTCTGAGGGGGGAGCGCGCGCAGGGAGGTGGTGGGGTGGGGGAGGGGTTCTGGTGGGCCAGGGCGGTAAGAAGCGGGCTTGGAAGCGGTGCGGACTCCCGCATGGCCCACCTCACATTATCACCACATATTTCTTGAAGTCCGTGCATGGCGGGCGGGCGATCTCTTCTCCCTCCCCCGTCTCTCTCCTCTCAGCCGACGGCCGCCGAGGGATTAGATTTCGGCTATCGACGGTTTATTCAATTGCAGTCCCACATGTCAGTGAAAATGCAAGACAATGCGTGTCCCCTCTGGTGAGCGGCGTGCGAGCCGGACTGTCGGGGGTGCGACGTGAACGCGACGTGTACGAGTTGTAAGTGTGTCGCCTTTTCCTTTTGAACTTGCAAAGCGTAACATTTTTGTGCAATCGATTGATAGAAATCCAGAACAAAATGATGAGGGCGGTGCTTTCCCGCGCGTTAGGCGGGCTAGTTTGAGTGATATGACGTGCGATAGTGCCGTCCACTTGCTCCACTTTTATGTAAGCAAGAGTTTACACTCTTATGTGGGAGGAGTGCGAAACACGGGGATCTGATTTTGATTGAGGGATAAATGTTCCCTGCGAAATAATGGAGCACTGTTAGCGATTATAGCATGATAGTTAGGGCATCTCCAGCGCTGGCCCTCAAATTTACACCGGCATCTATCCGAGGACACTGATGGATGCCATCCAATGCTGCCCGCATACCTTTCGACAACTATATGAACTAACCGGACAAAATTCGTGCAAACAAAGTAAATTTCAAATTGATCAGATGAAATTCATTACATTTCGAGAACTTTTCCTATAAACTGGACGGAATTCATTACATATTTCGCACAAACCATACTAAAACCTACTGTAAACCTAATCTAAATGATCGCTGGCCATGAACCCGACGACCATGTCCGGCCATGAACCCGAGAAAGCCGGCCATGGCCTTTGCCTCCTCCTTATCCGCCTCGATAACCTCCTCCTCCGGAGCACAAGGTTATGAAGATTTCTGCCTCCACGTCACCGTCAAGCGGCTAATCGGCCGCCGATTTTTATCCCACCAAGCATGGCGTCGACTGAGTGGAGGAGCGGTGGCCTTCCTGGGACCAGAGCGGTGGCGACCTACCGTGTACTACTCTTCCTCGCTGCCAGCTGCACCCGCGCACGCGCGCCGGCTTCGTGGTCGTGGCGGCGGAGGGCAGCCGGGGGGAGCCGGCGATCTCCTTCGTCTGCTCCTGCGAGAGTACGTCCAAGAGAGCTTTGGAGCGCGCCCGGAGCGGAGCCACCGATGTCCTTCGTCTGCTCCTGCGACAGTACGACCAAGAGAGCTTTGGAGTGCCCGGAGGCCATGGTTGGAGTGGTGCCAACAGAAGGAAGGGACGGGAGGAGAATGAGTGTGGGTCTTTGGCTATGGCTGGGAGCTGGGGCTCAAGTTAATATAGCAGGCGAATGGAAATGAGCCGCTGCAGATGGATGGACGGCTGGCACTAGAGTAGGTTCGTCGGCAGCCGTGGTGTCATTAATGCGGAGCAGTCACTTGCACCGGGATGCCGCGCGGGTGGCGCTCTCTCGGCCGTCGCGCTACTGCAATGTCGGCGCCAGTGAGAGGTCGCGTCGGGCATGAATGCGGACGCTGCTTCAGTGACTTAACCGCAGGTGCGTTGTCTCATTGACATGTGGGCCCAACGGGCATCAGGCCCGCATGTCAGTGACACACCAACTGCACCTGCAGTTAAGGCCGGTGAATGCGACATTGACGTTCTGGAGAGACAGTGATCGTTTCAGGCGGGAAGCGCGCGCTAGAGATGGAAGGGGTTTCGGTAGGCCAGGGCGGTCAGACGCTGGCGTGGTGGTAAAATGTGAACTCATGGATGACGAGCCTTTGAAGCGTATGCGGCACGTATTGACAACCAGGCGTCCATACAACCGCTCTTGTCGCCAGCTAGCATTCGACGACCACCATTAAACACCACACAACCATACATAACTTACGAATAATGGACGAATCGATCAGACACACACTCGTGTGCAGTGGCACTATGATCGGTTGCTCACGATAGTACATGGAGTACTCCGCACCATAGTACCCTCTCTAGCTAGGCTATTTTATAGATTGTCGTTGTGATGGACGATATACATGAGCAAGGCGCCGAGTCACGAGTATGACCGTTGGTGTTGAGCCAGGTGAATACATGCTCGGTGTTCGCGGAGGCCTCCAGCAAATGTCTAAACAGTAATGTCACATATGCATAATTTTGGTTTTTATTTCTTTCTCCACTGACAGGTAGGCCCGCATAGATAGATAGATAAAGAACACGAGCTGATGAGGCGCATGCGGACTGTTTGACTGGTCAACCAGACAAATACGGAGCTATACGCTGAGCCAGTGACCGTATAATCACCATATCTCGTATACAATGATCAAAGTGAGCTATCAAGACAAGTTCAATGACCGCCAATGCATTTTACTCGGTAATAAATGACCAGGATTGAAGGGGAATCCAAATTTCCTTCGTCTTCTGTCCTTGAGCTCTTGAAAAACCAATGCACTTTACGGTTGTCCGGCCACTCCACCCCAGAGCTGTCACCAAGCGTCGTTCATGCCACCACGCCGCACACTAACCGGTAAGGAAGTTATGGCATCCCGCCGCGCCGAGTTCCTCGCCGCCCACGATTGCACACAGAATGGTAGGCAAGCGGTGGCATCCCGCCGTGCCGAGTTCATCGCCGCTCGTGACCTCACACCTATGTGGGCGGAATTTGAAGCTGCCAAGGCCGAATGGGCGGTAGAGCAAGAGGCGGCCAAAGCCGCACAGAGGGAGCGGAAAAGTCAGAAAAAACTCAAGAAAAGAGAGGCCCGCCACCGCAAGAAAGAAGAGGACGCACGCGCTGCTGCGGAGAGGTCGGCGGATATCCAAGCACGGTGGGATCTCGCCGACAAAGACGGGAAGGAGAACGACGACGTCTGGCCAGCATGTGAGAAGTAGTAGTACTAATAGTTAGTGTGTGTGTGTCTGTGTCACCCGTACGTTTGTTTAATTAATTACGAGCATGTAACAGTACTAGTTACTACTGTAGTTTTTAGAGCAAATTACCAGTACATTAGCCTAGACTCAATGGAAAATTCCTATCCTATGCATCAAATGGCATCTCTTTCTCTATAGGAATTGAGATGCATGTCATCTCACTTCCTATGATTTTCATATTCCTATAAAATTCCTATCCTATGAACCAAAGGAGGCCTCTGCTGGAGTAACTACTGTAGCTAGCAGTACTGCTGGTACAGTAGTTTTTTTCAAAAGCGGAATTCAACGAAGTCATGATGGTTCCTTTGTCCGAGCAACTTCACAGTGGGTAAGGTTGGGCCTGTGATTTGACGGCTCATTAGTAATTACTGCGGCGCGACGACCGGGGTGCCTCTCCCTTGGAGTTCTGCGGGCATGCCAAGTGAACCAGGATGGTCGACATCCCACACGTCGGCGAGCGGAAGTATTCTTTCCGATATCACTGGTGATTTATGTTTATTTTTTATTTCTAATGAATGCTAGCGTTTCAACTCTTACGACGAAGGAGTGCCAAACACACGGCATGTGCTGGATGTCGCACACGTCAGCGAAAGGAGTGGGACATGAACAACGTGGTAGAGCGTCTCCACTTCTGGGTCGGAGACCACACGTAGTAGTACTACTGTACTAGTGGTATGAACGATACAAAGTGCGACCCGGGGAGAAAGACACGTCTAGTTGGAAGGTCTCTGGGCATACACGTAAACAAATATAAAACCTAATATGTGCCTCCAATTAATATAGTAGTAGTAGAGTACTTAGTCACGTACTCCATAACATCACCGGGCATTGCACGTACAACATTTAGTGGTAGTAAGAGACAAATGCCTATATGCCACGCATGTTCATACTATTTGTGCCTTTCTACTTCACTTACGGCGCTACGTTACACAGGTTCGCACGTCCACTCCTGGGTACATGTCCGTCTTGTAGTTCCAGTCCCACGTGTTCTTCATATAGATGGAACGATCCTTGCATGACACGCGCACCTTGATGCTAGATGTGTCGCGTGGCAAAAGGATGAACAAAGCTCACGTAAAAAAATAGAGTGGAAGAACATAGATTCCCGACGACCAAGGAGCAAGGAACCTCGGGGTGGAGCGTCTGCACTCATAATATTTCATATTATTCAGCGATATAAAATCAACCAATCATCTCCACAGTGAACTGGAAGAGTACGGAACACGGCAGCCCAGTGTAGTTACATCATACTATTACATGGCTAACCCACGCTATCACCATATTTCTTGGCTTTCGTGCGACACCTATCTCTAGTAATCCAGCAGCCCGTATCGCTCCTCCCTCCTCGTCTCTCTCAAAGTGCGGCGGGCTGGCGTTTTTGCCATCTATTGAGGTCAGTTAACTCATCACATGTTAGCGACATGCCAAGAGCATTCTAAAAAAATTCCTTTCACGTTCCATTTTCATAAATAAAAAATCCTTTCACATACGAATTTGACTGTATGCTTTGAGCAAGTTGCATGTCCTATACTGCTCCTGTTTGGATACTCTAACTTAGCTAGAGGTTAGACTAACTCATGACTAGCCCTGAACTAACTGTAGCCAAAGATGTGTTTGGGTGACCGGCTTAGATTGACAATAAATTCACTTGATGGAGAGAGAGAAGTGATTTTTCAGTGGTCCCAATGAGAACTATCTCCAGTTAGCACCTCTTGGGTGGGATAGTTTTTTTTTGGTGGGTTCGGTGCAACTTGCTCCAATTTAAACCCTCATGCTTGGATACTTTAGGGCTATTTGAGCCCCAACTAGCTCAAACTAACTCTAACCCATGGATCCAAACAGGGCCTATGGCCAGCCTCGACGCGGAGCAGTTGGTGCACCGGGAAGCGGCGCTCTCTCGGCCGTCGCGCCGCTTCAAAGCCGGCGCCAGTGAGAGGCCGCCTCCGCTCTGGCCGGGCATTAATGCAGAACTGACGCTCCAGGGCGACGCTAACCGTTTCACGCGGGAAGCGCGCGCTGGCAAGGGAGTAGAGGTTTTGAACCGTTTCATGTGTAGTACTGGTAGTTTGCAAAACTTCTCAATTATTGCACTCAGTTTCCTAAGAAATTGTGGTAAAAAACATTACTCCACAGCCTGCTTCCCTTCTCCTTCCTCTTCCACTTCCCACGCACGTCCGCGGAAAGCGACCGGTCAACCCTTATATAGGAGTGCTAGCACAAAAAGATGCATGCATGACCACTAAAATTTCCAGATTAAAGAGCCGCTCCGGCGGGAGTATGGCGTATGTTGTTACCTTCGGCCGGGCCATGGCTACCGGGCGACGGCGACCAGAGAAGAGGCGGCGGGAGGGGAATGAATGCAGCTACTTTAGGTTCGCCGCTCGGCTTAAATAAATGCGCACCATCACGTGTACCCGCGGGTGCACAAATTGTAACATAAGTGTCTGCTTAAGTGGGCGTCACGTAACTGGTGTGTGTGTGTGTGTGTGTGTGTGAGATTCTGAGAGATAGAGTCCGTGTGTGCGACTCTACACTTCGGACATGTACTCAACATTTTGCATCGGGATATAAGTATAATGGTATTTACTTTAGCTAGTGATTTACGTGGCCATGTTAACGTGGTTGTGTAAAACAATGTCACTTCCTGCTCGTGATTTGCGTTATATAATTACAAGCAAGATGCTCGTGCATTGCACGGAACATCAATATGCATTTTTTTACAAAACACATGTTGTGATTTACCCATGCAGGAGTAATCCCATGTGTAAAAACTAACGATATTTCGGGAATTTTATCAGAAAACTGGTATCTCGAGAATGTCATCGAAAAAATGAAAGATGAGAGATAAGGTGAGGAGGAGTGGAGCGTGGTGGTGACTGGTGGTCGGAATGGGCGGAGGCATGGGGATGGACGGCGCCGGCAGGCGGCAGCGGCCACCATGCTAGATTGTTCTGGAGACTTTCTTTTTTAATTGCTCAGCAATGAGGTGTGGGAGATAAGGATGTGGAGAGAGGTGCGGCTATCTTTTGTAATATTATCATAGTTTGCTTTCTATCCATCAGATATAGATCAGACGGTCTATATTACAAGATGGCAGGCACACCATCATCGCCAACTCTGTTTTTTATAAGGGTACAGATGATAAGTTTGCTAAATACTAAAGTAAAGTGGAATTTGTCCATGTTATACAAGTAAATTAAGGTGATTGTTTATCATACGGGTAAGGGTGGATGAAGGGTGGTAGGAACAAATGCTCCGCCTAGAGCATGTGTGTGTGAGATGGAGTCTCAGTGTGTGTGTGTGGGGGGGGAGAGAGAGATGGAGTCTTAGTGTGTGTGTGTGCGTGTGTGTGTGATGGAGTCTTACTGTGTGTGTGTGCGTGTTTGTGTGTGTGTGGGTGGGTTGGTGGGTGGGTGCGTGTGCGCGTGTGTGTGTTTGTGTGTGTGTGGGTGTGGGGGTGTGTGTGTGTGTGTCGCGGGGTCCTCGGTGGCAGATGTAATTTAAGTGTGCATGGCTTCATCATAGAGAGGTGATGTGTATGGCAGAGGCCACCAACGATGGGGTGCGAGAGAGAAAATGCCCGTAGAGAGGGAAGAGAAGGTGTGTGCGCGTGAGAGTAGTCGACATCGAGAGAACGTGTTTGTTCGAGAGACACTGAGGAAGACTACTATATATCGATGGTGCATGTAGGCGGGAATTAAACGAAGGGATGGTCTTATTGGTTTCGGGGATATAGGGGAATAGTGGGAGGGGGGTAGCTACAAGGAGATTGTTAAGTGTGAGAGTGTGTTTTACCCATCCAGGCGGAAGTTATGTGCACACAGGAAGAGAATGATTCGATGTGGCGTTAGGGTTGAGGGTAATTAACTATGTATGGAGACATAGATACCTTCAACATGCATGTGTGAGAGGTATACATGTATACGTGGGATGTGTCTGTGTGCGTGCGCATGATCGAGATAATAGAAAGAAGACATAAGTCATAAGCTAAGATCAACGACATGGGAGAGACGGATCAGTATGACAATATGCATGCATTCGAGAATGCAGGGAAGAAGGCCCGACAATTGAGCATGTGTTTTGTCTTTAAGAGATAGTGCCGTGGGCTGGAGCATGCATCTATGGCGAGCAGAGGGAGTGAGGCACAACGATTGTGCAAAAGAGATCAACCTATAAATGAAAGATGGTTGATGGAGAAACAGATAAATAGAAAGATAAAGATGCTAGCTAGTGTGCGTTAGAGATAGGAGTCGAGTGGATCAGAAGGCTGAGTTATGGGTGTGGGTGTGAGAGAGATGAAGAAAGGGTGCATGTGACTCACATACAAACAAATATCAAAGAGAAATGAGATCCCGAGAGACGGAGTTTTGTGTCTGTGAGAGAGAAACATATTTCAAAACGAGAGTGATAGCTAGAGAAACATATGTGGGAACGCAAGATATCTCTAGGGAGAGAGAGTGTGTGTGAGCGACATACAAGAGAACAGTGGAGAAATATGAGACCCTGGGAGACAGAGTTTGTGTTTGTGTGTGAGAAAGAGATATTTAAGAGGAAGAGTCGTAGGTTCTCATACCTAAGGAGCGAAAGACATCTATGTATGAGGGGTGTGCGAGTGGCACACAGGGGAATAGTAGAGAGAAATGAGACCTCGGAAGACAAAGTTTTGTGTTTGTGTGAGAGAAAGAGATTCCACATGGAGAATCATAGTTAGAGACACATAGCAGGGAGCGAGATATACTTAGAGAGAGATAGAGTTATGAAGGTCGAGGGAGAGAGTACCGTCAGTGTGTTACAAAGATAAAAGATCATTGTCGACATACAGGTAGCACGAGAGATACCCGAGAGACGATGAAAGCGTATAGGTCTTGAGAGATAGTCCTATATAAGCATGAGTGATAGTTATATGAGACGAATATCTGGATTAAATGGGATTCAAATATTTAAACTGGAGATCACGACATCGATAATATCATAACGCAAATTGGTGTATCAAACATGCATACTCATTTGAATTTGGGGACACGTGTAATGTTATATAGTTTATCAATATTGGTGATCCATAGATTCTTTAATTAGAAACAATGCATGGTTTATATGCAATTAATGTCTAAACGGGATTACACTATATGTTGCGTGTGTGAAACACATTATACAAGTTTGAGAAGTAAAAAAACACGCATGAAACACACATTAATTGGAGACAGTTAGCGAGCAATGCATACATTGGATTTCAACATAAAGTGGTTTCAAATATTTGAAAATCCAAATTGATGGATACAACCTTATGAATCTGAGATCATGCCATTTGTAAACCATATTTATGTATAAAGGGTGTTGTGCTTTTGAAAGTATATATAAAAAATGATGTATATAGAATTTTATTCCAATCGAAAATGGATCCCGCCCGGAAAAAAATAGAATACAAACGGGATTCGAATTGAGTTGGCACGGTAAACGTGCACTCTGCAAAATTTGAACAAAGCGGGGAAAGTCGTAGTAACCGCCCGAAACCAAAATCTGCGAGATGGAAATTACTACTGCCTATCCCTGCCACGCAAAGCCTATCCGCTCGATTTCTATAGGTTTCAATAGGGGTAGGTTTGTAATTTCACTCAAACGTGACATAACTGCCTCTCACCCGGATTCATACACAGTGGGCGCCAAAACACAGTGTGTCCTCGGCCGAAATCGACTCCCTCCCCGATTCATACATGGTGGGCGCCAAAAATAAACTCTCGTCAGCAAATATTCGGTGTATGCGAGATTACCATCCTATCCCTAACCGACTAATATTGTTGTGATGTAGAAAATTTGAAACGGGGGCTAAGCTTGTAAATTTCCTCGCATTTGAGACAAGCGCGCCCTGAAGACATGGTTCCCCCCTTCCTCTCCACCTCCATTTCCCCATTCGTACTCCGTGGGCGCCAAAACACCCTCTCCACCCCAGCCTCCTCCGTCCGCCACCCCATCCACCCCCGTCCTCCTCCACCATGCCGGAGCTGATACCCCGACGCCACCGTCCATTACAAGAGATCGACCTCTCTCATCCACGGCTTCGGACCGGGATCCTTGCATCCCGTCCTCTCGCTTCATCCCCGCCGTCGTCCACCTTGCCGGCGCCGCTCCTACGACCGTCTCGTCCACTGCGCCCCGCCACCACCGTCTACCCCTCCTAGATCTGCTTCCACGCTGCCGACAGCCATCGCTACCACAGCACCGTCAAATTCACAGCAGATGCATACACGGCGCCGCACCAGAGGCGGTACTCTTTCGTATCTGCTCAACTTATCTATTGCAGTAAGAAAATAGATCGCCACTGCTTTACTCTGATTTCTTGTCCATCACTTACTTTGCTAGTTGAGAGCAAACATTGGTTGCGAAGTTGCCTTTGTCTGGTTTGCACCTTCAGATCTGCCATGGCACGCTCAACACTATACTCCCAATGCTTATGGTTTTCCCCTTTTATATCCCACACTAGTTAAATCACAGTAGACTAGATTTCAAAATTGGGTCAGTCGATTTTTCAGAGCTCGCCAGAGTTCGCCGGTGCGAACGAAGGGGCTCGGGTGGGGACTTTGGTTGTGGGGGGCGGTGGTGGGGCCTCGCCGAACAAAGAAAACTCGACGCGGGTGGGGGCGGGGGGCGGGGGGTGGGGGTGGCGGAGGAACACAGGCGGTGGGGCCGGTGGTCCGGCCGGTGGCCCGTGCGGTGTTCTGTATGGGAAGAATTAGAGACGAGGAAGAAGAAGGGTTAGGAGACGAAGGATCTTCATCCAACCGCCTGAAATGGTCGACTGACCCAAATGACAAGTCATGTGACTTGCATGCATACATGCCTTTATATTCAGTACCATCATCGTACCTGCTTAGCACTGCTCCTGAATCCATCAAGCTAAACAACATGCCACTCATAATTCCAAACTTGTTGGTCAAGTACGAATCTGATATGATGCTGATATTACTAAAACAGATAACATTTAATTGGTCAGCTAATGTTCCTACTTTACTTTCGAAAAAGCATGTGCACCACATATAGAGAGACAGCAGGGAGTTGCTTTCTTAATGGTCTAGTTCATCATGTGTGGGCACTGCGCAATGAACATTTTATTATCCAAAATCTGCTTGCTCATCTTTAGCATGTTCCTCTTCCGTTCTTCTTTAATAAGTACTCTCTCCGTTCCTAAATACAAGTCTTTGTATAGATTCCACCATGGACTACATATGGAGCAAAATGAGTGAATCTACACTCTAAAATGTATCTGGATACATCTGTATGTAATCCATAGTGGAAATCTCTACCAAGACTTATATTTTGGAATGGAGGGAGTATGATAGTAGTACAGTATGTTCCTTGTAGTGAAGATGAGCAGGGACATTTGCAGTGTAGAGGTCTATACGGTCGGTTGGTATGGACACTTTGAACTCTTCGGGCCTCTTTGATTCGTAGGATTTTGTAAACATGGGAATAGGATTTGTAGTGGCCTGCCCACTTGAATCCTATAAGAATAGCAAGGAAATGCGGGGAGCTGTGTCGCCTTTGAGAGTTACACTGATATTAACAGTACCGCACCTTTAGTTGAAGAGAGCTGGTATCCGAAGCCTTTCTAGCCGTACCGGCAATACTAGCACATATATTCCAGCAAGTTCCACTTTGCTGATTTTACTCTGATGCTTACGGTTTTCCCGTTATATCTACACTATGATCTGTGTAGTTGCTTTGTGTCGAACTAGCAGCAGTCCACTCTTGAAGCTAAACACTGCAATGACTTACAAAACTGGCACCAAGGCATTGAGTGCCATTCTGGATGCAATGAAACTCATACGCTCCCCACCTGTTGACTCTTGTTCAGAATATGATCCTAATGACTCTTTTTCAAAATTGCCACATATAGAGAGACAGCATGGAATTGCATTTCTTTGGGTGTTGTGATTCATCATGAGTGGGCAACCAACATTGTATGCAATTAAGCGGAACCTCAAGAATAGCTTCCTCTTCTGTTCTTTAACATGTTCCACTTTTGTTATTCTGTATTTAGTACGTACAGTATGTTCCTTGTCAGGAAGGGGAGCAGGGACATCTGCAGTCAATAGCTGATAGAGCTGGCATGTACTTGATCGATAGGCTTTCAATTACTAGCGGCAATACAACACCGTATTTTCAAGCCAGTTCCACTTTCCTGATTTATATATCGTGGTTATGGTGTACCCCTTTTATGTACACTATGATCTACCTAGTTGTTGTGTGCTCTTGTTATCATGGTTTGGCAATAAACTCTCTATACAGTATATTTTGAACCTATCATCTACCAACTATCCTTACTTCTGGAGCCTTTTTTTGTGTACTTGTGCCAGATTATATAAATGCACGCACCATATTACAGCACACATGAGCTCTCTCATCAGAATCCAGTGATAGTACACAAGTGTTTACAGGGGCGCCCCTATATTAGAATATCCTCTGCATTACAAAGATAATCTCACAACTATTTATGTTTTCATGGTTCTCAGATATTATACGTAATTACAGTGAATATCATAATCCGTGCATCAGAAGAATATTGTGGAACACTGCAATGACTTACAAAATTGGCACCAAGGCATTGAGTGCCATTCTGGATGCAATGAAACTCATACGCTCCCCACCTGTAGATTCTTGTTCAGAATATGATCCTAATGTCTATTCTAACCTCAAGGAGTCAAAGGCAGATGGCCTGTCATGTTCACGCATGAAGGTGCCTGCTCTAATTTGGCAAGGTTTTATTGATTGCGCGTATCTTGCATATGTTGTCTTGCATTTCTTCTACTTTGTAGCACCGCCATCTTCTTAGTTTACTCATCATATATGTCGAGATGCCATGCCCATCCATTATCAATACATATTCCATCTGTCATCATACCATGTTTTTTCACTCAAATGTTGTTCTTGTGCATCAGACATCGAAAAGGAAGAGGGTGATTGCCGAACCTGAAGGGGCACCAGCAAAGTCCTTGAAAAATGTGGCAGTGCCGGAGAAATCATACAACACCCCACTTATATTGGCTGTAAAAACAGTGACACAAAACGTAGGACCGACTCCAGCAGACTGTACCCATACTTCACTGGCCACACCACTAGCCCCACCACACAGGACCTGTACTCCAACAAAAGGTATGCCAATTTCAGTTGCCATAGCACCAGCCGTACCACAGAAAAATCCCACTCCAGCAAAGAGTACAGCAAGTCCACCGGCCGAAGACCTATCCCAACTGCAGAAACGGCCAATTCCTGCAGATTGGAACCCCATTCCAGTTACTCCCAGTTTAAAAGTCAATGCTTTCAATGTTTTTAGGGACTACGTGCATATATTCCCATCATTGGAAGATTATAGTGAAGACAAACACCATTTTCACATCTTCCTGTCCCACTTACGTGTAAGTGCTATTATTCATGGTGATTATTTTCCTATTTTCTGCTGATTGAACACATCAATGATTTACATTACATTGTTGTAAGTAGGCAAGGGTCAATCTGGATAGTCATGATGAGCAAAGCTTGCTTGCGCTTTTCAAGGAAGCATTGCAGCAGTATTGGTGTTACCTGAGGAAATCACACTTTGATGGAAAGTCTATATACGAATTTCTAGTGAAGTCTCCTGTGCTAAATTTAGAAGATATTGAATGGAAAAACCTTCTTATGCACTGGTCTCGTTCCGAGGATGAGGTACTGTCTATGATATCGCATGACAATTTGAACTTCTACTTTTCCGCATGTGCCTTACGGATCTTTTTTGCAGGAAATCTGCTCGAAAAAGAATTCTGATTTGAAAAGAACGGCAGGATATCGCAAATATGCTGCCCGCTGCTTTGCTCTTGTTAGTACCTGTTGTCCTGTATCACTGTACTTGCATACATACCTGGTTCAGTATGTGACAGCAGTATGCATGATAGCTTGCTTATCAATTGTTCGCTCCAAATTATCTGATATGTATGAATGGTTAAATTAGTGTAGAATATATCCAATGCCAATGAAATTTTTTAGCTCTGCATTGTTCTTGTAAGTACATGCTGTCCTTTATCAGTGTAGTTATATTGACAGGTAGTTGTTCATGTACCATCACTCTGCAGCCTATTTTCCTTTGCCCTCCATTTTCTACACATAAGATCTATATTTACTCTTACCATAAGGTTGGATAACACCGATGGTACTGAAGAAGTTTAGCTCTGCCTTGCTCTTGGCCGTACCTTTTGCCTGTATCGCTGTACTTACATTTATAGCTACTTGGTTATGTAGCATCACTCTTCATGTTATCTTAAATATTCTCCATTTTTTCTTATATTGTCACATCTATATTTACTCTTAACAAAATGTAGAATAAAGGCAATGCTTATGAAGAAGATTCTGTGGTAAACTTCTTGAATTCCCCCCCCCCATCAGCATGGACAAGGGCTTTATAGAGCCTGCCTTCACCAATAATGTAATTTTGTCCTTCTCAAGACTTCAAACTTTGTTGTGTATATTTGGTTAGGCATGACTGCAACAACTGTTTATTTTTGGTGTTTGCATCAAATTGCATGTATAAAGTTTATTATGTACTCCAGTTCATAAACAAAAGTTTGTCCTTCTCAATTTAAGTTTTCGGTTGTACAACCAAGTTCCTTCTTAATACCATGTAAATTAAACTATACAAAGCAAGTGATCTTATTTTGCCAATCTGAAATGGGATAAATTGACAGCACACTAACCATTGATACTTATGAGTTCTTGATCTGTAATCCAGTGGTGTCGTGAAGCTGCCAACTCCTTCACAATGTCATTTCCTGCCATGTCTTGACCTGAACAATACCATATTGTGTTAATGCTATTTTAAACTGTGTACTTTATTCCTCGGTAATAAATATGATGAATTGTCAGCACTGATACTTATATGTGCAAAACCTGTCATCTGTCTGCTTGTTTATCTTTCAGAGTGAGGAGGATATAAGTGTCAAACAAGTGCAGTCTCACCAGCTTGCTCAGCTGCTTGCGCTGCAGCTCCCGAGCAGGGCTAACCTTTCTTGAACTTTATTGAAGTGTTGTTGGTTTTGTATATTATTTTGTCGGCGTGTTTAGTTGCACTAGTGGCGATCTTTGATGCCCAGTGTATGTAATCTGCAGTTTGCTTGTGCTTTATTATCATAGTGGCGAACTTTGATGCCCAGTGGATGTAATATGCCGTAATTTGTTTATTTTATAGTCTAGGTTTTTTTCTTATTCATGATGCTGCAGTTATTTTACTGTATATATATCTTGTCTTCGCAGTAAACCGGCCAAACCGTAAAATTACGGTACATAATTGGGCCGTCATCGAAATCACCATGTATGATCCGCATCATGGGCACCGTCATCTTGATCCGTTAACAGGCCTAAATATAAACTGGCCCACTTGTAGATTCGGGCCTTTAATAGGCCGAGTAAACCGCCGGCCCTATTTTCCCAAGAAACTTAATGGGCCTTTAGGAGGCTGAAAAGTAGGTTGGGCCTGAAACGTGCCGAACAACTCATGGGATGACAGAAGGCCGAAATAGACCCCGGCCCATGAATATGCCAATCAAATCATGGGCTTATAACAGGCCAAAATTGTCTCGGTCCTTGTTTGGCCCAATCAGATTATCGGCTGCGAGCAGGCCGGATGCGAACTGGGCCATAGTTAGGCCCAACTATATGACGAGCTTTTAACAAGCCAAAATTAATATAGGGCCAAAATGTTAAACGAGCCCTTAACAGGCCAAAACGAATATCAGGTTGAATTACTAAATGGGCCTTTAGCAAGTGGGCCCAAAAGCATAGCGTCCAGTTGACGGGCCGAATCTGATATGGGCCATAATTTAGCCCAAAGCCTCTTAAAGGGCCGGACCTGATCTGGGCCGTAATTTGGCCCAGAACGTGGTAGGCTATTACCGGGCCGGATCTCATATGGGCCATTATTAGGCCCGGAACGTGGCAGGCCATTAATGGACCGGATCAAATATGGGTCGGCATTTGGCCCAAAACATGGCAGCCAGTTAATGGGCCGGCCTACTAGGGCCCTCAAAATCTTGTGGGCCTACAGCTGGGCCGGCCCATTAATGTCGGCGAAATCTCATGGGCCTTTAGCTGGGCCGGCCCATTATGGTCCACAAAAATCTTGTGGCCCTTCACCTGGGCCGACCCATTATGGCCCACAAAAATCTTGTGGGCCTTTACCTGGGCCAGCCCATTATGGCCCGCAAAATCTTGTGGGCCTTTAGTTGGGCCGGCCCATTTAAACATTAAGGGTCACTTTTGGGCCGGTCCACGTGTTAACATATCATAGGCGCATCTCCCCCATTGGATGAGTGACACCTGTGCCAACACGGAGCTGACACGTGTTTCCTACAGCCAATGATGATTTTACACGTGGAAAATCCCCATTGGTCCGGGTTGTTAACGGGTTATCGGATCCAAAACTGGACCCGATAGCTTAACGGCGTTCTGTTACGGTGGATGCCACGTGTCGGTCACCCTTGACGAAAGCACTTATGTGACACGCGATTTATCGTCATGGAAGCGGACACTTCCGTTATGATAATTTTGGTAATGTCATGGAACACTTCTACGACAGCACAGGTATGACTATCTTGATTCTGTCATAAATTTGTCATGGATGTACATGCATGACAGACTGTGACAAACACGTATCATCACGGAAGTGTATTTTTTTGTAGTGCTCGTAGGTCAACCAGAGTAAGGTCCGCACCAGAGTGGTTCGGTAATCCTATTCTGGAGGTCAAGTTACTTGACCATGATGAACCTACGAACTATGAGGAAGCGATGATCAGCCCAGATTCCGCGAAATGGCTTGAGGCCATAAAATCTGAGATGGGATCCATGTATGAGAACAAAGTGTGGACTTTGGTTGACTTGCGCGATGATCGGCAAGCCATAGAAAATAAATGGATCTTCAAGCGGAAGATGGACGCTGATAGTAGTGTTACTATCTACAAAGCTAGACTTGTCGAAAAAGGTTTTGACAAAGTTCAAGGTGTTGACTACGATGAGATTTTCTCACTCGTGGCGATGCTTAAAAGTCTGTCCGAATCATGTTAGCAAATTGCCACGTTTTATGAAATCTGGCAAATGGATGTCGAAACTACATTCCTTAATGGATTTCTTAAAGAAGAGTGGTATATGATGCAACCAGAAGATTTTGTCAATCCTAAAGGTGCTAACAAAATATGCAAGCTCCAGCGATCCATCTATGGACTGGTGCAAGCATCTCGGAGTTGGAATATACGCTTTGATAAGTTGATCAAAGCATATAGTTTTATACAGACTTGCGGTGAAGCCTGTATTTACAAGAAAGTGAGTGGGAGCACTACACCCTTCCTGATAAGTATATGTGAATGACATATTGTCGATCGGAAATTATGTAGAATTTTCTGGAAAGCATAAAGGAGTGTTTGAAAGGAGTCTTTCAAAGAAATACCTCGGTGAAGCTGCTTAGATATTGAGCATCAAGGTCTATAGAGATAGATCAAAAACGCTTGATAAGTTTTTTCAATGAGTACATACCTTGACAAGTTTTTTGAAGTAGTTCAAAATGGAATAGTCAAAGAAAGAGTTCTTGCCTGTGTTGCAAGGTGTGAAGTTGAGTAAGACTCAAAGCCCGACCATGGCAGAAGATAGAGAGAGAATGAAAGTCATTCCCTATGCCTCAGCCATAGGTTCTATAAAGTATGCCATGTTGTGTACCAGATCAATTGTATACCCTACACTGAGTTTGGCAAGGGAGTACAATAGTGATCTAAGAGTAGATCACTAAATAGCGGTCAAAATTATCCTTAGTGGAATAAGGATATGTTTCTTGATTATGGAGGTGACAAAAGGTTCGTCGTAAAGGGTTACGTCGATGCAAGTTTTGACACTGATCCACATGACTCTAAGTCTCAATCTGGATACATATTGAAAGTGGGAGCAATTAGCTAAAGTAGCTCTGTGCAGAGCATTGTAGACATAGAAATTTGCAAAATACATACGGATCTGAATATGGCAAACCTGTTGACTAAACTTCTCTCACAAGCAAAACATGATCACACCTTAATACTCTTTGGGTGTTAATCGCATGGCGATGTGAACTAAGATTACTGACTCTAGTAAACCCTTTGAGTGTTGGTCACATGGCGATGTGAACTATGGGTGTTAATCACATGGTGATGTGAACTATTGGTGTTAAATCACATGGCGATGTGAACTAAATTATTGACTCTAGTGCAAGTGGGAGACTGAAGGAAATATGCCCTAGAGGCAATAATAAAGTTGTGATTTATATTTCCTTCAGTATCATGATAAATGTTTATTATTCATGCTAGAATTTTATTAATCGGAAACTTAGTACATGTGTGAATACTTGGACAAACAGAGTGTCACTAGTATGCCTCTACTTGACTAGCTCGTTGAATCAAAGATGGTTAAGTTTCCTAGCCATAGACATGAGTTGTCATTTGATTAACGGGATCACATCATTAGAGAATGATGTGATTGACTTGACCCATTCCGTTAGCTTAGCATTTGATCATTTAGTATATTGTTGTTGCTTTCTTCATGACTTATACATGTTCCTATGACTATGAGATTATGCAACTCCCGAATACCGGAGGAACACTTTGTGTGTTACCAAATGTCACAACGTAACTAGGTGATTGTAAAGGTGCTCTACAGGTGTCTCCGATGGTACTTGTTGAGTTGGCATAGATCGAGATTAGGATTTGTCACTCCGATTTTCGGAGAGGTATCTCTGGGCCCTCTCGGTAATACACATCACTATAAGCCTTGCAAGCAATGCAACTAATGAGTTAGTTGCGGGATGATGTATTACGGAACGAGTAAAGAGACTTGCCGGTAACAAGATTGAACTAGGTATTGAGATACCGACGATCGAATCTCGGGCAAGTAACATACCGATGACAAAGGGAACAACGTATGTTGTTATGCGGTTTGACCGATAAAGATCTTCGTAGAATATGTGGGAGCCAATATGAGCATCCAGGTTCCGCTATTGGTTATTGACCGGAGACATGTCTCGGTCCTGTCTACATAGTTCTCGAACCCGTAGGGTCCGCACGCTTAATGTTCGGTGACGATCGGTATTATGAGTTTATGTATTTTGATGTACCGAAGTTAGTTCAGAGTCCTGGATGAGATCGGGGACATGACGAGGAGTCTCAAAATGGTCGAGACATAAAGATCGATATATTGGACGACTTTATTCGGACATCGGAAATGTTCCGAGTGATTCGGGTATTTTTCGGAGTACCGGGGAGTTACGGGAATACGGGGGAAGAAGTATTGGGCCTCATGGGCCAAGTGGTGGAAGAGAGGAGGCAGGACAAGGCAGGGCGCTCGGCCCCCCTAGCCTAAACCGAATTGGACTAGGGGGCCGGCCCCCCTTTCCTCCTTTCCTCCCTCTCCTTCCTTCTCCATCCCTTCCTCTTGGTGGACTCCTTCTAGGACTTGGAGTCCTAGTAGGACTCCACACTTGGGCGCGCCTCTAGGGTCGGCCGGCCTCCCCTCCTCTCCTCCTTTATATACTGAGGCAAGGGGCACACAAGTTGATCAGTTGATCTTTTAGCCGTGTGCGGTACCCCCCTCCACCATAATCCACCTCGGTCATATTGTAGCAGTGCTTAGCCGAAGCCCTGCGTCGGTAGCATCATCGTCACCGTCATCACGCCGTCGTGCTGACGGAACTCTCCCTCGAAGCTCTGCTGGATCGGAGTTCGTGGGACGTCATCGAGTTGAACGTGTGCTGAATTCGGAGGTGCCATGCGTTCGGTACTTGGATCGGTCGGATCATGAAGACGTACGAATACATCGAGGGTACGTGGACAACACTCTCTCCTCTCGTTGCTATGCATCACCATGACCTTGCGTGTGCGTAGGAAAATTTTGAAATTAGTATGTTCCCCAACAATATTGTTCATCAAATATATAGCCAGTTAAATTCTCAACCTAGAACGACGTGCATGCCCTGTAAACTGATATGGAGGAAGTAGTAAAATGAGGTGATTTTACTGAGCGATGGGCGGGGGAGCATGGCCTGTCATGCGGTCCCACGTGTCATGATGTACCAAGGCGATGCGCATGTCCCTCTTGAGGCAGAACAATGGCAAAGGAAATATTACGTGGTTTTCTTGAAGGAGATGATGGCGAAGCGAAGTGTGAAATAATGGTTGCTTCGTCCGTCTAGGAAGGTGCGGCACTGTGATTTGACGTCTCATTGCTCATTACTACTACTGGGGCAATACGACTGGGGTGCGTCCCCCTTGTTGTTCTGCACTGTTAGTTGGTGCATGACACGTCGACCCGGTTGCTATATATCCCACATGTCGGCGAGAGGAAGTACATAATTCATGAAAGCGAGCGTCGACGGAGGAGTACAAGACACGGCTTGGTTTTTGCTGCTTCGCGCGATCCATCGATACAAACCCGGACTAAAAAAAGGCGAGGGCGGGTCTTTTCCCGCGCGGCAGGCAGGGGAGCTTGGCATAGTCTGTTCGAGGCAACGAGGTAGGAAGGGAAACAAGCAAATAAAGGTTGAGCGACTTAGTTTTGGGAAAATCTGATTTTATGGAGTACGTACCCACTATGGAGGTAGTATACTACTTACTACTCCCTCCTTTCCGGTTTATAGGGCAAGTCTAAAAAAATTCATTTTTCCGTTTTATAAGTCTCAATTCTACTACTACTAGTAGTAGTACCATCACATGTTGGATTTCAAGGTGCGTTAAATCACCAGATGCAAGCATTGTCAAGAAAAAACTATGCATGTAGAAGTTCATGGAAATTTAGTGGTCATGCATGCATTCATTCTAATTAATGCCTCGGTAAACATAACTTCTTGAGAAAAATGAGCGTACATTACGTGTGCAAACTATGAAATTAATTCCACCACTCACCGTCTACCTTGGTTGGAGAGATTTTGAAATTGAGCCATAAACTGGAAAGGAGGGAGTAGTAACATAGCCTAGGGTAGCTTGCTGCACCACAGACTCCAAGGAAATTGCTGTAGTAGTACTACTCCTATATACTACTCCAATGAAATTGAGCCATAAACTGGAAAGGAGGGACGAGGAGTAAACGGAGGGACTAGTAAAATTTTCTCCTCGTCCCATGAGCCACCGCGCGCGTGGGCGAGGGAGCGGGCGTATGGCATAGTACTACTACCTTCGTCCTGGTTTATAGGTCACCTTTGTAGTTCGTGCCAAAATTTTACCAAATATTTAGCTAACAAAATGTTAATGCATGTCAACAAAAATTATATCGTTGGTTTCGTATTTCAACATAGTTTTCAATGATATAATTTTTGGTAACATGCACGAACGTTTTGTTAGTTCAGTCTATAGTCAAAATTCGACACAATATACAATGGGGACCAATAAACCAATATACAATGAGTAGTATAGTAAGAAAGCTTCACCTCGTCCTGCGAGCCACCGCGCCCGTGGGCGGGGGAGACGGCGTAGTAAGCAAGCTTCTCCTCGTTCTGCGAGTTGACGGGACACATCAAAAGTAACACGTACAGAGCATCTCGAGTGTATAGAACCTTGCCTCTAAGGTAGGCCACACATGGTTTGCCTCTTTTTTAACATAACGATCAAGTCGCAGTTTGTTTGTTCACCCGTGGTAGACGATCCTCCATCAAGTGGACAACCAGTACACGTGTCAAATTACCACGTGGGCTGCCTTTTCATACAGAAATGAGCTCCACCGTGTACCTGCGTGGGTGTGGTTGGGAAAGAGATGGGAGTACGTGCGTCGTGCGTGCTCCTCTTCTCTTCCTGCACGTCCCCCACCTACGTAGGTGTGTGTGAGAGAGATACAAACCTAGACAAAATGTGACGTCCATCCCCATGCCTCCGCCCAGTCCGACCACCAGTCACCACCACGCCCCACTCCTCCTCACCTTATCTCTCATCTTTCTCGAGACTAGCAATGTGCCTGTGCGTTGCAACGGATCCAAAGTAGAATAGTACTTGTTCACAAACTTGAAAGAAAACACTATTGTTTTGTATACATATATACCACTAAAAATATATTACGTTTCACTCAAAATATATTTCTCGGGTTGTTTTGATGAGGTGACGGAGGGATGTGGTTGCTTTCAAGATAATAAGGGGTTTTCTTCAAATTGGAGCAGAGAAGTGGGCTATCATTGCAAAAATGCCACAACTTACCTCGTAGCCATTAGATGTAGATCTAATGGTCAGAAATGACGGATGGCAGACACACCATCATCACCAACTGAGTCTTTTATAGGAGTAGAGATGTCATTTTTTCGATGAAATTCTCGAGATTCCATTTTTCCGATAAAATTCCCGAGATATCATTAGTTTTTACACATGGGATTACTCCTGCATGGGTCAATCACAACAGGTGTTTTTTAAAAAGATGCATCTTGATGTTCCCTGCAATGCACGGGCACCTTGCTAGTCTATGAAAACAACCCATGGCAAAATTTCACGGCGAATGAGGGATTTGAATCTGCTGGGAGGGGTTGTTTGGATTTTGCCCGGGGTAGCCAAAATATTGGCCACCTTTTTGTCCACCGGTGCCTTTGCCACCGATGAACGAGGAATGGCTTGGGTGCTCATGCATCCTCCAGCGCGCACGTTGGAGACGAGCTCGCACGATCTGTGCTTTTTTTGTCCCACCACGCCGCCCGAGCCAGTCGCAGACCGACTAGCGACCCGCATATTACGCCATCCAACCATAGCCGCACACATTCTGACAGCAACTCAACCAACCGGACGAAAATCATGCAAACACGGCGATATTTCTCATAAACAATGACAAAATTCATGTAAAATACCGGATTTTCATACAAACATGACGGATTTCATTACATTCAAATCAACTAAGCGGTGCTAGTTTTGGACAGCACAGGTATATAATACCTGGACTAAATGGTCGCCCACCGATCCATTTGAGTTCCTCATGTCCGGGAGCATGATCACTGGACTGCCGGGAGCCCCGGAGGTATATGCTTCAACGCGAAGGACGGCTCGCTTCCCCGCTACCCAACTGATATGGTTGGCAGATGCCCAAGATGATGGTGGAAGGGGGCTTCTCCGCTTCTGTGGAGCCCATGCGGGGTCAACGAAGGTCCCTGCAACAAAAGGATCCGGCAAGACACCTGCTGTGTACGCCGGCTTCGCCTCCGCGGTGGCCTTCATGGCACCCAAGCAGTGGCGGCCTCCCGTGTTCTACTTCTCCTCGATGATGGCGGCAGACGTGGAGGCGCTGGCCACCGACTCGTCGCTCTCGGCACACCCGGCTTCTGTCTCTGCTTGCATGGCGTGGCCACTGGCATGGGAATCTCGGCCACAGGAACGCGAGACGCAGTCGCAGACACGGGAGGCGCGGTACGAGGCGGCGGCATGGACGGCAACGACAACGCACGTGCGTCGCTCCTTGTCGAGCTGGCATGGAGCGGCGAGTTGCTGAACCGCGCGCCGGCTTGAGGCGGCAACTGGCTCCATCAGGCGAGGGGAGGGAGGTGGATCAGCGAGCTGCATAGCTCATATCCGGCGGGCTCGGCCGGCCACCTAGCCGGCTTGGATGTGGGATTACTACTCTTCATAAGCCATTGTAAGAGTGGACAAAATGGTGAAGGAGGAGATAGGAGATAGGGGTGCGATTCTTGGCCGGCGTTTGGCCTCGTTTAAATAAGGGATTAAACAGAACGCGGACGGGAGGAGCTCGGCCGTCGTTGCGTTTAATGCCGGCCCGGTCATGAACAGACATGTGTCCAGAGTGGGTTTCTCAGCTTCCACACGGGTTTCATGGAGGCGTTTGAATGCGGCAAGGAGGCGTGTTCAGCCGGGCGTGCATCAAGTGGCACCCTCGACTTTGACGTACGACGCCGCGCCGTTCTTCCACTGACGTGTGGGCTCTTTCGGTACATGGCCTGCATGTCAGTGACCCAACGCAGGCAGCGCACGGCAGAGGAACTTTTGGTGGGCCAGGGCAGTCAGAAAGCGGACATTTTATAAAGTGATGATTGTTCATTGAGTGTGACGTCATCTATTTCATCTAGATAAGCCTACTATATAATGTAAGAGTTTAAAAATTTTCATATATACGTTGATAGCCCGTTCCATACGTTGTGATTCATAAAGACCGCTGCAAATATCAATGTTCTGCTTATCACAGACAAGATTGATTAAACCTTGCAAAAGAAAGATAAGATTGATTAATACTCGTGACAATCCATGTCCTTAACAAAGGGTGCATTCACGTATAGGTTGAGCGTGTATCTTGCGTCGTGTGCGGTGTCGCCAGTGTGCATGCAGGTGTGCGAGTGTTGCGTGCGTGCATGTGTACATTTCAGTGTTGCACGCCTGCATGCGTGTGTGTGTTCGTTGTGTGTACGTGTCAGTGTTGCACGCTTGCATGCGTGCATGTGTTCGTGCGAGTGTTGCGTGCGTGCATGTATACGTGCGGGGTGAGGCTACATGTCAGTCGACTGACTTTTTCATCTCTGGTCAGTAGATTTTCCAACCGCTGGATACGAAATCAAGGGCCTGCAGTTTATCTTCAACCTCCACCCCCTGAGCCGCCAGCCACCGCCGGCCGCCGCCACCCGCGGCCGGCCTGCGCGGCCACGCCGCCCCGCCCGCCCCGAAACCACTCCCCACCGCCGGTCCCCTGCCGCCCCGACCATCCCTCTAGGCCCCCCCGCGCCGAGATTTTTCTCCGGCGATCCCCACGCCACCGCCCAATCACCGCGCCCCCCCCCCCCCCGCCGTCGACTGCCAACCAGAGGTCTCACGACTTCGAATCCCCACCAACCACTAATTTATTACCATTTCTGTCCTTCATATACGCGCTGATGGTTGGGTCCTATGGTAATGTGCGCTGCTGAATGTGGACCGTTTGACTGGTCAATTGATCGTGTCATCAACAAATTACGGAGTTGTATGGTGAGCCAGTGACCGTATGATCACCCTAAAATGTATTTTATTAACACAGTACAAACGCAAACTACCATTTCTTTCTTTCATATACACGCTGACAGGTGAGCCCCACGGTTACATGCCCTGATGGTGCAACACTAGTTGCGCCACGTGGAACGTTTGACTGGTCAATTGATTGTGTCATCAACAAAATACGGAGTTGTACGGGTGAGCCAGTGACCGTATAATCACGACATGTATTTTTTAACACGGTACAGACGCAAGCGTTCATATATACGCGCAAGCACTCACCGCTATAAGCGCACACACGCAGACCCTACCCCTATGAGCACCTTCGAGAGAGTGAGCCAGCATATGATCTTGAGATTTTACGAAGTCACCATAGGTGCCTCGTAATCGAGTGGAACGTCTCCTCCCATTGAACGCATATCGCCGGAAAAATACTGAAATTAACCCAGGATAAATGCGAGCACCAGGACTTTAACCCTGGTGGGCTCGAGACACCACTGTCCTCCAAACCATCCAACCACAGGTTGGTTAGCACCACAAAATGTATGTGCTGACCGTGATGAGCTTATTCTGAAGTCCAGTGACCATATCGTGCTTTCCCTTCAAATACAATGACCGTAAGTGTCGTCAACAAAATACGGAGCACGCCTCAAATACAATGTCTGTCAGTGTCATCAACAAAATACGGAGACGTATCATGAGATAGATATCATATGATCACCATGAGAATATATACGGTGACCGTAATGAGCATATTCTGAAGTCCACCGACCGTATAGTGCTTTCACTTGAAATACAGTGACCGTCACGCGTGAATGTGCCATGGGCTTGCATTTAGAGGGCCGAGAGATAGTTTGTGTGCGTACGTGAAAGTGGTGTAGAAAGAGGGGGTGTCCGGTGGAGACAAGGAGAGATTTGCCCTTCGTTTCTCTTTATCATGACTAATATTTTAGGAGAAAATATAAACATTCACAATGCACAACAAATATTTTTGGATGCACCATGCAATTAACTTTCATGTATTAGTCGCCGATTGCGTGTGTGGTGTGGTGGGCACATCATTTCTAGTTGGGGTGGGCACATCATTTCTAGTTGTGGTGGGTCAACATGAGGACTCATGGGTCGGTTCCATCCTGCGCTACATAGGTTGGACCGAGACGCATTATACGAAGACCCATGTGGAGGACTCGGCGTACAACACGAAGCTACCAGAGTCGTGGAGGACACTATCCCCACTGGTGATAAGCTGACTATATATGATTTGTAACCCTAGGCCCCGAGTATGTTATAGAAGCCTGGGGGCTATTTCGTCGATAGTATACACACACACAATGCCTAGTATTCACGTGTACTTTGTACACACCCCTATCACTAATATACAGTACCAGGAGTAGGCTTTTTCCTCAACTGCAAGGGTCCGAACTTGGGTAAAACCTTGCCTCATATTACCATCCAGCCTAACAGTCAGGGATATCCTACTGAATGATCTGATGGAACCATATCTGCCAACTACTAAGAGAGAGGTGTGTCTGTGGGGGGGATGTGTGCGAGAGGGGCCTAAAGATAATGTGCGTGCGGGAGACACGTAGGCACATATATGTGCATATAGAGGGCTAGTAGAGACTGTGCGTGTGTATATATGCATGTGAGAGAAATAGTGTTTCCCAACTGAGATTAGTGAAAAGAGTGGTACATAGTAGTCAGAAAGAGAGAGAGAGAGAGATACAGAGAGAGTGTGTGCGTGAGACGCCCCGACACCCCAGGAGAGATTGTGAGCATGTGTGAAGGAGAAATGCCGATGTATATAAAGTGTGTGCACTTATGGGTTAGATAGAGAGACATATAGCACGTTTGTGAGAACGGACTGAGGCATAGTGCATATACGTGTAAAAGGCGGTTCTACGCATTAAATTAAAATATAAATGGCATTATTATTTTGGATGAGGTCATGAATTTTGCAATTTGCGTATGAACGAAAATTGGTCTATCAGACACCCATACTCTATTGAATTCTAACATGTGCATGTGTTTATTTCATATTATCGATCCATAGAGTGAGAGTGGTTTGAAATACAGGCAATGCATTGCTTTTGCAATTCTTATATAAACATTAATTAGTGCACTCCATGTTGTTAGTGTGAAGCACTTTATACAGTTGTCACTTACATGGATACATTCCAAATTGCTAGCTACGAAATAGAATACATGTTGAATTCAACATAAAGGGGGTTTCGAAGATTCGAATTCATAGGAAGTGCATTCATCTATTTGAACCCGAGATAATGGCATTTCTAAATTAGATCTAAAAGGGGGCATCAATCTTTGTTGTGCGTTTGAACATGCTATATATTCATACGCATGTCTAACTATTTTTTTGCAACCAAGGAGATTATATCTGGAACCATGCATGAACTGAGGTAAGTTACATATTTTTTAATATATACTCGTGTACAATGTATATTCAAATGTACCCCATCCATTCGAAAATAATCGTAGTTTTAGGACTTTCAAGAGTAAAGATTTGTGAAGTTTGACAAATCCTGAAAGTTCAATTCAAGAGAACTGAAAACGTTAATGCTTCTGCTCCCAAATATTGAACGAAGCGCCAAATAAGCCTCTGGTCACCCAAAACCGCGCGAGACTAATGTTTGGTGGTAGGAAATTACTGTCCTGACTCTGGCATGTGTAGCCTATCGGCCCGATGTCCAAAGGTCTAAACCGGGGTAGGTTTGTAACTTCACCAACATGCCAGTCTCAACTGCCTCCTAGAAGCATTCATACGTCGTGGGTGCCTAAACACCCATGTGCTCGGCCGAAATCTATCCCGCCCACTATTTGGGACACCTGAGATTACTGTCCTACCCCCAACCCGCAATATGTCCGAAATTTTAGATGGGGCAAAGTTTGTAACTTTCCCCAAATTTCAAACAAGCGCGTCCCAAACCGAAACATTGTTCACCCTTAGTTCCCCCTCCCTCCGTTTCCCCATTCATACTCCATGGGCGCCAAAATGCCCTCTCCACCAGCCACGAAACCCCAGCCTCCTCCGTCCTCCACCCCATCGCACCCAATCCACCGCCGCCCTCCGCCATCACGCCGGAGCCGGTACCCCGACGTCATCGTCCAATGCAACCGCAACCGCCACACCCTCAAGGACTTAGCAGCTGAAGCCGAGGCAGAGCTTCCTCCACGACGCCCACGCCGACGTGCGCCATACCAGAACCACTTCGACCATGCCGTCCGGCGCCTCACCGCTGCCACTCCGCTATCGCAACCGTCCACCGCACCGGAGATGTTCCCGCTACGCCGTCGTTCACCGCCTCGGATCTGGTTCCCCGTCGCGGACAGACGGCCACCGCACCACACTCAACAACTTGGCCATGGGTTCGTCCAAGGCTCCACCGTCCTCCACAACTTCTCGTTTCCAGCGAACCACAAGAAGATTGTTGGAAAAACATAAGGAGGAAACAACACTGCCAGCAGAAAGAGGTACTCCTCTTCCCTTATTCGTGCAAACTTACGTCTCTGCTCACACCGTATTCATCCCATGAAAGAAACTAGTTGAGTGCTTCGTACTGCATCTTCTTCATGATACTAAATGCACAAGGTTTCCTCCCATTTACTATTTCACCTTTGCTAGAGGTTAGTAGCCCGCCTAGATTTCAATTCAGGGTCAGTCGAATCGCAATTAAAAGAAGCAGCACTCGCTTAGGCGCACGGAGCACCTAGTCCGTCTGTTCGCCGGGGAAGCGGCACATCGGTCTCTATCATGGGGGTGTGGGGCGCAGGAGCTGCTTGTGCCCGATCTGGAGGTCGGCGGGGCTTGAAGGGATGGCCGGGGCGGTGCCAAGGATGGCGGTGCGGTGAGGTCGAGGGGAGGGCGGAGGCAGGGGACTGGGCCGGTGGTCGCTGGCGTTTGGAGGAAGATTGTAACACTGACTGGCTGGAGGTAGATGAAGGCGATCTGTCCACTCTTTGTACATCAGACGGTGCAGAAAAAATGGACTGACCTATTTGTTTTCAGTCGATTATTATTTTCATAAGACCACACGTAGTGGTGTGCTGGAGGAGCATCTGCATTTCCCAGTCATCCCTGTGCTCATATTTCAAAATCCTAGAATCTAGTAATTTCGTGTGCCATGCATGTTGTAGAGCTATCATATGTCTCCTGTCATTTATTTCTCACCGACATGCTATCTGCTACCTTTACATTGTACTACTTGTGCACACACTTCACCCATACTCACATTATTGTTTTTTTATGCGTGGGTATTTCAGACTCTGACGCAGTGTTGATGAATACAAAAAAGAAAAGACAGAAGTCGCTCTAGTGTAATTCGAAGATAAGCACTAAGCGTCTCAGCGCTCTATAGGGTGCAGTGCCAGCAGATGGAGACAATAAACGTAGCTCTGCAGTTGATGATCTCAATTTCCACACACAACCATCCCAGGTGCTTGCTTTAACTTCGCGCTGTCAAATGTGGTTGCATGTTGCATATGGTGTGTAGCTTGTATTGCTTCCAATTTGGTTAAATTGCATCAGCTTACTTTACACATTATACCTTTGATAATGACATGCCTTCCTGTTTTTGATACATACTACATATGTCTATTAACCATGTTCGTACATTAAACTAATGCTCTTTTGTATCCCTCATCAATCACTTATGACGAGACAGTCACCCGAGTGGGTTACTGTGAGACGCGCTACTCGTTTAAAGAGTGCAGTGTCATCCTCCCCACATGATTCTCAATAAACAGCAAGGCTAAATGAAGATAGTCAATGTAGCTCTCTAGTTGATGACCGCAATTCTCCCACACCACCATCGCAGGTGCTTGCTCTTACTTGGCAGTGTGATATGTGGTTGCATGTTGCATATGGTGTCTACCTTGTAATGCTTCTAATTAGGGTAAATTGCATCTGCTTAGTTAACACATTATACTTGTGAATATGACATGCATTCCTGTTTTTGGTACATATTACGTCTTTGTATTAACCATGTTCTTAATCAAACTACTTTTCTTGTGTATCCCTCATCAATCACTTTTGGCGAGACAACTTCAAGTTGACAATGTAATATTGTCTGCATCTTGCATATCATTTCAAACATGTATTGCCTCTAATTTGTTGAAGTGCCACTTATAATTAGACACATCTAACTTGGTAGAGTGATTTTGGTTGGATCTTTCATATGGTGTCGAGATTGCATTGCTTCCAATTTGTTGAAATGCCTTCTGCTTAGCGTTTTTCGTACATATTCCATCCTCCTACAATGTGGTTGCCATACATAAAAGTTGTGTTCGTCAGTATCATGCATCAATGAATTTGGAAGTGCGAATTTCATTCCTTTTTCTTGTGTGTTTACTTGACAAGGCAAAATCTAAAAGGACGAAGGCACGGAATGATGGTGGTCCTCTGGAGCAACTGAAACAGATGATCTCTGAAGATTCTCCTGCTACTCCTACTGCAGTGCAAGTTCCAAATCTCATCTCCCCTACTCCACAACCCCAGGTGCTTGCTCTAACATGGCAGTGTGATATCTGGTTGCATGTTGCATATGGTGCCTAGCTTGTATTGCTCCTAATTTGTACATGTGAATATGACACGCTTAGCTTACACATTATACATGTGAATATGAGACGCCTTCCTGTTTTTGGTACATACTACATCTGCCTATCACACCATGTTCTTACTTCAAACTACTGTTCTTGTGTATCCTGCATCTATCGCTTATGATGAGACTGTCACGCCCGTGGGTTAGTATGAGACGCGCTACTCTTATAAAGAGTGCAGTTTCATCCTCTCCACATGATTCTCAAGAAATAGCAAGCCTAATTGAAGATATTGAACGTAGCTCTGTACTTGAAGACCGCACTTCCCCTACGCCACCATCGCAGGTGCTTGCTCTAACTTCGTAGTGTGATATGTGGTTGCATGTTGCATACAGTGTCTAGCTTGTAATGCTTCTAATTAGGGTAAATTGCATCTGCTTAGTTTACACATTATACCTGTGAATATGACATGCCTTCCTATTTTTGGTACACACTACATCTATGTGTCAACCATGTTCTTACATGAAACTACCTCTCTTCTGTATCCTGCATCAATCACTTACGATGAGACACCTTTATTTGTTGCATATTGCATATTATTTCTAGCCTGTTGCGATGTATTGCTTCTAATTTGGTCAAATACATTTGTTAGGCCACCCTTTTAATTTGGCAGAGTGATATTGGTTTCATCTTTCATATGGTTTCTATCTTGCATTGCTTCTAACTAGTTCAAACACCTTGTGCTTAGTTTACACTTTATACATCATACATGTCAATATGTCATGCTGTCCTGTTTTTCATACATATTCCATCCTCCCATCATGCGGCTGTCTTACATGAAAGTAGTGCTCGTCAGTATCATGCATCAATGAGTTCTGAAGAGCAAATTTTATTCCTTTTTCTTGTGGGTTTGACTTGACAAGGCAAAATCAAAAAAAGAGGAAGGAAAAGAGCAAGAAAGGCGATGATGGTGGCCCTCTGCAGCAACGTAAACGGAGCATCTGTATGGATTCTCCTTGTACTACTAGTGCATTACAAGTTCCAAGTCTCCGCTCCCCTACTCCACCATCCAAGGTGCTTGCTCTAACTTGGCATTGTGATATCTGGTTGCATGTTGCATATGGTGTCTAGCTTGTATTGCTCCTAATTAGTGTAAACTGCATCTGCTTAGCTTACACATGATACGTGTGAATATGACACGCTTTCCTGTTTTTGGTACATACTATATTTGTCTATGACACCATGTTCTTACATGAAACTACTCTTCTTGTGTATCCTGCGTCAGTCACGTATGATGGGACACCTTTAAGTTGGCAGTGTGATATTGGTTTGCATCTTGAATATGATTTCTAGCATGTAGTGCTTCTAGTTTGATGAACGCCACCTATGACGAGACAGTTTTAACTTGGCAGAGTGATATTGATTGCACCTTCCATATGGTGTCTAGCTTGCAGTGCTTATAATTTGTTGAAGTGCCTTCTGCTTAGTTACCACATTATAGGTGTGCATATGTCAAGTCGTCTAGTTTTTCGTACATATTCCATCCTCGTATCATGACTTTGCCTTTCATCAGAGTAGTGTTCGTCAGTATCATGCATGAATGAGTTCTGAAGAGCGAATTTTATTCCTTTTTCGTGTCGGTTTGACCTCACAATGCAAAATCAATAAAGCGGAAGGAAATTGGTAAGGCATTGGATGATGGTGGTCCTTCCGAGCAACTGAAACGGAGGGTCTCTACATATTCTACTCCGCCATCCTCCCAACAAGATTCACATGACAACGCAAGGCTAGACAGTCAACATAGCTGTGTAGATGATGAGCACATCTCCCCTACTCCACCATCACAGGTGCTTGCTCTAACTTGGCTCTACTATATGTGGTTGCATGTTGCGTATGATGTCTAGCTTGTATTGCTTCTAACTTTGTTGAATTGCATCTGCTTACTTTACACATAATGCCTGTGAATATGACACGTGTTCCTGTTTCTAGAACATACTATATCTAATCACACCATGTTCTTACATCAGACTACTGTTCTTGCATATTCCGCAACAGTCACTTATGATAAGGCACCTTTAAGTCGCCACTATGATATTGGTTGTCTTGCATATGATTTCTAGCATGTACTGCTTCTAATTTGTTGAAATGCCAGACAGTTTGAACTTGGCAGAGTGATATTGGTTGCAGCTTTCATATGGTGTCTAGCTTGCAGTGCTTCTAATTTGTTGAAATGCCTTCTGCTTAGTTACCACATCATAGGTGTGAAAATTTCACATCGTCCTGTTTTTCGTACATATTGCATCCTCGTATCATGCGTTTGCCTTTCATCCGAGTAGTGTTCGTCAGTATCATGCATGAGTGAGTTCTGAAGAGCGAATTTTATTCCTTTTTCTTATCGGTTTGACTTCACAATGCAAAATCCATACAGCTGAAGGAAATTAGTCCAGCAGTGGATGATGGTGGTCCTTCAGAGCAACTCAAACAGAGGGTCTCTACAGATTCTACTCCGCCATCCTACCAACAAGATTCGCAAGACAACACAAGGCTGGACAGTCAACGTAGCTGTGTAGATGATGAGCACACCTCCCCTACTCCACCATCACAGGTGCTTTCTCTAACTTGGCACTATTATATGTGGTTGCATGTAGCGTATGATGTCTAGCTTGTATTGCTTCTAACTTTGTTGAATTGCATCTTCTTACTTTACACATAATGCCTATGAATATGACACATGTTCCTGTTTCTAGAACATACGTGTAGATGATGAGCACATCTCCCCTACTCCACCATCACAGGTGCTTGCTCTCACTTGGAACTGTTATATGTGGTTGCGTGTTCCATATGATGTCTAGTTTGTATTGCTTCTGATTTTGTTGAATTGCATCTGCTAGCTTACAACTTATACCTGCAATGATCACTTACCCATAAGACACATTTAACTTGGGAGTGTGATGTAGGTTGCATCTTGCATCGTCTTCTAGCTTGTACTGCTTCTAATTTCTTGAAATGGCACTTACGACGAGACACTTTTTACCTGATAGAGTGATACTGGTTGCATGCTCATATGGTGCCTAGCTTTCATTTCTTCTAATTTTGTTGAAATGCCTTCTACTTACTGTTTTTCATACATATTCCCTCCTCCTATCGTACATCTGAATATGCAATGTTGTCTTCTTTTTGTATATATTCCATCCTCCTATCATGCGCTTGCCTTACATCAAAGTAGTGTTCGTCTGTATCATGCATCAACCAGTTATGCAGAGCTAATTTTATCCATCTTCTTTTGGTTTTGACTTCATAAGGCAATATCAGAAAATAGGAAGGAAAAGAGTAAGTTCGGGGATGTTGGTGGTCCTCCGGACCGACGCAAACAGAGACTCTCTAGATTTGCCACTGCTACTGCTAATGAAGTTGAAGTCCCAAGTCTACATGATGAGTTCATCTCCCGTACTCCACCATCGCAGGTGCTTGCTCTAAGTTGACAGTGTGATAATTGGTTTCATGTTGCATATGTTTTCTAGCCTGTATTTCTTCTATTTTGATTAAATTGCACCTGCTAAGTTTATATGTTATACATGTGCATATGACATGCCTTTCTGTGTCTAGAATGCACTGCATCTATCAATCATACCATGTTCTTACATCAAAGTACTGTTGTTGTGTATCCCGCATCAGTCACTCATGATTGGACGCTTTTAACATGGCAGTTTGATAGTGGTTGCATCTTGCATTGATTTCTACATTGTACTGCTTCTAATTTTTGAAATGCCACTTATGACAAGACACTTTTAACTAGGTAGAGTGATATTGGTTGCATCTTTCATATGCTGTCTAGCTTGCATTACTTCTATTTTCTTGAAAATCCTTCTGCTTAGTTTACACATCGTAGCTGTCAATATGTCACGCCGTCCTATTTTTCTTACATATTCCATCCTCATACGGTTGTCTTACATCAAAGTATTGCTTGTCTGTATCATGCATCAATGAGTTCTGAAGAGCAATTTTATTCTTTTGTGTTGTGGGTATGCTTTGACATGGCAAAGTCAAAAAAGAGCAAGGAAAAGAATATAGTAGGGAATGGTGTTACTCGTCGAGTGAAACGGAAAAGGATCTGCCCTCGAGATTCTGCTGGTACTTATAGTGCAGTAGAAGGTCCAAGTCCACCGGTAAATCTACAAACACGGTATCACCTGCTCCACCAGCTGCAACATCCGCTTCAACTATACCAGCATCTCAATGAGTTACTCGTTCGTTTGCTCCGGAACTGGCCAGTTCCCAAGCTGCATTCACACCTAACACTACTTCTGAAGCACTGCTGACACAACAGGACTTGGCAAGATCAGATGAACCTCATGAGCATCAACACCAGGACGGTACCTGACCGAGTCAAGCTGCAGTTGCATGCTCCTTTATATGTACTCTCATAGTTTGATGTGCACTAACACTTTCCATATTTGTTGTTGAACTAGCACCACGGTGCAAGCGGAAACAGACATCAGGGATAATGCTTGACAGATTAACAAAATCTAAAGGAGGAAGAATGGAGATCCATTTTGAGGCAGGTTTAAAAAGGCCACGTGATGCTACAGAGTCAGCCAAGTTAGTATCAGAGGCAGCCATTACCGTGAGGTGTCATGCACGTATCCTCCCAACATGGATCCAGTACAGGAATGAGAAAGACAATACCCAGTTTAACACCTTCCTTGACCATTTATCCGTAAGTAATGCTATTCATCGCAATTTGTCATATTGTCTTGTGTGTGCCATGCTTTCTAGCTTCCTCCTAATAAGACTCCCTTTCTTTTTTCAACAGATGAGGTTCAAGTTGGATCCAAAAGTTGATGCAACTAAACAAAGATGCACTCATGTTTTTCAGTCTGCTCTTCGACAGTATTGGTACCACCTTAGAAAATCTCGCTTTGAAGGCAAGGCTAACAATCGCCCAAACATCTCAGAATATATTACAGATGAAGACTGGACAACCCTAATTAAACACTGGTCTGATCCAAAGTATCAAGTAGGGTATATGTATTTGATCAGACCACATATTGAACTTGTATTTATGTATGTGCCTTACAAGTGTATCTTCTTCTAGGCTAACTGTTTGAAGAATAAGACCAGCCATTCTAAAGTGAAATTCCAACAGACAACATGATCTCGTAGCTATATTGCACACTGCGAGGCTCTTGTAAATAGCTACTACTTCTTTATTTTTTCTGTGCCATATTATCGTATCTATATTGACTTGTTCCAAATGCAGAGGAAAACCCGTGCGGACCAAAAAGAGCCTGAACCGAATGCAGTGTATATCTTCAAGGATTGCCACACCAGCAAGATGAAGGGCATGAGCACACCAGTTCAGGCCGCCGTTGTAAGTCCTTACTCCTCCTGCCTTTGAACTGATTGGTAATGTGATGTGTTCATTTAACTGCTTGGTTTGTAGCCAATGTCAGTTACTCTGTTCACTTTTATACACAGTTGTCTTAACGTATCATTTCACCTTACATGGTTTAAAAGAGATGAAGGATATTCTTTTGGTCTTGATCTGTAATCTAGTTGTGATGTTCACGTGCGCACACAATGATAGAATAGCCTGTTTGTTTTATATCTGTTTGCCCATGATATGAATGATGTCATACTATGTTCATCCTACTTTAAACCATGTCTCTTTATCCTTAGATGTCAACGAATATGAGGAAATAGACAATACAGTAGGCATGCTACATGGACATATGTTCCGAAAGTGATTTTATTTTGTAGTTGGCACTACAATACATGCTAATGTATTACAGTAGTTCACCAAAATAAGTTATGTATAAACATGAAACCTACTTTGTTTGTTTTTTGTCTCATTAGTAACTTATCTGGTACACTAATCTACAAGTTCGAACTTTCAGCAAGCTATGGAACAAATGATTGAATAGCCACAACCACCTGAAGGTGACGAGGCTACCACAGGCACAATGTCACCTCTTGCTGCAGTGCGTCAGTATCTCTCCACTAACAGTGCAAAAAGCACCTTCCTACATAATATTGGGTTGGTTGTCAAGGTAACCTCGTCCAAATCGCCTACTGAAAAAAATCTTTCGGCTAGACAGAGTGATATATCTGTGCTCCAGACACAAGTCCAATCCCTAATGGACGTTGTGTCGGAAACAAAAATAGTGGTTGACAAATGTCGTGAAGATATGAATGGTTTTGGAACCAGACTATCAGACATTTGCTTCGTTGTTGAAGAGCAATGGCGGAAAAAGGGGAAGATCGTGCTGCTCCATCAGGTTCTACAGCCTGAAACATAAGCATTCAGATCAAATGTTCTGTGCTTCTATACATCTGATGGTGCTTTTATCTGCAAGGACTGTAAACTTTATGCCAACAGGCCTTTGTTGTATGGATGGAATTAATGTTGTCGTGATACAGCATTTATGATGCTGCCAAAGGCTGCAGCAATTACAACGCTATTTTTGTATAGTGTAGGTTTATGTTAGTAATGTATTCGGCCGAAAGCTTCGTAGGAGCCCAACATGCCAACATTTGTCTGGCCCATTTCAATTGGGCTAAAAATGATTCTGGGCTGAAATTTGCATGTAGCCCACTAAAAATATTTGGGCCTAAATTAACATAAGCTTTCATATTTTTCTGGTAGGCCTGTTCCCATAGTGGTCCTTTAACAGGCCTAAATATAATTTGGGCCCTCAGTAATAATAGGTCGTTTACATGTGTAAATATCTCGAACCCATAAAAACATGGGCCTTTAATGGGCCGAAAGTAAGATTGGACCCTGATTGTGCCAAATAACCCACTAGTCTCAGCAGGCCAAAAATGGTGGCCCATTTACAATGCGGATCGTCCACAGGCCGAAATTCAGACGGGCCGTAAATGCACCGACCTACTACACGGGCCTTTAACAGGCTGGAAGTTCGGTCGGGCTTGATTAGTGTCATTTTTATATGGGCCGTTAGTAGGCCCGATGTGGCATTGGGCCACATATGGCCCATGGATTTCGTCCGACGTTAACGGGCCGAAAGTCACAACAGGCTGAAAGTGGCCCAAATCTGTAGCGGGCCACTAATAGGCCGAATGTCAGACATGGCCGAATATGACCCATATCCTTCACGGTCGTTTATGGGCTGAAAGTTTCAATGGCCTATAAATGGGCCCAAATGAAGCAGGACCTTTAACAGGCCGGAAACACACCGGGCCATAATTCGGCCCAAATTCTTAGCGATTGTTAACGGGCCAGAAGTGACCATGGGCCGCGATGATGACAAGTTTAGGACGGGCCGTTGACGGGCCGATTTGACACTAGCCGTATGGGCCTTAACTAAGAATGATGGGCCTTTAGCTGGGCCGGCCCATTATGGTCAGCAAAATCTTGTGGGACTTTAGCTGGGCTGGCCCATTATGGCCCGCTAAATCTTGTGGGCCATTAGATGGGCCAACCCATTATGGCCCGCTAAATTTTGTGGGCATTTAGTTGGGCCGGCCAATTTTATCTTTATGGGCCACTTTTGGGCCGGTCCACGTGTCAACGTATCATAGGCGCATCTCGCCCATTGGATGAGTGACGCCTCTCCCAACGGTGAGCAAACATGTGTTTCCTCCGGCCAATGAGTATTTTACATGTGGAAAATCCCCATTGGTCCGGGCTGTTAACGGGTTATCGGATCAAAAACCGGACCCGATAGCTTAACGGCATTCCGTTATGGTGGATGCCACGTGTCGGTCACCCTTGACGAAAGCACTTCTATGACGCACGATTTATCGTCATGGAAGTGGACACTTTCGTGATGATAATTTTGGTAATGTCATGGAACACTTCTACGACAGCACAGGTATGACTATCTTGATTCTGTCATAAAATCGTCATGGATGTACATGCATGACAGAAAACGTGAGCTACTGTGACAAACACGTATCATCACGGAAGTGTCTTTTTTGTAGTGAAAGGAAGCATTCTCCGGCGTAACAAGCGCTAGTCCGCCTATTACGCCTGGGAAGCAGCGCCTCGTTGTTTATCTTAGGGGTGTGTGGGGCCTAGAGTTGCTGGCGCCTGATCTGGAGGTCGGCCGGGATTAAAGGGCTGGCCGGGGGCGCTGCCAAGCACAGCGGTGGTGTGAGGTCGAGGGGAGGGCGGGGCGGCGGAGGTAGGGGTCTGGGCCGGTGGTCGCTGGCGGTTCGAGAAAGATCGTCAACAGTGACTGGCAGGAGGTAGACGAAGGCCATCTGCCCGTTCCTTATAGATCGGACGGTCCATAAAAAAATCGAGTGACCTATTTATTTTCAGTCGACTGTTATTTTGATAGGACCACATGTGGTGTCATGCTGGAGGACTACCTGCATTTCCCAGCCATCCCTGTGCTCATATATTACAAAATTATATGGAGTAGAATCTAATTTTATTTGCCATGCAATGTTGTAGAGCTATCATATGTCTCCTGTCATTTATTTTTCAGCCACCTGCTACCTGCTACTTTTACAGTGCACTAGTTCTGCACACACTTCACCCATACTCTCACTATTGTGTTTTTATGCAAGGGTATTTGATACGTCTCCGTCGTATCTACTTTTCCAAACACTTTTTCCCTTGTTTTGAACTCTAACTTGCATGATTTGAATGGAACTAACCCAGACTAACGTTGTTTTCAGCAGAATTGCCATGGTGTTATTTTTGTGCAGAAACAAAAGTTCTCGGAATGACCTGAAACTTCACGGAGATTATTTTTGGAAATAATAAAAAATACTGGTGAAAGAATCAAGGCCAGGGGCCCACACCCTGTCCACGAGGGTGGGGGGCGCGCCCACCCCCTGGGCGCGCCCCCTACCTCGTGGGCCCCCTGGTGCTCCACCGACCCCAACTCCAACTCTATATATTTACGTTCGGGGAGAAAAAAATCAGAGAGAAGGATTCATCGCGTTTTACGATATGGAGCCGCCGCCAAGCCCTAATCTCTCTCGGGAGGGATGATCTGGAGTCAGTTCGGGGCTCCGGAGAGAGGAATCCATCGCCATCGTCATCATCGACCATCCTCCATCACCAATTTCATGATGCTCACCTTCGTACGTGAGTAATTCCATCGTAGGCTTGCTGGACGGTGATGGGTTGGATGAGATTTATCATGTCATTGAGTTAGTTTTGTTAGGGTTTGATCCCTAGTATCCACTATGTTCTGAGATTGATGTTGCTATGACTTTGCTATGCTTAATCCTTGTCACTAGGGCCCGAGTGCCATGATTTTAGATCTGAACCTATTATGTTTTCATGAATATATGTGAGTTCTTGATCCTATCTTGCAAGTCAATAGTCACCTACTATGTGTTATGATCCGGCAACCCCGAAGTGACAATAATCGGGACCACTCCCGGTGATGACCATAGTTTGAGGAGTTCATGTATTCACTATGTGTTAATGCTTTGGTCCGGTACTCTATTAAAAGGAGGCCTTAATATCCCTTAGTTTCCAATAGGACCCCGGTGCCACGGGAGGGTAGGACAAAAGATGTCATGCAAGTTCTTTTCCATAAGCACGTATGACTATATTTGGAATACATGCCTACATTACATTGATGAATTGGAGCTAGTTCTGTGTCACCGTATGTTATAACTGTTGCATGAATAATCGAATCCGGCATAATTCTCCATGACCGATCCAATGCCTACGAGCTTTTCACATATTGTTCTTCGCTTGTTTACTTTTCCGTTGCTACTGTTACAATCACTCCAAAACTATAACTGTTACTTTTGCCACTGCTACCGCTACTATCATACTACTTTGCTACTAAATACTTTGCTGCAGATATTAAGTTATCCAGGTGTGGTTGAATTGACAACTCAACTGCTAATACGTGAGAATATTCTTTGGCTCCCCTTGTGTCGAATCAATAAATTTGGGTTGAATACTCTACCCTCGAAAACTGTTGCGATCCCATATACTTGTGGGTTATCAGTTTTTCAGACTCTACCTTGACAGAAGCAGAAAAGAAAAGAGAGAAGTCGCTCCTACTTGCTTCGCGGGCAGGCAAGACACGTGTCTGCGCTTTAAAGGTTGGATGTATAACAGATGGAGACGGTAAATGTAGATCTGGAGTTGATGATCTCGCTCGCAATGACCCACCATCCCAGGTGCTTGCTTTAACTTTGCGGTGTCATATGTGGTTGCATGTTGCATATGGTGTCTAGCTTGTATTCGAAAGTCCGAAGTTGGTCTTTATTAAGATATGGAAAGATATTTTTTACATGAACCACCATCCCAGGAGCACCAGAAGACAAATAGCTAGTCAGGGCACTGGCCGAGCCAGTGACAAGCCCATCACAGACAGGCATCACCTGGAAGCCAACTAAAAAGCCATGATGGTGGCGAAGCAGCCCGCCTCCCACCAGGCTCTCAGGTCCTAGATGATCATGCTCACCACTCCAGCTTGATGTCTAGTTTGTATTGCTTCCAATTTGGTTAAATTGCATCCGCTTAGCTTACACATTATACCTTTGAATATGACATGCCTTCCTGTTTTTGTTATATACTAGTACATCTATCTATTAACCATGTTCTTACATCAAACTAATGTTCTTGTGTATCCCTCATCAATCACTTATGATCAGGCAGTCAGGCCAGTGGACTACTGTGAGTAAAGATCCTCATTTAAAGAATGCAGCGTCAACCTCCCCACATGATTCCCAAGAAACAGCAAGGCTAGACGAAGATAGTGAACGTAGCTCTGTAGTTGATTACCGCATTTCCCCTACACAAGCATCGCAGGTGCTTGCTCTAACTTGGTAGCGTGATATGTGGTTGCATGTTGCATATGGTGTCTAGATTGTAATTCTTCCAATCTGGTTAAATTGCATGTGCTATTCTGCTTAGTTTATAGATTATACCTATTAATGTGACATGCCTTCCTATTTTTAGTACATAGTACATCTATCTATTAAGCATGTCCTTACATAAAACTATTGTTTTTTGTATCCCGCATCAGTCAATATGACGAGACACCTTTAGTATATGCAGTGCGATATTAGTTGCATCTTTCATATGATTTATAGCATGCGTTGCTTCTAATTTGTTGAAGTGCCATTTATGATGGGACGTTTTTAACTTGGCAGAGTCATATTGGTTGCATCTTTCATGTGGTGTCTAGCTTGCATTGCTTCTTATTGTTGAAATGGCTTCTGCTTAGTTTACACAAACAGTTGTGAATATGGCATGCCGTCCCGTTTTCGTATATATTCCATCCTGATATCATGTGTTTTCCTTACATCAAAGTAGTGATTGTCAGTATCATGCACGAATGAGTTCTGAAGAGTGAATTTTATTGCTTTTTCTTGTAGGTTTTACTTGACAATTCAAAATCAATAAAGCACAAGGAAGTTAGCAAGGCAGCGGATAAAGGTGTTACTTCCAAACGGAGGGCCTCTATAGATTCTACTCCTCCAACCACCCAAGATGATTTCCAAGACAACACATGCATAGACACTCAACGTAGCTGTGTTGATGATGAGCACATCTCCCCTAGTGCACCATCACAGGTGCTCCCTCTAACTTGGCACTATTATATGTGGTTGCATGTTATGTATGATGTCTAGCTTGTATTGCTTCTAATTTTTTTGAATTCCATCTGCTTACTTTACACATTATACTTGTGAATAAGACACGTGTTCCTGTTTCTAGAACATACAATATCTCTCTATCACACCATGTTCTTAAATCAATGTACTACTGTTGTGTAACCTGCAACAATCAGTTATCATAAGACACGTTTGACTTGAGAGTTTGATATAGGTTACATCTCGCATTGTTTTCTAGCTTGTACTACTTCTAATTTGTTGAAATGGCACTTATGACGAGACAATTTTAACTTGGTAGAGTGATATTCGTTGCATCTTTCATATGGTGTCTAGCTTTCATTGCTTCTAATTTGTTGAAATGCCTTCTCCTTAGTTTACACATCATAGTTGTGAATATGCAATGTTGTCCTTTTTTGTTACACATTCAATCGTCCTATCATGCGGTCGCCTTAAATTAAAGTAGTGCTCGTCAGCATCCTGCATCAATGAGTTCTGAAAAGCGAGTTTTTATTCATTTTCTTGTGGGTTTGAATTGACAAGGCAATAAAACTAAGAAGCAGGAAGGAAAAAATAAGGCAGGGACTGATGGTGGTCTTCCGGTAAAACCAGCATCCCAGGTGCTTTCGCTAGCTTGGCAGTGTGATATTGTCTTGCATGTTGCATACGGTGTCTAGCTTGCATTGCTTCTTAATTGTTGAAATGGATTCTGCTTACACTACAATAAAAATACACTTCCGTGATGATACGTGTTTGTCACGGTAGGTCACGTTTTCTGTCATGCATGTACATCCATGCCAATTTTATGACAGAATCAAGATAGTCATGCCTGTGTTGTCGTAGAAGTGTTCCATGACATTACCAAAATTATCATCATGGAAGTCTCCACTTCCATGACGATAAATCGCGCGTCACGGAAGTGCTTTCGTCAAGGGTGACCGACACGTGGCATCCACCGTAACGGAACGCCGTTAAGCTATCGGGTCCGGTTTTGGATCCGATAACCCGTTAACAGCCCCGACCAATGGGGATTTTCCACGTGTAAAATCATCATTGGCTGGAGGAAACACGTGTCGGCTCACCGTTGGGACAGATGTCATCCACTCATTGGACCGAAGGCGCCTATGATATGTCGACACATGGCACGGCCCAACAGAGGCCCATTTCTGTGAAAAGGCCGGCCCGTTTGACTTGGTCAAAATGTGGCGGGCCGGCCCACGGAAAGCCTGTTAACGCCCTGTTCGCATATAGCCCATTTACAGCCCGCTAACCCAGGGCCCGTTACGACCTATCCAAATTAGGCCCAATAGCGTCATCTGGGCCGTCCAATATGATTCCAGCCTGTTTTAACTTCCGGCCCATGTATGGCCCATGACGTCTTTCAGCCCATATGAGGCCCTTTGTAACTCTTGGCCCATTAACGGCCAGTGGTGAAACTAGCCCGTAATGAACAGTGCATCGCTTTATACCCATTAACGGCCCATTATTCCATTGGGCCGTTTCCAGCCCATGTTATCTTTCGGCCTTCTCAGGGCCCATTTATTCTTGGGCTCATTTCCAGCATTCGTTTCCTTACGGCCCGTTACTGTCATTTTCTGCTTGTGGGCCAAATTCAGCCGTGGTTACAGTCGGCCCGTTTGTGGCTCGTTAATACGTCGGGCCATTTTCATAGCGTCATCAAATACGGCCGATTAACGATGGCTCGTTATGGTCGGCCCATGAACGGACAATTCCAACTCTAGCCCGTTTACGGCCATAATCCAGGCTGTTATTGGCCCATGTTTGGCCAATCGATCATACGGCCCGTAGAAGGCCCATTGATTATACGGCCCGTAAAAGGCCCATTGTGTCTACGACCCGTAGAAGGCCCATTGTTTCTACGCCACTTGGAAGGCCCATTGTTTCTACGGCCCGTAGAAGGCCCATTGTTTCTACGGCCCGTAGGAGGCCCATGGTAACTACAGTAAATATGTAGCCCATGGTTATTGTGGCCTACTTTAAAAAAATAGGTTATTGCGACCACTAGCAAACCGCGGAAAAAGAAATGCACTGACTACAAGCAAACAAATAAACAAGACAATAAGGAAATCAATAAGCAAGCAACTTACGCTAGGCTATCACGGCTATTACACATATTACATCCACTAGGCATCAAAGTTCACCACCAGCGCAAATATAGGGAACGAAGGAGCATATCATATACACTGGTTGTCAAAGTTGGCGACCAGTGCAAATAAATGCCGCAGCAAAACAAGTCCAGAACTGAAACCACTTCAGAAGAGCTCAAGAAACAATATCCTGGGTACCCATAATGCTGGCAAGATGCTTACCAAGCTTATTAACTTTCTCTTGTTTGGCGCTTAAATCCTCCAGCACTTGCTGTTGCACCAGAAAGTATGCATCTGAATTTAGCAGGGACTTCCTCAGTCCTTCGGCTTCCTGTCGCATAACATCTGCTCGATGTCTTTCAACTTGAAGTTGAGACTCAAGAAGCCGAACTGATTCAGGCAGCGAGTTCGAAGAGCTGGTGCCAGCAGTAGTAGCCAGTAACCCGAACACTACATCAAGACAAGACTTTGGGGTTGTCTCAGTGTCTTCAATATAGTTTTTATCAGCTTTCTTGGAGACCAACAGGGATGTCTCACTATCTTGAACCTTATCTGCATTACTTCCTTTACCACTGCATAACAGGGTACTCTTCTCCAACATTTTATCCGCGTTCTAAAAGAGAAACAAACAAACACATCACAGGTTTACAATGTAGTATATGAAACTCATTTTGGTAAACCAGTTCAGTAGTAAGGTGGACAGGATAACAGCATGAAACAAACATATATCTATGTAGTATGGTCACTGTATGGTCTATATCATTCTAGTTTATGTTGCCAAATCAAGATAGATACAGTTCGAATCCTATCTATTTAATACAAAGCAGCATAGACAGAATATAAGTGTGGGAAACTACACAGCAATAACAACACTTGTAATGTGCATGGCATGAGAGCATAGCTGTTTATTCAATTGAAACTGAAATCAACATAGAGCAAGTTACAACAGCAAACACGTTAAAGAAACAGGTTTAAAACATACCTATTGCGCCATTGGAATTTCAATTGCATCCTTCAAATTTGAAATTAGTTTGTATGAGTAAATACAGTGATGCAAGAGCAAAGTAGTATGAACCATAGCTATGGAACCTGACCTGAAAACAATTCTTCTTCTGCTTTAAGCATTGACTTGGGGTTCGGAGTGGTGGTCCTTGTGCATTGGGCACTGTAGTTGCCTTACTAACTGCTCGTGTTCGGGTGCTCTCTGGTGGAGACGGTGATGTGTCAACTAGAACTGGGTTACTATCTGCTGGGGTTGGGGTTAGAAGGGGTGTAGCTGGTTCTCTGTCCAACTAGGAAGGGGTACAATCTGCGTGAGTCTGGGTTATGTGTGGTGGGGTTGGTTCTTGGGCAAGTACAACCGTGGTTCTATCTACATCGACAGGTAGCACGATCTTTTCTGAAGACTGTGTTTTTACTCCCACAGATACTGCCATCACCCCCTCCAATTGAAATGGCTGATAAACAAGAAAAGTAATTGAATGTACAGACATTGTAAGATAGACAGGTGAATGGATAGTAGGGAAGAAAACAGGGCACGAAATAATTCATATTTTATATGATGGCTAATTAAACAGGATAGCATGACACAATTTCACATGTATGATGGCTAACTAAACAGGATAGAATGACATACTTTAAAATTTGATGACTACGTAAACAGGAAGACATGATATAACTATACAATGTGTCTATTAAAGTGGTTGGCATGCCATAAATCACAAACATGCCGTCGATGGAAACATGATGGCATGATATAATTCACGGATAGAATGACATAATTCAAAATATGATGACTATGTAAACAAGATGAGATGATATAACTATATTATGTCTTTAGAAAATGGGTTGGCATGCCATAATTCAGATACATGCTATCTATGTAAACATCTTGGTATGATATAATTCAAATATATGATGTATATACTAAGCAAGTGAGCAGAGGGCAATCGCATATATGATGTGTCAACTAAGGAGGTGGCATTCAATATTGTGTATATGATGTAAAAACTAAGCATTGCAATACAACATATGCATGATATGAGTAATATAACCCTGCCAAGTTTGAGCACACACTTCAGGGGGATAATAGGACTGGTCATCTGCCTCTGAATCCTCCTCTGAAGAGCTATCTATAACCAGCAAGATATTTGCTTCAGCAGGTAGCATTGTCTGCTCTGAAGACCTTGTTTTCACTCCAGATTTCTCCATCACCAATTCAAATGGCTGATGCACAGGAAGAGCAGTTGAATATACAAACATTGTCGACAAATGCAACGGGAAATACAAAAAAGGGACAGCATGATATAATTCAAATATATGACACTTGGCTAAACAGCATGGCATTGCATAATTCACATATATAATGCCTTGCAATAAGATAGCATCGCATAATTCACATATATAATGTCTTGCAACAAGATGGCATCGCATAATTCAAATATATGGTAATTAGACACTAAATAGGTGGCATTCACACAAAGCATGTCTTTACTAAGCAAATGACATAGCAATGCAAGATACCATACGCACGATATGAGCAACATAACCCTGCCAAGTTAGAGCATGCACCTCGGGGGGGGGGAATAGGACTGGTCATCTTCTCTGAATACTCATCTGAGGAGCTATCCGTAACCAGCAAGACATGCGCTACATCAGATAGCATTGTCTGCTCTGAAGACCTTATTTCCACTTCAGAATTTTCCATGACCGTGCCGAATGGCTGATACACAGGAATAGTAATTGAATGTACTAAAATTGTTGACAAATTTAAAACGTAATAAAAAATGATGGCATGATATAATTCACATATAAGATGACTGGCTAACCAGGGTGGCATTGCAAAATTCACATATATGATGCCTGGCTAAACAAGATGGCATTTCATGATTCACATATACGATAAAGAAACTAAACATATGGCATTGACACAAAGCATGTCTAAACTAAGCAGATGACATATTTGATGTATACAGTAAGCAATGCAAGACACCATATGCATGATATTACCAACATCAGCATGCCAAGTTAGAGCGAAGACCTCATGGGGTAAATAGGAGTGGTCTTCTCCTTCTGAATCCCCCTCAGAACAGTTATCTTCCTCTTGATTACGATCCGAAATGGGTGGAGGGGGGCTGACTTTGCGCCCACCATGGAGCGACGTCTGCATGAAATTTTATTGCCACGCAAGGCTCGTCTCTTTTGCTCTACATGTTCAGTTCCATTGTGTATAATAACTGACATGCATAGGAATAAAACATAGTGAGATTATGTAAGGAGCGCATACACAAATCCAGAGTGATGGTAGCAAACTGTGGATAGACCCAAAACCAATGATAGCAGGCAGATAATAGCTTTAGTTAAAAAATACAGATAATGGCTCCTTTAATGTTTGTTTGCACCCAACATGAAACTCATAGTAGACACCCGAGATTAACCAGATAGTAGACAGATAGTACTGATTGCTGCCCCAATATGTACCCCACAACCATTTAAAAACTCAAGTTTCAACATTAGTTTGGACCTGACTCGGAGTCTAATAGGTGAACACGATGATAAAGTAGCATGTCATCATATTAAGCAATGCATAACGTAAGCAGACACGGCAGAGTGCGACCTCTCTTGCGGACCCGTGTAGTCCTCAAGGTCATCTGCTCAGTTGATGATGGTAATGCAGTTGTCGTGGCTGGCGGCGGCGGGGAAGAAGATCTGAGGCGGCGAAAGACAGTCTGGAGAGCGGATCCCTGCTGTGATGAACCCTTCAGTTGTTGGAGCAGCTGAGCTGGGGTGGAACATAGCGTAGCAGGAGCAGGACAAACCACACAAGGTTTTCTTTGACACATATCTGTAACAGAAGTAATTGTGTAAGGGCTTCTTTGAATTTGAGGATTCTAACAATGCAGCGATAGGAAATAGACAGGAATAGGATAGGAATGCACGTGCAAAACAGAGAATTTAAAAACACAGGATTTCGGCCAATCTGGGTGTTTGAATCACAAGAATTGGAAGATCACAGGATGCAAGGAAGCATGGTGAGATTAAGTCAAACCACAAGTGTACAACCTCTTTGGCGAAGCCATGTCAATCTCAGCGTGATTGGGTTGGTCGGTGAGGATGCTCCGGCTGACTTGGCTATCGGAGGAGGGGAAGAAGATCTTAGGCGTCTGGAGATGAAGCCCGGGGTACTGCTCCCCTGTGATGGAGGGATTCGTCGTTGGAGCAGCTCCGGTGAGTTGTACGACGCCGAGGCAGAAGCAGGACAAGAGAGACAACGTTAACCTGAGTGGAATTCTAGTAGCATCTCCAATAGATGACATAAAATACATAACCACAAAGTGCTAGATGTAAAATACATCAGCCGCTCATCTCTGTACTTAACTGTTGAAACTGAATTTAACTGTCGAAACTGAACTTAACTGTCGAAACTGAATTTTTCTGTCGAAACTGAATGTTGCTGTCGAAACTGAACGCACTAGTAGCATAAAAGCAGTAGCAGCAGCAGCGCGTGCGAGAGCCGGGGCAGCTAGTCGTGTAGCAGCATCAGGTGAGGCTACCCTGAGCCGCCAGCCACCACCGGCCAAACAGCCGCCCCCACCGCCCGCGGCCGGCGGCGCGCCGCCCCGCCCGCCCCGAAACCACTCCCCACCACCGGTCCCTGCCGCCCTGGCCATCCCTCTGCCCCCTCCCCCGTGCCGAGCTTTTTCTTCGGCGATCCCCACGCCATCACCCCACCACCGCCCCCACCCTGAACCCTAAGATAGATAGTGGGTACCTCTCCGGTGAGCCCCCTCCCCGCTGCGGCTAGTTCTTCCTTAACTCTGGCGAGCCCCCCCCACCCCCTGAAAATCGACTGACCTGAAAGTCAATTCAGTTGACTGAAGTGTAGCTAAATCGGAGCAGCTTCGCAAGCAAGAGCAAGAGCGAGAGCAGCAGCGCGAGCAAGAGCAAGAGCAATAGCAAGAGGAGACCAAGCAGGGGACCGAGAGCAAGAGCAGAGCAGAGCAGCAGCGCGAGCGAGAGCTAAAGCAGCAGCAGCTCCTACTGATGTGGATGTCACCGCCGAGGGAGCGACGCCATGGAGGAAGTGGCCGGCAACGCCGCAGTGGATGGAGCCGCGCCATGTCGGCTCGGGACCGAGCGCCGGCAGCACCATGACATCGAATCAAGAAGAAAATGCGGCGATTAGTGTACGACCTCTTTGGTGGCGCCGATTAGGCCTCAGCTTCATCCGAGGAAATGGTGATGATGATGCTCTTCCGGTGGTGCAGGTGAAGACGGCGGTGTGGGAATGGAGGTGGTGCGAAATACGAGGGGAACATCGGGGCAGCTCCTTGGAGGTGGAGGACGGGGTGGCTGAACTGGCGGGACGACGAGATCGACAACAGATTCTCATGCGGTACAGTGGATGAGGCACGTCGAGGTGTTGATGTGGACGATGTCGTCGGGGAAGAGGCTCCGGCTGGGTGGCGGACGGAGGAGGGTGTGGGGCTTCGCAGGTTTTCGTGGCCTCAGTGTATGAATGGGTGGGCGGATGGGATGGGAGTGGGGATCTATGGCTTAGGGACTGATACGTCTCCAACTTATCTATAATTTTTTATTGTTCCATGCTATATTATATTCTGTTTTGGATGTTTAAGGGCTTTATTATACGCTTTTATATTATTTTTGGGACTAACCTATTAACCCAAGGCCCAGCCCAAATTGCTGTTTTTTGCCTATTTCAGAGTTTCGCAGAAAAAGAATATCAAACGGAGTCCAAACGGAATGAAACCTTCGGGAACGTGATTTTTGGAACGAACATGATCTAGAGGACTTGGACCCTACGTCAAGAAAGCAACCAGGAGGGCACGAGGTAGGGGGCGCGCCTACCCCCCTGGGCGCGCCCTCCACCCTTGTGGGGCCCATGTTGCTCCACCGACGTAATTCTTCCTCCTATATATACCTACGTACCCCCAAACCAACAGTGGCATCCACGAAAACCTAATTCCACCGCCGCAACCTTCTGTACCCGTGAGATCCCATCTTGGGGCCTTTTCCGGCGTCCTGCCGGAGGGGGCATTGATCACGGAGGGCTTCTACATCAACACCATAGCCCCTCCGATGATGTGTGAGTAGTTTACCTCAGACCTTCGGGTTCATAGTTATTAGCTAGATGGCTTCTTCCCTCTCTTTGGATGTCAATACAAAGTTCTCCACGATTCTCGTGGAGATCTATTCGATGTAATCTTCTTTTGCGGTGTGTTTGTTGAGACCGATGAATTGTGGGTTTATGATCAAGTTTATCTATGAACAATATTTGAATCTTCTCTGAATTCTTTTATGTATGATTGGTTATCTTTGCAAGTCTCTTCGAATTATCAGTTCGTTTTGACCTACTAGATTGATCTTTCTTGCAATGGGAGAAGTGCTTAGCTTTGGGTTCAATCTTGCGGCGTCCTTTCCCAGTGACAGTAGGGGCAGCATGGCACGTATTGTATTGTTGCCATCGAGGATAACAAGATGGGGTTTATATCATATTGCATGAGTTTATCCCTCTACATCATGTCATCTTACTTTAAGCGTTACTCTGTTCTTATGAACTTAATACTCTAGATGCATGCTGGATAGCGGTCGATGTGTGGAGTAATAGTAGTAGATGCAGGCAGGAGTCAGTCTACTTGTTACGGACGTGATGCCTATATACATGATCATACCTAGATATTCTCATAACTGTGCTCAATTCAACAGTAATTTGTTCACCCACCGTAATACTTCTGCTCTTGAGAGAAGCCACTAGTAAAACCTATGGCCTCCGGGTCTATTTTCCATCATATTAATCTTCCAACACTTAGCTATTTTTATTGCCTTTTATTTTACTTTGCATCTTTATTATAAAAATACCAAAAATAGTACCTTATCATATCTATCAGATCTCACTTTCGTAAGTGACCGTGAAGGGACTGAAACCCCTCTATTGCGTTGGTTGCGAGGTTTTTATTTGGTTGTGTAGGTGCGAGGGACTTGGGCATGGCCTCCTACTGGATTGATACCTTGGTTCTAAAAAACTAAGGGAAATACTTATGCTACTTTGCTGCATCACCCTTTCCTCTTCAAGGGAAAACCAACGCAGTGCTCAAGAGGTAGCAAGAAGGATTTCTGGTGCCGTTGCCGGGGAGTCTACGCAAAAGTCAACATACCAAGTACCCATCACAAACTCTTATCTCCCGCATTACATTATTTTCCGTTTGCCTCTCGTTTTCCTCTCCCCCACTTCACCTTTGCCGTTTTATTCGCCATCCTTCCTTTCGATCTTGTGTTACCATGTGTCTTCTTTTTGCTTGCATCTTCGCTTGCTAAAAGTTTATGGATCCTCGTCCCCTTGCTAATCTTTTTAAGAGATCCAATTATGATGAACCAATTTCTAGTGATTTGAGTGCACTAGATTATCTTTATGAGGTTTTGCTTGAAATCCGTGAATCCAAAAATTGTGATGAAGAAATTTATGAAGAGATTCACGATAGCTCCTTGAATAAAAAGCATGATTGCAATTATTTTACTATAAATTCTCTTGATGTCAATTATGCTAATAATATGCAAAACCCTAAGCTTGGGGATGCTAGTTTTGCTATGTCTACTACTTGTTTCAATGATCATGATTGGGGTGATTCTTCTTTTGATCTTGAAAATTCATTTAAGCCCCATGATGAATATGAGATTGACAATAATTTTTGCAATAATATTGAAAGTGGGTTTGGAAGAGTGTCAACTTTAGATCCCACTTATTTGGAGAATGTTCAATCTTATGGTACTTTTAAAGAAGTGGGTTTGGAGAGGTCATGACTTTAGTTAATGTTAATCCCACTATTTTGGAAGAGTGTCAACTTTGCATGCATGTGGATCGTGTTGAAAATATTTATTGTGATAGCTATTTTGTTGAATTTGCTTATGATCCCACATGTAATTATTATGAGAGAGGAAAATATGGTTGTATAAATTTTCATGATAATAAATTACCTCTCGTTATGTTGAGATTGCTATTGTTTCTTTCCACTTCCTTGCATATGCTAGTTTTTGGTTGCTATGATAATTTGTTTGCCTATAAGATGCCTATGCATAGGAAGTATGTTAGACTTAGATGTGTTTGTCACGTGTTTCATGATGCTCTCTTGGTGCTTCAATTCTTGTCTTTCATGTGAGCATCGTTGAAATCTTATGCCTAGCTAGGGGCGTTAAACGATAGTGCTTGTTGGGAGGCAACCCAATTTTGCTTTTAGTTTTTTTGCTTTTTGCTTCTGTTTAGGAATAAATATTTGATCTAGCCTCTGGTTAGATGTGTTTTTATGTTTTATTTAGTGTTTGTGCCAAGTTTAACCTATAGGTACTTCTTGGATGTTAGTTATTTGATCTTGCTGAAATTTCCAGAAACTTTCTGTTCACGAAAACAATTGTTAAAAATCACCAGAACGTGATAAAATATTGAGTCCAATTGCATCAGATCAATAAACAAATTTTCTAGGTCTTCCTATTTTGGTAGATTTTTTGGAGTTCCAGAAGTTTGCGTTAGTTACAGATTACTACAGACTGTTCTGTTTTTGACAGATTCTGTTTTTCATGTGTTGTTTGCTTATTTTGATGAATCTATGGCTAGTAAAATAGTTTATAAACCATAGAAGTTGTAATACAGTAGGTTTAACACCAATATAAATAAATAATGAGTTCGTTACAGTACCTTGAAGTGGTGTTTTGTTTTCTTTCACTAACGGAGCTCACGAGATTTTCTGCTAAGTTTTGTGTTGTGAAGTTTTCAAGTTTTGGGTAAAAGATTTGATGGATTATGGAACAAGGAGTGGCAAGAGCCTAAGCTTGGGGATGCCCATGGCACCCCAATATAATCTAAGGACACCTAAAAGCCAAAGCTTGGGGATGCCCCGGAAGGCATCCCCTCTTTCGTCTACTTCCATCGGTAACTTTACTTGGAGCCATATTTTTATTCACCGCATGATATGTGTTTTGCTTGGAGCGTCTTGTATGATTTATGTCTTTATTTTTTTAGTTTACCACAATCATCCTTGCTGTACACACCTTTTGAGAGAGACACACATAAATTTGAATTTATTAGAATACTCTATGTGCTTCACTTATATTTTTTGAGCTATATAGTTTCGCTCTAGTGCTTCACTTATATCTTTAGAGCACGGTGGTGGATTTGTTTTATAGAAACTATTGTTCTCTCATGCTTCACTTATATTATTTTGAGAGTCTTAAAAACAGCATGGCAATTTGCTTTAATGATAATATCATGAGAAATTTGATGCTTGATAATTGTTTTGAGATATAAAGGTGGTAATATCATGGTTGTGCTAGTTGAGTAATTGTGGAATTGAAAAATACTTGTGTTGGAGTTTGTGATTCCCGTAGCATGCACGTATGGTGAACCGTTATGTAACGAAGTCGGAGCATGAGGTATTTGTTGATTGTCATCCTTTGTGTGGCGGTCGGGATCGCGCGATGGTTAACTCCTACCAACCCTTCCCCTAGGAGCATGTGTAGTAGTACTTTGTTTCGAGGGCTAATAAATTTTTGCAATAAGTATATGAGTTCTTTATGACTAATGTGAGTCCATGGATTATACGCACACCTACCTTTCCGCAATTTTCTAGCCTCTTCGATACCGTGCATTGCCCTTTCTCACCTTGAGAGTTGGTGCAAACTTCGCCGGTGCATCCAAACCCCGTGATATGATACGCTCTATCACACATAAACCTCCTTATATCTTCCTCAAAACAGCCACCATACCTACCTATTGTGGCATTTCCATAGCCATTCCGAGATATATTGCCATGCAACTTTCCACCGCTTCGTTTATCATTACACGCTCCATCATTGTCATATTTCTTTGCATGATCATGTAGTTGACATTGTATTTGTGGCAAAGCCACCGTTCATAATTCTTTCATACATGGCGCTCTTGATTCATTGCATATCCCGGTACTCCGTCGGAGGCATCCACATAGAGTCATATTTTGTTCTAAGTATTGAGTTGTAATTCATGAGTTGTAAGAAAATAAAAGTGTGATGATCATCATTTTTAGAGCACTGTCCCAAGTGAGGAAAGGATGATGGAGACTATGATTCCCCCACAAGTCGGCATGAGACTCCGGACTAAATAAAAAAATGAGAGAAAAAGAGAGAAGGGACAATGTTACTATCCTTTTACCACACTTGTGCTTCAAAGTAGCACCGTGATCTTCATGATAGAGAGTCTCTCATTTTGTCACTTTCATATACTAGTGGGAAATTTCATTATAGAACTTGGCTTGTATATTCCAATGATGGGCTTCCTCAAATGCCCGAGGTCTTCGTGAGCAAGCAAGTTGGATGCACACCCACTTAGTTTCTGTTATTTGAGCTTTCATACACTTATAGCTCTAAGTGCATCCGTTGCATGGCAATCCCTACTCCTTGCATTGACATCAATTGACGGGCATCTCCATAGCCCATTGATTAGCCTCGTTGATGTGAGACTTTCTCCTTTTTTGTCTTCCCACATAACCCCTATCATTATACCTTATTCCACCATAGTGCTATATCCATGCTTGCGCTCATGTATTGCGTAAAAGTTGAAAAGGCTGAAGCGCGTTAAAAAGTATGAACCAATTGCTTGGCTAAAACCGGGGTTGTACATGATATGAATATTTTGTGTGGGGAAGATGGAGCATAGCCAAACTATATGATTTTGTAGGGATAACTTGCTTTGGCTATGTTATTTGATAAGACATAATTGCTTGGTTAGCATGCTTCAAGTATTATTTTTTTTATGTCAACATCAAACTTTTATCTTGAATCATATCAAATCTGAACATTCGTGCCACAATAAGAAGAATTACATTGAAATTATGCTAAGTAGCATTCCATATCAAAAATTCTGTTTTTATCATTTACCTACTCGAGGATGAGCAGGAATTAAGCTTGGGGATGCTTGATACGTCTCCAACGTATCTATAATTTTTTATTGTTCCATGCTATATTATATTTTGTTTTGGATGTTTAAGGACTTTATTATACACTTTTATATATTTTTGGGACTACCCTATTAACCGGAGGCCCAGCCCAAATTGCTGTTTTTTGCCTATTTCGGAATTTCCCAGAAAAAGAATATCAAACGGAGTCCAAACGGAATGAAACCTTTGGGAACGTGATTTTTGGAACGAACGTGATCCAGAGGACTTGGACCCTACGTCAAGAAAGCAACCAGGAGGGCACGAGGTAGGGGGTGCGCCTACCCCCCCGGGTGCGCCCTCCACCCTCGTGGGGCCCACGTTGCTCCACTGACGTACTTCTTCCTCCTATATATACCTACGTACCCCCAAACCAACAGAGGAATCCACGAAAACCTAATTTCACCGTCGCAACCTTCTGTACCCGTGAGATCCCATCTTGGGGCCTTTTCCGGCGTCCTGCCGGAGGGGGCATTGATCACGGAGGGCTTCTACATCAACACCATATCCCCTCTGATGATGTGTGAGTAGTTTACCTCAGACCTTCGGGTCCATAGTTATTAGCTAGATGGCTTCTTCTCTCGCTTTGGATCTCAATACAAAGTTCTCCACGATTCTCGTGGAGATCTATTCGATGTAATCTTCTTTTGCGGTGTGTTTGTTGAGACCGATGAATTGTGGGTTTATGATCAAGCTTATCTTTGAACAATATTTGAATCTTCTCTGAATTCTTTTATGTATGATTGGTTATCTTTGCAAGTCTCTTCGAATTATCAGTTTGGTTTGGCCTACTAGATTGATCTTTCTTGCAATGGGAGAAGTGCTTAGCTTTGGGTTCAATCTTGCGGTGTCCTTTCCCAGTGACAGTAGGGGCAGGAAGGCACGTATTGTATTGTTGCCATCGAGGATAACAAGATGGGGTTTATATCATATTGCATGAGTTTATCCCTCTACAACATGTCATCTTACTTAAAGCGTTACTGTGTTCTTATGAATTAATACTCTAGATGTTGGGGAACGTAGTAATTTCAAAAAAATTCCTACGAACACGGAAGATCATGGTGATGCATAGCAACGAGAGGGGAGAGTGTTGTCCACGTACCCTCGTAGACCGATAGCGGAAGCGTTAACACAACGCGGGTTATGTAGTCGTACGTCTTCACAATCCGACCGATCAAGTACCGAACGTACGGCACCTCCGAGTTCAGCACACGTTCAGCTCGATGACGTCCCTCCATCTCCGATCCAGCCGGGTGTTGAGGGAGAGTTTCGTCAGCACGACGGCGTGGTGACGATGATGATGTTCTACCGACGCAGGGCTTCGCCCAAGCACCACTACGATATTATCGAGGTGTAATATGGTGGAGGGGGGCACCGCACACGGCTAAAAGATCTCAAGGATCAATTGTTGTGTCTATGGGGTGCCCCCCTACCCCCTTATATAAAGGAGCAAGGGGGAGAGGGCCGGCCAAGGGGAGGTGGCGCGCCCAAGGGGGGAGTCCTACTCCCACCAGGAGTAGGACTCCTCCTTTCCTTGTGGGAGTAGGAGAAGGGAAGGGGGAAGGAGAAAGAAGGAAGGGGGCGCCCCCCCTCCCTAGTCCAATTCGGACTAGCCCATGGGGAGGGGTGCGGCCACCCTTTGGGGTCCTTCTCTCCTTTCCCGTATGGCCCATTAAGGCCCAATACGAATTCCCGTAACTCTCCGGTACTCCGAAAAATACCCCAATCACTCGGAACCTTTCCGAAGTCCGAATATAGTCGTCCAGTATATCGATCTTTACGTCTCGACCATTTCGAGACTCCTCGTCATGTCCCCGATCTCATCCGGGACTCCGAACTCCTTCGGTACATCAACATACATAAACTCATAATAAAACTGTCATCGTAACGTTAAGCGTGTGGACCCTACGGGTTCGACAACTATGTAGACATGACCGAGACACCTCTCTGGTCAATAACCAATAGCGGAACCTGGATGCTCATATTGGCTCCCACATATTCTACGAAGATCTTTATTGGTCAGACCGCATAACAACATACGTTGTTCCCTTTGTCATCGGTATGTTACTTGCCCGAGATTCGATCGTCGGTATCTCGATACCTAGTTCAATCTCGTTACCGGCAAGTCTCTTTACTCATTCCGTAATACATCATCCCGCAACTAACTCATTAGTCACAATGCTTGCAAGGCTTGTAGTGATGTGCATTACTGAGTGGGCCCAGAGATACCTCTCCGACAATCGGAGTGACAAATCCTAATCTCGAAATACGCCAACCCAACAAGTACCTTTGGAGACACCTGTAGAGCACCTTTATAATCACCCATTTACGTTGTGACGTTTGGTAGCACACAAAGTGTTCCTCCGGTAAACGGGAGTTGCATAATCTCATAGTCATAGGAACATGTATAAGTCATGAAGAAAGCAATAGCAACATACTAAACGATCGGGTGCTAAGCTAACTGAATGGGTCTAGTCAATCACGTCATTCTCCTAATGAGGTGATCCCGTTAATCAAATGACAACTCATGTCTATGGCTAGGAAACATAACCATCTTTGATTAACGAGCTAGTCAAGTAGAGGCATACTAGTGACACTCTGTTTGTCTATGTATTCACACATGTATTATGTTTCCGGTTAATACAATTCTAGCATGAATAATAAACATTTATCATGATATAAGGAAATATATAATACTTTATTATTGCCTCTAGGGCATATTTCCTTCAGTCTCCCACTTGCACTAGAGTCAATAATCTAGTTCACATCACCATGTGATTTAACATCAATAATTCAGATCACCATGTGATTAACATCCATAGTTCACATCTCTATGTGACCAACACTCAAAGGGTTTACTAGAGTCAATAATCTAGTTCACATCGCTATGTGATTAACACCCAAAGAGTACTAAGGTGTGATCATGTTTTGATTGTGAGATAATTTTAGTCAACGGGTCTGTCACATTCAGATCCGTAAGTATTTTGGAAATTTCTATGTCTAGAATGCTCTGCACGGAGCTACTCTAGCTAATTGCTCCCACTTTCAATATGTATCTAGACCGAGACTTAGAGTCATCAAGATTTAGTTTCAAAACTTGCATCGACGTAACCCTTTACGACGAACCTTTTGTCACTTCCATAATCGAGAAACATATCCTTATTCCACTAAGGATAATTTTGACCGCTATCCAGTGATCTACTCCTAGATCACTATTGTACTCCCTTGCCAAAATCAGTGTAGGGTATACAATAGATCTGGCACACAGCATGGCATACTTTATAGAACCTATGTCCGAGGCATAGGGAATGACTTTCATTCTCTTTCTATCTTCTGCCGTGGTCGGCCTTTTGAGTCTTACTCAATTTCACACCTTGTAACACAGGCAAGAACTCTTTCTTTGACTGTTCTATTTTGAACTACTTCAAAATCTTGTTAAGGTATGTACTCATTGAAAAACTTATCAAGCGTCTTCATCTATCTCTATAGATCTTGATGCTCAATATGTAAGCAGCTTCACCAAGGTCTATCTTTGAAAAACTCCTTTCAAACACTCCTTTATGCTTTGCAGAATAATTCTATATTATTTCTGATTAACAATATGTCATTCACATATACTTATCAGAAATGTTGTAGTGCTCCCACTCACTTTCTTGTAAATACAGGCTTCACCGCAAGTCTGTATAAAACTATATCCTTTGATCAACTTATCAAAGCGTATATTCCAACTCCGAGATGCTTGCACCAGTCCATAGATGGATCGCTGGAGCTTGCATATTTTGTTAACACTTTTGGGATTGACAAAACCTCCTGGTTGCATCATATACAACTCTTCTTTAATAAATCCATTAAGGAATGTAGTTTTGTTTATCCATTTGCCAGATTTCATAAAATGCGGCAATTGCTGACATGATTCAGATAGACTTTAAGCATAGATACGAGTGAGAAACTCTCTCATCGTAGTCAACACCTTGGACTTGTCGAAAACCTTTTGCGACAATTCTAGCTTTGTAGATAGTAACACTACTATCAGCGTCTGTCTTCCTCTTGAAGATCCATTTAATCTCAATGGCTCGCCGATCATCGGGCAAGTCAACCAAAGTCCATACTTTGTTCTTCATACATGGATCTCATCTCAGATTTCATGGCCTCAAGCCATTTCCCGGAATCTGGGCTCATCATCGCTTCCTCATAGTTCGTAGGTTCGTCTGGTCAAATAACATGACCTCCAGAACAGGATTACCGTACCAATCTAGTGTGGATCTCACTCTGGTTTACCTACGAGGTTTGGTAGTAACTTGATCTGAAGTTACATGATCATCATCATTAACTTCCTCACTAATTGGTGTAGGAGTCACAGGAACAGATTTCTGTGATGAACTACTTTCCAATAAGGGAGCAGGTACAGTTACCTCATCAAGTTCTACTTTCCTCCCACTCACTTCTTTCGAGAGAAACTCCTTCTCTAGAAAGGATCCATACTTAGCAACGAATGTCTTGCCTTCGGATCTGTGATAGAAGGTGTACCCAACTGTCTCCTTTGGGTATCCTATGAAGACACATTTCTCCGATTTGGGTTTGAGCTTATCAGGATGAAACTTTTTCACATAAGCATCGCAACCCCAAATTTTAAGATACGACAACTTTGGTTTCTTGCCAAACCATAGTTCATAAGGCGTCGTCTCAACGGTTTTCGATGGTGCCCTATTTAACGTGAATGTAGTTGTCTCTAATGCATAACCCCAAAACGATAGTGGTAAATTGGTAAGAGACATCATAGATTGCACTATATCCAATAAAGTACGGTTATGACGTTCGGACACACCATTATGCTGTGGTGTTCCAGGTGGCACGAACTTGTGAAACTATTCCACATTGTTTTAATTGAAGACCAAACTCGTAACTCAAATATTTGTCTCCGCGATCAGATCGTAGAAACTTTATTTTCTTGTTATGATGATTTTCTACTTCACTCTGAAATTATATGAACTTTTCAAATGTTTCAGACTTCTGTTTCATTAAGTAGATATACCCATATCTGCTCAAATCATCTGTGAACGTCAGAAAATAATGATACCTGCTACGAGCCTCAATATTCATTGGGCCACATACATCTGTATGTATGATTTCCAACAAATCTGTTGCTCTCTCCATAGTTCCGGAGAACAGCGTTTTAGTCATCTTGCCCATGAGGCACGGATCGCAAGCATCAAGTGATTCATAATCAAGTGATTCCAAAATCCCATTAGTATGGAGTTTCTTCATGCGCTTTACACCAATATGACCTAAACGGCAGTGCCACAAATAAGTTGCACTATCATTATTAACTTTGCATCTTTTGGCTTCATTATTATGAATATGTGTATCACTACGATCGAGATCCAACAAACCATTTATTGGGTGTATGACCATAGAAGGTTTTATTCATGTAAACAGAACAATAATTATTCTCTAATTTAAATGAATAACTGTATTGCAACAAACATGATCAAATCATATTCATGCTCAACGCAAATACCAAATAACACTTATTTAGTTTCAACACTAATCCCGAAAGTATAGGGAGTGTGCGATGATGATCATATCAATCTTGGAACTACTTCCAACACACATCGTCACCTCGCCTTTTACTAGTCTCTGTTTATTCTGCAACTCCCGTTTCGAGTTACTACTTTAGCAACTGAACCAGTATCAAATACCGAGGGGTTGCTATAAACACTAGTAAAGTACACATCAATAACATGTATATCCAATATACCTTTGTTCACTTTGCCATCCTTCTTATCCACCAAATAGTTGGGGTAGTTCCGCTTCCAGTGACCAGTCCCTTTGCAGTAGAAGCACTTAGTCTCAGGCTTAGGTACAGACTTGGGCTTCTTCACTTGAGTAGCAACTTGCTTGCCGTTCTTTTTGAAGTTCCCCTTCTATCCCTTTGCCCTTTTCTTGAAACTAGTGGTCTTGTTAACCATCAACACTTGATGCTCTTTCTTGATTTCTACCTTCGTCGATCTCAGCATCGCGAAGAGCTCGGGAATTACTTTCGTCATCCCTTGCATACTATAGTTCATCACGAAGTTCTACTAACTTGGTGATGGTGACTAGAGAATTCTGTCAATCACTATTTTATCTGGAAGATTAACTCCCACTTGATTCAAGCGATTGTAGTACCTAGACAATCTGAGCACATGCTCACTGTTTGAGCTATTCTCCTCCATCTTTTAGCTATAGAACTTGTTGGAGACTTCATATCTCTCAACTCGGATATTTGCTTGAAATATTAACTTCAACTCCTGGAACATCTCATATGGTCCATGACGTTCAAAACGTCTTTGAAGTCCCGATTCTAAGCTGTTAAGCATGGTGCACTAAACTATCAAGTAGTCATCATATTGAGCTAGCCAAACATTCATAACGTCTGCATCTGCTCCTGCAATAGGTCTGTCACCTAGAGGTGCATCAAGGACATAATTCTTCTGTGCAGCAATGAGGATAATCCTCAGATCACGGATCCAATCCGCATCTTTGCTACTAACATCTTTCAACATAATTTTCTCTAGGAACATATCAAAAATAAACAGGGAAGCATCAACACGAGCTATTGATCTACAACATAATTTGCAAAATACTATCAGGACTAAGTTCATGATAAATTTAAGTTCTATTAATCATATTACTTAAGAACTCCCACTTAGATAAACATCCCTCTAATCATCTAAGTGATTACGTGATCCAAATCAACTAAACCATAATCGATCATCACGTGAAATGGAGTAGTTTTCAATGGTGAACATCACTATGTTGATCATATCTACTATATGATTCACGCTCGACCTTTCGGTCTCAGTGTTCCGAGGCCATATCTGCATATGCTAGGCTCGTCAAGTTTAACCTGAGTATTCCGCGTGTGCAACTGTTTTGCACCCGTTGTATTTGAACGTAGAACCTATCACACCCGATCATCACGTGGTGTCTCAGCACGAAGAACTTTTGCAACGGTGCATGCTCAGGGAGAACACTTCTATCTTGAAATTTTTAGTGAGAGATCATCTTATAATGCTACCGTCAATCAAAGCAAGATAAGATGCATAAAAGATAAACATCACATGCAATCAATATAAGTGAGATGATATGGCCATCATCATCTTGTGCTTGTGATCTCCATCTCCGAAGCACCGTCATGATCACCATCGTCACCGGCGTGACACCTTGATCTCGATTGTAGCATCATTGTCGTCTCGCCAATCTTATGCTCCTACGACTATCGCTACCGCTTAGTGATAAAGTAAAGCATTACAGGGCGATTGCATTGCATACAATAAAGTGACAACCATATGGCTCCTGCCAGTTGCCGATAACTCGGTTACAAAACATGATCATCTCATACAATAAAATATAGCATCATGTCTTGACCATATCACATCACAACATGCCCTGCAAAAACAAGTTAGACGTCCTCTACTTTGTTGTTGCAAGTTTTACGTGGCTGCTACGGGCTTAGCAAGAACCGTTCTTACCTACGCATCAAAACCACAACGATAGTTTGTCAAGTTGGTGCTGTTTTATCCTTCGCAAGGACCGGGCGTAGCCACACTCGGTTCAACTAAAGTGAGAGAGACAGACACCCGCCAGTCACCTTTAGGCAACGAGTGCTCCCAACTGTGAAACCAGTCTCGCGTAAGCGTACGCGTAATGTCGGTCCGGGCCGCTTCATCTCACAATACCGCTGAACCAAAATATGACATGCTGGTAAGCAGTATGACTTATATCGCCCACAACTCACTTGTGTTCTACTCGTGCATATAACATCAACGCATAAAACCAGGCTCGGATGCCACTGTTGGGGAACGTAGTAATTTCAAAAAAATTCCTACGAACACGCAAGATCATGGTGATGCATAGCAACGAGAGGGGAGAGTGTTGTCCACGTACCCTCGTAGACCGATAGCGGAAGCGTTAACACAACGCGGTTGATGTAGTCGTACGTCTTCACGATCCGACCGATCAAGTACCAAACGTACGGCACCTCCGAGTTCAGCACACGTTCAGCTCGATGACGTCCCTCGAACTCCGATCCAGCCGGGTGTTGAGGGAGAGTTTCGTCAGCACGACGGCGTGGTGATGATGATGATGTTCTACCGACGCAAGGCTTCGCCCAAGCACCGCTACGATATTATCGAGGTGTAATATGGTGGAGGGGGGCACCGCACACGGCTAAAAGATCTCAAGGATCAATTGTTGTGTCTATGGGGTGCCCCCCTGCCCCCGTATATAAAGGAGCAAGGGGGAGAGGGCCGGCCAAGGGGAGGTGGCGCGCCCAAGGGGGGAGTCCTACTTCCACCGGGAGTAGGACTCCTCCTTTCCTTGTGGGAGTAGGAGAAGGGAAGGGGGAAGGAGAAAGAAGGAAGGGGGCGCCCCCCTCCCTAGTCCAATTCGGACTAGCCCATGGGGAGGGGTGCGGCCACCCTTTGGGGTCTTTCTCTCCTTTCCCGTATGGCCCATTAAGGCCCAATACGAATTCCCGTAACTCTCCGGTACTCCGAAAAATACCCGAATCACTCGGAACCTTTCCGAAGTCCGAATATAGTCGTCCAATATATCGATCTTCACGTCTCGACCATTTCGAGACTCCTCGTCATGTCCCTGATCTCATCCGGGACTCCGAACTCCTTCGGTACATCAACATACATAAACTCATAATAAAACTGTCATCGTAACGTTAAGCGTGCGGACCCTACGGGTTCGAGAACTATGTAGACATGACCGAGACACCTCTCCGGTCAATAACCAATAGCGGAACCTGGATGCTCATATTGGCTCCCACATATTCTACGAAGATCTTTATCGGTCAGACCGCATAACAACATACGTTGTTCCTTTTGTCATCGGTATATTACTTGCCCGAGATTCAATCGTCGGTATCTCGATACCTAGTTCAATCTCGTTACCGGCAAGTCTCTTTACTCGTTCCGTAATACATCATCCCGCAACTAACTCATTAGTCACAATGCTTGCAAGGCTTATAGTGATGTGCATTACTGAGTGGGCCCAGAGATACCTCTCCGACAATCGGAGTGACAAATCCTAATCTCGAAATACGCCAACCCAACAAGTACCTTTGGAGACACCTGTAGAGCACCTTTATAATCACCCATTTACGCTGTTACGTTTGGTAGCACACAAAGTGTTCCTCCGGTAAACGGGAGTTGCATAATCTCATAGTCATAGGAACATGTATAAGTCATGAAGAAAGCAATAGCAACATACTAAACGATCGGGTGCTAAGCTAACTGAATGGGTCTAGTCAATCACGTCATTCTCCTAATGAGGTGATCCCGTTAATCAAATGACAACTCATGTCTATGGCTAGGAAACATAACCATCTTTGATTAACGAGCTAGTCAAGTAGAGGCATACTAGTGACACTCTGTTTGTCTATGTATTCACACATGTATTATGTTTCCGGTTAATACAATTCTAGCATGAATAATAAACATTTATCATGATATAAGGAAATATATAATACTTTATTATTGCCTCTAGGGCATATTTCCTTCACTAGGTGCATGCTGGATAGCAGTCGATGTGTGGAGTAATAGTAGTAGATGCAGGCAGGAGTCGGTTTACTTGTTACGGATGTGATGCCTATATACATGATCATACCTAGATATTCTCATAACTATGCTCAATTCTATCAATTGCTCAACAGTAATTTGTTCACCCACCGTAATACTTAAGCTCTTGAGAGAACCACTAGTGAAACCTATGGCCCATGGGTCTATTTTCCATCATATTAATCTTCCAACACTTAGCTATTTTTATTGCCTTTTATTTTACTTTGCATCCTTATTATGAAATACCAAAAATATTATCTTATCATATCTATCAGATCTCACTTTCGTAAGTGACCGTGAAGGGATTGACAACCCCTTTATTGCGTTGGTTGCGAGGTTTTTATTTGTTTGTGTAGGTGCGAGGGACTTGGGCGTGGCCTCCTACTGGATTGATACCTTGGTTCTCAGAAACTGAGGGAAATACTTACGCTACTTTGCTGCATCACCCTTTCCTCTTCAAGGGAAAACCAACGCAGTGCTCAAGAGGTAGCAGGGACGCGCTTGTCCGAAATGTGGGGTAAGTTACGAAAGTACCCCCACCGATTTGAGCTAGGTGGTTCTTTCGGTTCAGGGGTATCACGGGCATTTCGCGTGGCGGAATTTCATAGGAGGTGGGAGTTTTCGCGCGCGTTGTAATTTTAGAATAGCATGGCGCGGGTTCAGATGGAGGGAGTTGTCGGAGCACAACGAGACAAATATATATCTTAAATATTTCGGGGTAACAAGGCGCGGGTTGAAGAAGCAGGAGTTTCGCAGCACGGTAGACAGAGACGCTAGCTTGAAATTTCGGCATAACAAGGCGCGGCTTGAAATTTCGGGAGAACATGCTTAACGTGTACCCAAAAAAAGACAATTCGCACCTCATCACTAGAGAGAGCCATGTCCCGTTTACTATATTATTAGAAATGCATTCAAATACAACAAAAAAACTAAAAAAAATGTGACAACAAACATAACGTGTACAGTACCAAAACATTTTGCCTTCCCTCAACAATAAAAAAACAATGTGTGTATTCTAGCATATGGACTAAATTTTAGAAAATTTCCCTGTTTGAATGGGATTGTACTTGGGTTAGTTATACAACCATCTAAATATTATCTTCACAACACAAGACATGAATATAGGAGAAGTAAATTCCTATATAAATACGAACTACATGTACATACGATCTCAAATTCAAATATATGTATCCATTTTATGTTGAATTCAAATAATAGTACATGTATGCTCTAGCTAGATGTTCGGAATCTAAACCATGTATGATATACTACGTACAATGTGTTTAACAAGCACAACACACACACAAACACCATTTAGACTAGTAAGGTACACGTGCATTGCACGCATGAGATTTGGCAACCAAATTATGAATAAATACCACATTATAGCATGTAAGCTTTGAGTCATATATGCATGATGTAGATGTTCGGTTAATTCTTATAATTCATTTCATTCAAAATCATCTAGTTTTTATAAGAAAGCTAATCTATTTTAAGATTCATGGAATTGTGCGTTGTAAGGCATAAAGTAAAAACAAATAATGGCAAATCATGTAAAAACATTTGGGCAATTCTGATACGGAAGATTCTAGAACAAAGAATTAGTGCTTGTGTTTTGAGGTTTCTGCATTATACTTAAGTTCAACCATGGCTTCTTCTAGATTGTACATGTGGCAAAATCTGGTGGAATCTAGATGATATCCAACGGCCAGTAGTGCTCAAATTTGCCATCTCTGCACCATTGGATTGGCCTCATCCAACGACCATCTTTCAAAGTTAAAGTTATCCGCACACTATAAAAAAATATAATATATAATATATATAGGGGTATAGATATAGATATGTGATGCGAAAGCCACCCATCATCTCCAATTAGAATAGTGTGTCCATGCACGGATGCAATGTGGCCAAACGATGTCTGCCATTGATATCTCAAATTCAAATTAGTCTGACCTTGTTCAATGTGTATACAATACAACATGCTCGTTTCCAAACCACACCGCACATATCTCAGTTATATTCATGCATGCATGGGTTTCAAACATCATGATCTCTTATTCAAATATTTGAATTCAACTTTACATTGATTATGACCACACCTAGTCTTTTACACCCACACAGTCGTCTTCTCTTTTATAATTGTACCACTAACTTTCTCCCGTGCATGCATGCACACACGGTACCAGTCAGCATTATCCATCGCACACATGTAATCTTTTTCTTCCGGTCGGTCTCCCATGCATGAACACACACACACACACCTCCCCCTCTCCATCATATCGGGCATTCTTTATCTCTCACGTGCATGTGCAACAATCGATGTTCCTCTATGTGTGTGTGTGTGTATAGCTAGGTCTTTCAGAGTTTCCCACACAAACCGATCAATCTATATATCTAGTGAGGTCTCACCCTCTTTCCCACGTCCACATCGATCAATCTATACCTCTCTATATAGGATTACATAGCTAATACACACACATTAATTATATATCCAACGTCCCCCTCTCATCATCCATGCCTTCCGCTTCATCTCTCAGACGCGCGCACAGTGGCGAAGACAGGGGGCAGCAAGGGCCCTGCCCCCCCTAACATCACTATATATCGAGGCTAATATGAATGTGATCATTAGACAATTGCTGGTAAAATGGTTTAAGTTGATGAATTGGCCCTCCTCGTAAAGGATTAGCAATGCTTGCCCCCCTAGCTCATTTATTTTTCATGGCTCCACCATTGCGCGCAACGACGCACGTTCTCGCCCCCTCTCTTTAAATATCGATCTCGCACTTGTGCACTCCTTCATAGTCTCCCTCCACTTGGCCCCTCACACCATCTACTAGCCCCCCCACCGGATTTTGCCACATGTATAATCTAGCAGACTCCATGGTTGAACTTAAGCATAATGCACAAACCTCAAAACAAAAGTGCTTCTCCTTTGTTCTAGAATCTTCCGTATCATAACTGCCCAAACTTTTTTTCTAGTTGAATTGCCATAATTTGATTTTACTTTATGCTTTACAATGCACAATTCCATGAATCATAAAATAGATTAAGGGCTTCTTTTATTCAAAGGATTCTCAAAGGAATTTCGGAGGATTCTAATCCTTAGGAATTTTTCCTATCTTGGTTGTTTGATTCGTAGGATTGTAAACCATAGGAATTTTTTCATAGGATTCTTTTGCACTAGATTTCATAGGAAACATCCCATCCACTCAAACCTCTTTGAAAGAATCCTGCGTTTTTTCTATGCACAATCAAACACTCGTACAATCCTATAGGATTCAAGATGACACTCCACTCTGATCCCATGTTTTTCCTATTCCCGCATTTTGGATATCCTACAAATCAAAGAGGCCCTAGCTTTTTATAAAAACTAATTTATTTTGAATGAGATGAACTATAAGAATTAAACGAAGGTCTACATCAGGCAAACATGACTCAGAGCTTACATGCTATAGTATGGTATTTATTCATAATTTGGTTGCCAAATCTGATGCGTGCAATGCACGTGTACCTTACTAGTACTTCGAGTATGTGCAAAACACGTAAATTAGGATTCCAATGGCACGCTACACAGTGTCTCTCTTACAGTTCATGAAGCCACGTGGCGCATGTAGAGTCGCTGTCGCGACCTCCTTGTGTGGATTGATCACAGTAACGTGCTGCTTGTTCCAGAAGATTGTACTCATCCTCTCTGAGCCACACTGGCGGTACATGCACGAAGCGAAGATGTGCACGCACGCCACGCATGTACTCATTCCCTCGCACGCACACGCGGGTACACGGGGGGATGCATTCTTGTACCAAGATCCACCCCATGTGATAATTTGACGTGTGTAAAGTCCTTCACTTCATTGATGGGCAATTAATACAGCGCATGCAAATTGAGTGGACATGAGGGCGGAAGAAAGACATTACTACTGCACTGCGCGCATGCGAGTAGTTAAATCATGGGTTGCTACTTCCATTGGTCTCCTTCGTATTTTATGCCAATTTTTTACCATATTTGTAAGTAACATAATATTTATGCATGTCATAAAAAGTGGCACAAAAAAAGGGGGCCAATAAACCAGGACGCAGGCAGCATGATCAATTTTTGCCAGGGCCACTATTGGTGGCCTTTGTATTTAAATATGGACGGAGTGGAGTAGTACTATCTTTATCTTAGCCTCGTAGGGCTCTCCCAGCGCCTAGGCTCGCCTCCCTGCCTCGCCCACCGGATCCCGCCATGGAGGATCCCGCCATGGATAATCCCTTAGATCCCAGGATCCCGCGGGCTGCCCTCTCGCTGCGGCCCGCAGCACTGCCGCCTTTGAGCGAAACCCACATGTGTTTAGAGGGGATCCAATGCTCTGAAATCACAAATCGGTGGCACCGGAGGAAATGCCAGGGCTGCATTTCAGGTGGTGGGCAGCAAGGGCAAATCAGATCGAGGAAGCGTTGCATCCATTGGAGAGAAGTTCCAAGGAGCTGCGCCTAGCGCAGCACAAGGTGGAGGTGCAAGTCTATCTCAGGGGAGAGATGCTGAGGTATGTCAGCATCTGACAGCGTCGCATTGATTTTGTGTTAGGGCTAATGGCAGAGATCATATTCACGGAGTCGACTGTAGAGGAAAGAACGCGCATGCCTGCACAATGGCATGAGCAGCCGGTGCAACTGTTCAAATGGGCGGTAGGAGAAGCCAAATCCCGAGACCAGTTGCGGCGGCGCCGCTGCGCATGCATCGCAGGCGAGGTGACCTGCCCTCCTTCCCCGCCAGCGATGCAGTGACCTAGTCGGTTGCTGCTGTAGTGAACTTGCAACGCCATGTCAGTTTGCAACCTTGACAATCACTCCATCTATATGTATTGTATTCCTGTGAAAATACTTGGTCATTTGGAAAAAGATGGTAAGTGATTTATCACTAGTTTTAGAATGCTTGGTCGTGATAATCAACCGAAGTCACAACCAGAAGTCTCCATCGCGTAATACTTTACGGTCGGTCGCACCAACAGACTGTCGGTCGGACCCGCGTCTCTCCAAAGGGACACGCATTGGCTTGGTCTGACATGTACGACCAGTTACATCATTGACTTGTGCGACCGCAGTTGAGCAGTGTAGTACTGTAGTACTTGAAATTTATGTTCCACTAAACTCATCGGGAGCCGTTTCGGGCCTCGAAACCAAAACCATCAATTAATCTTTACCTTGTTCCCATCACATTCCAAAGTACTAGTGCTACAATTAAGTGCAAGCCTGCTCACACCTACTAGCACATACCAAACCTGAACGTGTTCCCACTATGCAGGTTTTAGTACTAGTGCTAGTACTTAAGTTATAAAAAGGGGAACTACCTAACCAAAAATTACTCTACATTCCTCCTCATAAGTCCTTCTTCTTCATCCGTCCTTGCCATGGTCGGTATGCAGAGCTCTAGGTCGAGAACTACTCGTAACAAGGGAGCGGCAACCAAGGCTGCAGAAAAAAGGGCTCGCCACCACGCAGAGACCTCGAAAGATCTCTCATGGGCGGGCGATGGCTCCCAGGAGCGCCCTAGCCGCGGAGGCGAACATGCCGAGCTGGCGGCGCTGGAGTCGTTATCCCTCGACGGCATGCCCGATCAGCTCAATAAGCACCTCAATGAGCAGAAGGAGTTCATCCACGGCTTTGTGGAGCTGCTGAAGGAGAGCCTCGACGACATGCGCACTGAGCTCAATGAGCAGGGGGAGTTGACCGCCGGCTTGGTGATGCTGCTGAAGAAGAGCATTTCCTCGGAGAAGAAGGCGACCGGCGAAATCCTGCAACTTCAGGAGGACAAGGCGAAGCTCTGCCGCGAGCTCAACCTGCTGAAGGAGGAGAACGCCGCTTGGAAGAAGCTGCATCAGAATAGTAGTTCCACGATGAAGATCCTGCAGGCCCTCATCATGGAACAGAAGGAAGATTTGGCGAAGCTCCGCATCAAGCACCCGGCTGCCGTTAAGGTACGTAATGCTGCCGTGGAACAGACGATGAAGGCTCGCGTCGAGAAATCCCGTGTCATGGACAGAATGAAGAAGATGGCGGAGGAGACACGCAAGGAGATGGAGGTCGTGCAGGCGATGAAGAAGCAGTTACGACTCCGCGGGCAGCAACCCTTCATGTAGTAGAGAGCAGCGCCCCAGACTTGTGTGTGCGTCTTCCTTCTTTTTTTGGGGTGATAATCTTCCTTCTTATTTTGCTCCTGTGTTTCTTCTTTTGCTTCGGGTGTTTCGCCGCACGTGTCATGTTCTCTGCGAGGCATGAATAGAACAATGCTAACAATGAGATGACTAGCAAATTAGATCATTTTTTATCGCCATATGGCACTGGGCTGCCGTGTTTCGTGCTCCTCCGTCATACTACTCCAGTGGAAAACTTGAGTATACCGCACGGTTCTTTGCTCCTCCTCAGGTCATCGGCACATTTATACAAGCAGTCAAATCACAAGCCCCCGCCTTCCAGCAGTAATGAGCCGTCAAATCACAAAGGCCCTCGCCTCTCTTGAAACCGACCAAGCTAGACCGCCCCGCCCTCTAGCCTTTTTAAAAATGTATACCTTTGTACAGTAGTAGTATCGATGGATTGCGCCATGGAGCAAAACTAACAAGATGAAATTAAAGAAAAAAGGCGGTACATATAGAGAGCGCTCATCGCCAAATTATGCATATAGTACTATTAAAAAAGCTAGTACGTGCTTAAATGGGGTGCTAAATTATATTAAAGAAATTAGCATACCTATTTAATTCTTGGGTTCTTATTATTTATGCCACTAGTTGTGTATCACTACTCAGTTTTGCCATTAGAAGTTACAACTACTCAAAAATGCCATCGATCCGTGAGATGCCTGCTCAAAAATGCAATTAGATATCTCAAAAATGCCATCGTTAAGTCAGATGTTTGCTCAAAATGCCATTAGACATTGTTATTTTCACGTCAAACCCGTTGACCATGTTATATGACAAAAATAAGCCGATTCTCACAATGATAAATGTGGCCCCGCTTGTCATGACTAACCAAGCGAATAATTTTATAGGAAAATAAGAACGCTGTTGTGATCAAGTAGGCCCCACACTTTATTTTACTGTAGTGAGATAGAGGGAGAGCTGGCATGTTGGTCCATCGGTATTTATGTCATTATAAAATAGCCAAAGAGATTTGAGTCACAATAATGGTGTCCAACACAACACACCCCTCAAATAAAACTAAGCACCCTGAAATTCTTTGACAACTAAACTGCTGGCTATATGATGTTGGCCATATATATTGTACGTATATAATGTGAAGAAACGAGTGTTAGTACTATACCAACTAAAAGATGAACTGTAAGAAATACTAGTATGTACGTACTGAAGAGTTAAAGTAACGAGAAGGAACATAACATAGTTATGTTGGGGGCTCAGCACAACACACCCCTCAAATAAAACTAAGCACACCTGAAATTAAACTAAGCAACTAATCCGGTAGACACTGCATTAGAACCACCATGAGCAACGACACTGCCACCTTACTCGGACTCCTCGTCCACGTGCTCAACTTCTTCCTTGTCCCTCTTCCGCTTGGGTGATACTTCTTTGCTTGAACCGCACACTTGGCTCTTGCTCTTCATCCAACCCTTGTAGATATTGAAACAAAGGTAGCCATCCATTGCAGCGTAGTGGATGTGGTCTATATCTAGTACATTCCACTCCCATGCATGATGAAACTTGAACGGAGGTTTCTTCAGTGTACCATACGAAGGATGAACCATGGCTCCTGCAAGGGTCGGCATTGAAGGCTGATGACAGGAGGGCACCAGCCCTTTCTTCTGGAGGTCGAAGGTTTGCCTACAAAGAGGCCTATCCGATCCAGGACATCCCTGTCGTTCCTAAAGTGTACAGTAATTTGACTCGGCCGTCCTTGAGGAAGTTCTTAAGTACTGGCACTCAACATCGGCATGGCATATGTGGTAGACCAAGCATAAGTCATGCACGCAAACCTAGATCACGACGGGCTTCTTCTTAGCAGCAGCGCCTTAGAGCGGGCGCGTCTTAGAGCGGGCACGCTACTGATACATTTATTTCAGTAGCGAGTTTTGTGCGCGGGCGCTACTGCTACTTAGCAGCACTGCCTTGTTTTAAAGGGCGCTGCTGGTAAGATTCTGTGTATAGGCTTTTCCCTAGTAGTGCACAACTATAGAGATTCAACAAAAATAGACCACTCTTCAAGGGTGCATGACCATAAAAGATATTACTCATATAAATAGAACAACCATTATTTTCGGATTTAAATGAATAACCGTCTCGCATCAAACAAGATCCAGATATAATGTTCATGCTTAACGCTGGCACCAAATAACAATTATTCAGGTCTAAAACTAATCCCGAAGGTAGATGTAGAGGTAGCATGCCGACGACGATCACATTGACTTTGGAACGCGCATCGTCACCTCGTCCTTAGCAAATCTTCGCTTAATCCGTAGTCCCTGTTTCGAGTTGCAAATATTAGCAACAGAACCAGTATCAAATACCCAGGTACTACAACGAGTATTAGTATGGTACACATCAATAACATGTATATCAGATATACCTTTGTTCACCTTGCCATCCTTCTTATCCGCCAAATACTTGGGGCAGTTCCGCTTCCAGTGACCAGTCCCTTTGCAGTAGAAGCACTCGGTCTCAGGCTTAGGTCCAGACTTGGGCTTCTTCACTTGAGCAGCAACTTGCTTGCCATTCTTTTTGAAGTTCCCCTTCTTGCCTTTTCCCTTTTTCTTGAAACAGCTGGTCTTGTTGACCATCAACACTTGATGCTCCTTCTTGGTTTCTACCTCCGCAGCCTTTAGCATTACGAAGAGCCTGGGAATCGTCTTATCCATCCCTTGCATGTTATAGTTCATCGCGAAGCTTTTCTAGCTTGGTGGCAGTGATTGAAGAACTCTGTCAATGACACTATCAACCGGAAGATTAACTCCCAGCTGAGTCAAGTGATTATGATACCCAGACATTTTGAGTATATGCTCACTGACAGAACTATTCTCCTCCATTTTGCAGCTATAGAACTTATTGGAGACTTCATATCTCTCAATATGGGCATTTGCTTGAAATATTAACTTCAACTCCTGGAACATCTTATATGCTCCATGACGTTCAAAATGTCGTTGAAGTCCCAGTTCTAAGCCGTAAAGCATGGCACACTAAACTATCGAGTAGTCATCAGCTTTGCTCTGCCAGGCGTTCACAACGTCCAGCGTTGCTCCTGTAGCGGGTCTTGCACCTAGCGGTGCTTCCAGGATGTAATTCTTCTGTGCAGCAATCAAGATAATCCTCAAGTTACGGACCTTGTCCGTGTAGTTGCTACCATCATCTTTCAACTTAGCTTTCTCTAGGAACGCATTAAAATTCGAAGGAACAGTAGCACGGGCCATTGATCTATAACAACATAGACATGCAAAATACTATCAAGTACTAAGTTCGTGATAAATTAAAGTTCAATTAATCATATTACTTTAGAACTCCCACTTATATAGACATCCCTCTAATCATCTAAGTGATCACGTGATCCAAATCAACTAAACCATGTCCGGTCATCACGTGAGATGGAGTAGTTTTCATTGGTGAACATCACTATGTTGATCATATCTACTATATGATTCACGCTCGACCTTTCGGTCTCAGTGTTCTGAGGCCATATGTGCATATGCTAGGCTCGTCAAGTTTAACCCGAGTATTCTGCATGTGCAAAACTGGCTTGCACCCATTGTATGTGAACGTAGAGCTTATCACATCCGATCATCTCGTGGTGTCTCGGCACGACGAACTTTCGCAGCGGTGCATACTCAGGGAGAACACTTGTACCTTGAAATTTAGTGAGAGATCATCTTATAACGCTACTGCCGAACTAAGCAGAATAAGATGCATAAAGGATAAACATCACATGCAATCAATATAAGTGATATGATATGGCCATCATCATCTTGAGCCTTTGATCTCCATCTCTAAAGCACCGTCATGATCACCATCGTCACCGGCATGACACCTTGATCTCCATCGTAGCATCGTTGTCGTCTCGCCAACTATTGCTTCTATGACTATCGCTACCGCTTAGTGATAAAGTAAAAACAATTATAGGGTGATTGCATTGCATACAATAAAGCGACAACCAAATGGCTCCTGCCAGTTGCCGATAACTCTGTTACAAAACATGATCATCTCATACAATAAAATTTAGCAACATGTCTTGACCATATCACATCACAACATGCCCTGCAAAAACAAGTTGACGTCCTCTACTTTGTTATAGCAAGTTTTACGTGGCTGCTATGGGCTGAGCAAGAACCGTTCTTACCTACGCATCAAAACCACAACGATTTTTCGTCAAGTGTGCTGTTTTAACCTTCAACAAGGACCGGGCGTAGTCACACCTGATTCAACTAAAGTTGGAGAAACTGACACCCACCAGCCACCTGTGTGCAAAGCACGTCGGTAGAACCACTCTCGCGTAAGCGTACGCATAATGTCGGTCTGGGCCGCTTCATCCAACAATACCGCCGAATCAAAGTATGACATGCTGGTAAGTAGTATGACTATTATCGCCCACAACTCTTTGTCTTCTACTCGTGCATATAACATCTACGCATAGACCTGGCTCGGATGCCACTATTGGCGAACGCAGTAATTTCAAAAAAATCCTACGCACACGCAAGATCCATCTAGGTGATGCATAGCAATGAGTGGGGAGAGTGTTGTCCACGTACCCTCGTAGACCGAAAGTGGAAGCGTTATGACAACGCGGTTGATGTAGTTGTACGTCTTCACAATCCGACCGATCCTAGTACCGAAAGTACGGCACCTCCGTGATCTGCACACGTTCAGCTCGGTGACGTCCCACGAACTCTAGATCCAGCTGAGTATCGAGGGAGAGCTTCGTCAGCACGACGACGTGATGACGGTGATGATGAAGTTACCGACGCAGGGCTTCGCCTAAGCACTACAACGATATGATCGAGGTGGAAATCTGTTGAGGGGGCACCGCACACGGCTAAACAATCAACTTGTGTGTCTATGGGGTGCCCCCTCCCCCGTATATAAAGGAGTGGAGGAGGGGAGGGCCGGCCCTCTCTATGGCGCGCCCTAGGGGAGTCCTACTCCCATCGGGAGTAGGATTCCCCTCGTTCCCTAGTTGGAGTAGGAGAGGAGGGAAGGAGGAGAGAGGGAGAAGGAAAGGGGGGCCAGCCCCCTTCCCAATTCGGATTGGGGTTGGAGGGCACCCCCACCCTGGCCGCCTCCTCCTCTCTCCGACTAAGGCCCAATATGGCCCATATACTCCCCGGGGGGTTCCGGTAACCTCCCGGTACTGCGGTAAATGCCCGAACTCAACCGGATCCATTCCGATGTCCAAACATAGCCATCCAATATATCGATCTTTATGTCTCCACCATTTCGAGACTCCTCGTCATGCCCGTGATCACATCCGGGACTCTGAACAACCTTCGGTACATCAAAACACGTAAACTCATAAACCGATCATCACTTAACGTTAAGCGTGCGGACACTACGGGTTTGAGAACTATGTAGACATGACCGAGACTCATCTCCGGTCAATAACCAATAGCAGAACCTGGATGCTCATATTGGTTCCTACATATTCTACGAAGATCTTTATCGGTCAAACCGCATAACATTATATGTTGTTCCCTTTGTCATCGATATGTTACTTGCCCGAGATTCGATCATCGGTATCTCAATACCTAGTTCAATCTCGTTACCGGCAAGTCTCTGTACTCATTCCGTAATTGATCATCCCGTAACTAACTCATTAGTCACATTGCTTGCAAGGCTTATAGTGATGTGCATTACCAAGAGGGCCCAGAGATACCTCTCCGACAATCGGAGTGACAAATCCTAATCTCGATCTATGCCAACTCAACAAACACCATCAGAGACACCTGTAGCGCATCTTTATAATCACCCAGTTATGTTGTGAAGTTTGATAGCACACAGAGTGTTCCTCCGGTATTCGGGAGTTGCATAATCTCATAGTCATAGGAACATGTATAAGTCATGAAGAAAGAAATAACAACAAACTAAACGATCAAGTGCTAAGCTAACGGAATGGGTCAAGTCAATCACATCATTCTCTAATGATGTGGTCCTGTTAATCAAATGAAAACTCATGTCTATGGCTAGGAAACTTAACCATCTTTGATTCAACGAGCTAGTCAAGTAGAGGCATACTAGTGACACTGTTTGTCTATGTATTCACACATGTACTAAGTTTCCGGTTAATACAATTCTAGCATGAATAATAAACATTTATCATGATATAAGGAAATATAAACAACAACTTTATTATTGCCTCTAGGGCATATTTCCTTCACCTACCACGACCGTCGCCTCGCTCGCGTGGTCGCGCCCTTGGAGATTTAACACGGTGCGTTAGGCTATCTGATGTTGGCATGTCATACATAGTCATCACTTATACAACAAGGTTCACTATAAGGTTGGTTATAAGAGTATATTTCTTACTTCTCTCTATCTCTTTCTTCGTAGTATTTATTGCATTTGCCAAGGAGTGACCTCTTCCAATGAAATGGTAGTCTCAAGTCATTAAAAGCATGCATACCCCACATCTCTTATTGGTTGATATGTCAAGAAACAAGAAATGACGTATGCACCGCGCCTAAGTGTTTTGGGATTATTTGGTTTTCGTAAAATGACTTGCACAGCTAGACGGAGGGAGTAATTGACTTGCCACATCAGACTTTATACCTATGTGGCAGGCTTAGCACCTGTACGAGCAAGTACAATAGTGGGCTATAAGCCCGCTTACATGGCATTTTTGCATATGTGGAGGAAAGAGGCAAGGAAAAAGTGGAGGAGTGGGCTCTCATGCAAGAGCCAGCCTCTACATGGTGGAGCATTGGGGGAGGCACCTGTATACCATGGAGGTGGTCAGGAATCGGGAGACTCACGCCGGTCGTAGCGCCGCAGTTAAAATGATAAAATGGCAAGTCAAATCACGGGGCCCCACTTGTCCAGCAGTAACTCGTTGTCAAATCACACAGCCCTACGTTTGCAGCAGCCTACTCCCTCATCTTCTCGCGTCTCTGTCGAACCGACTAGGCGGAACTGCCCCGCCTACCACGCGGGAAAAGCCCCGCCCTCGACTTTTAAATAGTACAGTATACTAATATTGTATCCATGGATTGCGCCATGGAGCAAAGCCTCAAGAAAACGGCGGTACACATGTACGGAGTATACAGCACGCACGTCGCATTCGCGTGGCACCCCAGACGGTCGGTCGGTCTGGCACGCCGCTCTCCGAATGGAACGCGGGTCATATTGCGTTTGCACACACATGTTGTCTCCTTTGGGCAGTGAGGTTATGGTTTCTTGTCATGTGGCATTTTTTCCTGTTATATGTTATAATCCGGTGCTTCAGATCAAAATGATGACAACTGCGCCTCTGGGGCACGTGCATGAAGACTTCTCTACAGTCATTGACGAGGTCAAGCCGGCTTCGGTAGACAAAAGAAAACTAGTACTCCACTATATAGGCAGGAGCCTCCGTGCTTGCTTGCTAGTGTTGCTCTCTTCACACTGTCTCGTCCTCTCCAGATCTAAACACGACAGCGGTGGCCACTCTCTCTCTCTCTCTCTCTCTCTCTCTCTCTCTGCTCACCGTTGGTCACAGATCCAGCCGGATCCTCTCTGCCGGGGAAGGTGAGAAGGTGCAACGTTCATGCGGTCGTCTTCGGCAATGGCTCTTACCCACTGCCGGCGCGTCCCGGTCAGCGCGGCTTGCCGTTCTCTCCCAAGCACCGCTGGCTAGGGAGGGCCTCCAACCCGTTCTTCCTCGCTGCCGTAGTGTGGACAGATCCGGCCTCCCGCCGCCCACCTATCGACATCCCGGCGACCCTCAGGTATAACTTCCTTCGAAACCGGCCTTGCTCTACTTCCCGAGCTCCTGACGTCACTGCATTTGTATCTTCTACTATTTCCCTGGCCCCCTCGTAGATAGGATCGATCGGCTGTTTGAAAGCCACCTAAATTTTGACTATTAAGAGGTAAAAGTAGATCATGCACTCGAATCTAGTACAACTTGGTTCAAACAAGGAAGAAAGGGGGTGGGTGGGGGAAGATCTGTTACCTGAATCTAGAACTTGGTCGAAAGAGGAAATAATGGGGGCGAAAAGTAGCAGAGACTAGCTATCCAACTGGTCTCTTGGTCTAATGGGGAAATAAAGGGAAACGTAGTACAAACTCAATATAAACCCGATCTATTGGTTGAGAAAGGAAAGATATCATGTTCTGATGTTTGTTGCCCCGAGCCACTCTTATGTAATGCCACTGGTAAAATGTAGCAGTCGCACTTTTAAAAGTAAGGACACGTTAAACCAATGTTGTTTTCAATGTAATGCCTCCAGTAATATGAATCAATGGCACTGTTTTCATGTCCTGCTAAATTTCCCATTAAGATAAGTTGCTTCTTTTCGTTAGAAATGCAACTGTCCTGGTCCGCCTACTCTCCCGTGCCCAAATACCGACTCTGTAGCAGCTGTTAATGTAATGTTGCTGGTAAAATGAAGCAATGGCACCATTAAAGTAATGTCATATTTAACGGTTGTCAAAGTTAATCCTAATGCCCACACTAATATCTAGCAATGCTGCTGCTTTAGAACTTGCTACTGTCCTTGTAGGATTGCCATTCAGATAAGGAACATGCTTCTTTTCATTTGATGTATGTTTCATCACTTGTTTGTCACCCTCCTTTCCACCTTTTTTGTGCAAACAGAGACATACATTTCACGCTTGATCTTAGTTGAACTGCACAAATGATATCCAAATTATAGTTGAACATTCCAGGAGCTTCACAACCAACCTTGATGTTGCTCAAATTTATTGCAACTAATGAAGATGATGCTCTGTGGGTTTCGTTTTCTGATGGAAATGGAACTGGGTTGAAGCCCTTTTCTTAAAAAATACAAGGAAGAAGCTGCTAGCTCATGGGACATTGCTTCATTTTAGGTGAATTGCACCAAAAGGTCCCATGAATTGAATCATCCATGTTGGTGACTGGTGTCATCCCTTCTACGATGCTGTTGACTGTAGATATGGTTCCCATAACGAGGTATGTGGATTTTTGGTCTGGCCATTTGCCAAAGATCCTACATGTTGAGTCTGCTCTTGTGCTAGTGTTTTGGCACTGCCATAATAAAGTAGTAATGTTATTATTTTGCATCTTAATCTAGTGGCACTATTAATTTGTGGCAATGTTTTGGCACCGCTAGTGCCATAGGTTCTTTTATATATTGAAAGAGGGGGTTTCCTCAGATTTCATTAAAGAAACCCTGCCATAGAGAACCATTATCTGACAACATCTCAGTGTAAACGGGCAGTTATGAAACTACTACTAGACCGGACTGAGTACTAGCAGGAGACAAGTTCGCCACATAAGCTAGGCAGGTAGGGGGACGCAGCACCAGCTCGACCAAGTTTGGATTACAACCCAAATACTACCATAGAAACATCAAGGGGGGAGATAGAGCCAGCTTCAGCATCCCAGTCTAAGCACCCCCGGCCTCCATCCTTGTGACGCACGGTACACCTCGTTTGCCACCTGCTCGACCCTAGTGCCACTGGTAAAATGAAGTAATAGTACAGTTAAAATAGAGCGAGTGTCCTCTCTATCATTTCATTTCCAATGTAGATAAAGAAAGTGCTTCTCTTTGTTAGTATATGTTTCATCAACTAGTCCCATTGTTAATTTTTAAGCGTTTTTGCAAACTGGGGTGCTTAATTTTAGTTGATCTGCACAAAAATAGAGATTGGAATGTCTCAAGGCCCCTCCTTGTACTACCGCTGTACACTGATGTTCATCACTAGCAGAAGGTGTATCGGGGAGACTTGGGTCGATTCCTCGATTTCCAATATGAAGCGTACCGTATGAGGCGTCGCAGGACCCATATCGCCCTCGCAGCATGGCATACTATGATACTATCACAATATTTTCTTCTATTTATTACTATATGTTTCATCAACTAGTGCCACTATAATGTAATCACGCTTTTTCATTATTTGTGCAAACAGGGTTATTCAGCTGCATTTTGGTGGAACTGCACAAATGTACGGATGGAACCGGCATATATGCAGAGTGTGAGGTGCCAAGTAAAAATTACCGACACCAACCCTGCTCCATCTAAGCATTGGCATCCACCACCACCAGTGGCATGTGTGGCGCTCACTATGGACGGATCTTTCTCGGCAGCAAATCCTCTAACCAAATACTAGTAGCTTAGACTTCAAAAAAATACTAGTAGCTTATATTGAAAGTTTTCTAGGGAGTACTCTTTTCTGAAAGAAGCACCAATCTATTTTTCTTTATCTGTACACAGTGTCACAACTTTGACCCAAAGGTCCAGAGCTATTTTAGGGTGATTGGGGTAGTACTCGGAGACTGATTGTAAGCATGATTTTTATTAGCTGTCACACTGATTGTAAGCATGAGCAGATGGAAAATTAGGTTAGTGCGAAGCTTACCTTAAACCCTACCGACGCTGTTGAAACGAGGCGAGCGTCGAGGGAACCGCGGAGAACGGCGGGGAAGCAATGTCGCGCCATCCCGCCTCCTCTCGCGGTGGTAGAATGAATACTCATGTGGCTGCGGCTGGCTTTGCACCCTCGTGAACGGCACACCGTACTCGATCGATTCGTTATCCTCTAGGTGCTCGACCTTTGACCTATACACCCACCACCTCTGCCTGACTTCCGCCTCGGGCGAATCTATCTGCTCCATCGCCCAGAGGAGATACTCGATGAACTCGAAGGACTGCGGCGTGACTCCCGCCGAGGAGTACATCGCCTCCCTCATCACCGCCGTCTCGCTCTTTCGCATACATTGCCACATGGCCCTCACCGTCCTCGAAATCTCCCACTCATTGTCAAACCAAGCAAGGATCTCCTTCAACCTAGCTAACCTTGCCTGGTCGCCGTCGGCGATCTGCCTGATTCGCTACTGCATCCTCTCCATAGATGTCCTTCTGAGTGGTCCGGTGTTACTTTGGAAAATGGGAGGAGAGACAGTGGTCTTGCAATAGAGAAGAGGGAGAGGCGAGACGGTGGTTTTGGAATGGAGATGATGGAGAAGAGAGGGGGTGGTTTTGCAATGGAGAAGAGGGAGAGGCGAGACGGTGGTGTTGGAATGGAGATGATGGAGAGGAGAGGTTTCCCTGCCTTTCGGTGGCTGACGGGTGGGCCCTGCGCTTGGTGGGACCCATGTGTCAGTCTCTCAATTTCAGGATGGGCTACGTCAGGGGATCCTCATCCGATGAGAGAGGAGGTGGTTTTGCAATGGAGACGAGGGAGAGGCAAGGCGGTGGTTTTGGAATGCAGATGATGGAGAGGAGACGAGGTGGTTTTGCAATGGAGAAGAGGGAGAGGAGCGTGCGGCAGCGATTTAGGATTGGACGAGAGGGCTGACGCGCTGTGACTGGATCAAAATCAAAATCAATTTACCCTTCAATTAAGAAAGCGACCCCACATTAACTAGTCTCCCTTTTATTCTGGGTCATAATTGACCATGATGTTCACAAATAAAATATATGTTATACATTGCAAAAATAATATAATTTGAAAGTACATTCAGATACGAACCAAACGATATAGTTTTTGGTGACATGCATTCACATTTTGCTTGTCAGATACAGTACGTGGTCAAACTTTGACCCAAAATACGCAAAACAAAAAAATAATTCCAAGACCAGCGCCGCTCCTCTCCTCTTAAACCACCGCCGCTCCTCTCCTGTTCCAATCTAAATCCAGCGCTGCTCCACTCCTCTTCCATTTCAAAACCACCGCCCCTCCTCTCCTTTTCCAATCCAAAACCAGCGTCGCTCCTCTCCCGTTCTAATCCAAAACCAGCGCTGCTTCTCTCCCCTTCCATTCAAAAACCACCGCCGGTGATTGAAGGTGCTGTGGAGAACTAGATCGATGGAGGAGTACAACCGATACGTGAGGATTGCAGACGGCGACCCTGTAAAGCTAGCTAGGATGTTGGAGATACAGTCTTGGTTTGACAACAAGGACCACCTAGCGGCGACGGTGTCATCCACGGCCAAATATCTGCAACAGAGTGAAAAGGCGGCGATACTCCCGAAGGGAGTCGCGCGGGAGTACATAGAGCTGCTCCTCTGGGCCATGGAGCAAATAGATTCACCGAATCTGATTGTGAGGGAGCGGTGGTGGGAGTATCGATCCCAGATGGAGCATCCACCAGAGATTGAAGGATCGAGCATCTACAGGGTGCCGTTTATGAGGGTGTCGTGCCAGAGCAAGCCAGTGGAGTCTTCGTCGACCGAACCCAACTACAAGAGGAGAAAAGCAGTTGGCCCGACGACACTTCCTCGCCATCCTCTCCCTCGCCGTTCACATCGTCCCATGGGGAGGCTGTCTGCCGCCGAGGAATAGGAGGGACTGCCCCCCCAGCCCAATAGTCAGGCAAGTTGTGAATTGTCAGGAGGAGCTTATGGTTGTCAGTATTTGCAGGTTGTGAATTGTGTTTTGTGTTGTGTATTTTGAGAGTACTTTCAGGTATGAATGTCTTTTGAATTTCAGATTTGCAGTATTGAGCATATGAAGTATTTTATGAATTCTAGAGATCTATTTTTAGCACTTAAAAAATGTAGTTTCATAGGAGTATAAAAGTGCAGAGAATGTGATTCTCAGAGAAGAAACTGCAAGTTTCAGTTTCAGATAAGAAACTCCAACTTTCAGAGGCAGAGCATTTATATTAACATGACCTTTTCAAACAGGGTTAACATCATGTTGGAAATTTTATTCATGGTCGAAAATGGAACTACCAGCCAGTTAACATCATGCTGATCAACATTCATGCATAGCACATCTTCATATGATGCACAGTCAAAAAGGTATGCTATTTTCAAAATGCCCACACAATGTCGAGTGTGCGAAAAAAAAGAGAAAACGAGGGACGAGGTTTTGGAAATGTTGGACGTGGTGTGCGTAGATGACAATGGGGACCCACATGTCAATAATGCCAGAGGCAAAAAATTTGGAGATATTTTCCCTGCATCAGGTGGAATCGAACCTGGGTGGAAGAGCTGTCGCCTGTCGGGTAGTGTCACTTGGCCACTTGGCTAGTTCAGTACTTTAGTTACAAATAGGGCACTGCCTCAGGTGGTACGATCTCCTCCTACGCCTGTGTGCGCTCGCCGCGGTGCTGCTGTCTGCCGTTGTGAACATGCTGAACAAACAAGAGGAATCTGGAGAGGACTGTACGTGGAGAGGCGGACAATCTGGACCCACCAGGTCTATGGCCGTACGCAAGCAAGTGCCTCATCGAAAAAAATACTTCCTCCTAATGCTATACTGACGTTGGGGCCCACGGGTTTGTCAACATAGTTACATTTTTTTAGGTGCTTCAACGTAGTTACTATAGGAGATAAATTCACAACGAAGCCGGGGAGCTGGCAGGTATCATTTATTATCACTAGGGCAGCAAGTATCAACTGGGTTTTGGGCTGCCTCGTCTAGGCTTTCTTTTTTAACATGTGCAGCGTAGGACATGCCGGTTTGTATTTTTTTTAGGGTCGTCTTGTATCGACCGGCCTATGGGCCTCCCATCCGAGGTTTTATTTTTCCTGAAACATCGGCAGCCCAATTTATGTAATTTTTTGAAGAAAACGCAGAGGTCTGTTCTATTTTTCTATATAAGAATAGGAATGCCTGGTCCAACTTATGTTTCCCTTCTAACTATATTATATATATTTAAATTATTTTATATGTTATTATATATTATTGTTATTGACATCATATATTTAACAGATACTTACATATGTAAGAAAACAATATCCCACATCTTATTAACTTATAAAAATAATTTCTTAACAATAAAATCCTGGATTTTTTTTGGCAACGGAAATCCTGGTGATTGTGTACAAAAGATTGGTAAGATTCTAGGACCAATGTAATAATAAATCACTTATTACTTAAATATATTTATAACAAAATGCTCAGCCCCTTTTTATTTTTTGATAACATTGCTGCGCCCAACCCAATAATTAGAATCAGCCCAGCAAAATCGTATATATCGAGAAAGTGCAAATGGACTGTAATTATTTAGGAAAAAATAAATGGGCCGCATGGATGCTACATTATTTGATCACCCAGCCTAGCAAATGGACTGTAATTCTAAAAAAAGAGATCAAATTGACTGTAAATTCTGAAAAAATGTGTTGAATACGTGCCACATTTTTGGAGGCTGAAATGTGGGCCAATAGGTCGAAGCCAATGCAAGTCGTTGTCAACTTAGTCAACAAATGATTCTGACATCGTTATCAATTGGATTTACATCCAATGACCGGCATCCATCTTCAAACTCTCGTCTTCTTCCTCCAGCGCTGCCGGGACCAGCTTCTCCCGCCTCCTGCTGCTAGCAGCTCTGCTTAGCACGCTTCGCTGTGAAGCGCTGCCCCACCGTTGGCAAGGCCATCCCTCCACCCCCTCCACACCTCCTGTTCTTCTCCACCGACTGCCGAACCACACCGCACCAGAACCAGTTAACCCTCATACACCTCTCCGTCTGCGAATCTACTCCCGCGTCTTCCCATCTCCAGCTCGTTGCTGTCCGGGGCCTCGCCGTCCTCCACCACCTTGGATGCGCTCGGCGCAGAGTGGTCAACGTGGTAAACGAACGACATCCATCGGAAGTAGACTGTGCGTGGAGAGGCTGACAGCTGGGTCCACGGCCGCACGCAAGGAAATGCCTCCTTATTACACGCAAAATAATGATTCCTCCACCTGACAGCTGGGACACACCGGAAGGGCCTCTGTATTTCGCGAAAAAAACATTCCCCTCGCTGACAGGTCGGACCCACCAGCTATATCTTCGCACACAAGGAAGTGCCTCCTTATTACGCACAAAAAATGAATAACCCCTGCTAGCTTGTGGGAGACTGACCTGTGGGCCTACTAAGTTGACGGGGACGGAGGGCTTTGTCAACTTAGTTAATATGAACGATTCTAGCTCCAGTGCCGTACGATGTCCATCCAACGGCCCTAGTGCTTCTTCAACCTCTGGTCTTCTTGCTCCAGCCGCCCAAACCAGCATCGGTCGTGCCGTGTGCTCCTGCCTCCCGTGGCCAGCTGTGATGCCGCGGAGGCCTCATCGCCCCCTACTACTCCCACCGCTGGCCTGGCCATCCCTCTACTCACCCACACCCCCTATTATTCTGCGGCAACGGCAGCCTCACACCGCAGCCGAACCAGTGAACCCTCGGACTCCTCTCCGCGTGGGAAACCACTGCCGCGTCTTCCCCGGCTCCACGTCGTCCCCTTCCTAGGCCTCGCCGTCGTCCACCGCCTTGGTGCTCTCGGCGCGGCGTGGTCAACGTGGTCAAGGAACGACTTCCATCGGAAGAGTACTATACATGGAGAGGCTGACAGCTGGGTCCACGGCCGCAACAAGGAAGTGCCTCCTTATTACGTGGAAAATAATGATTACTCCACCTAACAGCAGGGACCCACCAGACGGGCCACCGTATTTCACGAAAAAAAACGTTTCCCCCGTGACTGCTGGGACCCACCAGCTACATCTTCGCACAGAAGGAAGTGCGTGACAGTCGGGACCCACCTGTTCGAAGCGTATGTAGCATTGTCATTCTGGTCGCGAACGTGTACGTACATACTGGTCGATGTAGAGGTGCGCACGTGTGGTAGTAGAGGTGCGCACGTGTCATAGTAGAGGCACGCACGTAGCATTGACACGTACGTATAGCGGCCACGGTGCAAGAAAGAAAATACGGCCACGTACGTACATACGGGCGGGGTCTCGAATGCCTACTCGCACATACGTACGGCCAGGGCTTGTGTACATGGCTGGGTCGGAACGGAGAAACTACGTCGTCGTTGTGTTCATGGGGAGGCAATGGAATGCGTCGTGTTCATCGGGAGGCAACAAAATGTGTGATGTTCATCGGGAGCCAACCGGCTTGGACGGAACAGCCGATGGAAACGAGGCCTGGCGTACCGCAGAATGGAGGAAACGGCCTTGTGTTCGACCGGCCACGGTCGAAATAGGATCCTCCTGTTCATCGGGAGGGGTCTGGTGTACTGCAAAACGGAGGAAACTGACCTCCTACGGTGGAAACGGGGTCCTGTTGATCGGGAGGGGTGTGGCGTACCGCAAAACGGAGGAAGCGGACTCGTGTTGCAACGCTATGGTCAAAACGGGGGTCCTGTTCATCGGGAGGGGTGTGGCGTACCGCAAAACAGGACTCCACAGGATACTGTTCATCTCCACCATCGACCTCCTCCAGCCTCCACGGGGCTACTGTTCATCCACCATCGACCTCCTCCAGCCTCCACCTGCGACTGTTCATCAATGGGCTTCTGTTCATCCAGCCTCCACCGCGCGCTCCTCCACCGGCTACTGTTCAACCAGCCCTCCACCGGCTGCTGTTCATCCAACCCTCCACGGGGTCGTCCTGTTCATGCAGCCCTCCACGAGGTCCTGTTCATCCACCAGCTAAATCGATCGGGGTACTGTTCATCCAGCGATAACGGCCTCTACTACTACGGGGTCCTGTTCATCCAACCCCCCATCGGGAACTGTTCATCCAACCCCCCATCGGGAACTGTTCATCCAAACCCCCTCAACAACGCTCACTGTTCATCAAGGGAAGGAGGTAGCAGTGTTCGATCGGCTTCAGTTAGCAGCAGTAGCGAAGGAATCACTCGGGTTCAGTTAACAGCAAGGGATCGATCGATCGCTCGGGTTCAGTAACGCGTAGCCTGCAGTGCGATCGCTCGGGTTCAGTTAGAGCCCAATGCCTCGCTCGGGTTCAGTTAGAGCCCAACGCCTCGCACACACGCGCGTACGTACGAGAGAAACGCGCATCACTCGGCCCCCGACCACCCACCGTAACCCGGAACTCCCCGATATTTTCCTCGCCCTCGCTTCTACCACGGTTTTTTTCATCATGCACGGCCCAAAGAATGTCATGCAATTGCGTCTCCGGCCCACCCAGGACAAAAAGCCCATTTTCTGTCATGATTTTTTGTCATAGAAGTAGGACCCCACCACATCTATGATGATACCGGGTTTTGTCACAATTATTGTCATAGAAGTGTCATAAGTATGACAGAAAATAACTTCGTTCGGCCCAAAATGTCATGGATGTGTCTTTTTTTGTAGTGTTAGTTTACACAAACAGTTGTGAATATGCCATGTCGTCCTGGTATCATGTGTTTGCCTTATATCAAAGTAGTGATTGTCAGTATCATGCACGAATGATTTCTGAAGAGTGAATTTTATTGATTTTTCTTGTCAGTTTTACTTGACAATTCAAAATCAATAAAGCGGAAGGAAGTTAGCAAGGCAGCGGATAAAGGTGCTCCTTCCAAACGGAGGACCTCTACAGATTCTACTCCTCCAAACCCCCGTGATGATTTGGAAGATAACACATGCATAGACACTCAACGTAGCTGTGTTGATGATGAGCACGTCTCCCCTAGTGCACCATCACAGGTGCTCCCTCTAACTTGGCACTGTTATATGTGGTTGCATGTTATGTATGATGTCTAGCTTGTATTGCTTCTAATTTTGTTGAATTCCATCTCCTTACTTTACACATTATACTTGTGAATAAGACACGTGTTCCTGGTTGTAGAACATACAATATCTGTCTATCACACCATGTTCTTACATCAAAGTCCTACTATCGTGTATCCTGCAACAATCACTTATCATAAGACACGTTTGACTTGGGAGTGTGATATAGCTTACATCTCGCATTCTTTTCTAGCTTGTACTACTTCTAAATTGTTGAAATGGCACTTATAACGAGACAGTTTTAACTTGGTAGAGTGATATTAGTTGCATCTTTCATATGGTGTCTAGCTTTCGTTGCTTCTAATTTGTTGAAATGCCTTCTCCTTAGTTTACACATCATAGCTGTGAATATGCAATGTTGTCCTTTTTTCACACATTCAATCGTCCTATGATGCGGTCACCTTACATTAAAGTAGTGCTCATCAGATCCTGCATCAATGAGTTCTGAAAAGCGAATTTTTATTCATTTTTCTTGTGGGTTTGAATTGACAAGGCAATAAAACCAAGAAGCAGGAAGGAAAAAATAAGGCAGGGACTGATGGCGGTCTTCTAGCGAAACCGGCATCCCAGGTGCTTTCTCTAGCTTGGCAGTGTGATATTGTCTTGCATGTTGCATACAGTGTCTAGCTTGCATTGCTTCTTATTTGTTGAAATGGCTACTGCTTAGTTTATACAAGCAGTTGTGAATATGCCATGCCGTCCTGTTTTCGTACATATTCCATCATGGTATCATGTGTTTGCCTTACATCAAAGTAGTGATTGTCAGTATCATGCACGAATGAGTTCTGAAGAGTGAATTTTATTGCTTTTGCTTGTCGGTTTTACTTGACAATTCAAAATCAATAAAGCGGAAGGAAGTTAGCAAGGCAGCGGATAAAGGTGCTCCTTCCAAACGGAGGGCCTCTAAAGATTCTAGTCCTCCAACCCCCCAAGATGATTTGCAAGACAACACATGCATAGACACTCAACGTAGCTGTGTTGATGATGAGCACGTCTCCCCTAGTGCACCATCACAGGTGCTCCCTCTAACTTGGCACTGTTATATGTGGTTGCATGTTATGTATGATGTCTAGCTTGTATTGCTTCTAATTTTGTTGAATTCCATCTTCTTACTTTACACATTATACTTGTGAATAAGACACGTGTTCCTGTTTCTAGAACATACAATATCTGTCTATGACACCATGTTCTTAAATCAAAGTACTACTGTTGTGTAACCTGCAACAATCACTTATCATAAGACACGTTTGACTTGGGAGTGTGATATAGGTTACATCTCGCATTCTTTTATATCTTGTACTACTTTTAATTTGTTGAAATGGCACTTATGACAAGGCCGTTTTAACTTGGTAGAGTGATATTCGTTGCATCTTTCATATGGTGTGAAAGTGCTAGTTATCGACTGGAGGGGGGGCGAATAGGCGATTTTTATGAAAGTCTTCAAAACATGGAAGTTTCGAAGACAAACAATAGAAACGAACCTATTAACATGCAGCGGAAGGTAGACTACACTAGGCTAGCCATAGTCAAGTATTCAAAGAAGTGAAAGCACGACGACTATGAGCTACTAGGTAGTAAAGATCAGGATGGAAGATAGTATGAAGCCAATCAGAACAAGTAGTTACACAGTGAAGTCAAACAGATAGTGCAAGCAGGAAAAGACTTCACGAAGACAAACTGTAAGTAAAGAGAGGGAGAAGATATAACTAGTCTCTTGGTGCGGACAAGGATTTGTTGGACCAGTTCCAGTTGCTGTGATGATTGTACGTCTGGTTAAGGAGGCTGAGATTCAACTCAGAAGACCACGTCTTCACCTTATTCCCCTTGAGCTAAGGACACCCAGTCCTCGCCCAATCACTCTGGTAAGTCTTCGAGGTAGACTTTCGAACCTTCACAAACTTCGTTCACATTTGATGTCTACTACGCAACCTTCTTGTAGACATTGTTGGGCCTCCAAGTGCAGAGGTTTGTAGGACAGTAGCAAATTTCCCTCAAGTGGATGACCTAAGGTTTATCAATCCGTGGGAGGTGTAGGATGACGATGGCCTCTCTCAAACAACCCTACAACCAAATAACAAAGAGTCTCTTGTGTCCCCAACACACCCAATACAATGGTAAAATGTATAGGTGCACTAGTTCGGCGAACAGATGGTGATACATGTGCAATATGGATGGTAGATATAGGTTTTTGTAATCTGAAAATATAAAAACAGCAAGGTAACTAATGATAAAAGTGAGCACAAACGGTATTGCAATGCTAGGAAACAAGGCCAATGGTTCATACTTTCACTAGTGCAAGTTCTCTCAACAATAATAACATAACTGGATCATATAACTATCCCTCAACATGCAACAAAGAGTCACTCCAAAGTCACTAATAGCGGAGAACAAACGAAGAGATTATGGTAGGGTACGAAACCACCTCAAAGTTATCCTTTCTGATCGATCTATTCAAGAGTCCGTAGTAAAATAACATGAAGCTATTTTTTCCGTTCAATCTCGTAGAGTTCGTACTAGAATAACACCTTAAGACACAAATAAACCAAAACCCTAATGTCACCTAGATACTGCCATGTCACCTCAAGTATCCATTGGTATGATTATACGATATGCATCACACAATCTCAGATTCATCTATTCAACCAACAAAAAGTACTTCAAAGAGTGCCCCAAAGTTTCTACCGGAGAGTCAAGACAAAAACGTGTGCCAACCCCTATGCATAGGTTCATGGGCGGAACCCGCAAGTTGATCACCAAAACATACATCAAGTGGATCAATAGAATACCCCATTGTCACCACGGGTATCCCACGCAAGACATACATCAAGTGTTCTCAAATCCTTAAAGACTCAATCCGATAAGATAACTTCAAAGGGAAAACTCAATCCATTACAAGAGAGTAGAGGGGGAGAAACATCATAAGATCCAACTATAATAGCAAAGCTCACGATGCATCAAGATCGTACCATCTCAAGAACACGAGAGAGAGAGAGATCAAACACATGGCTACTGGTAGATACCCTCAGCCCCGAGGGTGAACTACTCCCTCGTCGTCATGGAGAGCGCCGGCATGATGAAGATGGCCACTGGTGAGGGTTGCCCCCTCCGGCACGGTGCCGGAACAGGGTCCCGATTGGTTTTTGGTGGCTACAGATGCTTGCGGCGGCGAAACTCCCGATCTATTCTGTTTTCTGATGGTTTTAGGGTATATTGGTATATATAGGAGGAAGAAATACGTCAGGGGAGCCACGAGGGGCCCACGAGGGTGGAGGGCGCACCCCCCCTGCCTCGTGCCTTCCTCGTTGCTTACCTTACGTACACTCCAAGTCTTCTGGATTGCTTCCGTTCCGAAAATAACTCTCCCGAAGGTTTCATTCCGTTTGGACTCCGTTTGATATTCCTTTTCTGTGAAACACTGAAACAAGGGAAAAACAGAAACTGGCACTGGGCTCTGGGTTAATAAGTTAGTCCCAAAAATAATATAAAAGTGTTTAATAAAGCCCATAAACATCCAAAACAGATAATATAATAGCATGGAACAATCAAAAACTATAGATACGTTGGAGACGTATCAAGCATCCCCAAGCTTAATTCCTGCTCGTCCTCGAGTAGGTAAATGATAAAAACAAAAATTTTGATGTGGAATGCTACCTAACACATTTATCAATGATATCTTCTTTATTGTGGCAAGAATATTCAGACCCATAAGATTCAAAACAAAAGTTTAATATTGACATGAAAACAATAATACTTCAAGCATACTAACAAAGCAATCATGTCTTCTCAAAATAACATGGCCAAAGAAAGTTATCCCTACAAAATCATATAGTCTGGCTATGCTCTATCTTCATCACACGAAATATTTAAATCATGCACAACCCCGATGACAAGCCAAGCAATTGTTTCATACTTTTGGTGTTCTCAAACTTTTTCAATATTCACGCAATACATGAGCGTGAGCCATGGACATAGCACTATAGGTGGAATAGAATGGTGGTTGTGGAGAAGACAAAAAAGGAGAAGATTGTCTCACATCAACTAGGCGTATCAACCTGCTATGGAGATGCCCACCAATAGATATCAATGTGAGTGAGTAGGGATTGCCATGCAACGGATGCACTAGGGCTATAAGTGTATGAAAGCTCAACAAAAGAAACTAAGTAGGTGTGCATCCAACTCGCTTGCTCACGAAGACCTAGGGCATTTTGAGGAAGCCCATCATTGGAATATACAAGCCAAGTTCTATAATAAAAATTCCCACTAGTATATGAAAGTGACAACATAGGAGACTCTCTATAATGAAGATTACGGTGCTACTTTGAAGCACAAGTGTGGTAAAAGGATAGTAGCATTGTCCCTTCTCTCTTTTTCTCTCATTTTTTAATATATTTTTTATTTGGCCTTTTCTCTTTTTGTTTTGGCCCCTCTTTTTTTAGTCCGGAGTCTCATCCCGACTTGTGGGGGAATCATAGTCTCCATCATCCTTTCCTCACTGGGACAATGCTCTAATAATGATGATCATCACACTTTTATTTACTTACAACTCAAGAATTACAACTCGATACTTAGAACAAAATATGACTCTATATGAATACCTCCGGCGGTGTACTGGGATGTGCAATGACTCATGAGTGACATGTATGAAAGAATTATGAACGGTGGCTTTGCCACAAATACGATGTCAACTACATGATCATGCAAAGCAATATGACAATGATGGAGCGTGTCAAAATAAACGGAATGGTGGAAAGTTGCATGGCAATATATCTCGGAATGGCTATGGGAATGCCATAATAGGTAGGTATGGTGGCTGTTTTGAGGAAGGTATATGGTGGGTATATGATACCGGTGAAGAGGTGCGCGGTATTAGAGAGGCTAGCAATGGTGGAGGGATGAGAGTGCGTATAATCCATGGACTCAACATTAGTCATAAAGAACTCACATACTTATTGCAAAAATCTATTAGTTATCGAAACGAAGTACTACACGCATGCTCCTAGGGGGATAGATTGGTAGGAAAAGACCATCGCTCGTCCCCGACCGCCACTCATAAGGAAGACAATCAATAAATAAATCATGCTCCGACTTCATCACATAACGGTTCACCATACGTGCATGCTACGGGAATCACAAACTTTAACACAAGTATCTCACAAATTCACAACTACTCTAGTAGCATGACTCTAATATCACCATCTTCATATCTCAAAACAATCATAAGGAATCAAACTTCTCATAGTATTCAATGCACTTTATATGAAAGTTTTTATCATATCCCTCTTGGATGCCCATCATATTAGGACTAAATTCATAACCAAAGCAAATAACCATGCTGTTTAGGACTCTCAAAATAATATAAGTGAAGCATGATAGTTCATCTATTTCTTCAAAATAAAACCACTGCCGTGCTCTAAAAGATATAAGTGAAGCACTAGAGCAAACGACAAACTACTCCGAAAGATATAAGTGAAGATCAATGAGTAGTCGAATAATTATGCAACTATGAGAAGACTCTCTAACATTTAAGAATTTCAGATCTTGATATTTTATTCAAACAGCAAGCAAAACAAAAGAAAATAAAATGACGCTCCAAGCAAAACACATATCATGTGGTGAATAAAAATATAGCTCCAAGTAAAGTTACCGATGAACGAAGACGAAAGAGGGGATGCCTTCCGGGCCATCCCCAAGCTTAGACGCTTGGTTATCCTTGAATATTACCTTGGGGTGCCTTGGGCATCCCCAAGCTTAGGCTCTTGCCACTCCTTATTCCATAGTCCATCGAATCTTCACCCAAAACTTGAAAACTTCACAACACAAAACTTAACAGAAAATCTCGTGAGCTCCGTTAGCGAAAGAAAACAAAACACCACTTCAAGGTACTGTAATGAACTCATTCTTTATTTGTATTGGTGTTAAATCTACTGTATTCCAACTTCTCTATGGTTTATAAACTATTTTACTAGCCATAGATTCATCAAAATAAGCAAGCAACACACGGAAAACAGAATCTGTCGAAAACAGAACAGTCTGTAGTAATCTGTAACTAACGCAAACTTATGGAACTCCAACAGTTCTGAAATAAATTGGTGGACCTGAGGAATTTGTCTAGTAATCATCTTCAACAAGAATCAAATAAATAGCACTCTCCAGTAAAAAGTTTTAGCTAATCTCGTGAGCGCTAAAGTTTCTGTTTTTTACAGCAAGATCATAAAGACTTCACCCAAGTCTTCGCAAAGGTTCTACTTGGCACAAACACTAATTAAAACACAAAACCACATCTAAACAGAAGCTAGATAGATTATTTATTTCTAAACAGAACCAAAAAGGAAGAAACTAAAATAAAATTGGGTTGCCTCCCAACAAGCGCTAACATTTAACGCCCCTAGCTAGGCATGATGATTTCAATGATGCTCACATAAAAGATAAGAATTGAAACATAAAGAGAGCATCATGAAGAATATGACTAGCACATTTAAGTCTAACCCACTTCCTATGCATAGGGATTTTGGGAGCAAACAATTTATGGGAACAATAATCAACTACATAGGAAGGCAAAACAAGTATAACTTTAAAACTTTAAGCACATAGAGAGGAAACTTGATATTATTGCAATATGTAGAAGCATATGACCCTCTCTCATAATAATTTTCAGTAGCATCATGAATGAATTCAACCATATAACCAGCACATAAAGCATTCCTTTCATGATCTACAAGCATAGAAAATTTACTACTCTCCACATAAGCAAATTTATTCTCATCAATAGTAGTGTGAGCAAACTAAACAAAATAACCATCATGTGAAGCATAATCCAATTGAAAATTAAAATCATGATGAAAAGTTTCATGGTTATATTTATTCTTTATAGCATACGTCTCATCACAATAATCATCATAAATAGGAGGCATGATTTCATCATAATAAATTTGCTCATCAAAACTTGGGGGACAAAAAATATCATCTTCATCAAACATAGCATCCCCAAGCTTGTGGCTTTGCATATCATTAGCATCATGGGTATTCAAAGAATTCATACTAACAACATTGCAATCATATTCATCATTCACATATTTTATGCCAAGCATTCTATGTAATTCTTCTTCTAGTACTTGAGCACAATTTTCCTTTCCATCATACTCACGAAAGATATTAAAAAGATGAAGCGTATGAGACAAACTCAATTCCATTTTTTGTAGTTTTCTTTTATAAACTAAACTAATGATAAAACAAGAAACTAAAAGATTCGATTGCAAGATCTAAATATATACCTTCAAGCACTCACCTCCCCGGAAACGGCACCAGAAAAGAGCTTGATGTCTACTATGCAACCTTCTTCTTGTAGACGTTGTTGGGCCTCCAAGTGCAGAGGTTTGTAGGACAGTAGCAAATTTCCCTCAAGTGGATGACCTAAGGTTTATCAATCCGTGCGAGGTGTAGGATGAAGATGGTCTCTCTCAAACAACCCTGCAACCAAATAACAAAGAGTCTCTTGTGTCCCCAACACACCCAATACAATGGTAAATTGTATAGGTGCACTAGTTCGGCGAAGAGATGGTGATACAAGTGCAATATGGATGGTAGATATAGGTTTTTGTAATCTGAAAATATAAAAACAGCAAGGTAACTAGTGATAAAAGTGAGCTCAAACGGTATTGCAATGCTAGGAAACAAGGCCTAGGGCTTCATACTTTCACTAGTGCAAGTTCTCTAAACAATAATAACATAACTGGATCATATAACTATCCCTCAACATGCAACAATGAGTCACTCCAAAGTCACTAATAGCGGAGAACAAACGAAGAGATTATGGTAGGGTACGAAACCACCTCAAAGTTATCCTTTCTGATCGATCAATTCAAGAGTCCGTACTAAAATAACATGAAGCTATTCTTTCCGTTCAATCTATCATAGAGTTCGTACTAGAATAACACATTAAGACACAAATCAACCAAAACCCTAATGTCACCTAGATACTCCAATGTCACCTCAAGTATCTATGGGTATGATTATACGATATGCATCACACAATCTCAGATACATTTATTCAACCAACACAAAGTACTTCAAAGAGTGCCCCAAAGTTTCTACCGGAGAGTCAAGACGAAAACGTGTGCCAACCCCTATGCATAGGTTCATGGGCGGAACCCGCAAGTTGATCACCAAAACATACATCAAGTGGATCAATAGAATACCCCATTGTCACCACGGGTATCCCACGCAAGACATACATCAAGTGTTCTCAAATCCTTAAAGACTCAATCCGATAAGATAACTTCAAAGGTGAAAACTCAATCCATTACAAGAGAGTAGAGGGGGAGAAACATCATAAGATCCAACTATAATAACAAAGCTCACGATACATCAAGATCGTACCATCTCAAGAACATGAGAGAGAGAGAGAGAGATCAAACACATAGCTACTGGTACATACCCTCAGCCCCGAGGGTGAACTACTCCCTCCTCATCATGGAGAGCGCCGGGATGATGAAGATGGCCACCGGTGAGGGTTCCCCCCTCCGGCAGGGTGCCGGAACAGGGTCCCCATTGGTTTTTGCTGGCTACAGAGGCTTGCGGCGGCGGAACTCTCGATCTATTCTGTTTTCTGATGGTTTTAGGGTATATTGGTATATATAGGACGAAGAAATACATCAGGGGAGCCACGAGGGTTGAGGGCGCGCCCAGGGGGGGTGGGCGCGCCCCCTGCCTCGTGCCTTCCTCGTTGCTTCCCTAACGTACACTCCAAGTCTTCTGGATTGCTTCCGTTCCAAAAATAACTCTCCCGAAGGTTTCATTCGTTTGGACTCCGTTTGATATTCCTTTTCTGCGAAACACTGAAGCAAGGAGAAAACAGAAACTGGCACTGGGCTCTGGGTTAATAGGTTAGTCCCAAAAATAATATAAAAGTGTTTAATAAAGCCCATAAACATCCAAAACAGATAATATAATAGCATGGAACAATCAAAAATTATAGATACGTTGGAGACGTATCAACCGGCAATCCACAATGTCTCTTGGATGCTCAGAACGCGACGCCTAGCCGGCTGGAGGATTCACAGTCCTCAAGTGTAACAAGTCTTCATGTCACGCGGACAGGAAGACTTTAGTGATGCCTAACACTCTTTGGCTCTGGGTGTTTGGGCTTTGTCCTCGCAAGGATTTCTCTCTCTCAAAAGCTTCGGAGGTGGGTTGCTCTCAAACGACAAAAGCCGTGCACTAACTCTGAGCAGCCACCAATTTATGGTGTAGGGGTGGGCTATTTATAGCCACTAGGCAACCCGACCTGATTTGTCCGAAATGACCCTGGGTCACTAAGGAACTGACACGTGTTCCAACGGTCAGATTTCAAACACACGCAGCAGCTTGACTTGGGCTACAAGTAAAGCTGACTCATCTAGCTGTGGGTAAGATTTGCTCTCATTGTCTTCGCTCGAAGACATAGGATTTGGTTGAGCATCACTTCATTCACTCTGACTTTGTTCACTTGGACCCCACTTAACAGTACGGTGGTTCCTATGACTCAACAAAGAAGAAAAGGAAACAACGAAACATCTAAGTCTTCGTGCTCCATAGTCTTCATGCAATGTCTTCTCATGTCATAGTCTTCAATGTGAATATCTTCACAGACCACCATTGTCTTCAATGTCTTCACACATTTTTAGGGGTCATCTCCGGTAGGTAAACCGAATCAATGAGGGACTACTACCTGTGTTATCCTGCAATTCTCACAAACACATTAGTCCCTCAACCAGGTTTGTCGTCAATACTCCAAAACCAACTAGGGGTAGCACTAGATGCACTTACAATCTCGCCCTTTTTGGTGATTGATGACAAACAAGTTGAAGTTTTCAACGGGGATAAAAGTATGTGAAGTTGTAAAGGATTAAGGTATTGTCTTCATAAGTAGCAAAAGGCTCCCCCTGAAGATGTGCATGTAAGTATTTTGCTTTTGGAATGCAGATGCACATGGCAGGTTGTACTTGTGGAGATCCTCTTCAACTTATGAAGGCAATTCATCATGCATGATAAGATATAACGAAGATAATGACATGCATAATGAAAAATGGACGTATGCAATATGACTTCGTGCAGTATTTATCATCGCAGATGCGGAATTTATCATCGCATCGCAGAATAGCAGAAAAAGTAGCAGACAACCATCAAGTTTAAGTGTTACAACTCAAAGAACCAAATGTGTCAAAGGCGAGAGTTGTAAACACTTGGCAAAAGTATAGCAACCACCCATATGGACCCGCTTGAAGACTATCAACTCATATGCTTCTTCCCCTTTTGACAGTAAGGACCAAAAAGGTTTGAAGACATAGAGCCTCTACTCGTTCCCATGAGGAGTAGGTGAAGCAGCAGGGTCGTCGTTGAGGTTTGGTGGTGTAGAAGAACTTGGTGCAGTGTCGATTCGTGCCGAAGTTCGAGGTGGTGAAGTAGCATCATCTTCGTCATCAATGACTCTGGCATTAACAGTTGCATCTGAGGATGAATAGTCAGAGTCTTCAAGTGAGGGAGTCTGACGCAGGACAACATTCCTGGGAGGAGTGGAATCAAACTTGAATATTTTGGTGAAGCCATCGTCTTGAAGATTAGCTTCAACACTGAGCAATGTCAGACTCTTCCATGATCTCCGACAGGTTTCGTGAGTGACAAATGCATTCTTGGTGGAAAGGTTGCGAATACGGTTGACGTCCACCAAGAGGCTTTGCATCTGACGCTTCAGCCAGTAGTGATGCTTATCTTGCTTTTGATGCAAGGCAACGAGAAGCTCTCGGTCATTGAGAACAAGAGAATGCTTTCGAGGCCTTTGAGCTATTGTGCTTTCAGTGGCTTCAGTATGGGCACGATGAGGTGCACGTGTATTGCCAGCCAAAGGGTAAACACGAGTGGCAGCCAGAACTCCTTCAATGGGCTGAGTGAAGCTTTGGTGATCAGCATTGTGAAGATAAATAGGCTCCTTGGCAGGCTCTGGGTAGATGGCTTCGACAGACATATCAACCTCTAGCAAGAATATCAGATGGTTGCGCGCAGACGGCTGATAGTTGACCGCAGAGTGAAGCTTGATAAGGCACATAACCCATGGAGCATAGAATTTCAATCCAAAAAGATCAGAGCTAGATGCAGCCAATTGCCTGATGAAGAAATCTTGAGCATTGAAGCTGATGCCATTGAAGATATAGAAAACCAATGTCTTCATTGCTCCTTCAAGTTTGGCTGCAGGAGAATGTCCCTTGATAGGCCATAGAGTTCGCCTGATAATATGGTAAATAGTGTGGGGCAGATACTCTAGGTCTTCAATAAAGAATTCCCGTGGATATTCAGCATCGCGTGGCAGTGGCTTCTTCATGCTCAGCATTTGGCTCATGTTGGGCTCAGGCTTCTGGAAGATGCTCTCCAAAGCATTGCGGTGAAGCTGACAACCAGGTTCATATAGTTCACCTGGAGTGGGCAGACCAGTGAGCTCAATAATGTCAAGAGGTTTGGCTTCGTGATGAACATTTCCTGTCATCCACTCAAGGATCCATGTCTCCGGATCCCTGTTGTAGCCGCGAATGTGGAGGGTGGCATAGAATTGTAGCATAAGCTCTTCGTTCCAGTGCTCTTTATCAGTCACAAATTGCACCAGACCAGCATCCCGGAAATAGTCAAGGGCTTCTTCTAAGCAGGGCAGTCCAGTAATAGCTTCACAGTCTAGACGCATATGGGGAAAGATGCTCCCTTGATCATAAAGAACACATGAATAGTAACCGCGCTGCTGATAGCTCCAGAACCGATTAGATGAAATTCTTGGCTTCGAGTAGGGGTTCTTGGCACTATCAAAGAAGGTGTTGTGTGCAATGAAGCCATTTGCATTGAAGGATCATGGTGAAGTTGCAGTTCCTGGAAACCTTGGCAACCTTGGCTTAGGCTTCTAGACCTGAGGCCTGTGCTCGACATGATAGTCAAATTGTGGACCTACAGCAGGTGGAGGAACCAGAATGAGCCAGTGAAACATGACAGGTTGGCCACGATCAAATGCCAGCTCAATAGTGTGTGGCCTTGGAGGCGGTACAGGAGCATCGGCATTGACGTGAGCTGCAGGTGGTATAATGGCTTCAGGTGGAATATTGACTTCAGGTGCATTGGAAGCTTCAGGCGCATTAACTTCTGGCGCCACATTGACTTCTGGCGCCACATTTGGTTCTGCCATGAGAACGTCATTGGCTTCAGTATTGGTGTTTGTGTCCGCCTCAATGTTATCAACCTCAACTTGAGTAGCTGGAGGGTCGGACACGTTCTCCTCGAGAACAACTTCTTGGTTGGACGGGGGTGTAGCAACACGTTCTTCTTCTTGACGGGGTTCTTCTTGTTCATCGGTTGATGCAGCCAGAATGTCTTCAGCAGCTTTGGCTTCAGACTCTGAGATGTTCATAGTTGGAGTGGCTTCAGGAAACACTTGGCGTGATACTGTGTGGTGGTGCTCTTCTCCTTCTGGAACACTCGAAAGAGTGACTTGGGGCCTTGGTCCTTTGCGAAGCCTGTGAAAAATGGGCGACGCTTGTGGAGAGGGAGTTGGCTGGGCCTCAAAGTCGTCATGATCAAGCACCGGAGTGGTGACTTGAGTTGGGGAAGTACTTGGTGATTCTTCTTCACGGGGGAAGTCTTGAGGGTGATCAGCCCATGAATCATCCTGAGCAGTTGGCGTCAGAGGATGACCAATGCTGATGAGTTCGATGTTCCTTAGAATAGGAGATGATACCATTTTGTGCTCGATCTGAGGAAGGACTTCATCATCATCTACATTGTCTTGGGGACAAATGTCTTCAGCTGCGGTGTGGTCAACAGCTGGATCTTCTTGAGCTTCAGGAGCCTCTGTGGTAGCAGGCTCGTGAACTATCAATCGACGCTCTTGGTATGTGGACGCGGGACAAGCAACTGAGATTGGCTCGACAACAAGGGGCTCTGTGGGAGCAGCCCGATCTTTCTTCTTTGTCTTTCTTTTCTTGGTTGGTGGAGCATCATCAGTGGTGTTCTTCTTCTTGCACTTTCTGGCTTCGGCTTCTGCTGTCCTTGTTTTCTTGAGTTCTGAAGCTACTGTGGGGACCTTTGGCTTCACGCCTGTCATACTAGCGGGGAAGACAATGCGAGGTTCTTCCCGCCTGGATGCTTCAGCTGGGTCCACAGCAAGCTTCTTCTTCTTCTTGGCAGCCATCTTGGGGTCGATGCCGGGAAGCCCAAGGGCCTTGCGCTTCTCAGCTTCATTGTAAGCTTGAACACATTTGGCAGCGAGGAGTTTCATGCGCTCGCGTGAACGTTTAGCTTCGTCACGTTTCTTGTGAAACGCCTCCTTGAGCTCATGCATCATTTGCTTGAAGTTTTGGACATCAGTCACACTGAGCTTGGCCATATGCTTCTTGAACTGGGCTTTTTCATAGTCAATTTTGATCTCCAGTTCAACAATTCTCTGAGCTAGAGCCAGCTCAGGAGCAATGGCTCCATGGAAGGAGACGCTGAGGCGAACAGGAAGCTGAAGATCATCAAAACTAAGGTTTGGGCTATCAAACCACTCATCACTGAACTTGTTCAGGATGTCCACATCGAAGAGGGGGAGATCGTTGAAGATTTCTGCCTCTTGCTTGATCTTTATTAGCAGCTCGAGAGCATCGTTGCCAAGGTCGTCATCACTTGACAGATCAATGTCATCATTCTCATTCCTCAGAACGGCAGCTGGGGTCAGTGCTTGACCAGTAATCTGCACGGGCTTCTTCTTCTTCTCAGTCTTAGAGATGCGAGAAAGATCTTCTGAATGCACACTTGGTGCAGGAGGAGCAGTGGCCAGAGGCTTCACACGCGAAGCTCTTGGTGCAGTGGAGGGTTTGAAGCCTTAGGTTTCTTCTGCTTCTGTGGTTTTGGCGGAGCAGGTGCTTCATCAGAATCAGCTTCATCTCCAGACTGATTCACTGTGGCTCTCTGAGCGGCAATGTAGGAGAGGAGACCGTCAAAGTTGTTGAAGGGGCCGATGACATTGGGATTGGCATCACGTGTGCCATCAGCCCGAGGAGCAGAAGGACCGGGGTTGAAGTCTATTCCCAGTGATTTCTTGTTCTCTTTGGCTGATGCCTTTGCAGTCTCAAAGTTGCGCTTGAAAAGATTATTGTCATGACACCATAGCAATGATGATGGGTCGGCATTGGTAGGATGTGGTCCACGGACCATACAGGGGTAGAAACCCTGAGCAATAGCTTCAGCTCTGTTCTTGGGTTGAAGATTTCGAAAGAGAATATCACCCCAAGGACTCTTGATGGCATTCTTCTCAGCATACTCCTGGGTCACGAACCTTTATTTGAACCATTGCTCGGCCCAATATCGTCGAATCCACTGGATTCGAGTTTTGCGCTGATTGTAATCCTCTTCTGGATCAGTCTTGTACAGCTCATAGAGATCTGGTGGCAAATCCCTTGATGTCCCCCCACGGCGCTGCCTGCCGCCCTTCCTTGCAGACTTTTATGTGGCCATGAAGTTCAGTCTGAATGGCTTCAAAACTGTCAAAGTCTTCTGTCTGCTGGTCAGACAAGAACTAGCTTCGGGAGAGTTAATGTGATGCTGTAAGAATTCTGCAAATGAATGCGGACTATGAGAACCAAGGGATTCTCCCATGGACATGTACCTGTGACAGCATTAGAGATGCGAGGGAAGGGGAAGAGGTCATATGCATTCTCAGAAGATTTTGAAGATAAATCAGTTTGAAGACATTGACCTCATAGCGCGAAGACATTCACTTATATGTTGAGCGTTGGTTCTAGATTTGTACGAATCCAAGAATAGGTACAAGTGAGGAATCTAACTATGTGTGAAGCATAAGTGGATATACTAGGCATATTATGAGATGCAGAATAGGATAGATCCAAATTTGTGGCCTCAGAAACTACTTTTGGTGAAGAAAGATGAATCTATCGGATCAAAAAGGCAGTAAAAAGTGAGTTTGAATTACCACACAAAGAACTGCTAGACGGAGTAGAGAGGAGGCCGAGCAGTTCGATCTTCCGTGCCCTAACTTGGCGATGGAGGACACCTACGGCGGCGGCGGAGAAGACCAGGTCCGCGCCCGGCGTGAGGACGGCGTCGGTGAGGTCGCGGTAGCTAAGCTCTTCATCGCCGGCGTCGTCGAGAGCTAGCGGTGGCGCTAGGGTTTGTCGAGGTGGAGAGGTGGAAGAAAGATTTTGACCGTGATGTGATGTGCATTTATAGGGAGAGGGACAGCACAGCGCAATTACGCAGGTGCCCCTGGCGGTTCACATCTGAGGGACACGTCGCGAACAAGCAACACATTGGAAGTTGTTCCATGTTCCCGCGCACGCCTGGACTGTCGGGTGGTCGTTCTGGCTTCTCCGGGTTTCAGGCAATAAGGATTGAGCATTTAAAACAGATTCAATGTTTGTCTCTGTATCTTCTGCTGACAAGGATGCAGAGAAGACATTCGACGGTTTCAATAGAATCCATATGATTTGGATAGATAGAATTTGAGGAAGAATCATAGAGGAGGTTAGGGTCCGATCACATTCACTTAGTTCAAAAGATTCAAACGAGAAGACATAGCTATAAGTGAATGCTGTAGAGGATAGAACACAAATATATGTAAATATCTGAGTGAGACTAAATCATCAAAGTGAAGATCATCATGAAGACAAATCAATGTTGAAGATAAATCAAACGCGAAGACTTAGCAAATGTAAAGCCAAGAAAAACACTCCAAATAAGAATTTGGTGGTGGCGTTACCCACCTTATAGGAAGTATTAGACCCAGACACGGCGCACAATTATCGTGGCGATCCGAAGTCAAATTCCACATTAATGTATTCACACTCAGAGTGTAAGTCTTCATTGATTGAAGATATACATTACTTCGTGTGTTGCACATCTAAGTCATCAACATGCATAAGTGTTAGGATGTGTGCCTAATCACAGGACATTCGAGGATTCCAAGATATTTAGCTCACACCGCAACTTGCAAAACCTTTTCTCATCCAAGGGCTTTGTGAAGATATCTGCCAATTGCTCTTCAGTGTTGACGTGAATGATATAAATATCTTCCTTCATGACATGATCTCTGAGAAAATGATGACGAATTTCAATGTTCTTTGTCTTCGAGTGCTGAACTGGGTTGTTGGCAATCTTGATGGCGCTTAGATTATCACAGTAGAGTGGTACTTGCTTCAGATGGATGCCATAGTCCTTGAGTGTTTGCTTCATGCGTAGAAGCTGAGTGCAGCAAGATCCAACAGCAATGTATTCAGATTCAGCAGTGGAGAGAGATACACAGTTCTGCTTCTTTGAAGACCAATAGACAAGTGATCGTCCCAGAAAGTGACATGTGCCTGATGTAGACTTGCGATCCACCTTGTCACCAGCATAATCAGCATCCGAGAATCCAACTAGATCAAACTCTAAGCCCTTTGGATACCATAATCCTAGTGTTGGGGTGTAAGCCAAATATCAAAGAATTCGCTTCACAGCTAAGTGATGCGATTCCTTTGGTGCCGCTTGGAATCATGCACACATGCAAACACTAAGCATGATATCTGGCCTAGATGCACATAAATAAAGTAAAGAACCAATCATGGAGTGGTATACCTTTTGATCGAACTCTTTACCATTGGCGTCAGGACCCAGATGACTTTTGGCTGGCATTGGCGTCGTGTAACCTTTGCAGTCTTGCATTCCAAACTTCTTCAGGCAGTCTTTGAGATATTTCTCTTGAGATATGAAGATGTCGTTGCTTTGCTGACGAATTTGAAGACCAAGGAAGAACTTCAGCTCACCCATCATGGACATCTGATATTGCTCTTGCATCATGTGTCCAAACTCATCACTGTATTTCTGGTTAGTGCAGCCGAAGATAATGTCATCCACATATATTTGGCACACAAACAGTTCACCATCATATGTCTTCGTGAAGAGTGTGGGATCCAGGGAACCAGGTTTGAAGCCTTTGCTCTTCAGGAAGTCTTTGAGTGTGTCATACCAAGCGTGAGGGGCTTGTTTGAGGCCATACAATGCCTTGTTAAGCTTGTATACCATATCAGGATGTTTTGGATCTTCAAAGCCAGGTGGTTGTGCAACATACACTTCTTCAATCTTGCCATTGAGAAAAGCACTCTTCACATCCATTTGATACAGAAGGATGTTGTGATGATTTGTGTAGGCTAGCAGTATGCGAATGGCTTCAAGCCTAGCCACAGGAGCAAATGTTTCATCGAAGTCAATCCCTTCAACTTGAGTGTATCCTTGAGCAACAAGACGAGCCTTGTTTTTGACGACTTGACCATGCTCATCTTGCTTGTTGCGATATATCCATTTGGTGCCAATGATATTGTGCTTACGAGGATCAGGACGCTTGACTAATTCCCACACATTGTTCACCTTGAACTGTTGAAGCTCTTCTTGCATTGCTTGAATCCATTCAGGTTCCATGAAGGCTTCAACAACTTTCTTGGGTTCTGATATTGAGACAAATGCAAAGTGCCCACAGAAATTTGCTAGCTGTGTTTCTCTTGAACGAGTGAGTGGACCTGGTGCATTGATGCTATCAATTATCTTCTCAATCTATACTTCATTTGCAACAGGAGGATGAACTGGACGAAGATTTTTCTCTTGCTGATCATTGTCATCATTTGGAGGATTGTCTTCAGGCTGAGCATTGGCTTTAGGTTGATTAGGTGCAGAAATGATGAGTTCCTCTTCAGCCTGTGCCTCAGAAGGTATGATCTCTCCAGTTCCCATGAGCTTTATGGATTCACTAGGTGGATCTTCATCTAGCACATTTGGCAGGTGCTCTCTTTGCGAGCCGTTAGTCTCATCGAATTGCACATCTACAGTTTCAACCACTTTATAGTGAAAGAGGTTGAAGACTCTGTAGGAGTGTGAATCCTTTCCGTAACCAAGCATATAACCTTCATGTGCTTTCGGTGCAAATTTTGAAGTGTGATGTGGATCCTTGATCCAGCACCTAGCACCAAATACTCTGAAGTAACTGACATTTGGCTTCTTACCAGTCAGGAGTTCATAGGATGTCTTCTTCAGAAGCTTGTGAAGATAAACACGGTTGATGACATGGCATGCAGTATCAATGGCTTCGGGCTAGAACTTTCTTGGAGTCTTGTATTCATCAAGCATCGTCCGAGCCATCTCAATGAGGGTTCGGTTCTTGCGCTCCACGATGCCATTCTGCTGAGGAGTGTACGGAGCGGAGAACTCATGAGTGATGCCTAATGTATCTAGGTAAAGGTCGAGGCTGGTGTTCTTGAACTCTGTACCATTGTCACTTCGGATATGCTTGATCTTGACGCCATAGTTATTCATGGCACGGTTGGCGAAGCGTCTGAAGACATCCTGCACTTCAGTCCTGTAGAGGATTATATGCACCCACGTATATCTTGAATAATCATCAACAATGACAAAGCCATAGAGACAAGCAGTTGTAGTGAGAGTAGGTAGTGAGTAGGGCCAAATAAGTCCATGTCTAGCAGCTCGAAGGCTTGAGATGTCGTCATGATTGTCTTCAAGGGATGCTTGGCCCTAGTCATCTTTCCAGCTTCACAGGCACCGCATAAGTGATCCTTCTTGAACTTGACTCCCTCGATGCCTATGACGTGCTTCTTCTTCGCGAGAGTGTACAGATTCCTCATGCCCGCATGTCCTAGCCTCCGATGCCAGAGCCAGCACTCTGAAGCCTTTACTAGAAGACATACGACCAGCTGTGGTCCTGCTAAGAAATCTACCATGTACAAATCATCTTTTCGATACCCTTCAAAGACTAGAGACTTGTCAGATTCCATTAGTACAGGGCAACGATATTTTCCAAATATCACAATCATGTTCAAGTCACAAAGCATTGAGACAGGCATTAAGTTGAAACCAAGGGATTCAACAAGCATCACTTTATCCATGTGTTGATCCTTTGAGATTGCAACTCTACCTAGACCCAATACCTTTCTTTTACCAGTGTCAGCAAATGTGATGTGACTTTTGTCAGATGGACGTAAGGTTGAATCCATGAGAAGACTTCGATCACTAGTCATATGATTAGTGCATCCGATGTCCATAATCCATTCTGAAGACTTTGGTGTCATACCCTACAGTACAGTTAGGGGGATAGGCTTCACCATGAGTATTGTGAAGCATAAACATTTGACGGACAAGAGGATTATCAAAGCTTAGATCAAGGTTAGGACTGATAGGATGTTTGGCAAGCGATTCAGGAACAAAATACATAGTAAGACCATTTTGGCATTTTATCTTGCGCCCTACAAGATGTTTTAGGTCCCCAGCAATAGCATCGGACGCCTTTGATTTCTGGCTGGAGACCTTTCCCTGCAAAAGAAAGTTAATTCTTCTCAACCACCCACATCTTCAGGGGTGGCTTAAAAGCAATGAGTCTAAGTGCAGCATCTGAGAACTTCGGCTTTGGAGCCCTAGCAAATGGCCTTCACGAAGACAAACTGTAAGTAAAGAGAGGGAGAAGATATAACCAGTCTCTTGGTGCGGACAAGGATTTGTTTGACCAGTTCCAGTTGCTGTGACAACTGTACGTCTGGTTAGGGAGGCTGAGATTCAACTCAGAAGACCACGTATTCACCTTATTCCCTTTGAGCTAAGGACACGCAGTCCTCGCCCAATCACTCTGGTAAGTCTTCAAGGTAGACTTCCGAACCTTCACAGACTTCGTTTATCGGCGATCCACAATATCTCTTGGATGCTCAGAACGCGATGCCTAACCGGCTGGAGGATTCACAGTCCTCAAGTGTAACAAGTCTTCAGGTCACGCGGACAGAAAGACTTCAGTGATGCCTAACACTCTTTGGCTCTGGGTGTTTGGGCTTTTTCCTCGCAAGGATTTCTCTCTCTCAAAAGCTTCGGAGGTGGGTGGCTCTCAAACGACAAAAGCCGTGCACTAAATCTGAGCAGCCACCAATTTATGGTGTAGGGGGTGGGCTATTTATAGCCACTAGGCAACCCGACCTGATTTGTCCGAAATGACCCTGGGTCACTAAGCAACTGACACGTGTTCCAACGGTCAGATTTCAAACAAACGCGGTAGCTTGACTTGGGCTACAAGTAAAGCTGACTCATCCAGCTGTGGATAAGATTTGCTCTCATTGTCTTCGCTCGAAGACATAGGATTTGGTTGAGCATCACTTCAGTCACTCTGACTTTGTTCACTTGGACCCCACTTAACAGTACGGTGGTTCCTATGACTCAACAAAGAAGAAAAGGAAACAACGAAACATCTAAGTCTTCGTGCTCCATAGTCTTCATGCGATGTCTTCTCATGTCATAGTCTTCAATGTGAATATCTTCACAGACCACCATTGTCTTCAATGTCTTCACACATTTTTAGGGGTAATCTCCGGTAGGTAAACCGAATCAATGAGGGACTACTACCTGTGTTATCCTGCAATTCTCACAAACACATTAGTCCCTCAACTAGGTTTGTCGTCAATACTCCAAAACCAACTAGTGGTGGCACTAGATGCACTTACAATCTCGCCCTTTTTGGTGATTGATGACAAACAAGTTGAAGTTTTCAACAGGGATAAAAGTATGTGAAATTGTAAAGGATTAAGGTATTGTCTTCACAAGTAGAAAAAGGCTCCCCCTGAAGATGTGCATGTAAGTATTTTGCTTTTGGATTATGCAATGTTGTCCTTTTTTGTTACACATTCAATCGTCCTATCATGCGGTCGCCTTACATTAAAGTAGTGCTCATCAGCATCCTGCATCAATGAGTTCTGAAAAGCGAATTATTATTCATTGTTCTTGTGGCTTTGAATTGACAAGGCAATAAATCCAAGAAGCAGGAAGGAAAAAAAATAAGGCAGGGACTGATGGCGGTCTTACGGCGAAACCGGCATCCCGGGTGCTTTCTCTAGCATGACAGTGTGATATTGTCTTGCATGTTGCATACGGTGTCTAGCTTGCATTGCTTCTTATTTTTTGAAATGGCTTCTGCTTAGATTACACAAACAGTTGTGAATATGCCATGTCGTTCAGTTTTTCGTACATATTCCATCCTGGTATCATGTGTTTGCCTTACATCTCGCATTCTTTTCTAGCTTGTACTACTTCTAATTTGTTGAAATGGCACTTATGACGAGACCGTTTTAACTTGGTAGAGTGATATTCGTTGCATCTTTCATATGGTGTCTAGCTTTCGTTGCTTCTAATTTGTTGAAATGCCTTCTCCTTAGTTTACACATCATAAGCTGTGAATATGCAATGCTATGAATATGCAATGGCACTAATGACGAGAGACCTTTAACTTGGTAGTGTGATGTTTTTTGCATCTTGCATATGATTTGTTTCTTGTACTACTTCACATTTGTTTAAACGCCAGTTATGACGAGACACTGTTAACTTGGCAGAGCGATATTTGTAGCATCTTTCATATGGTGTCTACCTTCCATTGCATTGCTTCAAATTTAGTGAAATGTCTTCTGCTTAGTTTACACATCATAGTTCTGGTTATCTCATGTCATCCTGTCTTTCGTACATATTACATCCTCCTATCATGTGGTTGTCTAACATCAAGTTCAGTTCGTCTGTATCACACATCAGTTTGTTTTCAAGAACTAAATTGTTATTCCTTTTTCTTGTCGGCTTGACTTAACATGGCACAGAGAAAGAGGAAGGAACATAGAATGACAGGGAATGGTGTTAGTACTAACGACACACGAAAAGGGAAGCGGAAGAATCCTGTAGATTCTGCTGGTACTGATGGTGCAATAGAACGTCAAAGTCCAGCAAAAAATTGTACAAACGGGGTATCCCATGCTACAAGAGCTGCAAAACAAGCCAAACAGAAACCAATAGCTGCCACCAAACAAGCAGAGACAGCCCTAGTCGTTGCAACACCTTCCACAGTACCACCAGTTGCACGAGTTACTCGTTTGTCAACTCAGCTAGCAGCACGTTCTCAAGCTCCCTTGCCACCTGACACTACTTCTGAAGCACTCTTGACATAAGACAAGTTGGCAAGATCAGATGAACTTTGTGAGCTTCAACAGCAAGAAGGTAGTTGCTGGAACCAAGTTACAGTTGGATGCTTCTTTATATGTAGTCTCACAGTTTGATGTACACTAACACTTCCTATGTTCGTTGTTGGACTAGCACCTAGGCGTAAGAGGAAACAAATATCACGGATAATGCTCGATGGGTTAACTAAATCTAGAGAAGGAAGAATGGAGATCCGTTTTGAGGCAGGTTTAAAAAGGCCTCGTGATGCTACAGAGTCAGCCAAGTTAGTATCATAGGCAGCGGTTGCCGTTAGGTGTCATGTACGTATCCTCCCAACATGGATTCAGTACAGGAATGACAAATACGAAACCCAGTTCAAACACCTTCCTCGACCATTTATCTGTAAGTATGGTTATGTATCGAAACTAGTAATATCGTCTTGCTCTGTCCCATACTTTCTAGGTTGCTGATAATGAGACTCCCATAATTTTCAACAGATGAGGTTCAAGTTGGATAGCCAAGATGATGCAACCAGACAAGCTTGCACCCATGTTTTCAAGTCTGCTCTACGACAGTATCGGTATAACTTGAGGAAAACTCACTTTGAAGGCAAGGCTAGCAGTGAACTTGCCCAAACATCTCGAGTGGAAAATATATCGGATGAAGACTAGAGAGGCCTCGTTAAACACTAGTCTGATCTAAAGTATCAGGCACATTATATATATGTGATCAGATCACATGTCGAACTCCTTTTTACGCATGTGCCTCACAAATCTATCTTCTTGTAGGTGAACTGTTCAATGAACAAGGCCAACCATACGAAAGTGAAATTCCAACAGACGACAGGATCTCGTAGCTATATTGCACACTGCGAGGCTCTTGTAATTAGCTGTTGTTTCACTCTTTTTGTTGTACCATATTATCAGATCTATATTGACTTGTTCCAAATGCAGAGGAAAGCCCGCAAGGACCAAAAAGTAGCTGAACCAAATGTTATGGAAATCCTCAAGGACTGTCACACCAGCAAGACAAAGGGCATCACTACACCAGTCAAAGCCGCTGTTGTAAGTCCTTAATCCTCATGCCTTTTAACTACGACTTACTCCAACTTGTGCATTGAATTTTATACACAATTGTCTTAGCGTATCATTGCACCTCACAAGGTTTAAAAGAGAGGAGTGATGTTCCTTTGATCTTGACCTGTAATCTAGTTCCGTGCTGGACTTGCCCACACAACGTTACAATTGCATGTTTGTCTATTCTCAGTTGTTTTGTGATATGAATGATGCCATACTATGCTTACCGTATTATAAACTGTGTCTCTCTATCCTTAGTTGTTAATACAATGTGAAGAAATAGACAATACATTAGCCATGGTACATGGTCATACGTTTGGAACCTGGTTTTATTATGTACTTTGCAGTGAAATACAACTAATATTTCACATGGGTTCACCAGAATAAGTTCTGTATATAAACCAAAGCTATTTTGTTTGGTTTTGCTGCCTCCTTAATATCTTCTGTTCTAGTACTACTATTGTAAAAACTCAACTTTTCAGCAAGCTATGGAAAAAATGGTGGAACCGCTGCCTTCTGAAGGTGATGAGGCAACTATAACCGCAATGTCACCTCTTGTTGCAATGGGTCAGTACCTGTCCACTAACAGTGGCAAAAGCACGTTCCTGCGTAATACTGGGTTGGTTGTTAAGGCAATCACGTCCAAACTGCCTGATGATCAAGATATGCAAGCTCCAAACAATGTTATATCTGCGCTTCAGACACAAGTCCATTCCCTAACAGAGACCCTTTGTGAAACAAGGACATACATTGTTCGATGTCGTCACGATATGCATGGTTTTGAAACCAGACTATCATACATCTGCTATGTTGTTCAGGAGCCTAGGAGAAATGAAGGCGACGATTATGGTGCTCCATCGGATAATACAACATGAAAACATAACATTAAGGTCAAATGAACTGAGGTTCTGAACTTCTGGTGGTGCATTTATCTGCTAGACTGTTAACTTTTATGCCAACCTTCCTTTTGTTTTATGGTTGTAATTTGTTTTGTTGTGATACAAAATTTGTTGTTAACGTGCAGCCACCGGCTGAAGTAAACAGCAAGCCATTTTTGTATAGTGTAGGGTGTTATATTTGCACTGGTGGCGAACTTTGATGCCCAGTGGATGTAATCTGTGCAATCGCCTTAATAGCCTAGCATTAGTTTCGGGCTTATTTATTTCCTAGTCTTCTTTTTCCCTGGTTTTCTAGTGGCTGCAACAACCATGGGCCATATACGGACCATGGTAACCTTGACCCTGCTACAGGCCGTAGGATCCATGGGCCTCCTACGGGCCGTCGGATAAATGGGCCTCCAACGGGCCGTAGAACCGGTGGGCCTTGGGCTGTCGGATAAATGGGTCCACATGGGCCATAAACGGGCGTAATTGGTATCGGCCTAGCATGGTAACGGGCCGTTAACAGGATGGAGGACAGCAAAGGCTTAATTCTGTCACAGGCATAAGGGGTCGTTAATGGGCCAGAATATATGACGGGCTAGAAATGGCACAACGGGTTAACAGGCCACAAACGGGCCGATTCTTGCCACGGGTCGAATTTGTCCCATTAGGGGAACAGGCCAGTAACGGGCCGGAAGTAATCGAGGGCCGGAAAGGAGCCCAAGAACGTATGGGCCGTCTGTAGGCCGAAAGCTAACACGGGTTGGAAACGGCCCATGTGAATCATGGGCCGTTAATGGGTACAAAGAAATTTACTGTTCATTATGGGCTATAGTTACCATGGGCCACTAAAGGGCCAAAAGATACGAAAGGCCTCATATGGGCCGACAGACGTCGTGGGCCATACATGGGCCGAAAGTGAAATGGGCTGGTGTTTTATTCGACGACCCACATGACGTTGTTGGGCCCATTTCGGGAAGGCCCTAATGGGTCGTGAGTTATCGGGCCGTAAAATGGGCTATTTGCGAACAAACCGTTAACAGGCTTTTCATGGGCCGGCCCGCTAACTTTTGACCAAGTCAAATGGGCCGGCCTTTGTAAGCTAAATGGGCTAGTGGTGGGCCGTCTCATGTGTCAACATATCATAGGCTCCTATCTGACTCAATGACGAGCTGACACGTGTTTCCTTCGGCCAATGAGAATTTTACACGTGGAAAATCCCCATTGGTCCGGGCTGTTAACGGGTTATCGGATCCAAAACCGGACCCGATAGCTTAACGGCGACCTATTACGGTGGATGCCACGTGTCGGTTACCCTTAACAAAAGCACTTCCATGACGCGTGATTTATCGTCATGGAAATGAACATTTCCGTGATGATAATTTTGGTATTGTCATGGAACACTTCTACAACAGCACAGGTATGACTATCTTGATTCTCTCATAAAATCGTCATGGATGTACATACATGACTGAAAAGGTGACCTACTGTGACAAACACGTGTCATCACGGAAGTGTATTTTTTTGTAGTGATGAATCAAGCTACCAATATGGGCTGGGGGTGTATGTCCTGAAATCCTCCAAAATTCCTTCAGAAATCGTAGTACATTGTCATTGTAAAATTGGGAAAAGGTGCAAAAAATTGAACTCCCTTATGTTTAACATTTAACAGGAAAGGAACATCACCTCGATATACAGCTTCTTCAGGCACGAAAAGCATCTCAGGAAACTGACAACTTGGTCCAGGTTAGGGCCGACAGATTCTAGTGCCAATACCTTCACTGTGCCCAGAATCTGGGTGAAGCTTTGTTGGATTACAGACGAACATACATTTTCAAAACTAGAAATAATTTTGATATCAAGAAGGAGAGGTATAAGGCGACTATTGTACCAGAAAGTAATAGTATTTGTCAGACAAGTAGCCCACCACTGTCAATTTCGGCGCATAAATGACATTGATTCTTGTTGGACCTTGTTGATCAACTACAAGTAATCTCTCAAGTGAAGGTGTGTCCCCAATGACCATATTGTGGTCCACCTATTGTGATCTCTCGTTGCAGCACCAGCAACACACATAAATAGTCTGGAGAGTCCTGGAGGTGATGTCGAAGCTACTCGACCAATTCATCGCCTGAATATGAAGGAACTCGAGTGCACTACAGCCGTGGAGCAGGCGCTCCATATCATCCTTTGGGATGTAGATGGCGACGAGCTCGAGGTGCTTCTGTCATGGTAGAAAAAGAGCGGGCGCGTCAATAAGGGGTATGGTAGTTCATGAGCTTGGCGAGGTGTAGCATGGGCGCGAAGCGGAGCGCGGACGTTGGCAGCGAGCGCATATCCCCATCATTACAACTGAGCTCCTCGAGATGATCTAGGGTGGGGGATCGGAACCACTCGTCAAGCTTGGCTCGGTCCTTGCCATTGGAACGGAACTTGCCCGTGATAAGGCCTCTCATTGGGAAATGGTGACTGCCGATGATCTGGGAGAACGCATCCAAGCTTTTGCGATAGCCATGGCAGAGCGCGTGGGCGTCGAGGAGGTCGAGAGGGGTGGAGATCCATAGGGGGCGCCACCGCCAGGAAAGGGCGGTTGTCCTCACCCCATATTTGATTGGGAGGAGGGATATGATTACTGTAAACATATCATCGGGGAGGCCGCTGATGAATTCTAGGCCCACTGGAGTCACTGGCGGTTCTTTCTCGACCCGCCTCTGCTTGTTGGCAGCCTCGTTCTCCACCTTGTCAATGGCGATGGAAACCTCTGTCTCCATATTCACGCCATGCTCCGGTGCTTTAGCAGCCCCGGCGTCGCCACTCCCTCCGATGGGGTGCTTCGGCGGCATCCTCATACACTAACGGCTTTGAGGACTAAGCGTGGCATCGAGGATGCAGGCGGAGAGAGAGGATTGTGTGTGTGGCGAGGATGGGGGTGTTGGCTTTGAGGACTGAGAGCGGCGTCGAAGATGCGGGCGGAGAGAGAGGATTGCGTGTGTGGCGAGGATGGGTGGTGCCGGCTTTGAGGACTGAGAGCGGCATTGAGGATGCGAGCGCAGAGAGAGGATTGTGTGTGTGGCGAGGATGGGGGTGCCGGCTTTGAGGACTGAGAGCGGCGTCCAGGATGCGAGCGGAGAGAGAGGATTGTGTGTGTGGCGAGGATGGGGGGTGCGGCCGCTCGGGTGCGCCATTAATACAGACCAGTGGGAGTGAGGCGGGCGGCGGTCAAAGGCTGTCTCGCTTCCCGGTGAGCCTGCACGGCAGACTTCTGGCATTCCTATACCATCATTTCATGAAGCGAGGCGGCCGCGCCATTAATATGGAGTAGTGGGAGCGAGGTGGGCGGCGGTCAAAGGGTTGGCTCGCCTCCCGATGAGCCTGCACGGCGGACTGCCGGCACGCCTGTCGTCATTTCACACAGCTACTAGCACGCCCCGCACGGTGAGTGCATAGCAAAGACGCACATGCCTCGGCCTCCCGGTCTGCCTGCTAGCATGCATCTCGTCAACTCACGCATGCTCGTACAACACAAGGGACGTTTGCACGGCACGTATTATATTGATTTTTCCCTTTTTATGATTAATTCTGCCGCTTTATTGCTTAACCGAAGCACGACACTTACATTGTTGGTCTAACGCCCACGGTTTGAATAAAGAGTTCGTTTACGATATTGGTTGATATTTATTTATAATTTCCTGTATGTAAGTAGATTATATCAAAACTTGTCTCAAATTTGAAAATAATAATAATATCACAGTCTATTGGTGTCCATATGACACCACGATAAGTTTCATGAATTTCAACTTAGTTTTGGATTTATTGGATTTTAAAATCAAGATTCTAGATGTTAGAAATTTCTTGCATGGGGACTAAACATGCACCCAAGGACACGTACACATATGATTTTGCAATCCATTTTTCGTGCACTATCACGAGTCTCATGTAGATCAAATTTGATTTTGCACATTTAAATCCCTGGGAAATCAATCAATGTATAAAAATGAATAGATGTTATCTATTTTTTCAATTTTCAACACTAAACTCCTTTGGTCGCATGTTTGCTACAGAAAAACTTTGACATGCATCTTTGGGCCACATGCACGCGGTGGTCCTAGGACACTCACTCGTGTGGGCCTGCGAGGTCGCCGTCCAGCACTATGAAATGCGATGAGAGAGGTTAATTTGACAAACAAGGATGGTCATTTTTTGGTTCTTGTTATACGTACGGTAGGATTATATATATAGTACGTGTTGAAGAGGGTGGCCGGGGGCAATACTACGCGTCATATAGGACACTCACTCGAGTGCGATGCTTCCATCCGTGGGCCCGCGAGGTTGTCCTCCATCACTTTGACCCAACAAGGAGGTTTCTTTTTGGGTTGTGTTGCGGTAGGAGTATATAGTACGTGTCAAAGAGGAGAGGAGGGGGCCGGGGTAGTACATCTATACTACACACATGTCATGAATCGATCTCGCTCCATGTGGGGACTTTCCGGTTTCCGAGGCAGGTGCCGCAAAGAAGTTGTGCATATTGGGTATTAAAAACATCACCAACATATTTGGGCCACGTGCAGACGATGGTTGTCACTCATTCGCCTGCGACTCTTCCCTCCATGGGCCCGCGAGGTCGTCGTCCATGTAATATATGACACAAGGTAATTTGACGAACAAGGAGGATTATTTTCCGGTTGTGTTACGGTACGTACGTAGGAGTATATATTGCACGCCGAAGAGGGGAGGGGGCAACATATATATACTACGTGTCATGAACCTCGGTTCATGTGTGGGGGACTTAAAGGTTTCTAAGGCAGGTGCCACATCAAGTTCTTCATATATATTAGGTATTCAAACATTAGAACCACACATCTCCATACATATGTGTTTGGCCCACAAGCAAGCGATGGAGGTTGCCCTCTAGCACTCACTCACGGGGTTATCGGCGAGATGCTTCATCCATCTCTGTGTGCCTACCTAGTCAATCAGTTCGACCGATAGCGATAGAGGTTAATTTGACTAATAATTAGGAGGGGATTAAATTTTGGTTCCTCTTATATGGTTCGGTACATGCAACTATACTTCGCGTGCATGTGTACACACGTATTCCTCCCACCGGGTCAATATGGTGGGGGAGGGGATGGAGGACGTGATGCATCATGAACCAGATCTGTGTGGGGACTGTGCGTTTTTCGACGCACGCATGCACCACATCAAAATGTTGTGCTTTTGGTATTCAAACATATATGCATGCATCACGCATGTCCATACATATGTATGGGGCACATACATGCAGTGGCTGTCTTTGGACACTCTCCCTCGCTTGGTTATCATGAACGGCCTATATATTCATGGGCCCGCGTGGACGTCTCCATCACTTCAACCAACAATGCGAGAGAGGTTACCAGGGTGGATTCTTCTTCTCTTGGTTCGCGTTACCGTATAGTCGTACGTCGATCATGGTGAAATGCGAGACCCAAGTTTGAGGGCTCGCATACACATGAATCAAAGTTGTGCATAGGGTATATTCAAACACAACATGACACTTCATACATATGTTTGGGCCATATGCACGCAGTGGTTGTCTTTAGGCACTCCCTCGCGTGGTTATCGGCGACAAGCTAGCCTATTTTGTGGGGCTGTGTGTGGAACATCAATGCATGACTTTGACCCAACAAACAAGAGAGGTTATACGGCCAAGGTGGTGATTCTTCTTGGTCAGTATTACACGCCTTGGCAAGATGCCCCCTCCCACAGACTCAAAGTGTGTGTGGGGGGGCACAGTACTACTTCGTACTAGATGAACCTCCGTGGGGTTGGGGATGCCATGTTAATTTTCGATGCACATGTGCCACATCAAATTTGTGATTTCGTTATTTAAATATCATAGCACATCGTTTTCACACACACACGCCCACACACACACACACCACTACAAAAAAAGACACATCCGTGACATTTTGGGCCGAACAGAATTTTTTTCTGTCATACTTATGACACTTCTATGATGATAATTTTGACAAAACCCGGTATCATAATAGATGTGGTGGGGTCCTACTTCTATGACAAAAAATCATGACAGAAAATGGGTGTTTCATCCTGAGCGGGCCGGAGACGCAGCTGCATGACATTCTTTAGGCCGTCCATGACGGAAAAAACCATGGTAGAAGCGAGGGCGAGGAAAATATCGGGGAGTTCCCAGTTACGGTGGGTGGTCGGGGGCCGAGCGATGCGTGTTTCTCTTGTACGTACGTGCGTGTGTGCGAGGCGTTGCGCTCTAGCTGAACCCGAGCGAGGCATTGGGCTCTAACTGAACCCGAGCGATTGCACTAGCTATGTTACTAAACCCGAGCGATCGATCCCTTGCTATTAACTGAACCCGAGTGATTCCTTCGCTACTGCTGCTAACTGAAACCGATCGATGCTGCCTCTGGATGAACAGCGAGCGTTGTTGGGGGGGGGGGTTGGATGAATAGTTCCCGGTGGGGGGTTGGATGAACAGGACCCCGTGGTAGTAGAGACAGTTGCCGCTGGATGAATAGTACCCTAATCAATTGAGCCGGTGGATGAACATGACCACGTGGAGGGCTGGATGAACAGGACCCCATGGAGAGCTGGATGAACAGAACCCCGTGGAGGGCTGGTTGAACAGTAGCCGGTGGAGGGCTGGATGAACAGTAGCCCATGGAGGGGTGGTTGAACAGGACCCCGTGGAGAGGGCTGGTTGAACAGTAGCCGGTGGAGGAGCGTGCGGTGGAGGCTGGATGAACAGGACCCCGTGGATGAGCAGTCGCTGGTGGAGGCTGGAGGAGGTTGACGGTGGATGAACAGTAGCCCGTGGAGGCTGGAGGAGGTCGATAGTGGAGATGAACAGTATCCCTGGAGTCCCGTTTTGCGGTACGCCACACCCCTCCCAATGAACAAGACCCCCGTTTCGACCGTAGCGCTCCAACACAAGTCTGTTTCCTCCGTTTTGCGGTACGCCACATCCCTCCCGATCAACAGGACCCCGTTTCGACCATAGGAGGTCCATGTCCTCCGTTTTGCGGTACGCCAGACCCCTCTCGATGAACAGGATCCCGTTTTGACCATGGCCGGTTGAACACAAGGCCGTTTCCTCCATTTTGCGGTATGCCAGGCCTCGTTTCCATCGGCTGTTCCGTCCAAGCCGGTTGGCTCCCGATGAACAGCACGCGTTCCATTGCCTCCCGATGAACACGACGCATTCCGTTGCCTCCCAATGAACACGACGACGACGCAGTTTCTTTGTTCCGACGCAGCCATGTACACGAGCCCTTGTCGTACGTATGCGCGAGTAGGCATTCGAGACCCCGCCCGTATGTACGTACATGGCCGTATTTACTTTCTTGCACCCTGGCTCTTGTACGTACGTGTACATGCTACGTGCGCGCCTCTACTACGACACGTGCGCGCATCTACATCGACCAGAATGACAATGCTACGTACGCTTCGACCGGGTGGGTCCCGACTGTCAGGCACTTCCTTGCGTGCGAAGATGTAGCTGGTGGGTCCCAGCAGTCAGGGGGGGCAAATCATTTTTTGCCCATAATATGGACGCACTTCCTTGCATGGGAAGATGTACCTGGTGGGTCCCAGCAGTCAGGGGGAGAAAACATTACTTTTTCGGGTAAAAACGATGCAGTTGCATGCATGCATCCATGGGCGTGGTGCGTCCCCACTGTCAGCCTCTCACGTACAGTCATCTTCCGATGTCTCTCGGTTGTTGACCACGTTGACCACACCGTGTCGAGCGCACCAAGGCCGGTGGACGACGGCGAGGCCCCAGAATAGAACGACCCAGAGATGTGGACGACACGGCAGTGGAGTCGCAGATGGAGAGGAATGGGAAACTTGACAGGTCCGGGTGAGCGGCAGCACTGCCGCCCACGGGAGACGGGAGCAAGAACAGAGGTTGAATAGGAGCACGGCTGTTGGATTAACATCCAACGGTCCACCTGCTAGAATCATTTGTTGATTAAGTTGACAAAGCCCTGCGTACACGTCTGCTTAGTAGGCCCACAAGTCAGTCACCAAATCTACCGGGTCCCAACACTACTGGAATCAGCTAATTTGCCATCTGCCGGCTCTTTGCCATCTGCTAGCTGAGGCAAAGAAGCTCTTTGCCATCAGCTACCCAAAAGCAGACGGCAAAGAAACGGCAGACGGCAAAGAAGCTCTTTGCCATCTGCGAGCTCTTTGCCGTCAGCCAGCAGACGGCAAAGAATCTTTGCCGTCCGCTGGCGGACGGCAAAGAGTGAGGTGGCCCCCACCCCCGCCCATTTAGAAAAAACCTAATGGCCCACCTCTTTGCCGTCCGCCAGCAGACGGCAAAGAGGCAAAAAGGGCGGACGGCAAAGATAGGCGGACGGCAAAGAGGGCACTACCTAACGGCCCGTACCCCCCCCCGCCCGTTACTCACTTCTTCTCTCCTCGCCGTTCTCTCCTCCCACCCCGCCACCGCCGCCGCCGCCCGCCCCGCCCCGGCCCCCCGCCGCCCCGGCCCGACCTCCACCGCACCCTCGCCGCCTCGACCTCCACCGCACCCTCGCCGCCTCTTCCACATCGCCCCGCCCACACCAGCCCGTGCCGCCGCCGCCGACCCCGTCCGGCGTAGCCGGCCTCCCCACTGCCCCGCACCCCTCCCCAACCTCCATCGCGGCCCCGCCGCTCCTTCCACGTCGACCAGCCGCGCCGCGACCGTCCAAGCCCCGTACCGCCGCGCCCGTCCCCGCCCCCGACGCCCGACCAACCGCTGCTGGCGCTGCAGCCGCGGGTCGACCGCCCCCCGAGGAGCGCCGCCCATCGCTGCCCCTCCCCTCCCCATCGCTGCGCCGCCTTGCTGCCGCCCCGTCGCCGCCCCCTCCCCGACCCGTCGCCGCCCCCACGGTGAGCCCCTGCCACCCCCCTGTGTCCTATTTTTTTCTGTTTTTTTTGTTTTTCTTTTCTGTTTAGATAAGGTTTTTTAGTTTAAGTTTTTTCAGTTTAGAATTAATTAGTTTAGGTTATTTAGTTTAATTAGTTTAGGTTTAATTAGTTCAAATAGTTTAGTTTTAATTAGTTTAGGTTTTTAGTTTAGGTTTAGGTTATATAGTTAGCTAGATAAGATTAATTAGACTGGATTATATTAGACTAGTGTTAGGTTTTAGTTAAATAGTCATAATTAAAGGAAGTGAAAAAAGATGAAAAAAGAAGACGAAAAGTAGAATAAGTAGAAGGGGGAAGAAGAAGAAGAAGAAGAAGAAGAAGAAGACGAGGAGGGGGAGGAGGAGGAGGAGGAGAAAGAAGAAGAAGAAGAAGAAGAAGAAGAAGAAGAAGAAGAAGAAAAGAAGTAGAAGACGGGGATGAGAAGAAGTAGAAGTAGTAGAAGAATGAGAAGACCCCCTGACCCCCCAACCCCGACACCACACGCCGACACCCGACCCCGACTCCACCCCGACACCCGACCCCCTAACCCCCTGACCCCGACACGACACCCCGACCCCCCGACCCCGAAACAGCACCCCGACCCCGACACGACACCCCGACCCCCGACAGGACACCCCCGACAACCCGAACCCGAACCCGACCCCGACCCCGACCCCGACCCCGACCCCGACACCCCGACCCCGACCCCGACACTCCGACCCCGACCCCGACACGGCACCCCGACCCCGACCCGGCACCCCGACCCCCGAGGCCGACGGGGTCATATATTTGTGAATTATTAGTTAGGTCATATATTTTTCGATTTTGTTATGAAAAACATCATATATAATTGTGTTGATCGGGTAGTTTTAAATGTGCAGTTGTTTCATCGCTGCGAGGTTTGGTGTTCGACGACCTCGCCGTGCGTTTGACGAGCTCTGCCCCTTCGTTCATGGGTGAGCACAAATGACATGTCCTCCTCCCCCATTAATTATTTGATCTATTCCGATGAAACTTGATAGCTAGCTATATATGTGTCTTGAATCATCAGTATGCGTAACCAATATGTGTCTCCCGTTCGAAAGCGTCATAGTTATAAATATGCATGCATTTGCATATTTATAACCTTGATTCTTTCGAATTGTCCAACGCTATCCATGGACAGCCCGAGTATGTTTAGATTGGGTTCGTTTTCCCATATGCTTTGCTCCGGATCCGACGCATAAATTTCGTCAGTGCCTCCCCTGTTGTTCTCCGGGTACACATCCTCTCTGTTTATTGCAGAGACGTGTATCAGGAGAACAGCGGGGAGGTGCTGCCGAAATTTTGCGTAGGATCCGGAGCATAGCATGGGAAAATGAACCCAATCTAAACATACTCGGGTGGGATTAGGACCTATCATTACCTATTAGAGTGTAGGTTGCATGGACGTAATAAAATTGACAAAGTAGATCAACTGGTGAATATATACATGGTGAATTATATATATATATATATTTGTTGTGTGTCTAGTAGCTCTGAAAGTCAAGATGAGTGATCATGCGTGGATGTACACCGGTCACACTGGTCAGAACAAATGGAGCACTGAATGGTTCACAAAAACCAAGGGGTTTGTGCGAGCCGCATTTGCAAATGGCCAGAGGAAAACCTGGTGCCCCTGTTTACGGTGCGGCAATTGGGAAAAGAGGACAGAGGCTGAAATGGGCAAACACCTGCAGAAGAGTGGTTTTACGCCCGATTATACGGTGTGGACATTTCATGGTGAGTCTGCCCAACGTGACCGAGCTGAGGTGGATCGTCGTCGCACCGACGAGCATGGTACCGGGATGGAAAACATGGTGCAAGACTTTGATGATGCTCGGGATTCAGACGAGGAGATGGAGGAATCTGCAAAGGCCTTCAATGAAATGTTGGAGTCTTCAAAACGTCCGCTCCATGAGCACACTGAGCTTTGACAGTTGGATGCCATCTCACAAGTAATAGCTCTGAAGGCTCAGTTCAACTTGGGCAGAGAATGCTACGATGCAATGATGACAGTATTTGGACGCTTTCTACCCAAAGGCCATGTAATGCCTGCAAACCTGTACCAGTCGGACAAAATCCTCCGTGCACTGAAGATGCCCTATGATAAGATACATGCCTGTGAGAAAGGACGTGTCTTGTTTAGGCTTGACTATGCGGACTTGAACTATTGTCCCATTTGCAAGTCTTCCAGGTATGTTGTGGTAGACAACGATATGGGTGAGAAGACACAGACCAAAATCCCCGTTAGTGTTCTTCGGTATATGCCAATCGTACCAAGACTTCAACGTCTTTTCATGGTCGAAGAGACGGCCAGACAGATGACATGGCACAAAACGGGCAAAAGAACCGAACTAGATGCAGATGGGAATCTGATGATTGTACACACATCGGATGGTGTTGCGTGGAAAAAGTTTGATGAATTACATGGTGACAAAGCGGCAGATCCGAGGCATCCTCGAGTCGGCATCAGCACGGATGGGTTCAGTGTGTTTGGTATGACGGCAGCCCAATACAGTTGTTGGTCCGTATTTGTCTTTCCACTCAATCTCCCCCCCGGACAGATTATGCAAAGAAAGAACATTTTCCTGACGTTGATAATTCCAGGGCCCAACTATCCGGGGAAAAATATGAATGTGTACATGCAACCGCTTAAGGACGAAATGCAAGAAGCCTGGGATAATGGGTTCAAGACATACGATGCCTATAGCAAATGGAACTTCATAATGCGTGTCAGGTACATGCACTCGACGCATGACTTGCCGGTGTATGCGCTATTCGTTGGCTGGTGTGTGCATGGAAGGTTCCCGTGCCCCACATGCAAGGGAGCTCTTGAGTTTCGTTGGCTTCAGGCCGGTCGCAAGTTTTCTTGCTTCGACATGCATAGACAGTTCCCGAATCCTCGCCATAAGTTCAGGAAAGACAAGAAGAACTTCATCAGAGGTAGAGTTGTCAAAAACTCTGCACCACCTGCATTGACAGGCCAACAGACCCTGGATCAGTTAAACGCTCTCGAGCCAAATCCAGAGCGTCCAGGGTACTTCAAGGGGTATAATTCTAAGCACGCCTGGACTCACAAAACATGCTTATGGGATCTGCCTTACTTCAAAGACCTCCTTTGCCCACACAACATCGACGTGATGCACACTGAGAAGAATATCGCCGAGGCACTTTTTGGTACATTGTTCGGCATAGATGGGAAGTCAAAGGATAATACTAAGGCTAGAGTCGATCTGGAGGCGCTATGTGATAGGCCGTTACAAAACATGAAAGAACCGAAAGGAAAGCAGAACTGGACGAAGCCAAAGGCATGGTTCAATCTTGGAAGGCCAGCTATGAGGGAAATTATCTTGTGGGTGAAAATGCAGTTGATGTTCCCCGATGGGTATGCAGCGAATCTACAGAGGGGAGCCAGTCTTGATAAATTGAAGATATTTGGTCTCAAGAGTCATGATTGGCACATATGGATTGAGCGGGTAATGCCGGTGATGTTGCGTGGCTTCATCCCTGAGGATGAATGGCTAGTACTGGCAGAACTCAGCTATTTCTTCCGTGTTCTTTGTGCGAAAGAACTATCGCCTGGCGTGCTAGAAGAAATGGAAGAGTTGGTGCCGGAGTTGATCTGCAAGTTAGAGAAGATCTTTCCACCGGGCTTCTTTAATCCAATGCAACATTTGATTTTGCATCTCCCGACCGAGGCAAGATTGGGGGGGCCCGTGCAAAATCGTTGGTGCTACCCAACTGATAGGATGCAGAAGACGCTTCGACAAAAATGTAAAAATAAACGTAGAACTGAAGCATCGATGGCTGAGGCATTCATCACTGAGGAGGCGGCAAACTTCGTGACAGCACACTACGAAGCCAAAAATCATCATTTGCATAATCTGAAGCCTCGGTACAATGCTGACGACCCTAAAAAGGGTGGATCCAACCCCAGCCTATTCAAAGGGAATCTCGCACCAGCCAGTGTTTCAAATCCAGTATCTTTGGATAACGAACAATGGCGGACCATTTCGTTGTATATCTTCAACAACCTGATAGAAGTGTGGCCGTACATCGAGTAAGTTCTCGGTACATAGTTTCGCAACTTCTATTTCCTTTGAACTGCTCTTATTCCTGGATATTTCATACAATCGATACGTCGCCTTATGCTCGTATGGAGCAGTGATCCAAAAGGATTCTGTCGAAGAGTATGAGCTTCTCGCAAAGCAAGGAGGCGGCTATCCCAGTTTAATCTCTTGGTTCAAACAAACGGTAATTTCTATTAGACTTGTAGGCTAATTTGTAGGCGGCTATCCCGGTTTCATTCGCTAATTTGTGCGTAATGCAACAATCCTTTCATATTAAACTCGTAGGCTAATTCAGAGTCTATGGACGCCGAATTGAGACAAGTCGCTAATGGTTTTGACTATAAGGTCCGTTCATTTGACAAATACGACATCAGCGGGTATCGCGTTCATACCTATGGCAAAGAGCTATCTATGGCCAACCGAAAGTCTACAAATTGTTGTGTATCTGCTGTCGGTGAAGGAGGTACCGAGTATTATGGGAGAGTTGAAGAAATTTATGAACTTCTATTCTATGGTGAAAACCCACCGAATGTCGTAGTCTTCAAATGTTATTGGTTTCAGCCGAAGGAGACTAGAAGGACTCATGAACATATAGGGCTAGTTGAAATCAACCAAAGCACCCATTTAGATGTTCCTGATGTCTATATTACGGCTCAACAGGCGACCCAAGTATTCTATCTACCGTGGGCCTGCCAAACTAATCCAAATCTGAAAGGTTGGGATGTCGTTTACGAAGTGCCGCCACGTGCTAGACTATCTCCCCCAAAGGAAGAGGATTATGAACCTCACATTAACCCAGACACATATTAAGGAGAATTCTTCCAAGAGACACGTCTTTCCAAAAAGCATTTCAAGAACCGCTATACTTCACCCCCAAAACATTGAAGTAGACAGTGACAGTGAATCCGACATCACCCCAGAGGAGGAACAAGAAGATCCGGAACAAGAAGAGGTTACTGCTGCGGATGACCTGTCATTGCTTGACCGATTACGTCAAGGTGGCCTTGCACATGTTGATGCCACTGAACCCTATGAGCCCGTCATTGATTATAGTGATGATGATGATTATGCATTTATTGATGATACTGATCGAGATTATTAGTAGTGTCAGGTATTAAATTTTGTAATGTTGTACTTGATGATGATACACTTAAGTGATACACATATTATTATTCATGTCGGTCTTTTTTTATGTTGTACTAATTTCGTTTACTGTTTGTCATGGCAGGTGTTGAAAGATGGTGGGCGCTGGTCGGGAGCGCGCCAAGGCCCCTTCTTCGTCGGCGCGTGGTCTGAGGTCTTCGATTCCAGACGCACCTCTCCGCCGAGCGTTGCTGGACAGTATGTCCACACCGCCGGGCCCTTCTTCGTCGACCGCGGTGCTCAGCAGGGGACGAGGTAGGAAGAGAGGAGGTGGGGCACGTGGTCGCGGGAGAGGAGGTAGGGTGACTGCTACGGTGCCTTCCTCGCCGCCACCCCCAGCTGTTTCACCCGAGCACGTGACTGCTAGGGTGGACTCGTCCGAGGAGGAGGCTACACGGACTCCGGTCCACGGGTCTTGGGCCCACGAGCCTCGGGTCGACTGGCCTTCGGCCCACGAGACCCCGGAGGAGCACACGTCCGGATGGGGTACCTGGCCGGATCCGCCCGAGGAGCCGAGTGGCCATGCTGATGATGGCGGGGAGCCGACTGATCTTGAGGAGGAGGGTGGCACCGTCTACCAGCGTGGTGCTACACGGCTCCCGTCCGTGCCGGCGACCCGCGAGCAGAGGTGGTTGATCTTCCCTGATGGGGAGAGGTACGTAAGTGCATTTAATATTTTTGTACCTTCTGCATTCACGTTTCTTCAAATAACTAATGCGTTGGCCTTGTCATGCTGCAGGGGTTGGGACCACCATCATAGTGTTCGCCGGCCCAACTCCGTCCTTGGAGTTCTTTGCCGGCAAAACTTCCCGGGGTTTGTCACGTTGCCTGGTGAGGGTCGGCTTCCAGAGCTTGGGTTAAGCTGGGAGCACTACGTGGCTGCCCCGGCCCCGCCGGATGTCATTATCGACGGTGTCGTGTGCGACACGAGGGCAGACATGGTGATCAGGACGTTCTGGGTAATTTATCCTTTACACATTTCAAAATCTTCAACTAGCTAGTTATTAATTGTACTAATCAATATTGTCTCATTTGATTGCAGACATTCTACAGGTGTGAGGAGGGATACAAGGAGGACGCGGCAAATGTTATCCAGAACGTCTGCAAGCGCCTACTCCAGAACTTACGGCACGAGGCTCGGGTGCAGGCTGTTCGAGACTATTACGCCTTGCGTGGTATCAAGAAGACCAAGCCGGCGTGCCGCGATAAGTTCCTGAGTAAGGAGCAGTACATGAAGGTAATTCTTAAGGCCTTCTACTTAAGTTCCTTCATTTAGTAATTCTTAGCCATAGCGCTCAAGTTTCTATTTGCTAACTTAGGCGCCTCCGAGATGGTGTGCGGATCGGATGGATTGTTGGGAGGTGTTGGTCGATGAGTGGTGCTCAAAAGAATGGCTAGCCCTCCACAACGAGGCCAAGGACAAACGTGCCCAAATGGAAGTTGTGCCACACCATCAAGGCAGCTCCAACTTATATCAGTTCGGGCGCAACTGGGTATGTGGTTTGCTTCATGATTCATGCAATTCATTCATCATGCTAGCTTGAACCCTTTAATTACTAATTTTCATTGTTTCTCTCTTTCAGGCACGCTACAATAAGGTGGATAAGGTGCCAGAGGTGTACGACCTGTATGCCATGGCCCACATTGGCTCTTTCAAGAAAGTCAAGGCTTTCTCTCAGTCTGACCTCGATGATGCAAACAACTTCACCAACATCTCCTCCCACAACAAGCTCGTGAGATATAGAGATGAGGGGAAGGCGAGGAAAGGGGAGGACTTTAACCCGAGCCAGGGTCCCATTGATCCAGAGCTGGTGATGATATCTGGTGGCGGGAGGTCCCATGGCTCCATAGCCATTGGAGATGGACTTATCCGTTGTCCTAGCACTCTCCCGGAGATCAAGGCGCGCCAGTCGAGCTCCGCTCCTGAGATAAGGCCTCGTGAACGGCCAGTGCAACTCGCCATCAAGGTTAGTGATACGTACTCAGTTATCTTTCTCCATTACATTGTGTGCGCTTCCATCAATGATTACAAATGGTCATGTGAGTGGTGTTGCAGGCTGCTATACAGACTGAGAGAGATAGAACGGAGAAACTTCTGGCGAAGGCGGCGGAGAGGCAGCGGGAGATGGAGGAGAGGACGAGAAAGATGATGGAGGAGGAGAGGGCACGGAATGACATGCAGGCAAGGGCCATGTACGAGCTCCTTGTGGTAAGTTTCTTCTGCAGATTACTTGCTAGTCTTAACATTTGAGTCTCATTACTAACTAGTATGACTCTGTTCGGAAAACCAAATGTGCAGTCTGTGTGCGAGAAGTCCGGTCAGCCCGCTCCGCCGATGCCAGTGATTGCTCCTGGGAGCACGGTGAGTTTAATTTGAATGGACATTACTTGCTAGTCTTAACATTTGAGTGTCGTAATGCTAACGAGACATTGGAAATGATCTTTGGTGCAGCTTAACTCCAGAAACGCATCGCACTATCCTTCTCCAGGTAGCGGCACTAGCCACCCCGCTCCTACACCTCCCTGATCACGGTAAGTTTATCTAGTGTTTTGCTTAACAAATGCATAAAGACCTAGACTTAGCTTTATTTCCTCCAATATGCTTACCATAATGACCTAGAGTTAGCTTCTTTTCCTCCAAAATGACTTAATAAGCTTACTGACCTCATAAACCATCCATTTTACCTAAGTTAGCTCTAAAACGATATGTACTTAGCTAACTTATGTCAAAAATTGCATAATTAGCTCATAAACGACCCATTTCACCTAGGTTAACTCATAAACGACCCATTTCACCTAGGTTAGCTCATAAACGACCCATTTCACCTAGGTTAGCTCATAAACGATCCATTTCACCTAGGTTAGCTCATAAACGATCCATTTCACCTAACTTAGCTCATAAACGACCCATTTCACCTAGGTTAACTCATAAACGACCCATTTCACCTAGGTTAGCTCATAAACGACACATTTCACCTAGGTTAGCTCATAAACGATACATTTCACCTAGGTTAGCTCATAAACGATCCATTTCACCTAACTTAGCTCATAAACGATCCATTTCACCTAAGATAGCTCATAAACGATCCATTTCACCTAGGTTAGCTAATAAACGATCCATTTCACCTAAGTTAGCTCATAAACGATCCATTTCAACTAATTTAGCTCATAAATGATCCAGTTCACCTAAGTTAGCTAATAAATGGCATATACTTCTTCTTCTAGTCTTCTTCTTCTTCTTCTATACTTTTTCTTCTAGTCTAATTCTTCTTCTAGTCTTCTTTTTCTAACTTTCTTATTTGTCATTTTGCAGGTTTCGTTCACTTCACGGAAGCCAGCTTTCTATGATGGATTGCTTGTTTTTTCCTTTGATGCACTTCTTGTATTCTGCTCGCTTACTATGATGAAACTAGATTGCTATGATGAAACTTTGCATATTGTAATATGTATGGATCGATGGAACTATGTGCAACCTACTATGTATGTATGGATATATATGTGCTGGATATTTATTATGTTGGATATATATGTGCTGGCTCCTGTGATATATTTGCTGTGATATATTTCCTGTGATAATTGTTGGATATAAGAAAAACAGAATAAAAAGAGGCAGTGCAGGCTCTTTGCCGTCCGCCGCGGACGGCAAAGACACCTTTGCCATAGGCGGCAGACGGCAAAGGGGGCACGTGGCGCCCACCTGTGCTTCCTGAGAGATGGACCATTTGGCAAATTTGCCTACCGTGGCAGACGGCAAAGCTAAGCTGACTACAAAGACTTTGCCTTTGCCGTCCGCCGTGGCAGACGGCAAAAAACAGCGGGCGCTGACGCATTGCTGACGTCAACTGGCGGACGGCAAAGGCCGCCGTTAGCCGCCTAACGAACTAACGCTGGCGGACGTCCAGTATTTTTGACGTCCTTCCTCTTTGCCGTCCGCCGCTGTAGGCAAAGGACTCTTTGCCGTCCGCCATAAAAAGCAGACGGCAAAGGACCTGTTTACCGTAGCCTACTTTGCCGGAGCCTTTTGCCGTCCGCCGTTTGAGCCTTTGCCGTCCGCCGTGGCAGACGGCAAAAAAGCTGTTTCCTGTAGTGCAACTGTCATCGGGAGGAATGATTTTTTCGCATAACAAGGAGGCACTTCCTTCCATCTCGAAGATACAGCTGGTGGGTCCCAGCTGTCAGGGGGAGGAAACAACTTAATAAGGAGGAACTTTCCTTGCGTGCGACCATGGACCTCGTGGGTCCCAGCCGTCAGGCTCTCCACGTACAGTCCTCTTCCGATGACTCTCGTTTGTTGACCACGCCGCGCCGAGCGCAGCAAGGCGGTGGACGACGGCGAGGCCCCAGACTGGAACGACCCGGAGATGGGGAAGACGCAGCGGTGGAGTCGCAGACGGAGAGGAGTGGGAAACTTGACTGGTTCGGGTGCGGGGTGGGCCTACACTCGGCAGAGAGTAACAGGAGGTGCGGAGTGGAGGGATGGCCTGGCCATCGGCGGGGTAGCGTTTTGCTGAGGCACGCAAAACAACGCTGCTAGACGCTGGAGGCTGAAGCAGGCGGTCCCGGCAGCGCTGGGGGAAGAAGACGAGAGATTGAAGAAGAATGCCGGTCGTTGGATGTAAATCCAACGCCTTCTTAGGCTTTGTCCTACTGGCCCACATTCAGCCAGTCCATTTTTTAGTCCATTTGGTGGGCTGGGTGAAACAATGATGTAGCATCTATGCAGCCCGTTTATATATATGGTAGAATTTAAAGCCCATTTGCATTTTTCTCGAAATCCGCGGACTTGCTGGGCTAGGTGAAAATATCATGTTGGCTTGGACGGAGAAATGTTATGAAAACATGAACACATGATTGCACGTCTATTGCTGCATTGCTCAGTAAAATCTTTGCAACTTTTGTACGCAATCACTAGGAGTTAACTTGCCAAGTTATATATAAACAATTATTATTATTATTTTGTAAGAACTTTCAACTTACAAAATAAAATATCATTTTAATTTGATGAGTTAATAGGACGTGGGGTATTATTATTTTTTAGGCTAGACGTGGGACAGTTGAGTTGGTTCTAGGGAAAAGTACTCGGAGAAAACTTAGTTTACATCGAAAAAGAAAGTGGGAGAAAATTCAGATATAGGATTAATGAAAACAAAAAATAAAGGAAGTGGGAAGGTCTATAAAATGGTTGGACGAACGACAGGTTTAACGGAACCTTATGTTGTTTCCATTATATATATGTAATAAAATAAGATATAAATATAGGTTCAGTTTTGCATTCTTATAGAAAACATAGGTTCAGTTTTGCATTCTTATAGAAAAATAGAACTGAGCTATGCGTCGTCTTGAAAAAACAAACATAACTTGGGCTGCTGATGTTATAAACAAGCTAGGTTGGGAGTCCCAGAGGCCGCTTGATACCTGCTGGATCCAAAAAATGTTGAAACAGGTTGTGGGTGGCCCATGTTAAACAACAAAACCTAGACCATGGACCTGGTGGGGTTCGGACTGTCAGCCTCTCGACGAACAGTTGTCTCCTGATTCCTCTTGTTTTGCTGACCATGTTGGGAACGACAGACGGCGGCGCCGCGGTGAGAGCACCAAAGCGGAGGAAGACGTCGAGACCTCGGACTGAACGTACCGGAGCAGGGGGAAGACGCAGGCGGAGGGGAGTGCGGGGGTTTACTTGTTTGGGTGCAGGGTGGGCCGGTGGAGCTACCACCGCCGGACAATGCGTGGGAGTAGAGGGATGGCCTGGCCAACGCCATAGGCTATGATGGCCAGCCGCTGTATAGGAAGAGGACCAATGATTGAACAAAATAAAGAAATACAAATGGATAGGTGGTTGGTCCCATATGTGTGTACGAGACCTGCTGGGTCCACCTGAGAAGGGGAATATGTTGGGAGGAAGGAGATTCAAAGCACGACGGCCGAGTGAACTAGTGTTTTTCTTAAACGGACAAGTGAACTAGTTACATACATAAGCAAATGGCCACTAAAAAATCAAACAGGTTAATGGGTTCTTAAAAGAAATATTTCGGACAAAATAGATAATTACGACACATAGGCTAATGCTTGAAACACTCAGATGATAAAGGTGCTTCTAAACAGATAAAGTACAACATCTAGACCTTCTTGGCACGCTTCATCATGACGTTGCGGTTGTTCGTATACTCGTCGGTTATGGGAAGCAGACACGCCCTCATGTCCAAGATCTGCCTGTACATGTCGTAGCATGCGTATGCGTCCTTGGCCGCGTAGGTTATGTAGGCTAGATTCAGATGTACCTCCCATGTGTTCAGGTCCTTGGTATCGTTGTCTTCTTTCATGTTGGCGTATCAGGGGTCGATGATGGTCTCGGCGAGGTCAACCACGGAGTCCTTCTCCTGCATGTTGCCAATGATCTTGTATTGCTTCTGGATGTCGACAAGCTTGGTGCACCAGATGGCCGAATCATCGCGTTCTTCCTTCTCTCCACCGTAGCGAAGGTGCAGTCGACGCTGTCGATGAAATGGGCGAATGCTCCAGAACCTCTGATGGCCCTACAGCAGTGGTAGATGAGAACCTCGTCCCGCACACATACCTGGGCGACGGCGATCCGCTGGTCCCTGTCAGGAGACGAATGGATGGGCACAAGGTCTAGTCCTGCGACCTTGTCCTTTCTCGTCCTGTAGGTACTGCTTGAACTCGGCAAGGCAGAGCTTCACCGAGTCCAGATCATTGGTGTACATCACATTCAACTTGGTGCAGCCATAGGAGTGAACAGGGAACTCAAAGGGGAACTCCTTGCTGAAGTCCATATCCAGCAGGCTCACCCCTCGGATCGCCATTGGAGTCTCTTCAAGTGAACGTGTGGGTAGGTGGCGGCAGCAGTTCGTTTTTCAGCTTTTGGGGAACTGGATTCAACAGTAAACTGAGTGTGTACAAGCGACAACAGTTACTACCGCTCCCTCACCTGATGCATGCCCGGCAGAAGATGCAGCCTCGGCGCATTCAAACGCCTCCATTAAGGAACCTACTCCGGCCACACATCGGTTCACGAGCGGGTCTGTATTGGTACTGTAATAACAAGAGTTAGTGGTCACTTTACTTAAATTTAATTAGCTTTAATAGAAATTTATACTTAAAACAAGCAATGCATTGGCTCGTTCTATCAGTGCCACGGGATCAACATGCACAACAATTAGAATTATTATTTCCAGGACACACACGATCAGCACATTTGTCGCACTTTCACACAGATAATACTACCAAGTTTGAACTGTTTCTTATGGTTGTTTTCCTCTGCATCATCATGCCGTGTTTCCCAGCTTGCAAGATTCAGAACCAACAAATAATAAGTACAAAAAAGATGCCTACACATCTCATTGATTCCCAGCTTGCAAGATTCATAACCAACAAATAAGATTCAAATAATAAGTACAACAAATATGCCTAGACATCTCATTGATTCCCAGCTTGCAAGATTCAGAACCAACCCATTAGAGCCTTTTGATAAAGTGAATATCGGGATTAAATTCATCTTGGCTAGCCGTGTCATGCAACCGAAGAACTTGGCGAATGCTCTTGACCGTCACAACATCTATAGTTGAGTATTCCTGTTTGCACAACACAAATAAGAAGAGCCTCATTACTATAATAATGGCACTCCTTGAACTCAACCTGCAGCTCCACTCGAATGAGGCCTGCCTGGAGTTCCATGATTCAATCCATGCACCTTTTTCTGCAGTTCACCTTAAATGAAGCAAAGCTTGCATCGTTCAGCTAGTAAGAAGTACTTGCTCTCATGAGCTGGCAGGTTCTTCTTTAGTGGTTTCACTAAAATCTTCGAACATTAAGGTTGGCTGTCCGGCTCATGTAAGGTCCAACTATAATTTGCTTATCCTTTTGTGCAGTTCCACTAAAATAAAGTGCCATTGTGGTGACAGTGACGGCTCATCTGGCAAAGGCTATTAAAATGTTGCACAAGATTACCAGCAGAATTTGACAGAGATATTGGAAACTCCAATCACCATTCTGTGCAGTTCCACCAAAATTGAGAGATGTTGCCCACGTGACATCTTAGTTGAACTGCACAAGACACTCATTCCAAAAAAAGTGTTTTGTGCAGTTCACCAAAAGGTCATAATAGCAACAAGGTGTAATGATATCCATATCTGCACAAAAAGATAGAAAGTAAACAGTTGCTAGTCAATAAGAATATACGAAACATATACGAAATGAAAAGAAGCATCTTAATTATGTTCATGGAAATCACGCAAGGACAGTAGAAATTTTAAAACATCAGCAATGCTTCCTGTTACCGGAAGCATTACGATCAACAATGACATTCGTCAAATATGGATTACTTGAATGGTGGCATTGCTTGTTTACCAGATACAGTAAATCAACAATAGCTAAAGAGTTGGTTTAAGGGCATGGGACCGTGGGGACACCAGGACACTCAGCAACGTAAAGGAGCAACTTACTTATCATACTAGGGAAAATAGCAGGAGTACCATTTTTAACACAGTTTAATTGTATCATATCACTGGAGGCATTAGATTAACAATAACACTCGTTAGACATGTCCCTAAGGTAACAGTGTGATCGCTTCATTTTACATGCACCCTTACATAAACAACAGCAAAAGGTTGGTATAAGGACATGTGACACTGGATGCATCAGCACAATGTACCTACAAGGAGGCATAAAGTGGTGATGCCGAGTTTGTTCATGCTCTGTGAGGGCAGCAAATCTAATCCTGGAGACCTTTTACTATGTGAGGCAGCAAATCTAATCCTGGAGACCTTTTACTATGTGAGGGCAACAAATCTAATCCTGGAGACCTTTTACTATGTGAGGGCAGCAAATCTAATCCTGGAGACCTTTTACTATGTGAGGGAAGCAAATCTAATCCTGGGGACCTTTTACTATGTGAGGGCAGCAAATCTAATCCTGGATACCTTTTACTATGTGAGGGCAGCAATTCTAATCCTGGAGACCTTTTACTATGTGAGGGCAACAAATCTAATGCTGGACATATTCTGTTGACTTGTCCACCAGCCGCCACTGTCTATCCTTTTTTCAACCAATAATAGATCTGTTCCTTATCCAGTTTGTACTGCGTTTTCCCATTATTTCCCTTTTCAACCAAGAGACCGGTTGGGTATCCGATCTCTACTACTTTCACCATATTATTTCCTCTTTGAATCAAGTCCTAGATTCATGCTACAACGTTCCCCCCTTCCTTCGTTGTTTGAACCAAGTCCTAGATTCGAATGCATGAAGTAGCTTTACCTCTGATAATACTAAAAATTTAGGTGGCTTTGGAAGAGCTGATGGGAGTAGAAAAAGATGCACATGCAGGCACGTGGGAAGCTGGGGCAGTAGAGCAAGGCCGCTTTCGAAGAACTTACACCTGAGGGTCGTCGGGATGTCGGCGGCTGCAGATCGGATCTGCACACAATACGGCAGGGAGGAAGAATGGTCGGAGGACCTCCCGAGCCGGCGCTGTGTCGGAGAGAATAGCACGGGCAGAGGATCGGGCTCCTCCGGCAGCTGTGGGCTTCCTCCCTCGCCGGCGATAACCGCGTGAATGATGCACCTAGTCCTCTACACACACCAGCCGAAGGGATCCGGCCGGATCTGTGACCAGCGATGAGCAGAGAGAAAATGTTGCTACCGCTGTCTTGTTTAGATCTGGAGAGGATGAGAGAATGAAGAGAGCAACCCTAGTAAAGCAAGCGCTCAGGCCCCTGCGTACATATATAGTGGAGTGATTATCCTTTTCTCTCCACAACAAGCGTTTCAATTTGTGTACGTGGCATTAAAGAAAAGAAACTCTCTTTTTAAGGTGACTAACTGTACGACTCCTACTTACTACTACTAGTAGTAGTATTGTTCACTTGTGCTCCCCGGCCCTCCATTCATTGAACAACCCCACAGGTGAATAAACATATAGTACTAGTATTTATATAGAACGAACAAGCTCGAGCTATTTTCGCGTAGTTAAAAGTTGAGGGCGGGGCTTTTCCCGGGCAGTACGCGCGGCAGTTTTTGTGTAGGCGGTTTGACAGAGAGGCGATGAGGGTGAGGGAGTAGCGGATTCAACTTACTTACTACTGGAAAGCTCGGGCTATGCGATTTGACGGCGCGTTACTGCTAGAAAGACTTGTGATATGACTACTCAATATAGTCATGAATTACTGGCGGTACGACCGGGGTGATGCCCCCATTCCGTTCTGCACTCTAATCTGGTGCATGACACGTCGACCCGGATGCTGGCTCTCCCACATGTCGGCGAAGTAGTACGTAGTAGTAAGAAGGAGCAAAGAATCATGCGGTATATACTACTCCCTCCGTTCCTAAATATAAGTCTTTCTAGAGATTCCAAGAAGTGACTACATACGGAGCAAAATGAGTGAATCTACACTCTAAAATATGTCTACATACATCCGTATGTTGTAGTAAATTTGAAATGTCTAAAAAGACTTATATTTAGGAATAGAGGGAGAAGTAGTACTACTACTCATGTCGGAGGAGTGCGAACCACGGCAGCCCAGTGAATCAGCAGTAGAAAACAATGTGCTGATGTGGCCATAAAAACAATGTGCTACGGTCCAGACTGTAGCATGTACAGTACCACTCCTCTTTGTTTGGATCCCTGATTTAGAGCTAGTTTGGGTTGAAATAGCCTCAAATTATCCAAACAGGAGGGGTTAGTTTGAGCTAGTTTGCTCTAACCCAGCTAAAAAAACTAGCCAAGTGGGGAGGTTCTAATTGGGTTAGTTCTCCTCGGGCCCACTAAAAGAGAACTAAAATATCTCCCCTGCCCGCACCAGATCGCTCCCTCCGCCCCCCTCGCATGACTCCTCTCTGTTCTCCACCGGGCCGCCCGCCCAAGCGCCGCTCCACCGCTCGCCATCTCTCTCCTCCGGCCGCCCTCTCCCTCTGGCCTCCGCCGCCCTCCTCCGGCCGCCCTCTCCCTCCGGCCCTCGAAGCTCGCCCGCTCCCCCTTCACCGGTCGTTTTTCTCCCTCTGACGTGCGCGGCTGCGGTGCATCTACCAGGGAGGTCACTAGAGGGGTGAGTTTGTTCATTCCTTCTCTATCTCACAGCCATATCATTGATCTTGTTCGCTCTAGCGCTAATTCTAATTTAGAAAAGTAGATCTTGATTAAACTTGGTATAGATTTGTGGTGCACGCATGGAATTGTTTGATGCTACTTGAGGAGGTAATAAATCTTTCTAGAGGCCCAAAGATTCAGTTCACCTTTCTAGGTATTTCCGTTTCAGGCTTGCATTTTCTATAGGCCCAAAGAATCAGTTCACCTTTCTAGGTATTTCAGTTCCAGGCTTGCATTATTTCTAGAGGCCCAAAGATTCAGTTCACCTTTCTAGGTATTTTAGTATAAGGCTTGCATTATTTCTAGAGGCCCAAAGATTCAGTTCACCTTTCTAGGTATTTCAGTTTCAGGCTTGCATTATTTCTAGAGGCCCAAAGATTCGGCTCGCAGTCGTTGGCAAGTGGCCCCGCTACCCATGCCGGTGTCGACCTCAACTCGCAAGCGCCAGCGTCCGAGGGGTTCCCGGGGCTTGGGCTCTACAGAGCCTTCCTCCAGAGCGACGATGATGAGCTCCTCCCTGGGTGCGTGAGGGGCTCCGGGCTCCCTCCCTATCGTGAATGACTTCCGTGATGAGTTAGCTCATGCTTTGTTTCATGGAGTGTATTTTTTTGTGAAGCTTAATTGAGGACTTGTATGTTTAAGTGGGATATCTCAATTGTATGGACAAAGTAAAATTTATCATGTTTTGCATGCTTGATTTGTAAAGATGGTTTGTTTATGTCAATTGTGAGCGGGAGGAGGCCACACAAGAGCTGGCCACACCAAATCTGGCAGGAAATAGGGTCCAAAGTAGTCAAATGATTGTGAAAGAACATTTATTGTCAATCTAACCCTGCCATCGATACACCTCTTTGGTTCCGGTACTTTTTTATAAACGTGTTACGTCCAAAATTTAATGACCGTGCTCCAGTTTCTACGAAAATAATCCGGTTTCATGTAGTAATTCATTTATTTATTTATTCTTTTGCGGGGGGTTTGCATGTAATTCGTGAGGTCTGAAATGTAAAGTACCCCGGCATATGCTCCAAGTCGTGCATGCACTATGACCCAGATGCTCCATGTCCCATATGTCGGCAAAAGGGAGCATGTGGAAATAGCCTAGGAGTGCATATAGGAGGATAAATGCGTGAAAAAATGTGTACGGTGAAGCGTAGTTGTGGTTCAAAAAGGAGACCTAAAGTGATGACAGGTATAGGTCGCACGCACCCAACTAGTGGTAGTACTAGACATACGACTACTTTTTCCCTAAAAAAAGAGGTACGAGTGCTCGGTAATCCTATTCTATCAATGCGGGTCCCATCTGACAACAGCGTCCGTGCTACAGCTAGCACTTCTCCCTCGTTTCTCTCTTCTAATTCTAAACTCAGCCGACGCCCGATGGGCGGGGTGGGGATTTGCCGATGGTTGGTTTGCTCAACTGCGGCCCCACCTCACAGTGAAAACGTTACGAATGGAATAAAAATGCCATATACTCCTATACTAATAAAACATTAAGGCCACGAGGCAATGCAGTGCTGGTTACAGGAGGCAAGAAGAAGAGATGCATCCAACGACGACGTCCACCTCCTCGACTCAGGGCACCGGCCCACCGAACGATGGCTAAGTAGCAGCGGCTTTCGTGGCCAGGTCAACGTGCTTCTGAACAATGGCGTCCAAAGATTCCAGCCACTGGAAGAAGGCCGACGTCTTTATGTCCTCACTGGCCTTGTAGTGGCCTATGTAGACGATTTCCTCGTAGACGTGGATGTGCAGGTCGACGGTTTCTTGCATGGAGAGGCGCTGCGCGACGAGCGCGGCCTCGAGGTGCACATTCTTCTCGCGACCTCCGGCACCTGCAGGGCCACCAGGGCTTGAAAGAGTTCGTCACCATGGAGGCCGATGAGGGTGGCAGGTAATGAGGAGCCTGGGCGCGCGGGCTGGAGCAGTACGACAAGGTCATCCGTGTGCTTCTTGATGGAGGTTAACTTGCGGATGGAGTTGACCATCATGTCGTCCATGCGAGAGGCGAAGCCGGCGTCGGCGAGGGATACGACGCTAGAGGTCGCCAGCACCGTCTGGAAATGTTGCGCGGTGCGGGGCCGCAGGCCGGCGCCTTGGATGATTTGGCACAGCCGACTGCTGCTCACGTCCATCGCCTCCATAGGTGCTTCTGGCTTCTGGTCACTTGGTCTTGGATTGGAGTGAGCAGTGCTGCGCAGAGACTAGGAGTAGATGGATTGGAGTGGTTGGGCACCTTTATATGAGAATCCAAACTCTGTTGCATTCACATTGTGCTGGCTCTATTCTGCTTCTCCAATTAATTCCCTCTGCATGTAATTTGAGGATGCATCATTACCGTTCAACGTCTCGGGAACCGCTACCCTCTCCCTCCTTGGCATTCAAGCACCTATGGAGGCGACTGTCGCTCAAGTCTATCGCGTGTCAGGAGACGTTCCCGTCGACGACGAGGTGCCTATGGTGACTTCATAAATTTCAAGATGATAGTACTAGTATACTCAATATTGTGCACCGCGACCAAGGCGGAGAGGAAAACGAGAGAACTACGTATTTATATACGGTGTAGGTTCACTCATTTTGCTCCATATGTACTCCGTCTCGGTGTAGTCTAGTCACTTGTTGAAATCTCTAGAAAGGCAAGTACTCCTTTCTGGTTTACAGGGTTATACTAGCAAGTAATAGTGGGCTCACATAGCAATTTTGTCTCATGCAAGAGCCTAGCTGTATGCGTGCTCCAAGGTTCGCAACTTCCTCGTTCGGGTTGCGCTTGGCTCTTCGCCTCTTCGAGAAGACGAATAATGATGTTACTACTGCTGCTTCTACAGTATCGAATCCACTGCTGCATGTCCGTCCACCATGAGCGGGAGGGATAGCTTGTTGTAGTACTAAAACCAAAAGCCTGTCCACGTCTATGAGCCACCGCGCGCATGGGCGAGGGGGAAGGCGTGTATTAGTAAAATCAAGCTTCTCCTCATCATGCGAGTTGACGCGACACATCATAGCACTGGTGTTGGGGAACGCGGTAATTTCAAAAAATTTACCTACGATCACGCAAGATCTATCTAGGAGAAACATAGCAACGAGCGGGGAGAGTGTGTCAACATACCCTTGCTACCTCTTGAGCACTATGTTAGTTTTCCCTTGAAGAGGAAAGGGTGATGCAGTAAAGTAGCGTAACTATTTCCCTCAGTTTTTGAGAACCAAGGTATCAATCTAGTAGGAGACCACGCTCAAGTCCCACGCACCTACACAAACAAATAAGAACCTTGCAACCAACGCGATAAAGGGGTTGTCAATCCCTTCACGACCATTTGCAAAAGTGAGATCTGATAGAGATGATAAGATAATATTTTTGGTATTTTTATGATAAAGACTAAAAGTAAAGAAAGCAAAATAAACGGTAATAGAAATAGCTTGTTGACGGGAGATTAATATGATGGAAAATAGACCCCGGGGCCATAGGTTTCACTAGTGGCTTCTCTCAAGATAGCATAAGTATTACGGTGGGTAAACAAATTACTGTCGAGCAATTGATAGAATTGAGCATAGTTATGAGAATATCTCGGTATGGTCATGTATATAGGCATCACGTCCGTGACAAGTAGACCGACTCCTATCTGCATCTACTACTATTACTCCACACATCGACCGCTATCCAGCATGCATCTAGAGTATTAAGTTCATAAGAACGGAGTAACACTTTAAGCAAGATGACATGATGTAGAGGGATAAACTCATGCAATATGATATAAACCCCATCTTTTTATCCTTGATGGCAACAATACAATACGTGTCGTTTCCCCTACTGTCACTGGGATCGAGCACCGCAAGATTGAACCCAAAGCTAAGCACTTCTCCCATTGCAAGACAGATCAATCTAGTAGGCCAAACCAAACTGATAATTTGAAGAGACTTGCAAATATAACCAATCATACATAAAAGAATTCAGAGGAGATTCAAATATTGTTCATAGATAATCTTGATCATAAACCCACAATTCATCGGATCTTGACAAACACACCGCAAAAGAAGATTACAACGAATCGATCTCCAAGAGAATCGAGGAGAAATTTGTATTGAGATCCAAAAAGAGAGAAGAAGCCATCTAGCTAATAACTATGGACCCGAAGGTCTGAGGTAAACTACTCACACATCATCATAGAGGCTATGGTGCTGATGTAGAAGCCCTCCATGATTGATGCCCCCTCCGGCGGAGCGCCGGAAAAGGCCCCAAGATGGGATCTCACGGGTACAGAAGGTTGCAGTGGTGGAAATAGGGTTTTGGCTCTCCTTCTGATGTTTTCGGGGTACATAGGTATATATAGGAGGAAGAAGTAGGTCGGTGGAGCTACATGGGGCCCACGAGGGTGGAGGGCGCGCCCAGGGGGTAGGCGCGCCCCTTGCCTCGTGGCCTCCTCGTTAATTGCTTGATGTCCACTCCCAGTCATGTGGATCACGTTTGTTCCGAAAATCACGCTCCCGAAGGTTCCATTCTGTTTGGACTCCGTTTGATATCTTTTTCCTTTGAAACACTGAAATAGGCAAAAAAACAGCAATTTGGGCTGGGCCTCCGGTTAATAGGTTAGTCCCAAAAATAATATGAAAGTGTATAATAAAGCCCATTGAACATCCAGAACAGAATATATAATAGCATGGAACAATAAAAAATTATAGATACGTTGGAGACGTGTCAAGCATCCCCAAGCTTAATTCCTGCTCGTCCTCGAGTAGGTAAATGATAAAAACAGAATTTTTGATGTGGAATGCTACTTAGCATAATTTTGAATGTAATTCTCTCAGTTGTGGCATGAATATTCAGATCCGAAAGATTCAAGATAAAAGTTTAATATTGACATAAAAGTAATAATACTTCAAGCATACTAACTAAGCAATTATGTCTTCTCAAAATAACATGGCCAAAGAAAGTTCATCCCTACAAAATCATATAGTTTGGTCATGCTCCATTTTCGTCACACAAGAATGCTCTCATCATGCACAACCCCTATGACAAGCCAAGCAATTGTTTCATAGTTTAGTAATCTCAAACCTTTTCAACTTTCACGCAATATATGAGCGTGAGCCATGGATATAGCACTATGGGTGGAATAGAATATGATGATGGGGGTTATGTGGAGAAGACAAAAAAGGAGATAGTCTCACATTGACGCGGCTAATCAACGGGCTAGGGAGATGCCCATCAATTGATGTCAATGCAAGGAGTAGGGATTGCCATGCAACAGATGCACTAGAGCTATAAATGTATGAAAGCTCAACAAAAGAAACTAAGTGGGTGTGCATCCAACTTGCTTGCTCACAAAGACCTAGGGCATTTGAGGAAGCCCATTGTTGGAATATACAAGCCAAGTTCTATAATGAAAAATTCCCACTAGTATATGAAGTGACAAAACAAAAGACTCTATATAAAGATCATGGTGCTACTTTGAAGCACAAGTGTGGAAAAAGGATAGTAACATTGCCCCTTTATATTTTTTTCTTTTTTTGGGCCTTTCCTTTTTTTGGCCTTTCTCTCTCTTTTTTTGGGACAATGCTCTATGAATGATGATCATCACACTTCTATTTATTTACAACTCAATGATTACAACTCGATACTAGAACAAAGTATGACTCTATATGAATGCCTCCGGCGGTGTACCAGGATGGGCAATGAATCAAGAGGGACATGTATGAAATAATATGCATGGTGGTTTTGCCACAAATACGATGTCAACTACATGATCATGCAAGGCAATATGACAATGATGAAGCGTTTCATGATAAACGGAACGGTGGAAAGTTGCATGGCAATATATCTCGGAATGGCTATGGAAATGCCATAATAGGTAGGTATGGTGGCTGTTTTAAGGAATATATAAGGAGGTTTATGTGTGATAGAGCGTATCGTATCACGGGGTTTGGATGCACCGGTGAAGTTTGCACCAACTCTCAAGGTGAGAAAGGGCAATGCACGGCACCGAAGAGGCTAGCAATGATGGAAGGGTGAGTGTGCGTATAATCCATGGACTCAACATTAGTCATAAAGAACTCACATACTTATTGCAAAAATCTACAAGTCATCAAAAACCAAGCACTACGCGCATGCTCCTAGGGGGATAGATTGGTAGGAAAAGACCATCGCTCGTCCCCGACCGCCACTCATAAGGAGGACAATCAAAGAACACCTCATGTTTCAAATTTGTTACACAACGTTTACCATACGTGCATGCTACGGAACTTGCAAACTTCAACACAAGTATTTCTCAAATTCACAATTACTCAACTAGCACAACTTTAATATCACTACCTCCATATCTCAAAACAATCATCAACCATCAAACTTCTCTCAGTATTCAACGCACTTATAAGAAAGTTTTTACTAATCTTGGATGCCTATCATATTAGGACTAATTTCATAATTTAAGCAAATTACCAAGCTGTTTTGTAGGACTCTCAAAATAATATAAGTGAAGCATGAGGGAACAATAATTTCTATAAAACAAAACCACCACCGTGCTCTAAAATATATAAGTGAAGCACTAGAGCAAAAACTATATAGCTCAAAAGATATAAGTGAAGCACATAGAGTATTCTAACAAATTCCGAATCATGTGTGTCTCTCTCAAAAGTGTGTACAGCAAGAATGATTGTGGTAAACTAAAATCAAAGACTCAAATCATACAAGACGCTCCAAGCAAAACACATATCATGTGGTGAATAAAAATATAGCCCCAAGTAAAGTTACCGATAGACGAAGACGAAAGAGGGGATGCCTTCCGGGGCATCCCCAAGCTTAGGCTTTTAGTTGTCCTTGAATTTTACCTTGGGGTGCCTTGGGAATCCCCAAGCTTAGGCTCTTGCCAATCCTTGTTCCATAATCCATCAAATCTTTACCCAAAACTTCACAACACAAAACTTAACAGAAAATCTCGTGAGCTCCATTAGCGAAAGAAAACAAAACACCAGTTCAAGGTACTGTAATGAACTCATTCTTTATTTATATTGGTGTTAAACCTACTTTATTCCAACTTCTCTATGGTTTATAAACTCTTTTACTAGCCATAGATTCATCAAAATAAGCAAACAACACACGAAAAACAGAATCTGTCAAAAACAGAACAGTCTGTAGTAATATGTATCTAACGCAAACTTCTGGAACTCAGAAAAATCTACCAAAATAGGAAGACCTAGATAATTTGTTTATTGATCTACTGCAATTGGAATCAGTATTTTATCACGTTCTGGTGATTTTAAACAATTGTTTTCATGAACAGAAAGTTTCTGGAATTTTCAGCAAGATCAAATAACTATCATCCAAGAAGATCCTATAGGTTTCACTTGGCACAAACACTAATTAAAACATAAAAACACATCTAACCAGAGGCTATATCAAAGATTTATTACTAAACAGGAGCAAAAAGGAAAAAACTAAAATAAAATTGGGTTGCCTCCCAACAAACGCTATCGTTTAACGCCCCTAGGTAGGCATAAAAGCGAGGAAAGATCTAAGTATTGCCATCTTTGGTAGGCAATCCATAAGTGGCTCTCATAATAGATTCATAAGGTAATTTAATCTTATTTCTAGGAAAGTGTTGCATACCTTTCCTTAACGGAAATTAGAATCTAATATTCCCTTCCTTCATATCAATAATCGCACCAATCGTTCTAAGGAAAGGTCTACCAAGAATAATAGGACATGAAGGATTGCAATCTATATCAAGAACAATAAAATATATGGGCACATAGTTCCTATTTGCAACAATAAGAACATCATTAATTCTTCCCATAGGTTTCTTGATAGTGGAATCCGCAAGATGCAAGTTTAAAGAACAATCATCAAAATCACGGAAGCCTAGCAAATCACACAAAGTTTTTGGAATCGTGGAAACACTAGCACCCAAATCACACAAAGCATAGCATTCATCATCTTTAATTTTAATTTTAATTGTAGGTTTCCACACATCATAAAGTTTTCTAGGGATAGAAACTTCCAACTCAAGATTTTTTTCATAAGATTGCATCAAAGAATCAACGATATGTTTAGTAAAGGCTTTATTTTGACTATAAGCATGAGGAGAATTTAGCACTGATTGCAACAAGGAAATACAATCTATCAAAGAGAAATTATCATAATTAAATTCCTTGAAATCCAAAATAGTGGGTTCGTAGATATCTAAAGTTTTAACTTCTTCAATCCCACTTTTACCAATTTTTGCATCAAGATCTAAAAACTCCGAATTTTTGGGACGCCTTTTAACTAAAGTTGACTCATCTCCAGTCCAACCATTATCAAGATTCATATTGCAAAATAAAGATTTAATAGGAAGCACATCAATAACTTTTAGATCTTCATCTTTATTCTCATAAAAACTAGAAGAACACGCCTTCACAAAGCAATCTTTCTTAGCACGCATCCTAGCGGTTCTTTCTTTGCACTCATCAATGGAAATTCTCATGGCTTTGAGAGACTCATTGATATCATGCTTAGGTGGAATAGATCTAAGTTTCAAAGAATCAACATCAAGAGAAATTCTATCCACGTTCCTAGCCAATTCGTCAACCTTAAGCAATTTTTCTTCAAGCAAAGTATTGAATTTTTTTTGTGAATTCATAAACTCTTTAACACTAGTATCAAATTAAGAGGTCATCTTATTAAAATTTCCATAAGAATTGTTGTAGGAATTACCATAATTATTAGAGGAATTGCTAGGGAACGACCTAGGATTAAAGTTTCCTCTATACGCGTTGTTACCAAAATTATTCCTACCAACAAAATTCACATCCATAGATTCATTATTATTCTCAATCAAAGTAGACAAAGGCATATCATTAGGATCAGAAGAAACGCTCTTATTAGCAAACAACTTCATAAGTTCATCCATCTTTCCACTCAAAACATTAATTTCTTCTATCGCATGCACTTTTTTACTAGTAGATTTTTCGATGTGCCATTGAGAATAATTAACCATAATATTATCTAGGAGTTTAGTAGCTTCTCCTAAAGTGATTTCCATAAAAGTACCTCCCGCGGCCGAATCTAAAAGATTTCTAGAAGCAAAATTCAATCCGGCATAAAAAATTTGTATAATTATCCACAAATTCAAACCATGAGTAGGGCAATTACGAATCATTAATTTCATCCTCTCCCAAGCTTGTGCAACATGTTCACGATCAAGTTGCTTAAAATTCATAATATCGTTTCTAAGAGAGATGATCTTAGCGGGAGGAAAATACTTAGAGATAAAAGCATATTTGCACTTATTCCAAGAATCAATACTATTTTTAGGCAAAGATGAAAACCAAGTTTTAGCACGATCTCTAAGAGAAAACGGAAATAGCTTTAATTTAACAATATCATTATCCACGTCTTTCTTCTTTTGCATATCACGCAAATCAACAAAGCTATTTAGATGGCTAGCGGCATCTTCACTACACTACAAAAAAATACACTTCCGTGATGATACGTGTTTGTCACAGTAGGTCGCGTTTTTTGTCATGCATGTACATACATGACAAATTTATGACAGAATCAAGATAGTCATACCTGTGCTGTCGTAGAAGTGTTCCATGACATTACCAAAATTATCATCACGGAAGTGTCCACTTCCATGACGATAAATCGCGCGTCACAGAAGTGCTTTCGTCAAGGGTGACCGACACGTGGCATCCACCATAACGGAACGCCGTTAAGCTATCGGGTCGGGTTTTGGATCCGATAACCCGTTAACAGCCCCGACCAATGGGGATTTTCCACGTGTTAAATCATCATTGGCTAGAGGAAACACGTGTCGGCTCATCGTTGGGACAGATGTCATCCACTCACTGGACAGAAGGCGCCTATGATACGTCGACACGTGGCACGACCCAACAGTGGCCCATTCCTATGAAAAGGCCGGCCCGTTTGACTTGGTCAAAAGCTGGCGGGACGGCCCATGGAAAGCCTGTTAACGGCATGTTCGCATATAGCCCATTTACAGCCCACTAACCCAAGGCCCGTTATGCCCTATCCGAATTAGGCCCAGTAGCATCATCTGGGCCATCCAATATGATTCCAACCCATTTTCACTTCTGGCCCATGTATAGCCCATGACGTCTTTCGGCCCATATGAGGCCCTTTGTAACTCTTGGCCCATTAGCGGCCCGTGCTGAATCTGGCCCGTAATGAACAGTGTATTACTTTACACCCATTAACGGCCCGTGGTGAAACTGGCCCGTAATAAACAGTGTATCACTTTATACCCATTAACGGCCTGTTATTCCGTTGGGCCGTTTCCAGCCCAAGTTAACTTTCGGCCTTCTGAGGGCCCATTTATTCTTGGGCTCATTTGCAGCATTCGGTTACTTACGGCCCGTTACTGTCATTTTCTGCTTGTGGGCCAAATTCAGCCCGTCGTTACAGTCGGCCCGTTTGTGGACCGTTAGTCTGTTGGGCCATTTTCATAGCATCACCAAATACGGCCTATTAACGGCCCGTTATGGTCAGCCCATAAAATGTACGATTTCCATTAAAGGCCCGTCTACGGCCCATTAAAGGCCCGTACAAGACCCATAAATGAGTCGGCGGCCCATGGATCCTATGAGACGTAGAAGGCCATGGATCGTACGAGAGGTAGAAGGCCCATGGATCCTACGAGACGTACAAGGCCCATGGATCCTACGAGACGTAGAAGGCCCATGGATCCTACGAGACGTAGAAGGCCCATGGATCCTACGAGACGTAGAAGGCCCATGGATCCGACGGCCCGTGAAGGGCCATGGTCGGGCGAGTTGGCCCCCGTTTGAACGATATAGCATATTCAAAGAATTATCCTACTCAATACTATCACCTCTAAAAAGCATACACTATACAACAAAGAGATCAAGGCATAGAAAGGTAGAATAATCCTACACTATACAATAAAGAAATTACAGCCGATTATACCCACTGGGCATTATGGTTCGGCACAGGTGATAATAAAGCATACACAAATAGCAAATTACATACACTGGGCAAATACAGCTCATACATCATGGACGTGCATCAACTTAACTCCATTTGAACTATAATCTCTTCAGAAAATAGGATTGGCCGGATTCAGATAGCACAAATTTCAGTCTGCAAAATCTCCAATTCCTTCATGGTTACCTCAGTGTCTTGTTTCATTTTGTTGACTCCTGCATCTAATACCTGCATGTCCAGTCTCAACTTGTTGATTATACGTTGACAATCATGTACACGTTGTCTTGCCACCTCTAGTTGATGCTCGAGAACATCAGCACATTCCAATTCCAATCCATAATCATTCAGTAACGGCCATGCCGCACTGCTCGCAGATCTTTGTGTTGATGTCACTTCATCCTGAAATGTTTCTGTAAGTACACATGACTAGGGCAAAAACATAGTTACAACAGTGAAGCGAACAAGACACTATTTTGTACGACATGGCAAAACAGGACTAACAATAATGTTACACGTCACTTTAAAAAAAAAATGTTACACGTCATGAAGCATAAGCAGGTGATATTTTAAAAATTGTAAAAAAGATAGTCTGTGCAGCCTGCATACAGAAATCCCTCTTAGCTCACCAGAGGAGCATGATGTTGGGGCCCAATCGAAAACACAGACAAGTTACAAATTTAGACAGCATGTTGCATATAAGTAAGCAAGCAGTTGTCCATTCTGTGCCTCAATTAAAGTCTTAGGGAGCATAATGAACAGCAGAGGGTTTCATACAAACATACTACAGTAGGCAAAACTATGCAATCATTAGCGTAGTATAAACTAGATTGTGAGCCTCATGCAATAATAGTTGGTTAATAGACTTCAAAGCTTCAGGCACACTTCGGCAGAGTAATTAAATGGTAAGGCCTTTAATTATGTCAACTAATAGTGATACAAGTACCGAACATCAGGCATGATTATTTGGGCATCTCATTAACTGAGGACAAATAAAGCAATTGAAAAGAGAAAATTAACTATGCCTGAAACAAACAAGGAATTGAACTGTTGAGTTGCATACAGTGACTTACCTTAGTAGGTTGAAGAGGCTCAGCGTAGCTCCTACTTCTCTTGCAAGGCTCCTTCCTAACATCTTGTACTTGGAAATCCTCAATCTTATCTTCATTGCACCCCGTCTGCAAGGTGACACAAACTAGTTACTCGTCTCCTTGGAAGATAAATATGCATACTTTCCAGTCTGTGAACACAAAAGGATGAGATTATAACAAAACAACACCACATAATGAACATGCCGCATCTCTTGAACTTGCACACAATGAAATGAGCATTTACTATGTCTGTAGTATGTAAAAACTAGGCATACCTTCGAACTGGATCTCCAGGTACTCTTGGAGAGCCTACTGTAGTGTACAGCCAAACCTTTATGTAACCTATGAGTTAGACAAGGCCCCACTACAGCAGCCCTTAGTGTTAAAATCATTGACAAGCTATGTTAGAGTGTTAGGTCAAGAACAGCAAGTAATCAAAGCAAACAGTCCTAGTATGGCTGGCTGATGCAAACAAGCAATTGAACAGATGTGTGAGCAAATCTTACATATCAAGAAAAGAAGCAAAGAAGGAGGCTTAAAGACCATTACTTGACTGACCAGATTTAAGGGGCATTTAAACATCATGTGCAACGTATGAACTAACATAAACATTGCATATTCCAGATTCTACAATGAAATGCGCATGTATTAGGTTATGCCATATATGATGATGCCTAAATGTACAGATAGCAGGCAGGAGTGATTCATCATTGCACGCACAATTGAATTGCAGGTTAAGGGCTAGTTCGATTCCGCCTTTTCAGGGCATATTGTCAAAATAAGCCATAAAAGATGTAAAGAAGTCATTTTTGAGTTATGGGCTTGGGCTTAACTAATTTCGCTTTGGAGGGGGTGTTTCGGGTAGAACCTCACTAAAAATTGAAGGGAAGGGAAATAGTGAAATGACTCTATTGTCTGCCTATATTACACTCAAAATGCAACTGTTGACGCCCGTGTCACACCTGGCCCTCAAGTAAAAACAAGCACGCAAGCATTCATTGCCCTGCCCGCTTGCATCTCCTCTCCCCTTTCCCTCTACCTCGATCCCCTGCCTGCAGCACTAGGGTTCCTCCAGCGAGCCATCGCCACTGGTCCCATCTGGCCTGGTCCTCGACGATGCTATGTCCAGCTAGGCTACATGGCCGGCGGGTAGGGGCAAATCTCCCTGGCTGCTCCTCCCTCTGGCGCCGCCCCTCATTCTCATGGTCTCCAGCAGCTGCTCCACTGTGGTTCGTCCAACGCACTACTCCGCCGGGCGCTGCACAACTACGGCTGATGCCACACTGCGGCAGAAGGCACCTTATTCCCCCTCCCCTCCTCCCAGGCCATGGCCTTGAGGTGCTGTTGAAGGATGAGCTCATCCAACAAGGTGAGGATCTCCTCTGATTTTTTTGCCAAATTTTCATTCTGATCCACTATACGATGAATTGTTATGAGTTGCTTCTGCTGCTGCTATATGATGCATTGCTATGAGCTGCTCCTGCTGCTGCTATATGATGAATTGCTATGAGCTGTTGCTGCTGTATGATGAGTTGCTATGAGCTGCTGCTGCTGCTATATGATGAATTGCTATGAGCTGCTGCTGCTATATGATGAGTTGCTATAAGCTGCTCCTGCTGCTGCTATATGATGAATTGCTATGAGCTGCTCCTGCTGCTGCTATATGATGAATTGCTATGAGCTGCTCCTGCTGCTGCTATATGATGAATTGCTACGAGCTGCTGCTGGTATATGATGAATTGCAGACTGCTGCTGCTGTATGATGAGTTGCTATGAGCTGCTGCTGCTGCTATATGATGCTTTCAGGGGTGCTGCTATACAATAATAACTAGCCACTTGGACCATCGAATTTCAATAAATAATTGTTCTTCATTTAAATGTGGGTCATGCGTTCTTCGTTTAAATTAGGCAATGGGGTCTCTATGGAAAACATTGACCAAAGTAGATTGTGCCAAGTAGATGGTATCTTTGTATTTGCATTTTGAGCAAATAGTGATGGTCTGTTTTCCTATCATATTAATTACTGCACTGGGTTCAATTTGTGATGTTTGCAAGTCAAATTAATTTCCATATGGGCAGCAAAATGAAAAAAATATAATGCAATCTAGACTTTCCACTGATCATACCAAAGATAAGCTGAAAACGCAATGAAAAGAACTGGTTGGCTTATTACATGGAGCTTATATTCACAGGTGCTTATTTTCTTAGGATAACTCGTAATAACTGTCCCTAAGAAACTTGGCTAATAGAACTGGCATACAAATAACATGTCACAATGATTGCAATGGAGGAGTGACGTACCATAGCACACTGTATAGGCTCACCGCTGCCTCTCCTTTTTTTGCGATGTTCCATGAAATTGCCACATACATCTTGAACTTTTTCATTGTGTAACCCTATCTGCAAGTTGACACGGCTAATTTCAGACATCTCTACATGAAACTACATTGCATATCCCTTGCGCATATTTAAACCACCAATTAACGATTGTGTGCGTACCATAAACTAGCCATGACTTTGTATGCTGGACTAGCAGGCACTCTAAGGGAGCCTAATGTAGTGCACTGGAATTCCTACATGCCACCTACGATTTTGTGTAATGTACTGCCCCTGTTCCTAAATGTATGTCTTTGTAGAGATTCCAGTATGGACCACATACAAATGTATATAGATGCATTTTTGAGTGTAGATTCACTCATTTTGCTCCGTATGTAGCCTATAGTGGAATCTCTAGAGAGACTTATATTTAGGAACGAAGGTACGAGGTAGTACCATGTATGACATCTACATATCTAATTTAGCAGCCAGTAGTAGAAATCATTGTCTGCACAAAGGGATTACTGGTCGAAAATCCTAGCAAAGCACGCTGGCAGGCACAGAACAATACAAGAGAGAGAGACGCGCTTACAAGATCATAGCAATGCCTCAGTCCAGGATCTTGGTTGGCCATGCTGTTAGATCCAGAAGAAACATCGTCCTTGTAGTTTTTGCCAGCTGCATAACAGGTAACAGCGACCGGTTAGTATATTTGAAGTACATCGGGCAGGTGATGCTGGACGGGTTTAAAGGTGACAAGTACCTAGGCCGTGGCGGGTGCTTGGCATCTCTCCAGATGGTGGGAATCAGGTTAGAAACGTCAAGGGTGATGATGCCGCGCTGGCTGTCGGGGTCCGGTAAGGAGATCTAGAACCGTCGAGTAGGGTGTTTGTGGAGCGGCTCCGGTAGGGTGGACTACGGTGTGGGCGAAGCGGATCTGTGGCCGTGGACGAGGGCGTAGGTGAAGCTGCTCCGGTGGTTGGGTTAAGGATGGTGTCGACGACGCGGATCTGCGGCCGTGGACGGGGCGTCAGAAGCTGCTCCGGTGGTTGGGTTAAGGATGGTGTCGACGATGCGGATCTGCGGCCGTGGACGGGGCGTCAGAAGCTGCTCCGGTGGTTGGGTTAAGGGTGGTGTCGACGATGCGGCTCTGCGGCCATGGACGGGGCATCAGAAGCTGCTCCGGTAGGTTGGATGAGGGTGCGAGGAAGCGGATCTGAGGCCGTGGACTTGTGAGTTGGCAAAGCGGCCCCGGTAGGGTTGAGAATGGTATAGGCGAAGCTACTCCGGTAGGTTGACGATGGTGTCGGCGAAGCGGCTCCAGTAGGGTTGAGGAAGGTGTTGGCGAAGCGGCTCCGGTAGGGTTGAGGAAGGTGTCGGCGAAGAGGATCAGAGGCCGTCGACGGGGGCGTCGGCGGGGCGGCTCCGGGGGGTGTGGACGAAGCGTCTCCGGTGGGGAGTACGAATGAGCCGCTGCAGATGCGCGGCGGTTGACGAGAGTACCAGGCATATCAAGCGTCGCTACAACTCCATTCGTGAAAATGTTCAAAATGGAGACATAGATATTTGTAAAGTACATCCAGACCTGAATGTAGCAGATCCGTTGACTAAACCTCTCCCAAGAGCAAAACATGATCAACACTAGAACTCTATGGGTGTTCGATTCATCACAATGTAACTAGATTATTGACTCTAGTGCAAGTGGGGGACTGTTAGAAATATGCCCTAGAGGCAATAATAAAATGGTTATTATTATATTTCCTTGTTCATGATAATTGTCTATTGTTCATGCTATAATTGTGTTATCCGGAAATCGTAATACATGTGTGAATACATAGACCACAACATGTCCCTAGTGAGCATCTAGTTGACTAGCTCGTTGATCAACAGATAGTCATGGTTTCCTGACTATGGACATTGGATGTCATTGATAACGGGATCACATCATTAGGAGAATGATGTGATGGACAAGACCAAATCCTAAGCATAGCACAAGATCGTGTAGTTCGTTTGCTACAGCTTTTCCAAATGTCAAGTATCATTTCCTTAGACCATGAGATTGTGCAACTCCCGGATACCATAGGAGTGCTTTGGGTGTACCAAACATCACAACGTAACTGGGTGGCTATAAAGGTGCACTACGGGTATCTCCGAAAGTGTCTGTTGGGTTGGCACGAATCGAGACTGGGATTTGTCACTCCATATGACGGAGAGGTATCTCTGGGCCCACTCGGTAATGCATCATCATAATGAGCTCAATGTGACCAAGTGTTTGGTCACGGGATCATGCATTACGGTACGAGTAAAGTGACTTGTCGGTAACGAGATTGAACAAGGTATTGGGATACCGACGATCGAATCTCGGGCAAGTAACGTACCGATTGACAAAGGGAATTGTATACGGGATTGATTGAATCCTTGACATCGTGGTTCATCCGATGAGATCATCGTGGAACATGTGGGAGCCAACATGGATATCCAGATCCCGCTGTTGGTTATTGACCGGAGAGTCGTCTCGGTCATGTCTGCATGTCTCCCGAACCCGTAGGGTCTACACACTTAAGGTTCGGTGACGCTAGGGTTGTAGAGATACTATTATGCGGTAACCAGAAAGTTGTTTGGAGTCCCAGATGAGATCCCGGACGTCACGAGGAGTTCCGGAATGGTCCGGAGGTGAAGAATTATATATAGGAAGTCCAGTTTCGGTCACCGGGAAAGTTTCGGGGGTCACCGGTATTGTACCGGGACCACCGGAAGGGTCCCGGGGGTCCACCGGGTGGGGCCACCTGTCCCGGAGGGCCCCATGGGCTGAAGTGGGGAAGGGAACCAGCCCCTGGTGGGCTGGTGCGCCCCCCTTGGGCCTCCCCTACGCCTAGGGTTGGAAACCCTGGGGGGGCGCCCCACTTGGCTTGGGGGGCAAGCCACCCCCTTGGCCGCCGCCCCCCTTGGAGATTGCATCTCCTAGGGCCGCCCCCCCAGGGACCCTATATAAAGGGGGGGAGGGAGGGCAGCCGGACCCAAGCCCCTGGCGCCTCCCTCTCCCTCCCGTGACACCTCTCCCTCTCGCTGAGCTTGGCGAAGCCTTGCGGAGATCCCCGCTACTTCCACCACCACGCCGTCGTGCTGCTGGATCTCCATCAACCTCTCCTTCCCCCTTGCTGGATCAAGAAGGAGGAGACGTCTTCCCAACCGTACGTGTGTTGAACGCGGAGGTGCCGTACGTTCGGCACTCGGTCATCGGTGATTTGGATCACGACGAGTACGACTCCATCAACCCCGTTCTCTTGAACGCTTCCGCTCGCGATCTACAAGGGTATGTAGATGCACTCCTCTCTCTCGTTGCTAGATGACTCCATAGATTGATCTTGGTGATGCGTAGAAAATTTTAAATTTCCGCTACGATCCCCAACAGTGGCATCATGAGCTAGGTCTATGCGTAGTTTCTATGCACGAGTAAAACACAAACTTGTTGTGGGCGTAGATGTTGTCAATTTTCTGGGCACTACTAGTCTTATCTTGTTTTGGCGGCATCGTGGGATGAAGCGGCCCGGACCGACCTTACACGTACGCTTATGTGAGACAGGTTCCACCGACTGACATGCACTAGTTGCATAAGGTGGCTAGCGGGTGTCTGTCTCTCCCACTTTAGTCGGAACGGATTCGATGAAAAGGGTCCTTATGAAGGGTAAATAGAAATTGGCATATCACGTTGTGGTTTGGCGTAGGTAAGAAACGTTCTTGCTAAGAAACCTAAAGCAGCTACGTAAAAACTTGCAACAACAATTAGAGGACGCTAACTTGTTTTTGCAGCACATGCCGTGTGATGTGATATGGCCAAAAGGATGTGATGAATGAAATATATGTGATGTATGAGATTGATCATGTTCTTGTAATAGGAATCACGACTTGCATGTCGATGAGTATGACAACCGGCAGGAGCCATAGGAGTTGTCTTTATTTTTGTATGACCTGCGTGTCATTGAATAACGCCATGTAAATTACTTTACTTTATTGCTAAACACGTTAGCCATAGAAGTAGAAGTAATCGCTGGCGTGACAACTTCATGAAGACACGATGATGGAGATCATGGTGTCATGCCGTGTGACACCCAAAATTTCATTTGGATTTTTTCAAAAAATTTATTTGACTTGAGGGAGGTGATTTAAAATTTTTCTTCAAAAGAACCCTCCCTTTCAATTTTTTTTATGGCAAGAGTTTTATTTGGATTCACCCAAGACTTGTTTTTGGTCTTGGATATTCTTGCTTTTTATTTTGGACTGAAGCAAAAATGCTTTTCACTTGGGAAAAATGTCTTTTGAAAATTTCTTTGAAAATACTCTATAGCTTTTGGAATAATCCTTTACCACTTTCAACAAATCTCTCTTGCCATCACCTTAGTGCAAATCCACTCTCATAAACCTTTCCTTATCTTTGGATCATGATTTACTTCAAATCTAGCAAGTTGGACCTCTCCATATTTTTATTTTCCCACTTATTTCTTATCAAAACTATTTCTACCTTATATCTTGATCATTGGAGGTTTACAAAGGAACTACTCTTTCTGCTTTGATTTTTGCCCCCAAACCTTTTTCCCTTCGTAGTCCTTTGAACCCTCAACCAAGATCCATGAAGATCAACTGGTCTTCAGTTCAAATTTTTCAAACTATACTTACTGCAAGTTTGGACCAGATTTGCCAAATTTGATGAAATTCATTCAAATCTTTCTCCAAAAATTCTGAGAAAAATCAGGCAACCTCTAGGTGCATTGAGAGGTCACCTCACCAAGTCCCAGCTCCAGGAAAATTTTTCTGCTTGCCAAATCATTTCATCGAACACCTGCTGGGCACTGTTGCTATCAAGTTCAGTCAAGTTCAGTTAACAGTGGCTGAAACCACTGTCGTTTTCTTTAGTGTTCGATCTCAATCTCGCCAGTGCCCCGGTGTCGCCTTGCTCCCTGTCCCCTCCCCCTTGTTCCTACGCCGCACGATCCCCTGGAACCTTGCAGACGTCGGCGATGAGCAGGAGAAGGTGCGCCGCCCCGTGACCGACGGCAGCGGCGGCTTTGCGGCCGCCAGAGAGGGACGCAGCGTAGACGGCGCCACCCAGCGCCGCCCAAGCCACCGGAGGCCGCCGCGTGGTCTTCCACTCCCTAGTGCGTGCTGCCACCCTCGTCGTGAACCGCTGGGCGCGGAGCGCGCTCTCTGCCGCCGTCGTGCCCGTGCGGCCACCCCACCGTGGACCGGCGCCATTACGCCAAGACCGACCAGGATTAGCGGGGGAACGGCACCAGTACACCTCACTGATGCTGCTTGGCCACCTAAACTCCTCGCCAAGCCACTGCCTCGCCATAATTGCTCGCCGGAGCAACCCCGTTGACGGCCACCCCCTCGTGCCGCCTATAAATAGAGGCCCCGAGCTCCAGCTAGTACCCACACCACCTCTACACTCCACCAAGACCCTGCCTAGCCACTGGAAGAGCCCCGAGGAAGTCTCCTTCCTCAACTCCGGCCGCCGCGACCCGCCACGGGATCCAGCTCGATTCACTCCCGTGCGTGCACCTCCACCCTTCAACTCTTGCCAGTAGCTTCCCTATGCACCCACTCTCCTGACCCGCGCTTCAATTCGGAGTTTGCAGCACCCACCGGAGTTCTCCACCATCACCCGAGCCGCCGTCCGCCGGAGAAAGTGTCGCCGTTGACGTGGTGCTCTCCGTCGGTCGAGTCCACCACCCACCGACGCGGAAGGACACGCTGAAGCTCTTGGTACACTCCGATCTCCCTGTCTCGCCGTGGTTCGACGCCGGCGACCACCGCAATCTTCGGGCACCGGCGAACTTTTTAAACCTGACATGTGGACCCCCCTGTCAGCCTCTATTCTCTTCTCCCTCGAAACGTTTTCTGTTGGCGCCTTCGGGCAAATACGTTTTCCCTTTGAGCTGGCGTGTTTCTTCCCGAAGCATTTTCTGTTTTCTCAGTTAAGCCCCTGGAACTTCTCTGTTTCATTACAGATGAGTCCCTGGACAGAAACCCTTATAACTTTTTAATAAAAAGTGATTTTTGAGCGATTCTATTTCTGACAGTCTTCTAATTTTGTCTAGTTTTTTATTGTATTTATTTGAAAAAAATTTGGAACAACTTTTATGCACGCGTTGGTTTTCACGTTAGTATGCATTTTTCGCTATACCGTAGGTTCCGGGAGAGGTGACGGAGCCGCAAACTTCGCCGAGCTAGACTCCGACTTCTCCGAACCAGGCAAGCATGTTTGAACCTTTGATATGATAGGTGTTTGCATGATTGCGTGAAAGGTTGTGCATGGCATACGAGTATCGGTGAGCACCTCGTTGCATGTGAGGCAACTACCCGTGTGTTCCAAAGTTACGGTGATCTCTGATGAGAGATGGCCTAGTCATGTGGTGACATGAAGGGCAGTAAGGTGGTACTGTTGTAGCATGCCAGCCTTACGTCATCCGTTAATTTCCGACGTTAACGTGGACGGAGTCACGTTATCGTTCTTCCCCTTTCCGTGCTACCACTTGTTTTCTGCCAGAATGCGGTTTAGTAAGTTGGTAACCTCTTTCCGTGTACACACCAAACAGAGGGGCCGGGATGATGGTTCCATGGCCCTGGATTAAAGCCAGTCATCCGGTCAGGGGGCATGGGTGTTTCCGGTTGGGACCGAGAGGGGGCACCCCTTAGAGCGCGCGTATAGAAATTTGATCCCATGCTACGCGAGGTTGTAGCCTCCCCGTCTCAAGGTTTTTCTTGAACATTGCTGAGGGTGATTCCTGGCTTCGGATTGTTGAATGGGTGTGTACTGGTTAGACGTGTTTCTTCCAAAACACCATAAACGGAACTAGTCCCCGTGACTACTGAAATCCGTTGGCTGTGGTTAAAGTACAAACTCTGCAGAGTCAAATCCTTCCGAGTCATCGTATCCATGGTCCAGTAACGTGATCAGCGTATCCATGTCTATGTCGTAACCTCGTGGTATATTCTTCTTTCCGGTAAGCGAGCATGAGTAGTAAACTTGGCTGAACGTTATTCCTTTGGATGGACTAACCCTGTTGTTTATCTCATGTCTGATTATTCTCTTGATATGATTTAAGATTCATGAGCTACTAAGTTATGAATATAAGCCCTTTATGTGATGTCGCTCAGACGTCCGACTGTGGCATGTTTGTCCCTTACTTTCAATATAAGCCCTTTATGTGATGTCGCTCAGACGTCCGACTGTGGCATGTTTGTCCCTTACTTTCAATATAAGCCCTTTATGTGATGTCGCTCAGACGTCCGACTGTGGCATATTTGTCTCTTACTTTCAATATAAGCCCTTTATGTGATGTCGCTCAGACGTCCGACTGTGGCATGTTTGTCCCTTACTTTCAATATAAGCCCTTTATGTGATGTCGCTCAGACGTCCGAATGTGGCACACACTGTCTTTTATTTTCTGTTATAAGCCCTTTATGTGGTGTCGCCCCGACGCCCGACTGCGGCATTATTATTCTTGCAGTTTCCTCTCGAGGAGTCATTCAGACCCTCATTTGGCACCCAGTATTTTATTTTGGGATTTTGGGAGGACTACCGCCCGACTTCCCTGTTATTCATCCCATGCATTATTATCTCTATGTCTGAACGCACTTGTTAACCTGTTCTTATGCTCCATGCTTACATTTGTTATATCTTATGTCCGAACTGTCTTGCGAGTACTTTCATAGTACTCACCTGGCTTGTTGATTTGGCCAGATGTGGACGAAGGCGATCTCTTGGATGAAGAGTTTGATAATGAGTCCGACGCCTAGAGGAATCCCAGTCAGTCCTGTGCGATCCTGGATATTGGTCACTTGAATTATATACGCTTCCGCCACCCGCAATAAGTCTCCTCGAGCCTCACTCCGACGCTCGAAGAGCTGTAGTTTTCAGGAATCATATCACCCACTTCGCAGTGATATTTCCACCACCGTTGTTATCGTGAGTTAGTATTTATGCCACCCTATCCGCCGTTATGTTTTATCGGCGTACATGTAATAAATTGTTGAGCAGTCCCCGCTCAACCTTGTATTATATTCTATACTCCGATATTTTTCTTCTGTGACCAAGATATTGTCTACCAGTGAGAAGGAATTCTTCTTTACTGGTCCATAAAAGGGATTGGTCTCTCAATAAATATTTTATTGAAAAACCGGTCGTGACAAGCTTGGTATCAGAGCCAGGCTGACTGTAGGAAGCCACTAGGTGCGATCGCTAATCGGTTATTAGCGTCTTTTGTGCTTTTTCAGCATTTTGCAATTGTAGCTATTTTCTGTTGGTCATCATAAATTTATGACATGACTACTCAGAATTTTTGCCTACTTTTGTAGATGGCTGGCAGCAACTGTGAGACTCGAGTGTTCACGAACGTGCCCGAGGGGTTTGTCAAACTCCTCGTCTCCATCACCAAGCTCGCGATCGGGCCAGCGACTCGTCCGGAGTTCACGCTTTACCAGCACAAGCTCAGCGACGACGTGTCTATGCACCAAGCCGTGGTGCAATTCAAGGGAGGACGTTCTGCATCTCGCCACTTCCGTTTTGTGGGAAGGGCCATGCCTACAGAGAGGCATGACATGCAGATGGCTGCCTGTGAGGCGATAGCTCGTCTTCGGGACATCCTTCCTATGATGAAGACTCGTCGCTACCGCTACCTCCCATGCCATGTGCCATACACTTGTCACTATGCATTCGCCTGCCATCGGGGAGAGCGAGATGAAGCCATCGATATGGTCGTGGAGTACCTCAAGGCTCTGGAGGAATCCTTCCACAACCTCGTGGATGATCTTGTGGCTGCCCGCATGGACTTAGTCCGAGGTGGTCCTGCCTGCAGGAAGGAGCTTCTCCACACGGCACCGCCTCTGACATTTGTCTCGTCTTCAGCCTCTTATGCACCGGCCATTTTGGCCACTGCTCGCCGTCTGCCTACCACTGAGGAGTTCGACCAAGTCATCGCTCCTACTCCAGTCAGAGCTGCACCGCCTGCCACACCCGCACTACCGCCTGTCGCTCCCGCGCCATCACCACAGTGCAGTGTTACGCGCCTGGAGCCTGCTAGAGAGGAGGTGGAGGTTGAATCCCCTGCACCGCTGAGTCTTGCCCTCGGCAAGGGAAAGGACATCGTCACCATCTCCGACTGAGTACGCCGAGTAGCCACGCGTTATGTCTGCTTTTATGATGTGTTTTATCTGTACGCTAGTTTGTATTAGTGTGTTCGTTGCTTTCCGGAGGAGTATGTTAGCCTAAATAACATGTCAGGATTGTGTACGCACATCCTGAGTGCTGTATCGTGTGTTTGCTTTTCGCGTGTAAGATTTGGGTTAAACAGTTCGCCTCCATGCAAAATCGTTTATGCTTTCTTGATAAATCTTGAGGTCTTTTAAGTTTTTGCCTTTGCAAGATTTTCCTTGTGCCACACAGTTCTTCTTATGAGTTTGCAAAATAATACCCCAGACTGGAAAAATGTCTCGTCCGTGGACTCGTTCCATGCCCAATCAGCCAGAAGAAGTTTATGGGACACAGACTAGCAACAACTTCACTCAGGGACAGTCCAGTCAGCAGGACAGCGAAGCAGCCTTGTCTCAAGTATGCCGTCTCTTCAAACAGAGCCAGCAACAACACCAAGAGATGATGAATCACGTCATCAATATGGGAAACCACCGTGAACCCTATCAACCACATTCCAAGTTATCTGAGTTACAGAAGACTCGCCCTTCAACGTTTGCTCACACCGATAGGCCGCTAGAAGCCGATGATTGGCTTCGTGACATTGAAAGGAAGCTGATTATTGCTCAGTGTTCAGATCATGAGAAGGTGCTTTATGCACCACACTACCTTACTGGAGCAGCTGCAGCATGGTGGGAAAACTTCCTACACATGCATCCCAGTGAACACAACATCACCTGGGAAGAGTTCAAGGAAGGCTTTCATGGGGCACACATCCCCAGGAGCATCATAAAAATCAAGAAGAGAGAATTTGACGATCTCAAGCAAAGAGGCATGTCAGTGACAGAATACAACGGTCAGTTTACCCAGCTATCTCGTTATGCCTACGACGAGCACATGACAGAGAACAAGAAGATGGAAAAATTCCTGGACGGCCTGGCACCAGCTCTAAGATGCCAACTGGTGGTACACACTTTCCCGGATTTTAAAACTCTGGTTGACAAGGCTATTACCTTGGAGAATGAGCGCCGCAGCCTGGAGGATATCCGTAAGCGGAAAAGGGACAAGACGACCCTCGCTCGCAACAACCGAAGCAAGACTGAGGTTCCAAGGACAGGAGCAAGGAAATCCATGACTACTGATCTAAGGCCCGTCAGACAGTTTCATGCCAGGGACAAGGAGTTCACGTACCATCCAGGGGTCACATGCTATGCTTGTGGAGAAGAAGGGCACTATGCTAAACAGTGCCCAAAACCGAGGAACTCGGCCCCCAAGCCGAACAATGGTGGAAACAATCCAGCCCCCAAGCGCAACAATTTCAATCCCAACAACAACCATAGGAAGGGTCACCTGAACCATGTGACCAGGGAAGAAGCGCAGAATGCCCCAGACATCGTGCTCGGTACGTTCCCTGTCAACACAGTACCTGCCACGGTTTTGTTTGATTATGGAGCTTCCCATTCGTTCGTTTCGAAGAGTTTTGTTTTGCAACATGGTTTTCCGATACTTCCCTTGGAAAAATCTATGATCATCAAGTCCCCCAGAAATAAGCAAATCACCCAGAGTTACTGCCAAGGAGTAATCATTGAGTTCGAAGGACTACAGTTCCAAGCAAATCTCATCGTGTTGGAAAATAAAGGACTGGATGTCATTTTAGGGATGGACTGGTTGACCACCAACAAAGGATTCATTGACTGTTTCAATCGGACCGTGATTCTCACTCACCATCATGGCAAGACAATAAAGGTTACAGCTCAAGAAAGGCCATGGTCACGGCAACCAAAACTGAACAAAGTGGACATTTCAGAACTGAGAAAAGTTCCAGTGGTATGCGAGTTTCCTGACGTATTTCCTGAAGAACTACCAGGCATGCCACCAGACCGAGAAATAGAATTCAGCATCGAACTAGCACCAGGCACCGCTCCCATCTATAAGAAACCTTATAGAATGGCACCCTCAGAATTGGTGGAGTTGAAGAAGCAGATAAAGGAATTATTGGACAAAGGATTTATTCGAGCCAGCTCCTCACCATGGGGTTCGCCAGTGTTATTCGCCAAGAAAAAGGATGGGACACTGAGACTGTGTATAGACTATCGAGCCCTCAATATGGTCACCATCAAAAACAAATATCCGATGCCACGGATAAATGATTTGTTCGACCAGCTCGCAGAAGCCAAGGTGTTATCAAAAATTGATTTGAGATCGGGATATCACCAATTGAAAGTACGGACAGAAGATATCCCTAAGACAGCATTCACTTCCAGATATGGATTATATGAGTTCACAGTAATGCCATTTGGGTTAACGAATGCCCCCGCATATTTCGTCCACCTCATGAACAAAGTGTTTATGAAATTCATGGACAAATTTGTTGTGGTGTTCATCGACGATATTCTGGTATACTCAAGGACACCAGAGGAGCATGCTGAGCATCTCAGAATTGTTTTGGGAGAATTAAGGAAACATCACTTGTATGCCAAATTTAGCAAGTGTGAGTTTTGGCTAAGGCAGGTTGCTTTCCTAGGCCACATATTAACCCAAGAAGGCGTGCCCGTAGACCCAGAGAAAGTAAAAGCCATACTTGACTGGAAGCCACCAGCCAACGTGACAGATGTGCGGAGTTTCCTCGGGATGGCCGGATATTACAGAAGATTTATTGAAGGATTCTCCACTGTGGCAAAACCAATGACACAATTGCTCAAGAAGGACAAGAAGTTTGTATGGACGGAAGCATGCGAGAGAAGCTTCCAAGAGCTTAAGAAGAAGCTAACCACCGCGCCGGTCTTAACTGTGCCAGACCTACACAAGAGTTTTGAAGTATATTGTGACGCGTCCCGAAAAGGCCTCGGATGTGTGCTGATACAGGATGGCAAAGTTGTCGCGTATGCTTCCAGGAAGCTACGGAAGCATGAGGAAAATTACCCAACACATGACTTGGAGCTAGCAGCAGTCATACATGCACTCAAGGAGTGGAAGCACTTTCTGTTGGGAAATCGCTGTGAAATATATACGGACCATAAGAGCCTCAAATATATTTTCACACAGCCAGAGCTAAATTTACGCCAACGACGCTGGTTGGAATTGGTCAAGGACTATGATGTCGGCATTCACTACCATCCAGGGAAAGCAAATGTAGTGGCTGATGCCCTTAGTCAAAACCCCAGCCCGGACAACGACGGTCCGCAAAACTTGAGGCCTGAGTTTCAGCAAGAGTTCGCTAGGCTCAACATGGTGTTAGTCTCCGAGGGCACCGTATCAAATCTGGAGATACAACCCACCCTAGTGGAACAAATTAAGAAGGCTCAACAGGGACATCCCAGCACCGAAGGTATAAAGAAGAAAATGAACCTCGGTAAGGCTTCAGAGTTCGTCACAGACAGTGAAGGAATATTATGGTACGGAGACAGACTTTGCGTACCTAACATTGAGGAACTCAAGCAACAAATCCTAACCGAAAGCCACACCGCTCCATACTCGATCCATCCTAGAGGAACCAAAATGTACAAAGACATTCAGGAAAGATTTTGGTGGCACGGTATGAAAAGGGATATAGCCACATTTATTGCTTGTTGCGATTCATGTCAGCGCATCAAGGCCGAGCATCAAAAGCCAGCAGGGCTACTCCAGCCAAACAGGATACCGGAGTAGAAATGGGATGAAATAGGAATGGACTTCATCGTCGGACTACCACGATCACAACGCGGAAATGATGCCATATGGGTCATCACAGACCGACTAACCAAGGTTGCTCATTTCATTCCCGTGAAGACTACCTACTCCACACAAAGACTGGCCAAACTTTATCTCTCCCGTATAGTTTGTTTGCATGGAGTCCCAAAGACTATAATATCCGACCGAGGCACACAATTTGTCTCCAAATTTTGGGATCACCTGCAACGTGCTCTGGGCACGCAGCTAGCTTTCAGTACAGCGTACCACCCTCAGACTGATGGACAAACGGAACGTGTGAACCAAATCCTAGAGGATATGCTGAGAGCCTGTGTGCTCACCTATGGGTCCAGTTGGGAAGAGAGTTTGCCGTATGCCGAGTTTTCTTACAACAACAGTTACCAAGCCAGCTTGCAAATGGCACCCTTTGAAGCATTGTATGGATGGAGGTGTCGTACCCCACTGAATTGGTCAGAGACAGGAGACAGTCGTGTCTTCGGCCCAGACATGCTCAAGGAGGTCGAGGAGAAGGTTAAACAGATCAGGGACAGACTCAAGACAGCTCAAAGCCGACAAAAGAGCTATTACGATCAAAAGCATCATGAGGTCAGCTTTGAACCCGGTGGCTCTGTATACCTACGAGTGTCACCTATGAGGGGCCTGCAACGGTTCAAAATTAAGGGGAAGCTAGCCCCGAGATTTATTGGACCATTCTGTATAGTTGCACGAAGAGGCACAGTGGCCTACAAACTAGACTTACCCAAGGAGCTGTCAGACGTCCATGACGTATTCCACGTCTCGCAATTGAGGAAATGTATGAGTAACCCGGAGAAGCATGTATCCCATGAGAGCATTGATGTGCAACCAGACCTCACCTACAAAGAGAGGCCAGTAAAGATTTTGGAATAGTCTGAAAGGAGGACCCGTCAGAAAACGACAAATTTTTTCAGAGTTTAGTGGAGCAACCACACTGAGGATGAAGCTACATGGGAAAGGGAAGATTTTCTTCAGGCAGAATATCCATATCTATTCGAGGATCAGCTGAAATCTCGCGGACGAGATTTTTCCTAAGGGGGTAGGTGTTGTGACACCCAAAATTTCATTTGGATTTTTTCAAAAAAATTATTTGACTTGAGGGAGGTGATTTAAAAATTTTCTTCAAAAGAACCCTCCCTTTCAAAATATTTTTTTATGGCAAGAGTTTTATTTGGATTCACCCAAGACTTGTTTTTGGTCTTGGATGTTCTTCCTTTTTATTTTGGACTCAAGCAAAAATGCTTTTCACTTGGGAAAAATGTCTTTTGAAAATACTCTATAGCTTTTGGAATAATCCTTTACCACTTTCAACAATTCTCTCTTGCCATCACCTTAGTGCAAATCCACTCTCATAAACCTTTCCTTATCTTTGGATCATGATTTACTTCAAATCCAGCAAGTTGGACCTCTCCATATTTTTATTTTCCCACTTATTTCTTATCAAAACTATTTCTACCTTATATCTTGATCATTGGAGGTTTACAAAGGAACTACTCTTTCTGCTTTGATTTTTGCCCCCAAACCTTTTTCCCTTCCTAGTCCTTTGAACCCTCAACCAAGATCCATGAAGATCCACTGGTCTTCAGTTCAAATTTTTCAAACTATACTTACTGCAAGTTTGGACCAGATTTGCCAAATTTGATGAAATTCATTCAAATCTTTCTCCAAAAATTCTGAGAAAAATCAGGCAGCCTCTGGGTGCATTGAGAGGTCACCTCACCATGTCCCAGCTCCAGGAAAATTTTTCTGCTTGCCAAATCATTTCATCGAACACCTGCTGGGCACTGTTGCTATCAAGTTCAGTCAAGTTCAGTTAACAGTGGCTGAAACCACTGTCGTTTTCTTCAGTGTTCGATCTCAATCTCGCCAGTGCCCCGATGTCGCCTTGCTCCCCGTCCCCTCCCCCTTGTTCCTGCGCCACACGATCCCCTGGAACCTTGCGGACGTCGGCGACGAGCAGGAGAAGGTGCGCCGCCCCGTGACCGACGGTAGCGGCGGCTTTGCGGCCGCCAGAGAGGGACGCATCATAGACGGCGCCACCCAGCGCCGCCCAAGCCACCGGAGGCCGCCGCGTGGTCTTCCACTCCCTAGTGCGTGCTGCCACCCTCGTCGTGAACCGCCGGGCGCGGAGCGCGCTCTCTGCCGCCGTCGTGCCCGTGCGGCCACCCCACCGTGGACCGGCGCCATTACGCCAAGACCAACCAGGATTAGCGGGGGAACGGCACCAGTACACCTCACTGATGCTGCCTGGCCACCTAAACTCCTTGCCAAGCCACTGCGTCGCCGTAATTGCTCGCCGGAGCAACCCCGTTCACGGCCACCCCCTCGAGCCGCCTATAAATAGAGGCCCCGAGCTCCAGCTAGTACCCACACCACCTCTACACTCCACCAAGACCCTGCCTAGCCACTGGAAGAGCCCCGAGGAAGTCTCCTTCCTCAACTCCAGCCGCCGCGACCCGCCACGGGATCCAGCTCGATTCGCTCCCGTGCGTGCACCTCCACCCTTCAACTCTTGCCAGTAGCTTCCCTATGCACCCACTCTCCTGACCCGCGCTTCAATTCGGAGTTTGCAGCACCCACTGGAGTTCTCCACCATCACCCGAGCCGCCATCCGCCGGAGAAAGTGTCGCCGTCGACGTGGTGCTCTCCGTCGGTCAAGTCCACCACCCACCGACGCGGAAGGACACGCTGAAGCTCTTGGTACACTCCGATCTCCCTGTCTCGCCGTGGTTCGACGCTGGCGACCACCGCAATCTTCGGGCGCCGGCGAACTTTTTAAACCTGACATGTGGATCCCCCTGTCAGCCTCTATTCTCTTCTCCCTCGAAACGTTTTCTGTTGGCGCCTTCGGGCAAATACGTTTTCCCTTTGAGCTGGCGCGTTTCTTCCCGAAGCGTTTTCTGTTTTCTCAGTTAAGCCCCTAGAACTTCTCTGTTTCATTACAGATGAGTCCCTGGACAGAAACCCTTATAACTTTTTAATAAAAAGTGATTTTTGAGTGATTCTTTTTCTGACAGTCTTATAATTCTGTCTAGTTTTTTATGGGATTTATTTGAAGAAAAATTGGAACAACTTTTATGCACGCGTTGGTTTTCACGTTAGTATGCATTTTTCGCTATACCGTAGGTTCCGGGAGAGGTGACGGAGCCGCGAACTTCGCCGAGCTAGACTCCGACTTCTCCGGACCAGGAAAGCATGTTTGAACCTTTGATATGATAGGTGTTTGCATGATTGCGAGAAAGGTTGTGCATGGCATACGAGTATCGGTGAGCACCTCGTTGCATGTGAGGCAACTACCCGTGTGTTCCAAAGTTACGGTGATCTCTGACGAGAGATGACCTAGTCATGTGGTGACATGAAGGGCAGTAAGGTGGTACTGTTGTAGCATGCCAGCCTTACGTCATCCGTTAATTTCCGACGTTAACGTGGACGGAGTCACGTTATCGTTCTTCCCCTTTCCGTGCTACCACTTGTTTTCTGCCAGAATGCGGTTTAGTAAGTTGGTAACCTCTTTCCGTGTACACACCAAACAGAGGGGCCGGGATGATGGTTCCATGGCCCTGGATTAAAGCCAGTCATCCGGTCAGGGGGCATGGGTGTTTCCGGTTGGGACCGAGAGGGGGGCACCCCTTAGAGCGCGTGTATAGAAATTTGATCCCATGCTACGCGAGGTTGTAGCCTCCCCGTCTCAAGGTTTTTCTTGAACGTTGCCGAGGGTGATTCCTGGCTTCGGATTGTTGAATGGGTGTGTACTGGTTAGACGTGTTTCTTCCAAAACACCGTAAACGGAACTAGTCCCCGTGACTACTGAAATCCGTTGGTTGTGGTTAAAGTACAAACTCTGCAGAGTCAAATCCTTCCGAGTCATCGTATCCATGGTCCAGTAACGTGATCAGCGTATCCATGTCTATGTCGTAACCTCGTGGTATATTCTTCTTTCCGGTAAGCGAGCATGAGTAGTAAACTTGGCTGAACGTTATTCCCTTGGATGGACTAACCCTGTTGTTTATCTCATGTCTGATTATTCTCTTGATATGATTTAAGATTCATGAGCTACTAAGTTATGAATATAAGCCCTTTATGTGATGTCGCTCAGACGTCCGACTGTGGCATGTTTGTCCCTTACTTTCAATATAAGCCCTTTATGTGATGTCGCTCAGACGTCCGACTGTGGCATGTTTGTCCCTTACTTTCAATATAAGCCCTTTATGTGATGTCGCTCAGACGTCCGACTGTCGCATGTTTGTCTCTTACTTTCAATATAAGCCCTTTATGTGATGTCGCTCAGACGTCCGACTGTGGCATGTTTGTGCCTTACTTTCAATATAAGCCCTTTATGTGATGTCGCTCAGACGTCCGACTGTGGCACGCACTGTCTTTTATTTTCTGTTATAAGCCCTTTATGTGGTGTCGCCCCGACGCCCGACTGCGGCATTATTATTCTTGCAGTTTCCTCTCGAGGAATCATTCAGACCCTCGTTTGGCACCCAGTATTTTATTTTGGGATTTCGGGAGGACTACCGCCCGACTTCCCTGTTATTCATCCCATGCATTATTATCTCTATGTCTGAACGCACTTGTTAACCTGTTCTTATGCTCCATGCTTACATTTGTTATATCTTATGTCCGAACTGTCTTGCGAGTACTTTCATAGTACTCACCTGGCTTGTTGATTTGGCCAGATGTTGACGAAGGCGATCTCTTGGATGAAGAGTTTGATAGTGAGTCCGACGCCTAGAGGAATCCCAGTCAGTCCTGTGCGATCCTGGATATTGGTCACTTGTATTATATACGCTTCCGCCACCCGCAATAAGTCTCCTCGAGCCTCACTCCGACGCTCGAAGAGCTGTAGTTTTCAGGAATCATATCACCCACTTCGCAGTGATATTTCCACCACCGTTGTTATCGTGAGTTAGTAGTTATGCCACCCTATCCGCCGTTATGTTTTATCGGCGTACATGTAATAAATTGTTGAGCAGTCCCCGCTCAACCTTGTATTATATTCAGTACTCCTGGTATTTTTCTTCTGTGACCAAGATATTGTCTACCAGTGAGAAGGAATTCTTCTTTACTGGTCCGTAAAAGGGATTGGTCTCTCAATAAATATTTTATTGAAAAACCGGTCGTGACAGGCCGGTGACGAAGATGATCATGGCGCCCCGAAGATGGAGATCAAAAGGAGCAAAATGATATTTGCCATATCATGTCACTATTTGATTGCATGTGATGTTTATCATGTTTCACATCTTATTTGCTTAGAACGACGGTAGCTTAAATAAGATGATCCCTCGCAATAATTTCAAGAAAGTGTTCCCCCTAACTGTGCACCATTGCGAAGGTTCGTTGTTTCGAAGCACCACGTGATGATCGGGTGTGATAGATTCTAACGTTCGAATACAACGGGTGTAAGCCAGATTTACACACGCAATACACTTAGGTTGACTTGACGAGCCTAGCATGTACAGACATGGCCTCGGAACACGGAAGACCGAAAGGTCGAGCATGAGTCGTATAGAAGATATGATCAACATGAAGATGTTCACCGATGTTGACTAGTCCGTCTCACGTGATGATCGGACACGGCCTAGTTGACTCGGATCATGTTTCACTTAGATGACTAGAGGGATGTCTATCTGAGTGGGAGTTCATTGAATAATTTGATTAGATGAACTTAATTATCATGAACTTAGTCTAAAATATTTACAATGTGTCTTGTAGATCAAATGGCCCACGCTAATGTTTCCCTCAACTTCAACGCGTTCCTAGAGAAAACCAAACTGAAAGATGATGGCAGCAACTATACGGACTGGGTCCAGAACCTGAGGATCATCCTCATAGCTGCCAAGAAAGATTATGTCCTAGAAGCACCCCTAGGTGATGCACCCATCCCAGAGAACCAAGACGTTATGAACGCTTGGCAGCAGCGTGCTGATGATTACTCCCTCGTTCAGTGCGGCATGCTTTACAGCTTAGAACCGGGGCTCCAAAAGCGTTTTGAGCAACACGGAGCATATGAGATGTTCGAAGAGCTGAAAATGGTTTTCCAAGCTCATGCCCGGGTCGAGAGATATGAAGTCTCCGACAAGTTCTTCAGTTGTAAGATGGAGGAAAATAGTTCTGTCAGTGAGCACATACTCAAAATGTCTGGGTTACACAACCACTTGACTCAGCTGGGAGTTAATCTCCCGGATGACGCGGTCATTGACAAAATCCTTCAGTCGCTTCCACCGAGCTACAAGAGCTTTGTGATGAACTTCAATATGTAGGGGATGGAAAAGACCATTCCTGAGGTATATTCAATGCTGAAATCAGCGGAGGTGGAGATCAAAAAGGATCATCAAGTGTTGATGGTGAATAAAACCACTAAGTTCAAGAAAGGCAAGGGTAAGAAGAACTTCAAGAAGGACGACAAGGGAGTTGCCGCGCCCGGTAAGCCAGTTGCTGGGAAGAAGCCAAAGAATGGACCCAAGCCTGAGAATGAGTGCTTTTATTGCAAGGGAAGTGGTCACTGGAAGCGGAACTGCCCCAAGTACTTAGCGGACAAGAAGGCCGGCAACAACAAAGGTATATGTGATACACATGTTATTGATGTGTACCTTACCAGCACTCGTAGTAGCTCATGGGTATTTGATACCGGTGCGGTTGCTCATATATGTAACTCAAAGCAGGAGCTGCGGAATAAACGGAGACTGGCAAAGGACAAGGTGACGATGCGCGTCGGGAATGGTTCCAAGGTCGATGTGATCGCCGTCGGCACGCTACCTCTACATTTACCTACGGGATTAGTTTTAAACCTCAATAATTGTTGTTTAGTGCCAGCTTTGAGCATGAACATTGTATCAGGATCTCGTTTAATTTGAGATGGCTACTCATTTAAATCCGAGAATAATGGTTGTTCTATTTATATGAGAGATATGTTTTATGGTCATGCCCCGCTGGTTAATGGTTTATTCTTAATGAATCTCGAACGTAGTGTTACACATATTCATAGTGTGAATACCAAAAGATGTAAGGTTGATAATGATAGTCCCACATACTTGTGGCACTGCCGTCTCGGTCACATTGGTGTAAAACGCATGAAGAAGCTCCATGCAGATGGACTTCTGGAGTCTCTTGATTACGAATCATTTGACACGTGCGAACCATGCCTCATGGGTAAGATGACCAAGACTCCGTTCTTCGGAACAATGGAGCGAGCAACCAACTTATTGGAAATCATACATACTAATGTGTGCGGTCCAATGAGTGTTGAGGCTCGCGGTGGCTATCGTTATGTTCTCACTCTCACTGATGACTTGAGTAGATATGGGTATGTCTACCTAATGAAACACAAGTCTGAGACCTTTGAAAAGTTCAAGGAATTTCAGAGTGAGGTTGAGAATCAACGTGACAGAAAAATAAAGTTCTTACGATCAGATCGTGGAGGGGAATATTTGAGTCACGAATTTGGCACACACTTAAGGAAATGTGGAATTGTTTCACAACTCACGCTGCCTGGAACACCTCAGCGTAATGGTGTGTCCGAACGTCGTAATCACACTCTATTGGATATGGTGCGATCTATGATGTCTCTTACCGATCTACCGCTATCATTCTGGGGTTATGCTTTACAGACTGCCGCATTCACTTTAAATAGGGCTCCGTCGAAATCCGTTGAGACGACACCGTATGAATTATGGTTTGGGAAGAAACCTAAGCTGTCATTTCTAAAAGTTTGGGGATGCGATGCTTATGTCAAGAAACTTCAACCTGAAAAGCTCGAACCCAAGTCGGAAAAATGCGTCTTCATAGGATACCCTAAGGAAACCATTGGGTATACCTTCTACCTCAGATCCGAAGGCAAGATCTTTGTTGCCAAGAATGGGTCCTTTCTGGAGAAGGAGTTTCTCTCGAAAGAAGTGAGTGGGAGGAAAGTGGAACTTGATGAGGTGATAGTCACCCCTTCCGAACCGGAAAGTAGCGCAGCCCGGGAAGATGTTCCTGTGGTGCCTGCACCGACTGGGGAGGAAGTTAATGATGATGATCATGAAGCTTCAGATCAAGCTCCTACTGAACTTCGTAGGTCCACAAGGACACGTTCCGCGCCAGAGTGGTACGGCAACCCTGTCTTGGAAATCATGTTGTTAGACAACGGTGAACCTTCGAACTATGAAGAAGCAATGGCGGGCCCAGATTCCGACAAATGGCTAGAAGCCATGAAATCCGAGATAGGATCCATGTATGAAAACGAAGTATGTACTTTGACTGACTTGCCTGATGATCGGCGAGCCATAGAAAATAAATGGATCTTTAAGAAGAAGACAGACGCGGATGGTAATGTGACCATCTATAAGGCTCGACTTGTCGCTAAGGGTTATCGACAAGTTCAAGGGGTTGACTACGATGAGACTTTCTCACCCGTAGCGAAGCTGAAGTCCGTCTGAATCATGTTAGCAATTGCCGCATTCTATGATTATGAGATATGGCAAATGGACGTCAAAACGGCATTCCTTAACGGCTTTCTTAAGGAAGAATTGTATATGATGCAGCCGGAAGGTTTTGTCGATCATAAGAATGCTAACAAGGTATGCAAGCTCCGGCGCTCCATCTATGGGCTGGTGCAAGCATCTCAGAGTTGGAACATGCGATTTGATGACATGATCAAAGCGTTTGGGTTTACACAGACTTATGGAGAAGCCTGTGTTTACAAGAAAGTGAGTGGGAGCTCTGTAGCATTTCTCATATTATATGTGGATGACATACTATTGATGGGAAATGATATAGAATTCTTGGAAAGTATAAAGGCCTACTTGAATAAGTGTTTTTTAATGAAGGACCTTGGAGAAGCTGCTTATATATTAGGCATCAAGATCTATAGAGATAGATCAAGACGCCTCATTGGTCTTTCACAAAGTACGTACCTTGACAAGATATTGAAGAAGTTCAATATGGATCAGTCCAAGAAGGGGTTCTTGCCTATATTGCAAGGTGTGCAATTGAGCATGGCTCAATGCCCGACCACGGCAGAAGATAGAGAAAAGATGAGTGTCGTCCCGTATGCCTCGGCCATAGGGTCTATTATGTATGCCATGTTGTGTACCAGACCTGATGTAAACCTTGCCGTAAGTTTGGTAGGAAGGTACCAAAGTAATCCCGGCATGGAACACTGGACAGCGGTCAAGAATATCCTGAAGTACCTGAAGAGGACTAAGGATATGTTTCTCGTTTATGGAGGTGACGAAGAGCTCGTCGTAAAGGGTTACGTCGATGCTAGCTTCGACACAGATCTGGATGACTCTAAGTCACAAACTGAATACGTGTATATTTTGAATGGTGGGGCAGTAAGCTGGTGCAGTTGCAAGCAAAGCGTTGTGGCGGGATCTACATGTGAAGCGGAATACATGGCGGCCTCAGAGGCAGCACAAGAAGCAATCTGCGTGAAGGAGTTCATTACCGACCTAGGAGTTATTCCCAATGCGTCGAGCCCGATGACTCTCTTCTGTGACAACACTGGAGCTATTGCCCTTGCCAAGGAGCCCAGGTTTCACAGGAAGACCAGGCATATCAAGCGTCGCTTCAACTCCATTCGTGAAAATGTTCAAAATGGAGACATAGATATTTGTAAAGTACATACGGACCTGAATGTAGCAGATCCGTTGACTAAACCTCTCCCTAGAGCAAAACATGATCAACACCAGAACTCTATGGGTGTTCGATTCATCACAATGTAACTAGATTATTGACACTAGTGCAAGTGGGAGACTGTTGGAAATATGCCCTAGAGGCAATAATAAAATGGTTATTATTATATTTCCTTGTTCATGATAATTGTCTATTGTTCATGCTATTATTGTGTTATCCGGAAATCGTAATACATGTGTGAATACATAGACCACAACATGTCCCTGGTGAGCCTGTAGTTGACTAGCTCGTTGATCAACAGATAGTCATGGTTTCCTGACTATGGACATTGGATGTCATTGATAACGGGATCACATCATTAGGAGAATGATGTGATGGACAAGACCCAATCCTAAGCATAGCACAAGATCATGTAGTTCGTTTGCTAGAGCTTTTCCAAATGTCAATTATCATTTCCTTAGACCATGAGATTGTGCAACTCCCGGATACCATAGGAGTGCTTTGGGTGTACCAAACATCACAACGTAACTGGGTGGCTATAAAGGTGCACTACGGGTATCTCCGAAAGTGTCTGTTGGGTTGGCACGAACCGAGACTGGGATTTGTCACTCCATATGACGGAGAGGTATCTCTGGGCCCACTCGGTAATGCATCATCATAATGAGCTCAATGTGACCAAGTGTTTGGTCACGGGATCATGCATTACGGTACGAGTAAAGTGACTTGCCAGTAACGAGATTGAACAAGGTATTGGGATACCGACGATCGAATCTCGGGCAAGTAACGTACCGATTGACAAAGGGAATTGTATACGGGATTGATTGAATCCTGGACATCGTGGTTCATCTGATGAGATCATCGTGGAACATGTGGGAGCCAACATGGGTATCCAGATCCCGCTGTTGGTTATTGACCGGAGAGTCGTCTCGGTCATGTCTGCATGTCACCCGAACCCGTAGGGTCTACAAACTTAAGGTTCGGTGACGCTCGGGTTGTAGAGATACTAGTATGCGGTAACCCAAAAGTTGTTCGGAATCCCGGATGAGATCCCAGATGTCACGAGGAGTTCCGGAATGGTACGGAGGTGAAGAATTATATATAGGAAGTCCAGTTTCGGTCACCGGGAAAGTTTCGGGGGTCACCGGTATTGTACCGGGACCACCGGAAGGGTCCCGGGGGTCCACCGGGTGGGGCCACCTATCCCGGAGGGCCCCATGGGCTGAAGTGGGGAAGGGAACCAGCCCCTGGTGGGCTGGTGCGCCCCCCTTGGGCCTCCCCTGCGCCTAGGGTTGGAAACCCTGGGGGTGGGGGGCGCCCCACTTGGCTTGGGGGGCGCCCCACTTGGCTTGGGGGGCAAGCCACCCCCTTGGCCGCCGCCCCCCTTGGAGATTGCATCTCCTAGGGCCGGCGCCCCCCAGGGACCCTATATAAAGGGGGGGAGGGAGGGCAGCCGGACCCAAGCCCCTGGCGCCTCCCTCTCCCTCCCGTGACACCTCTCCCTCTCGCTGAGCTTGGCGAAGCCCTGCCGAGATCCCCGCTACTTCCACCACCACGCCATCGTGCTGCTGGATCTCCATCAACCTCTCCTTCCCCCTTGCTGGATCAAGAAGGAGGAGACGTCTTACCAACCGTACGTGTGTTGAACGCGGAGGTGCCGTCCGTTCGGCGCTCGGTCATCGGTGATTTAGATCACGACGAGTACGACTCCATCAACCCCGTTCTCTTGAACGCTTCCGCTCGCGATCTACAAGGGTATGTAGATGCACTCCTCTCTCGTTGCTAGGTGACTCCATAGATTGATCTTGGTGATGCGTATAAAATTTTAAATTTCTGCTACGATCCCCAACATTTTCTACTCCCTCCGTCCAAAAATACTTGTCATCAAAATGGATAAAAAGAGATGTATCTAAAACTAACATACGTCTAGATACATTTCCTTTTATCCATTTTGATGACAAGTTTTTCTGGACGGAGGGAGTATTTGTCTTTTTAGAGATTTCAACAAGTGACTATGACCGGACCTTACCAACATACTCAAAAAAGTAGTCCATAATTTTGATGTTACCCTCTTTTCTTGGCGGTGCAGTGCCATCTAGATACCTCATAAATAAATCAAGGACAAATCTGACCCCTTCCTGAAAAGACATACGAAGCAAAATGAGTGAATCTACACTCTAAAATATGTCTACATACACATTCGTATGTGGTAGTCCATTTGAAATCTGAAAAAGACAAATATTTAGGAACGAATGGAGTATATATAAGAGTAGACATGGAGATATATCTCCAGCATGGTCTACAACAAAAATGTGCTAGGCTGGTTAGCGCCGGATGCTCGCAACGCGATGACATGAGTTCAAATTCTGTCTTTTAACTTTATATTTTTATATTATATATTACTCTACTTATTTAATATATACTTCTTTCGCTAATGTACTGACAGTGGAACCCACAGAGTACTTAGAATACAAGATTAAGGATGGACTTGTTTCTTTTTAACTTTCTGTACGAAGCTGTAGCCACCCTGCAAGTCACGTGTACACTGTACATGCAATTAACTTTTTATAGAGGGACAATCATACAGGCAATTAACTCAAATGGATTGGATGTCACTCTATTATTTCCAGCATAAAGAGCATCTCCAACGGCAGCCGGCAAATTTCCTCCCGCTTCCTTAAGCGGAGGACGACATCAAACACCAGCGGCATACATTTTTACAACTCTAACCAACCAGATGAAATTCGTGCAAACACGGACTGATTACATATAAGCATGAAGGATTTCGTATAAAAAAGCCGGATCTTCATATAAACATGATGGATTTCATTACATTTACATGAACTAAGAGGTGCCAATCCGGCTCTCTTGTATAATTAATACTCCCTCCGTCCGGAAATACTTGTCCTAGAAATGGATGTATCTAGACTTATTTTAGTTCTAAATGGCCGCCCGTGGATCCCTTTGTCTTCCTCATGTCCGTCAGACACTTGCGGGGTCGACGAAGGTCCTCGGAAGAGACGAAGCAGCAAAGAAACCACATGAATCCGCGGTCGTCGCCTCGGCGGTGGCCTTCATGGGTCCCAAGTGGCGGCGGCCTCCCGTGTTCTACTTCTCCTCGATGATGGCGGCGGACACGGAGAAGCTGGCCACCGACTCGTCGCTCTCCACGCACCCGGCTTCTGTCTCTGCTTGCATGGCGTTGCCGCAGGCACGGGAGGCGCGCCCACAGACACGGGAGGCACGGCCACCGCAGACACTGGTGGCGCGGTATGATGCGGCAGCGACGACGCCTGTACCGGTGTGCCAGCCGCCGTGCCGGCGTGGAGCAACTCGCCACTCCTCATCGAGCTGAACTGGAGCGGCGAGTTGCTAAACCACGCGCCTGCTTGGGGCGGCAACTGGCTCCGTCGGGCCAAGCGAGGTTGGTGAAGCACCGAGCGGCCTCGCCCGTATCCGGAGGGCTCGGCGGGTCACCCAGCCGGGTAATATGCCGGAGAACGGCTCACCGGAAGCCATCGGAAGAGTGGAGAAAATGGTGAAGGAGGAGATGGGGGAGCGGCGGAGGGGTGCGATTCTTGCCCGCTGTCTGTCTGGCCTCATGTAAATAGAGGGCGGACGGTAGGAGCTTGGCCGGCGTCTGGCCTCGTTTAAACTGAGGGCGGACGGGAGGAGCTCGGCCGGTGTTGCGTTTAATTCTGGCCCGCTCATGAACGGACGTGTGGCAGGAGTACGATTCTCGGTTTGCATGCGGGTTTAACGGAGGGGTTTAATGGAGGCGTCGGGCGTGCAGTGGGCGGCGCAGTACTATTCGATTTGACAGCAGTAATGAGCCGTCAAATCACAAAGGCCCTCGTCTCTCGTGAAACCGACCGAGCTAGACTGCCCCGCCCTCTAGCCTTTTAAAAAATGTATATACTCCACTTTTGTACAGTAGTAGTATCGATGGATTGCGCCATGGAGCAAAACTTGAAATTATAAAAAAGGTGGTACATATACAGAGCGCTCATCGCCAAATTATGCATATAGTACTATTAAAAAGGCTTGTCACAATAATGGTGTCCAGCACAAGTGCACAACCCACCCCTCAAATAAAACTAAGCACCCTGGAATTCTTTGACAAAACTAAGCACCCTGAAATTCTTTGACAACTAAACTGCTGGCTATATGATGTTGGCCATATATATTGTACGTATATAATGTGAAGAAACGAGTGGTAGTACTATACCAACTAAAATATGAAATGTAAGAAATACTAGTATGTACGTACTGAAGAGTTAAAGTAACAAGAAGAAACATAACATAGTTCTGGCTGGGGCTCAGCACAACACACCCCTCAAATTAAATTAAGCACACCTGAAATTAAACTTTGAAACTATTCCGGTAGACACTGCATTAGAACCACCATGAGCAACGACACTGCCACCTTACTCGGAGTCCTCGTCCACGTCCTCGACTCCGTCCTTGTGCCTCTTCCTCTTGGCCGATACTTCTTTTCTTGAACCGCACACTTGGCTGTTGCTCTTCATCCAACCCTTGTAGATATTGAAGCAAAGGTAGCCATCCATTGCAGCGTAGTGGATGTGTTCTATATCTAGTACATTCCGCTGCCATGCATGACGATGAAACGTGTATGGAGGTTTCTCCAGTTTACCGTACGAAGGATGAACCATGGCTCCTGCCAGGGTCAGCATTGAAGGCTGACGAGAGGACACCAGCCGATTCTTCTGGAGGTCGAAGGTGTTGCCTACAACGAGGCCTATCCGACGCAGGACTTCTTTGTCATTACCAAAGTCTACAGTAACGAATGTGACTAGGTTGCTCTCGAGGAAGTCCTTAAAATCCTGGCACTCAACATCGGCATGGCATATGTGGTAGACCAAGCATAAGTCATGCACGCAAACCTGGATCACGGCGGGCTTCTTCCTCTCTTCGTCCTTTAGATCCTTCTCTCGTCCCAGGACTGTGGTGTACTCAACATCTAGCCCAGTGACCCACTCATCATCTGAGTCTTCGAACATGCGTCTGAAGCGAGAAAGGCATCCTTTCACCGTCGCGGAAGAACGGGTGTAGATGATGTCGAACTCATCGCCGGTGATGGTTCTAACCTTGTACTCACCGCCGATCGGGGAGATTTGGGACGCCATGGATTTGGCAGGAGGGTTAGGATTGGTGGAACTGCCGTAAAGTGAATGGACGGGACGACTAGGAGCGAACCGCCGTAGTATTGAAGGACGTGCGGGGACGAGTAGGAGCGAACAGCCAGCGTGCGAACGGCAGGGTAGTGGTTTTCCATTCTCCCATGATATGGGCTTCCGAGAGCACTTGGATCTGAGATTGCATGGCGTGATTCTAGACCTATGGGTGAATATCCTATCCTGGAGGGTTATTCTGCAAATTTTCAGCAACTTAGCATGCGACCGTTTGATCTCAGATCCAAGGGCTGCCAGCAGCCCGTATCGTGGTCGCGCCTACCACGACCGTCGCGTCGCTCGTGCGGTCGCGCCCTTGGAGATTTAACACGGTGCGTTAGGCTATCTGATGTTGGCATGTCATACATAGTCATCACTTAGTCACTCATACTACAACAAGGTTTTGGCTATAAGTGTATTTTTTTTACTTCTCTCTATCTCTTTCTTCGTACTCCCTCCGTCCCATAATATAAGAACATTTTTGACACTAGTGTAGTGCCAAAAATGTTCTTATATTATGGGACACACGGAGTACTAGTATTTATTGCATTTGCCAAGGAGTGACCTCTTCCAATGAAATGGTGTTGCTAAGTTTGCTTCATTTAATTAGCTATAGACTCAAAATTGTCTTTTCACCTTGGTACACGCGCTTAGCACCGTTTCTTCCTTGGGTCACCAAACTAGTCTCTCTCTTCTTGATTAACTTTCCACATCAGACTTTATGCCTATGTGGCAAGCTTAAGCACTTGTAGGAGCAAGTAAGTACAATAGTGCGCTTTACATGGCATTTTTGCATATGTGGAGGAAAAAGAGGCAAGGAAAAAGTGGAGAAGTGGGCTCTCATGCAAGAGCCAGCCTCTACTACATGGTGGAGCATTGGGAGAGGCACCTGTATGGAGGTGGTCAGGAATCGGGAGACTCACGCCGGTCGTAGCGCCGAAGTTAAAATGATAATGGCAAGTCAAATCACGGGGCCCCACCTGTCCAGCAGTAACTCGATGTCAAATCACACAGCCCTACGTTTGCAGTAGCCTACTCCCTCGTCTTCTCGCATCTCTGTCAAACCGACTAGGCGGAACTGCCCCGCCTACCGCGCAGGAAAAGCCCGCGCAGTATACTCCCTCCGTCTAGGTGACCAAGGTGGAGAGGAAAACGAGAGAACTTAATGTTTAGTATTTGCTAAGGCTGGTTGTAATGGTACTAGCCTTAGCAATTTTGATGAGGTGTCATAGAATTAAATGAAGAAAGAGAGAGAGTTGAGTACTATGTGTCATGCATGGCAATAAATAAAGTACTACATGATACTAATATATGATACATGGCGCAGGAGTACTAAGCATTATTAATACAGTTTTGCTAGAACTCATCTAGATGAGATATAATTTGGTCTCATTCATCTTTTATAGCCATTGGATGTGCTGCTATATAAGATGCGTGTGTGCTGACGTGGATTGTATTTGTTCTTGTGCAACGAACTGACCACTGCATGTCATGTTTGATAGTCTCAAGTCATTAAAAGCATACAAGCCCCACATCTCTTCTTGGTTGATTCCTCTATTTATGTCAAAAAATAAGAAACAACGTGAGAGTTAATGCACCACGCCTATGTGTTTACTATTTGGTTTTCGTAAGATGACTTAATACTCACCTAGACGGAGGGAGTATTCGATTTGACAGCGGGCGGCGCAGTTCCCGATACGGCTTTAATGCAGACGAGGGAGGGAGTAGCGGTTCCCAATATGTTGAACGGCCAATGCATCCTCCTTCAATTAATGCATGAGGGAAGTAATGGGAGGAGGTCCAGGAAAAGAGGCTGCACGATGTGAATGCAACGCAGTTTGCCCTCATTGCCCTCATATAAAGGCGCCCCTCCATTCCAATGCATCTACCACATCGTACGCACCTAAGCATTTGCCTAAGCACCTACACTAAGCGCAATAGAGCTCACTCCAGACCCATGGCGGCGATGCGCGTCAGCGGCCAGCGGCTATGCCAGATGGTCCACAACGCCGGCCTGCAGCATGGCGCCGAGGATCGTCTCCAGACGGTGTTGGAGACCGGCTGGTGGATGGCCGCCGTCGACGCCAACTACGACTCTCAGTTGGACCATATGATCATTGCCACCAGCAACAAGTTCACCGTCCTCAAGAAGCTCGTGGACGACATCGCCGTACTCCTCCAGCCCGCGCGCCCGGGCTCCTCATTGCCTGCCACCCTAATCGGCCTCCATGGCCGGAACCTCTGTCAAGCACTGGTGGCCCTGCGACTGCCCGCCGACGCCACGAAGAATGTCCACCTGGAGGTCGCGCTCGCCGCGAGGCACCTCGCCCTGCAAGAATTCGTCAACCTACACATCCACGTGTACGAGCAAATCGTGTACATAGGTATCTACAAGGCCAGTGAGGACGCTACGATGTTGGCCTTCCTCAACCGGCTGGAAGCCTTGGATGCCTTTGCTGAGAAGCACCTCGACCTCGCCACAAAAGCCGCCACTCCTTAGCCGCCGATCGGTGGCCCGGCGCACTAAGTTGAGGAGGAGGAGGTCGTACGTTCGTGGATCCATCTTTCTTCTTGCCTTCTGTAACCACCACTGCGATCGCATCATCATGGCCTTAATTCTTATTGTGCTGTTGGATTCTCGTTCCAGTCAATACCGACATGTGCGATCCCTTTGCTTAATTATATGCATCACTGTAACTAGTACTCCATCCGTCAATTTATAAGTTGTGCTTACCTTTTCCATCAACTTCGTGCAACGCGCGGGCATCTTGCTAGAAACACTAGAATATGTCTATATAATCCGTATGTGATACTCCATTTGAAATCTCAAAAAAGACAAATATTTAGGTATGGAGGGAGTAATATATTAGGAGTATATCAAAACAATAGTGATTTCTTTCAAGTTTGTGAACAAATACTACTATCCTACTACTTTGGATCCGTCGCAACGCACGGGCACATTGCTGGTAAAAGGAAAAGGCCTGCCGCGTTCGCGTCGCACCCCCACACGCCCGGGAATCGGGAGTACAACACGGCCCGTCCGGCACGACACATAGCTTAGGGAAGGCGTGTTGCCTAGCATTTTCACTTTCATGTGGGACCGCCGTTGAGCAAACCGACACCCCGCCCGCCGCCGGGTTGGAAAACAGAAACGAGGGGAAGATCTAGCTGTAGCACGGAAGCCAAGAAATTTGGTGTCAGACGGGGCTCGTTGATAGAGTAGGAGCATTCCGTACTAGTACTACTCCTACTAGTACCAAGTTTGTACTCCTAATACTATATTACTAGTACTACCACTATACAACTAGTAGGTACGTGCACGGCACAACATCGTAGGAACAAAAAACGGGAAGATCTTGTTTTGGGTGATTTATCATTTTTTCAATACACGTAGTATGAATAATATGATGTGGGGGGCACCCATGAAGCTTATGTGATTTGGTTGCATGGCTACGGAAGGTTAGAGAAAAATAAATAGATAATGTGTTTAGAGTGCACTCCACTAAATAGATATACTTTGGATCCATTGCAACGGACCGACACATCTATATCTATACCCCCTATATAGTGTGTGAAAAACTTTGAAAGTTGGTCGTTGGATGAAGCTAATCCGATGGTACAAAGATGGCAAATCTGATCACTACTGGCCGTTGGATATCATCCACTAGATTCTGCCACATGTATAATCTAGAAGACTCCATGGTTGAACTTAATTCATGACTAACTTTGCCACAACTAAGCTTAGGAAAAGTTATTAGTTCTTCAAAATGAGAGCCACAAGTTGGCAAGCCTAAGGGAATCTTGCCACATTTTTTGTGTGTATGTCATGTGGGGCCTCAGTGTGGCTTGCCTAAGGTGTGGCTTGAACCAAACACTCACCTAAGTTAATCAAACTTGCCTAACCTTACATTCCACCAGATTTTGCCACATGTTAGAATCCAGAAAGCTCCACATGTAGAAGCATAATGCACAAACCACCAGAATCTCATGCGTGCAATGCACGTGTACCTTACTAGTACTAGTTGGTAGTAGTAAGAAACAAATTCTAGTTTTGGCACGAGCTCGTACTGCGGGAGCACCACAAGGCCTGCCGCAGGAGTTACATTTCCCTCTCAGGGCCCACGGCACCGAACTTCAGTGGCTTAGTGCCCGACCTATGAGTCAATGACATGCGGACCTTAAATGCGGCTGGCCCACATGTCATTCTCATGGTGGTGGCGTGGTTCGCGACTCACTCGTTCGAGATGAACCGGCCGGTGGTGGCGTGGCCGTGGCGAGGGTGCCACAGCTGGGCGTCGGGGCGTTATGAGGCGTAGATGGCCACACCGGCGGGTACTACCTGTAGTACATAAGTACTCCAGCTGAGGACTGATGACCGGGACGAAATGTGTCACAGCCGCTGGATGAAAATTCAATGGTGCGGGAGTACGGATCGGAGCACAGCAGCGGAGCAGGCAAACCGCATCCAATCGGGTGTGTCTGTGGTAGAAAGTTGATGGTCGCCGCAGTTTAGTTGGCCCGCATGTCATGCACACAAAGGCAGAGGAGCGGTGGGGCCGAGAGGGATGAGGGGCACGTCGGGGGGATGAGGATCCCCTGACGCGAACAATCCTACCATTCTGTCACTGACATGTGGGACCCATAAGTGTGGGTCCCACCTGTCAGCAAAGGAAAGGCAGGGCAAGGCAGTGATAGCCACGTCAGAGGATCCATGTGCACGTCGGGGGAGGTCGTGCCGTGGGTTGGAGCGGCGTCGTGGGAATCGCGTGTGGGTGTGGCAGTGGTAGAAACAAGAAACGTGATGGTCGCCGTGGTTCAACTTCCATGGACAAGCTGTCATGTCTGCTGACACATGTATATCAAAACTAGAGTGTTTATATTTCAAGCACGTGAACAAGTATTATTCTACTACTTTGGATCCATTGCAACACACGGGCCAGCACATTGGTAGTAGTAGTGTCCATCTCTATCTCTAGAGGCCTTCCCTCGTTCATCCTTTTCTCTCACAAGATAAACTACTCATACAAATGCATCTTGATGTTCCGTGGAATGCACGAGGATGTTTCCTTGGGGGTCTCTCCAGTGCGGCGTGGCCGTAGTTGCAAGTTGACGCCCCTTAAGATGCCGACGTTGAGGGGCACTCGGATTTCATCCGATGAGCAGGTAAGATGAGTTTGATCACGTATGCATTCTAAAGACAACTTCCATGTCCATTTCCTAATTCTCCCCCTGCCCACTGTTTCACAGGTTAGGCTCGGTGCGAGTGGAGATTGGCTTGCATATGTACGGGAGGGTACCAACATCAATTTGCACAACATTTACAACGGTGACACCGTTCCCGTAGAACCTTTGTCCAACATTGGGATCATCCATGCAACGGGCCACCGCATGAATTGGTACGATGGAACCACGGTGAGATTGAATAAGATAGCACGAACCTTGCACATGGCGGTCAAAGGCGGACCATGCTGTCTGCGGCCGATTTGTTGCCGTACGAGTAGGAAGACGTTGTGCTCCTTTCTAACCGCATCTTCGCAGTGACAAACCAGGGGACTTATTTTGTATGGGACACATCCTACGATATACTCCCTCTCTCCCAGTTTATTTGTTTTGAATCTTTTCATTTTATAAGTTTCAAATTCAAATTTAGAGCTCCCCATCACATGTTGAGATTACAATGTGCATTAAATCGTTGCGTGCATGTATAGTAAAGAAACAAATCTCGAGTTTGGCACGAGTTCGTGCTGCGGGAGCACCACAAGTCCTGGCGCAAGAGTTACATTTCCCTCTCAGGGCCGTCGAGACTGAGCTTCAGCGCATTACTACACCTACCTTTGAGTCAATAACATGTGGACCCGATAGGTGACTGGTCCACATGTAATGCTCCCATAGGCAGAGGGGCAGTGGGGCCAAGAGGGGTGAGCCGCAGGTCGGGGGACGTGTGGTCTCATGGGTTCGAGCGGCGTCGTGGGAATCGCGGGTGGCTGTGGTAGAAACTTGATGCTCGCCGCATTTTAGGTGGCCCACATTTCATGCACACAAAGGCAGAGGGGCGGTGCGGCCGAGAGGGGTGAGGCGCACGTCGGGGGGCGTGGTGCCGTGGGTTGGAAAGGCGTCGTGGGAATCGCAAGATGAAATGTGATGGTCGCCGTAGTTGAACTTCCATGGACAAGCTGTCATGTCTACGGACACATGCACTGCATACCGATCACTAGAAGGAGTAGCAGAGAACGCTATATATGCGGATAAATAGTTCCTTATAGTCAAGCGGACCCACACTACTACTCCGTTCCAAAGACATGCACACCATCGAAATAGTCCATCTATATCAATATACACCGAGAGGGAATATTTTTTTTACAAGAGAGGAAATAGTTCATCCATCCATAATGCCCTCCTGCTGGTGCAGCCTTTTCTTCTTCTTCTTCTTCTTCTTCTTCTTCTTGTTCGCATTCTCTGTGGGAGACGGCTTCGCAAAAAGCTCTTTGGACCTTGCAGCTATCTCGAAACTCACACGGGCATCGAGGGCAGCATATTTTATCCGCTCGTACATCAAGGGATAATTCTCCCATCCAGGCGAACTTAATGCCACCGTCTCGTCACCCTTCTGAAGATTTGTACCGAGCACAAAATATTCTACGTCGAATAGGGATGGTGTCTGTTTATCACAATCTTCTGCAGGAATTTTGATTCTGGTTTGTAGGTCAGCGATCCTTTTCAAATCAAGGTTGTACGGCTCCAGCTTCTGTTTGTCCCCTTCGACGGCTGCCCCACAGAATTATACATCCTCCCGAGACAAGAAATCGTGAAGCTCACCTGGTATGGAGGGTGAGTGTATGATGTGGTACACCAAAACATTATCTTCGAGGCACAGCTGAAGGACGACGGCGCGCTGGATCTTCCCAGGGGCACGTTCCGTGTACTCTGCGTCGAGACCGATGACCCTCGTCTCTACCTTTTCGAGGGAGTTGGATACATTGTTGATCCACTTCCGAACAACCCTTGGGTGGACGGTGACGGTGGCAACTATGCACATCGAGCCTTCGATGAGGACATGTTGGATGCTAAAAACCTGCATCTCGATCTCTTTCGCCATTTGGAACCGCTGGAACGGAGGGCTATGGTTTGGAGAATTAGGATTAGATGGCTAGTCTAACTGAAGTAGTACATGATTATTTAAAGAGGTTAAAACAATGTGAACGCAGTGGGGTTTGGATGCAAATGAAGACGAAGGGGAGGTGAAGAAGCCGAGGAGAATCGGTTCCCGATGGAGAAGTAAATGGGAGAAGTGGCATGCAGGCAGTTGATTAGACGGCTAGGTAGACTAAACGAAAAGGCTATGCGGGTAGACTGATGAGTCGTACCTGTTCGTGTACGTGCCCATCCTTCCTGATAGGTGGGACCTATGCAAACAGATAAAAAATTGTGTCGTAGTTTTTTCTGAGCGCGTGAGTGGGAGACACAACATTCTCTGGTTAAGGAATACTCCCTCCGTTTAGGTGAGTATAAGTCACCTTATGAAAATCAGGTTTTCCCAAAACCTTTAGCCGTGGAGCATTAACTTCCTGCTCGATCCCCTCCCAGCCTCGTTACCCAGCGTTCTCTTCCTCTGCTGCTGCGTTCTACCTTTCCATTTTTCCTCTTCTCAAGTGTGGAACGATCTGCATGCCGTCCATGATGCACCAGAACGACCACTGCATGCATCACGGCAGGGCGTTGATTGGGCATGCACGAGAATTTGGTTCTGCTCGCAATATGGATGATACCTGAACGATGAAGTGAACACGCATGCTAGCACGGGAGACCTATTTCCGTTATACAATACTGGAGTACTCATGTTCCTAGTAGTAGTAGTACAACCATGGTACACTTGATGGTCAAAATACTATTCATCCGGTCCTCACAGTGAAGTGACAACACCCTGCGCCTGACACTAGTCCAGGCGGCGTGTTCGGGTTACCAAAGTCAGCCTCACCCTGTGCACTGTGCAGTCTGTCACCGCCGCTGTACAGCACATTGGCGCCTCGCCTCGTCTCCCTCTCCTCTCCCATAGCACCACTCCATCTCCATCTCCTTCTCCGTCTCCGTCTCCGTCTCCATCTCACTGTGCCCCCGTGTACCCTCGCCTCACTCGCCTCCCCCAGTACCACTATTCCCTCACTAGCCGCTCCAGCACCGACATCCTTCTCCCCCGTAAATCAAGCCCCCTTCCAAACTCCACCATGGCCAAACGTGAACCGCGCAGCATCCATATGAGCTGCAATTGGAGCAATCTCCCCAGTGACATCCTCGACCTCTGTTGTTCGTGTATGGATATGTTGAGCGCCCTGCGGCTGGCTGCATGCTCGAGGGACATGCACACGGCCATCGTCGAAGCGAGGCCTTAGCTTTTCAAGACACCCTGCTTGCTGCTATCTGGTTTTGCGAGATTGGCTCACCATGATACGGAGGCGTGCATGATGCCCCTCGACTTCAATCCGATCTCCATTAGCCGAAACTTCTTTGCGGGTATGTAGTGGGTTGTCGTACATCATTTCCCTCGACATCGATCCGATCACCATTGCCCGAAACTTCTTGGCAGGTATGTATTGGGTCGGCATGAACTCCCACTGGATGGCTGCCTTCAGAGAAGACGGTAAAAAGTTGGTGCTCGTGAACTTCCAGACCTCCCATGAGATTATCCTTCCTCCGTTGGATTATATAGAGTATTACCATCGCGGTCCAAGTCATCTAGATTACTACGTCAGTTGGACGGACCTTGTTTTGCAGAATTGTAATCTGCCGAATGCCCACACGACATGCGAATTACGCAGACTTCAAGCTAATTGCCTTGTTCGACCGCGGACTCGCCTATCTTTACGCCGGTGCCTTCTTTAGCTGGAGACAACTCGGCTCGCAGTGGATCATCGGCAAAGCTGATACACACTTCTGTGATGCTATTGAACACAATGGCATCATCTACGCGATCGACAAAGCAGATGGCACCACGTATTACTGGGACGGCGCGTGTAAGTTGTTTCCGTCTCATGTTAATGATGACGCCATGACACTGTTTGAACTTTTTGTGATGACTGGCATATCCCTGTTTGAGCAGAATTTGAGTAGAACTATGGCAATGTATTAGAGACGCCGTAAATCAGCTATATTTGGAATGAGTTAATTCATGCGATTGTGACCATGTCATTATAGCCAATTTGTACCCTGAATAATCAAACGGTTAGGAATATATGGATATTATCCTTATTTTACAGTAATCTATATACTACTACTAAATATGAGTGTGTATCAATGGCCATGTTAGTTTCCTCATTTTCATGATGTAGAAACATGCACCGCACTATTGGTTTCATCTAACCATACATTAGGGAAGTAAATGTGCATATGGAGAACTCTGTATTTGGAAGTATTGAAATCCTGCAATGCTTACCATGTGTACATACCTATATTCGCCCTTCAGAAATCAATGGCTAGAATAATATCCTCACAAAAATTTTGCCCACAGAACACGAGTATATAACAATGCATGGTCTGTTAGTTACCTTGAAGAATTTGTTTGTGAGGACAGAACATGATTACTCCCTCCGTTCCCAAATATTTGTCTTTCTAGAGATTTTAACAAGTGACTACATACGGAGCAAAATGAGTGAATCTACACTCTAAAATATGTCTACATCCATCCGTATGTTGTGTCTATTTGAAATGCCTAGAAAGACAAATATTTGGGAACGGAGGGAGTACATAGCATGCATGACATGGTAGTTTCCTGTGAAGAATCGATTGCGAGATAACATGAGTATAACCATGCATGGCACTTCTATATTTTCGAACCCAGTATACATTTCCCTGTATTTTCCTCCTAGTTCCAACAGGGACATATCAATGCTGTTTCTTGCATTATCCTACTCATACTCTGAACAATGCTGATCTTACATTAACAATGCCTGTCCTTTTTGATATGATGCAGTGTCCCTACAGTTACTGCCCTTTGTAATCACACCACCTTTGCCAAAATTAGGGAAGCACAACTGGTTCCTCGCTCGATCAGACGACGGCAAAAGACTGGTGATCATTCAAACACATGAGCCGGAAAAGTTATATTGCAAAAACCCCACTGTATACAAGCACCGTGTAATACGTGAGTATCCGAACAGTGGCTGTTACGTCTATGAGCAGGATACCAGCTTGTTGGGGCCTTTAGGATTTTTTAGTTGGAGGCGGGTAAACAGCCTTGGTTCACACTCTCTGTTTCTCGGACTCAATTATCCGATTAACCAGGAGATCACCGTTGGCAAGGACCTTGATGGCAGAGAGGCTCTGTTTGCTATGGAAAACTGTGTCTACACGGAGAGCCCTAGGAGTTCGGGAGCAAACTCCCCTGATTGTCAACAATACAGCCTGCAGCCAAAAGAAGGTGAGAATGACAAAGGCATCCGGATTAACTTTGATCCTTGGATGACTCAATTACGACAGGCAGTGATGTGGTTCAAGCCTTCAGGTTGATAGGTAATTGGGCTGTTGCATCGAAAGGGTGGAGTACTGGTGTCTCCGGATCACTGGTCGCTGAAGCGGGGCTGCAAATTATGATGGTGTTGGATCATCTCTTCGAATGACTTTGTTGTCTTTGCTGCTGGTTCTGGATGGGGAGTTCTTTCTTTTGTTATGCATATTCCTTGTCATTTGGTCATCCTCGTCTATGTCACTCTTACTATGTAATAGTTTCTTCTATTTAGAATGTCATTCTCGTCTGGATCACGAGAGTCTGAGCGCTGCAGATGGGTGCGTTTTGGTGGTGTAGCAAGACTTCTTATGAACTATCATGTCTTGCTGTTTATGTCAGTAGTAGTCACTAGTCAGTGTTTGAATGTTGTATATATCGTTGTTTCGAACTATTTATTGTCTCGAACTACTGGTGGGCTAAATGAGGGCATCACCATTCTCCAGTGTTCAGAGTATATCTCCTTTTTTCAAGTTATATCATTTGAGCTTAGTGTCTTTTCGATGATGTACACTTGTTTGGGCCAGTGAGGTGTCGTTGAATATGGGCCGAGTAGTAACGCAATGCCGGGCTCTCAAAAGATCCTGAAAAAAAGGCCGGGCTCTCCAAAAAAGAAAGAATAAGGACTCTTAGGCTGACATGTGGGCGCCACCGGTGTTTTCGTGCACTCGCGCGCCGAGAGCATATTGGCGCGTGCTCGAAATTCATGCTACCTTTTCATCCCCAGTCTCCCGCCCCTCCCCCACCTCTGGAATCTCGATTCCTACTCCAGTTCCCCCAAATCCCCCTACTGTACTCCCTGTACTCAAGCGCACTATCATGTCGCCGGTCAACGTGGATCTCCGAGCCGGAGATCCTGAGGTCCGTCCTGCCTTTGGTCGCTGCGTGCTGTCGCTCAATAGTGGCATGGCGGCTCTTGACGACCAGTTTGCCGGCAAAGTGCTGATGGTAACCATCAACGGCGACCGGCCTCCCGTCTCGCTGGACGACCTTGTAAAAGCTCTTGGCATTGCGCACAGCATCCAAATAAGTGACTTGCTCATCGAAGTCTGTCCGCCACCGGCTGATTTCTTCGTCAGGTCCGGACAACTTTCGACTGCAGTCGTGTGTTCGAATCTTCCCGGCGTTTGTTCTGCGATGGCGCGCTGGTGAGCTTTGATCGGTGGCACCCAGGATGGGGCTCGGTGCCCTCTGAGCTTGAGTTTTTAACAAAGCTTACCTTCCACGGCATGCCTCGACGTGCTTGGAACAGCGAGTCCATGAACGAGCTTATCAACGACCTTGGAGCTGAGCTCGTAAGTATGTTTGTTCCTCCAGACAGCTGGGCTCTGACGGTTATGGCATGGATGAAGAAGCCGTCCACCATACCGAAGGTGATTGGTGTTGAGATACCGGTGCAGGAACCGGGGTTGTACTATTCGTCGCCACCAAGGCCGTCGCGGACCACGTTAGGGATGTACCTGTATCGAGTGTTCGTGCATGTCGAACAAGTTGTCAATCCATCAATCGAAGTCCTGCCGCCGCCGCTGGTGCCAGGGTCCGTCGACGACGTCCATTACAGGAGTCAACGTCAGACTTTCCCCGTGTTGCTCGGAACGATGGATGGCACAGGGCCTACTCCATCGCGCGGCGGAGGCCACTTCTTCTTTGGGAGAAGAGGCAGGGCTGGCTGCCTGGATGTGCTCCAATTTGAGGTAACAACTGAATCTTGTCAGATACTAGTTAAATCCAAGCTATGGGTGTGAAGCACTGATATGCCAGTACATTTAATTGTGACCTGTTCTAATTTTGTACCTGAACTTTTTTTAGAAAGGGTTGTACGTCAACTTAATGTGCTAGCAGAACTTATTGTGTTGTCTGTCTGTTTTCTTTGCACAACATTCAAGATATTTCCCCGTCATTGATAAAGACGATGAACCGTTATGTACGACTTCGTTGGTTTCAACATAGCCCTTCCCGTAGCGATCCACTACTTCCATCCTGATTGTGCCGCCTGCGTGAAATTTTTGTATGCAAGTTCAGTGTGCTATGCTGTTCTATATGATTGTGTCAACTATATAAGTTTTTACTGAGCATCAGCAATGCATATGGCTGAAAGATGTATTTACGAGCATCGACCGATGGGTCTCTCTCTCTCTCTCTCTCTCACACACACACACACACGCACACACGCACACGCACAAGTGGGACCCGTTGAATTATTTATTTGCTCGTGACAGCTTTTAATTAGGTTCCACTGTAATCTAACTTTTTTCTTAAGTTATTAAATGAGCTCAGTGACTTCAAAAAGTTGTACAGAAGCCTTGTTTGGGCCTTTCCGGCGTCGCTGAATGTGGGCTGAGTAACCATGTTAGGTTGTACTGTACTACACATGCCTTTTTTTCAACATCAGCAATGCAACTGGGCCGACAATTGTACACAATATCCGGGTCAACTTGTTATTCTCCGCCCCGCTGGGCTGCAAACTTTCCTAGGAGGTATGCATTAGGCTTAACAAGAAAATGGACTTTAAGAAATAATAAATGGGATGTAATTATAATAACTGGACAGTTACTATGCACCAAACACGTAATTAGTTTGAAAAATATATTATTTTTGGAATTTGAAAATTTTAATTTCGATACTTGTTGCGCGCGCAATATTTCGTTGGATTCTAACGTAATACAACTATATTACGAAATTATATTTAACCTGACTAGAAATTTCGGATAAAAATATTTCGGATCCCATCAAAATGTGGGAATTTTTTTTGAATTCTGTTTTGAGCGGTTGTTTGAAATTATTAATCGTTGTCCTAGCTAGAAGTTGGGCTGTACTTTTAACAAACTGTAAATGGGCTGTAGTAAATTCCATTGGAATTAAAAAATGGGTTGTACATTCTTACAAATCGCAAATGGGCTATATGTTCTCTGCCAAATCCGAGCTGTGGGCCTACTAAGTTAACGCGTACCAAGGGCTTTGTCAACTTAGTCAATATAAATGATTCTAGCTGCAGTGATCGTACGATGTCCATCCAACGGCCGTAGTGCTTCTTCAACCTCTGGTCTTCTTGCTCGAGCCGCCCAAAGCAGCGTCGGTCGTGTCGCGTGCTCCTGCCTCCCTTGGCCAGCTGTGATGCCGTGGAGGCCTCACCGCCTCGTACTACTCCCACCGCTGGCCAGGCCATCCCTCTACTCACCCACACCCCCTGTTATTCTGCGGCGACGACGGCCTCACACCGCAGTCGAACCAGTGAACCCTCGTACTCCTCTTCGCGCAGGCTTCCACTGCTACGTCTTCCCCGGCTCCGCGTCGTCCCCTTCCTAGGCCTCGCCGTCGTCCAGACCACCGCCCTGGTGCTCTCAGCGCGGCGTGGTCAACGTGATCAACGACCGACTTCCATCGGAAGAGTACTGTACGTGGATAGGCTGACAGCTGGGTCCAGGCGGCCGCAAGGACGTGCCTCCTTATTACGCGCAAAATAATTATTCCTCCACCTGACAGCAGGGACCCACCGGACGGGCCACCTTATTTCACGAAAAAAACGTTTCCCCCCTGACTACTGGGACCCACCGGATGGGCCAGCGTATTTCACAAAAAAAATGTTCCCCCCACTGTCAGCTCGGACCCACTGGAAGTGCCTCCTTATTACGCACAAAAAAAATGAATACTCCCCCTGCTAGCTGGGACCCACCATGGTGGGAGGCTAACTTGTGGGCCTACTAAGTTGACTGGGACGGGGGCCTTTGCCAACTTTAGTCAATATGAACGATTTTAGCTCCAGTGACCGTACGATGTCCATCCAACGGCCGTAGTGCTTCTTCAACCTCTGGTCTTCTTGCTCCAGCCGCCCAAAGCAGCGCCAGTCGTGCCGCATGCCCTGCCTCCCGTGGCCGGCTGTGCTGCCGCGGAGGCTTCACCGCCCCCTACTATTCCCACCGCTGGCCAGGCCCTGCGGCGACGGCAGCCTCACACTGCAGCCAAACCAGTGAACCCTCGTACTCCTCTCCGCGCGGGCTTCCACTGCCACGTCTTTCCCAGCTCCGCGTCATCCCCTTCCTATCCCTCGCCGTCGTCCACCGCCGTGGTGCTCTCCGCACGGCGTGGTCAACATGGTCAAGGAACGACTTCCATCGGAAGAGTACTGTACGTGGAGAGGCTGACAGCTAGGTCCACGGCCACAGCCCAGTTTTTTTGTGATTTGCCAAGTCGCTTTGTCAGGCCTGTTGCGCTGCAAATCTTTCAAGACGAGGAGAGCTTTCATTCGGCTGGCCGAGAAAATGGCCCATCAGTAATGAGAAATGGGCTGTACATTTTTAAAACACATCAAACCGGCAATTAGTTTCAAATATCTGTTTTTTCATTTCGAGATTTTAAATTACATTAATTTTTATGCGTGGAGAATTTGTTGGATTTTATATTGATATACATTTATTTTTAAAATCAGTTTGAATGTGAGTCGAAATTTCGGGATTAAAAACAGTTCGGACCGCACCGAAATATGCAAAATTTCGTATAATTTTTTAACCGTGGCCACAATATGGGCTGTAATGCTAACAAAAAGAATATGGACTCCAAAAAAAACCTTAATAATTAGCAAATGGGCTGTAAATTATTAGAAATAATGGCAGATGGGCGGTATGCTCTTTTCCACAGATTTGAGGCTTTCCTAAAAAAAGGTTGACGCACAAGCAGTGACTGTTGGATGGCCATCCAACGGCCGTCGTGCTTCTTCAATCTCTGCTCTTCCTGCTCCAGCCGCTCAAACAAGCGCCGGCGGGACTGCCTGCTCCCTCCTCCCCGTGGCCGGCTCTGCTGCCACGTAGGCCTCACCGCCCCACCGTACTCCCATCTCTGGCCTAGCCATCCCTCTACTCACCCACACCTGCTGTTATTCTCCGGCGATGGCAGACGAACCAGTAAACCCTCGTACAGTCGTACTCCCCTCCGCGTGGGAAACAACTGCCGAGTCTTCCCTGCCTCCATGTCGTTCCCTTCCTAGGCCTCGCCGTCGTCCACCGCCCTGGTGCTCTCGGCGCGGCCTGGTCAACGTGGTCAAGGAACGACATGCATCTGAAGTGGACTGTACGTGGAGAGGCCGACAGCTGGGTCCACGGCCGCACGCAAGGAAATGCCTCCTTATTACGCGCAAAATAATGATTCCTCCACCTGACATCACGGACCCACTGAAAGGGCCTCTGTATTTCGTGAAAAAAAACATTACCGCCGCTGACAGCTCGGACCCACTAGCTATATCTTCGCACACAAGGAAGTGCCTCCTTATTACGCACAAAAAAAATGAATACTCCCCCTGCTAGCTGGGACCCACCATGGTGGGAGGCTGACTTGTGGGCCTACTAAGTTGACTGGGACGGGGGCCTTTGTCAACTTTAGTCAATATGAACGATTCTAGCTCCAGTGACCGTACGATGTCCATCCAACGGCCGTAGTGCTTCTTCAACCTCTGGTCTTCTTGCTCCAGCCGCCCAAAGCAGCGCCGGTCGTGCCGCATGCTCCTGCCTCCCGTGGCCGGCTATGCTGCCACGGAGGCCTCACCGCCCCCTACTATTCCCACCGCTGGCCAGGCCATGCGGCGATGGCAGCCTCACACCACAGTCGAACCAGTGAACCCTCGTACTCCTCTCTGTGTGGGCTTCCACTATCGCGTCTTCCCCGGCTCCCCGTCGTCCCCTTCGTAGGCCTCGCCGTCGTCCACCGCCCTGGTGCTCTCGGCGCGGCGTGGTCAACGTGGTCAAGGAACGACTTCCATCAGACATGGACTGTACGTGGAGAGGCTGACAGCTGGGTCCACGGCCGCAGCAACGATGTGCCTCCTTATTACGCGGAAAATAATGATTCCTCCACCTGACAGTTGGGAGCCACCGGACGGGCCACTGTATTTCATGAAAAAAAAACGTTTCCCCCTGACTGCTGGGACCCACTAGCTACATCTTCGCACGCAAGGAAGTGCGTCCGGGCAAAAAAAACGATTCGCCCCTGACTACTGGGACCCACCAGCTACATCTTCGCAGGCAAGCAAGTGCGTGACTGTCGGGACCCACCTGGTCGAAGCGTACGTAGTGTTGTCATTCTGGTCACGAACGTGTACGTACATATATACTGGTGGATGTAGAGGCGCGCACGTGTCGTAGTAGAGGCGCGCACGTAGCATGTACACGTACGTACAGTGGCCAGTGTGCAAGAAAGAAAATACGGCCACATACGTACACATGGGCAGGGTCTCGAACGCCTGCTCACGCATACGTACGGCCAGGGCTCGTGTACATGGCTGGGTCAGAACGGAGAAACGGCGTCGTCGTCGTGTTCATGGGGAGCCAACCGGCTGGGTCGGAAAGGAATGCGTCGTCGTGTTCATCGGGAGGGCTTGGACGGAACAGCCGATGGAAATGAGGCCTGGCGTACCGCAGAACGGAGGAAAACGGCCCTGTGTTCGACTGGCCACATTTGAAACTGGATCCTGTTCATCGGGAGGGGTCTGGCGTACCGCAAAACGGAGGAAACGGACCTCCTACGGTTGAAACGGGGGTCCTGTTGATCGGGAGGGGTGTGGCGTACCGCAAAACGGAGGAAACGGACTTGTGTTGGAGCGCTACGATCGAAACAGGGGTCATGTTCATCGGGAGGGGTGTGGCGTACCGCAAAACGGGACTCCACGGGATGCTGTTCATCTCCACCGTCGACCCCCTCCAGCCTCCACGGGCTACTGTTCATCCACCGTCGACCTCCTCCAGCCTCCACCTGCGACTGTTCATCCATGGGCTCCTGTTCATCCAGCCTCCACCACGCGCTACTCCACCGGCTACTGTTCAACCAGCCCTCTCCACGTGCTCCTGTTCAACCACCCCTCCACGGGCTACTGTTCATCCAGCCGTCCACCGTCTACTGTTCATTCTGCCCTCCACGGGGTGGTCCTGTTCATCCTGCCCTCCACGGGGTCCTGTTCATCCAGCCCCAACCGGCTCGATCGATCGGGGTCCTGTTCATCCAGAGGCAACACCACGGGGTCCTGTTCATCCACCCCCACCGGGAACTGTTCATCAAAACCCCCCAGCAACGCTCACTGTTCATCCAGAGGCAGCATCGATCGGCTTCAGTTAGCAGCAGTAGCGAAGGAATCGCTCGATTGGGTTTAGTTAACAGCCATCGATCGATTGCTCGGGTTCAGTAACGCGTAGCCTGCAGTGCAATCGCTCAGGTTCAGTTAGAGCCCAACGCCTCGCTCGGGTTCAGTTAGAGCCCAATGCCTCGCTCGGGTTCAGTTAGAGCCCAACGCCTCGCACACACGCGCGTACGTGTACGAGAGAAACGCACATAGCTCGACCCCCGACCTCCCACCGTAACCGGGAACTCCCCGAAATTTTCCTCGCCCTCGCTTCTACCACGGTTTTTTCCATCATGGACGGCCCAAAGAATGTCATGCAGCTGCGTCTCCGGCCCGCCCATGACGAAAAGCCCATTTTCTGTCATGATTTTTTGTCATAGAAGTAGGAGCCCACCACATCTATGATGATACCGGGTTTTGTCACAATTATCGTCATAGATGTGTCATATGTATGACAGAAAAAAAATTCGTTCGGCCCAAAATTTCACGGATGTGTCTTTTTTTTGTAGTGCTAGGAAGGCCAGCGAATTGATCTTTCATGACAAGATTCAGCAAAGCAGCATTAATTTCACAAGATTTAGCTTCGGTAAGAGGAGCAATCGGAGTGCTAAGAAAATCATTGTTCTTGGTATTGGCAAAGTCACACAATTTAGTATTATCTTGAGCCATCGTGACAAGCAAGCAATCCAACACACGAGCAAACAAGAACCAAGCGAAAAAGAGGCGGACGGAAAGAGAGGGCTAATAAAACGGCAAGGGTGAAGTGGGGGAGAGGAAAACGAGAGGCAAATGGCAAATAATGTAATGCGAGGGATAAGAGTTTGTGATGGGTACTTGGTATGTCTTGACTTGTGCGTAGACTCCCCGGCAACGGCGCCAGAAATCCTTCTTGCTACCTCTTGAGCATTGTGTTTGTTTTCCCTTGAAGAGGAAAGGGTGATGCAGTAAAGTAGGGTAAGTATTTCCCTCAATTTTTTAGAACCAAGGTATCAATCCAGTAGGAAACCATGCTCAAGTCTCACGCACCTACAAAAACAAATAAGAACCTTGCAACCAACGCGATAAAGGGGTTGTCAGTCCCTTCACGGCCACTTGCAAAAGTGAGATCTGATAGAGATGATAAGATAATATTTTTGGTATTTTTATGATAAAGACTAAAAGTAAAGAAAGCACAATAAACAGTAATAGAAATAGCTTGTTGACGGGAGATTACTATGACGGAAAATAGACCTGGGGGCCATAGGTTTCGCTAGTGGCTTCTCTCAAGATAGCATAAGTATTACAATGGGTAAACAAATTACTGTCCAGCAATTAATAGAATTGAGCATAGTTATGAGAATATCTAGGTATGATCATGTATATGGGCATCATGTCCGTGACAAGTAGACCGACTCTTGCCTGCATCTACTACTATTACTCCACACATCGACCGCTATCCAGCATGCATCTAGAGTATTAAGTTCATAAGAATGGAGTAAAGCTTTAAGCAAGATGACATGATGTACAGGGATAAACTCATGTAATATGATATAAACCCCATATTTTTATCCTCGATAGAAACAATACAATACGTGTCGTTTCCCCTACTGTCACTGGGATCGAGCACCGCAAGATTGAACCCAAAGCTAAGCACTTCTCCCATTGCAAGAAAGATCAATCTAGTAGGCCAAACCAAACTGATAATTCGAAGAGACTTGCAAAGATAACCAATCATACATAAAAGAATTCAGAGGAGATTCAAATATTGTTCATAGATAATCTTGATCATAAACGCACAATTCATCGGATCTCGACAAACACACCGCAAAAGAAGATTACATCGAATAGATCTCCAAGAGAATCGAGGAGAACTTTGTATTGAGATCCAAAAAGAAAGAAGAAGCCATCTAGCTAATAACTATGGACCCGAAGGTCTGAGGTAAACTACTCACACATCATCCGAGAGGCTATGGTGTTGATGTAGAAGCCCTCCGTGATCGTTGCCCCCTCCGGCGGAGCGCCGGAAAAGGCCCCAAGATGGGATCTCACGGGTATAGAAGGTTGCGGTGGTGGAAATAGGGTTTTGGATCTCCTTCTGATGTTTTCGGGGTACGTATTTATACATAGGAGGAAGAAGTAGGTCGGTGGAGCTACGAGGGGCCCACGAGGGTGGAGGGCGCGCCCAGGGGGGTAGGCGCGCCCCCTGCCTCGTGGCCTCCTTGTTGATTGCTTGATGTCCACTCCAAATCATCTGGATCACGTTTGTTCCGAAAATCACGTTCCCGAAGGTTTCATTCCATTTGGACTCCGTTTGATATCCTTTTCCTTCGAAACACTGAAATAGGCAGAAAAAACAGCAATTTGGGCTGGGCCTCCGGTTAATAGGTTAGTCCCAAAAATAATATAAAAGTGTATAATAAAGCCCATTGAACATCCAAAACAGAATATATAATAGCATGGAACAATAAAAAAATATAGATACGTTGGAGACGTATCAACCCTCGTAGACCAAAAGCCGAAGCGTTATGACAACACGGTTGATGTAGTCTTACGTCTTCACGATCCGACCGATCCTAGCACCGAACGTACGGCACCTCCGTGTTCGGCACACGTTCAGCTCGATGACGGCCCTCGCACTCTTGATCCAGTTGAGGCCGAGGGATAGTTTCGTCAGCACGATGGCGTGGCGACGGTGATGATGTAGTTACTGGCACAGGGCTTCGCCTAAGCACTACGACGATATGACCGAGGTGGAAGTCTGTGGAGGGGGCACCGCACACGACTAAAACAATTGTCAACTTGTGTGTTCTAGGGTTCCCCCTGCCCCCGTATATAAAGGAGCAAGGGGGTGGCTGACCGGCCCTCATAGGCGCGCCAAGGGGGGAGGAATCCTCCTCCTAGTAGCAGTAGGACTCCCCCCTTTCCTAGTCTTACTAGGAGAGGAAGGAAGCAGGGGAAAGAGAAGGAAGGAGGGGGCACCGCCCCTCCCCCTAGTCCAATTCGGACTAGGCCATTGGGGGGTGCGCGGCCAGCCCTTGGTAGCCCCTCTCTTTCTCCCCTAGGCCCAATAAGGCCCATTACTTCTCCGGTGGTTCCGATAACCCTTCCGGCACTCCGATATTTATCCGGTGACCCTCGGAACTCATCCGGTGTCCGAATAACGTCGTCCAGTATATCAATCTTTATTTCTCGACCATTTCGAGACTCCTCGTCATGTCCGTGGTCACATCCGGGACTCCGAACAACCTTCAGTACATCAAAACACATAAACTCATAATACCGATCGTCATCGAACGTTAAGCGTGCAGACCCTACGGGTTCGATAACTATGTAGACATGACAGAGACTCATCTCCGGTCAATAACCAATAGCGGAACCTGGATGTTCATATTGACTCCCACATATTCTACGAAGATCTTTATCGGTCAAACCGCATAACAACATACGTTGTTCCCTTTGTCATCGGTATGTTACTTGCCCGGGATTCGATCGTCCGTATCATCATACCTAGTTCAATCTCGTTACCGGCAAGTCTCTTTACTCGTTCCGTAATGCATCATCCTGCAACTAACCCATTAGTCACATTGCGTGCAAGGCTTATAGTGATGTGCTTACCGAGAGGGCCCAGAGATACCTCTCCGAAACACGGAGTGACAAATCCTAATCTCGATCTATGCCAACCCAACAAACACCATCGGAGACACCTGTAGAGCATATTTATAATCACCCAGTTATGTTGTGAAGTTTGATAGCACACAAGGTGTTCCTCCGGTATTCGGGAGTTGCATAATCTCATAGTCAGAGGAACATGTATAAGTCATGAAGAAAGCAATAGCAACAAACTAAACGATCATAGTGCTAAGCTAACGGATGGGTCATATCAATCACATCATTCTCTAATGATGTGATCCCATTCATCAAATGACAACTCATGTCAATGGCTAGGAAACTTAACCATCTTTGATCAACGAGCTAGTCAAGTAAAGGCTTACTAGTGACACTCTGTTTGTCTATGTATTCACACATGTACTAAGTTTCTGGTTAATACAATTCTAGCATGAATAATAAATATTTATCATGAAATAAGGAAATAAATAATAAATTTATTATTTCCTCTATGGCATATTTCCTTCAGTCTCCCACTTGCACTAGAGTCAATAATCTAGATCACATCACCATGTGATTAACATCAATAGTTCACATTACCATGTGTTTAACACCCATAGTTCACATCGCCATGTGACCAACACCCAAAGGGTTTACTAGAGTCAATAATCTAGTTCACATCGCCATGTGATTAACACCCAAAGAGTACTAAGGTGTGATCATGTTTTGCTTGTGAGAGAAGTTTAGTCAACGAGTCTGCCACATTCAGATCCATATGTATTTTGCAAATTTCTATGTCTACAATGCTCTGCACGGAGCTACTCTAGCTAATTGCTCCCACTTTCAATATGTATCCAGATTGAGACTTAGAGTCATCCGGATCAGTGTCAAATCTTGCATCGACGTAACCCTTTACGACGAACTTTTTGTCACCTCCATAATCGAGAAACATATCCTTATTCTACTAAGGATAATTTTGACCGCTGTCCAGTGATCCACTCCTGGATCACTATTGTACCCTCTTTCCAAACTCATGGTGAGGTACACAATAGGTCTGGTACATAGCATAGCATACTTCATAGAACCTATGACTGAGGCATAGGGAATGACTTTTCATTCTCTTTCTATTTTCTGCCGTGGTCGGGTTTTGAGTCTTTACTCAACTTCATACCTTGCAATACACGCAAGAACTCCTTCTTTGACTGTTCCATTTTGAACTACTTCAAAATCTTGTCAAGGTATGTACTCATTGAAAAAACTTATCAAGCGTCTTGATCTATCTCTATAGATCTTGATGCTTAAATGTAAGCAGCTTCACCGAGGTCTTTCTTTGAAAAACTCCTTTCAAACACTCCTTTATGCTTTCCAGAAAATTCTACATCATTAACAATATGTCATTCACATATACTTATCAGAAAGGCTGTAGTGCTCCTACTCACTTTCTTGTAAATACAGGCTTCACCGTAAGTCTGTATAAAACTATATGCTTTGATCAACTCATCAAAGTGTATATTCCAACTCCGAGATGCTTGCACCTAGTCCATAGATGGATCGCTGGAGCTTGCACACTTTGTTAGCACCTTTAGGATTGACAAAACCTTCTTGTTGTATCATATACAACTGTTCTTTAAGAAATCCATTAAGGAATACAGTTTTGACATCCATTTGCCAGATTTCATCAAATGTGGCAATTGCTAACATGATTCAGACAGACTTTAAGCATCGCTATGAGTGAGAAAATCTCATCGTATTCAACACCTTGAACTTGTCGAAAACCTTTTGCGACAATTCGAGCTTTGTAGATAGTAACACTACTATCAGTGTTCGTCTTCCTCTTGAAGATCCATTATTCTTGATGGCTTACCGATCATTGAGCAAGTCAACCAAAGTCCACACTTTGTTCTCATACATGGATCCCATCTCAGATTTCATGGCCTCAAGCCATTTTGCGGAATCTGGGCTCATCATAGCTTCCTCATAATTCGTAGGTTCGTCATGGTCTAGTAACATAACTTCCAGAATAGGATTACCGTACCACTCGGGTGCGGAACATACTCTGGTTGACCTACGAGGTTTGGTAGTAACTTGATTTGAAGTTTCATGATCATCATCATTAACTTCCTCACTAATTGGTGTACGAATCACTGGAACTGATTTCTGTGATGAACTACTTTCCAATTCGGGAGAAGGTACAATTACCTCATCAAGTTCTACTTTCCTCCCACTCACTTCTTTCGAGAGAATCTCCTTCTCTAGAAAGGATCCATTCTTAGCAATGAATATCTTGCCTTTCGGATCTGTGATATAAGGTGTACCCAACAGTCACCTTTGGGTATCCTATGAAGACACATTTCTCCGATTTGGGTTCGAGCTTATCAGGTTGAAGCTTTTTCACATAAGCATCGCAGCCCCAAACTTTAAGAAATGACAGCTTAGGTTTCTTGCTAAACCACAGTTCATACGGTGTCATCTCAACGGATTTAGATGGTGCCCTATTTAACGTGAATGCAGCTGTCTCTAATGCATAGTCCCAAAAATGATAGTGGTAAATCGGCAAGAGACATCATAGATCGCACCATATCTAATAAAGTGTGATTACGATATTCGGACACACCATTACGCTGTGGTGTTCCAGGTGGCGTGAGTTGCGAAACTATTCCACATTGTTTCAAATGAAGACCAAATTCATAACTCAAATATTCTCCTCCATGATCAGATCATAGAAACTTTATTTTCTTGTTACGATGATTTTCCACTTCACTCTGAAATTCTTTGAACTTTTCAAATGTTTCAGACTTATGTTTCATCAAGTAGATATACCCATATCTGCTCAAATCATCTGTGAAGGTCAGAAAATAACGACACCCGCCGCGAGCATCAACACTCATCGGACCGCATACATCAGTATGTATTATTTCCAATAAGTCAGTAGCTCGCTCCATTGTTCCGGAGAACGGAGTTTTAGTCATCTTGCCCATGAGGCATGGTTCGCAAGCATCAAATGATTCATGATCAAGTGATTCCAAAAGCCCATCCGCATGGAGTTTCTTCATGCGCTTTACACCAATATGACCTAAACGGCAGTGCCACAAATAAGTTGCACTATCATTACTAACTTTGCATCTTTTGGCTTCAATATTATGAATATGTGTACCACTACAATCGAGATCCAACAAACTATTTTATTGGGTGTATGACTATCGAAGGTTTTATTCATGTAAACAGAACAACAATTATTCTCTGACTTTAAATGAATAACCATATTGCAATAAACATGATCAAATCATATTCATGCTCAACGCAAACACCAAATAACATTTATTTAGGTTCAACACTAATCCCGAAAGTATAGGGAGTGTGGGATGATGATCATATCAATCATTGAACCACTTCCAACACACATCGTCACTTCACCCATAACTAGTTCTTGTTCATTCTGCAACTCCCGTTTCGAGTTACTACTCTTAGCAACTGAATCAGCTTCAAATGCCGAGGGGTTGCTATAAACACTAGTGAAGTACACATAAATAACATGTATATCAAATATACCTTTGTTCACTTTGCCATCCTTCTTATCTGCCAAGTATCTAGGGTAGTTCCAGTTCTAGTGACCATTTCCATTGCAGTAGAAGCACTCAGTCTCAGGCTTAGGTCCAGACTTGGGCTTCTTCACTTGAGCAGCAACTTGCTTGTCGTTCTTCTTGAAGTTCCCCTTCTATCCCTTTGCCCTTTTCTTGAAACTAGTGGTCTTGTTAACCATCAACACTTGATGCTCTTTCTTGATTTCTACCTTTGTCGATTTCTGCATCGCGAAGAGCTCGGGAATTACTTTCGTCATCCCTTGCATATCATAGTTCATCACGAAGTTCTAGTAACTTGGAGATAGTGACTAGAGAACTTTGTCAATTACTATCTTATCTGGAAGATTAACTCCCACTTGATTCAAGCAATTGTAGTACCCAGACAATCTGAGTACATGCTCACTGGTTGAGCTATTCTCCTCCATCTTGTAGGCAAAGTACTATCAAAGGTCTCATATCTCTCGACACGGGCATGAGTCTGAAATACTAATTTCAACTCTTGGAACATCTTATATGCTCCATGACGTTCAAAACATTTTTTAAGTCCCGGTTTTAAGCCGTAAAGCATGGTGCACTAAACTATCAAGTAGTCATTATACCGAGCTTTTGTCAAAACGTTCATAATGTCTGCATCTGCTCCTGCAATAGGTCTGTCACCTAGCGGTGCATCAAGGACATAATTCTTCTGTGCAGCAATGAGGAAAATCCTCAGATCACGGACCAAGTCCGCATCATTGCTACTACATCTTTCAACTTATATTTCTCTAGGAACATATAAAAATAAACGGGGAGCTACATCGCGAGCTATTGATCTACAAGATAGATATTCTAGTACTACCAGGACTAAGTTCATGATAAATTAAAGTTCAATTAATCATATTACTTAAGAACTCCCACCTAGACAGACATCGCTATAGTCATCTAAATGATCACGTGATCCAAATCAACTAAACCATGTCCGATCATCACGTGAGATGGAGTAGTTTTCAATGGTGAACATCACTATGTTGATCATATCTACTGTATGATTCATGCTCGACCTTTCGGTCTCCGGTGTTCCGAGGCCATATCTACATATGCTAGGCTCGTCAAGTTTAACCCGAGTATTCTGCGTGTGCAAAACTGGCTTGCACCCGTTGTATGTGAACGTAGAGCTTATCACACCCGATCATCACGTGGTGTCTCGGCATGATGAACGGTCGCAACGGTGCATACTCAGGGAGAACACTTATACCTTGAAATTTAGTGAGAGATCATCTTATAATGCTACGGCCGAACTAAGCAAAGTAAGATGCATAAAGGATAAACATCACATGCAATCAATATAAGTGATATGATATGGCCATCATCATCTTGTGCCTTTGATCTCCATCTCCAAAGCATCATCATGATCACCATCGTCACCGGCTTGACACCTTGATCTCCATCGAAGCATCGTTGTCGTCTCGCCAACTATTGCTATCACGACTATTGCTACCGCTTAGTGATAGAGTAAAGCAATTACATGGCGATTGCATTTCATACAATAAAGCGACAACCATAAGGCTCCTGCCAGTTGCCGATAACTTTTACAAAACATGATCATCTCATACAACAATTTATATATCATCACGTCTTGACCATATCACATCACAACATGCCCTGAAAAACAAGTTAGACGTCCTCTACATTGTTGTTGCAAGTTTTACGTGGCTGCTATAGGCTTAGTAAGAACCGTTCTTACCTACGCATCAAAACCACAACGATTTTTCGTCAAGTCTGTTGTTTTAACCTTCAACAAGGACCGGGCGTAGCCACACTCGATTCAACTAAAGTTGGAGAAACAGACACCCACTAGCCACCTGTGTGCGAAGCACATCGGTAGAACCAGTCTCGCGTAAGCGTACGTGTAATGTCGGTCTGGGCCGCTTCATCCAACAATACCGCCGAATCAAAGTATGACATGCTGGTAAGCAGTATGACTATTATCGCCCACAAATCTTTGTGTTCTACTCGTGCATATAACATCTACGCATAGACCTGGATCGGATACCACTATTGGGGAACGCGGTAATTTCAAAAAATCAACCTACAATCACGCAAGATCTATCTAGGAGAAGCATAGCAACGAGCGGGGAGAGTGTGTCTGCGTACCCTCGTAGACCGAAAGTGGAAGCTTTATGAAAACGCAGTTGATTTAGTCGTACGTCTTCACGATCCGACCGATCCTAGCACCGAACGTACGGCACCTTCGTGTTCAGAACATGTTCAGCTCGATGACGTCCCTCGTACTCATGATCCAGTTGAGGCCGAGGGAGATTTTCGTCAGCACGACGGCATGGCGACGGTGATGATGAAGTTACCGGCGCAGGGCTTCGCCTAAGCACTACGACGATATGAATGAGTGGAAGTCTATGGAAGGGGGCACCGCACACGACTAAAACAATTGTCAACTTGTGTGTTCTAGGGTGCCCCCTACCCCCGTATATAAAGGAGCAAGGGGGAGGCCGGCCGGCCCTCATAGGCGCGCCAAGGGGGGAGGAATCCTCCTCCTAGTAGGAGTAGGACTCTCCCCCTTTCCTAGTCTTACTAGGAGAAGAAGGAAGGAGGGGAAAGAGAAGGAAGAAGGGGGCGCCGCCCCTCCCCGTAGTACAATTCGGACTAGGCCCATGGGGGGCGCGCGGCCTGCCCTTGGCAGCCCCTCTCTTTCTCCCCTAGGCCCAATAAGGCCCATTACTTCTCCGGTGGTTCCGATAACCCTTCCGGCACTCCGATATTTATCCGGTGACCCTCGGAACTCATCTGGTGTCCGAATAACATCGTCCAGTATATCAATCTTTATTTCCCGACCATTTCGAGACTCCTCGTCATGTCCGTGGTCACATCCGGGACTTAGAACAACCTTCGGTACATCAAAACACATAAACTCATAATACCGATCGTCATCGAACGTTAAGCGTGCGGACCCTACAGGTTCGAGAACTATGTAGACATGACCGAGACTCATCTCCGGTCAATAACCAATAGCGTTACCTGGATGTTCATATTGGCTCCCACATATTCTACGAAGATCTTTATCAGTCAAACCGGATAACAACATACGTTGTTCCCTTTGTCCTCGGTATGTTACTTGCCCGAGATTCGATCGTCAGTATCATCATACCTAATTCAATCTCATTACCGGCAAGTCTCTTTACTCATTCCGTAATGCATCATCCCACAACTAACCAATTAGTCACATTGCTTGCAAGGCTTATAATGATGTGCATTACCGAGAGGGCCCAGAGATACGTCGCCGAAACACGGAGTGACAAATCCTAATCTCGATCTATGCCAACCCAACAAACACCATCGGAGACACCTGAAGAGCATCTTTATAATCACCCAGTTATGTTGTGACGATTGATAGCACACAAGGTGTTCCTCCGGTATTCGGGAGTTGCATAATCTCATAGTCAGAGGAACATGTATAAGTCATGAAGAAAGCAATAGCAACAAACTAAACGATCATAGTGCTAAGCTAACGGATGGGTCATGTCAATCACATCATTCTCTAATGATGTGATCTTGTTCATCAAATGACAACTCATGTTAATGGTTAGGAAACTTAACCATCTTTGATCAACGAGCTAGTCAAGTAGAGGCTTACTAGTGACACTCTGTTTGTCTATGTATTCACACATGTACTAAGTTTCCGGTTAACACAAATCTAGCATGAATAATAAACATTTATCATGAAATAAGGAAATAAATAATAACTTTATTATTGCCTCTAGGGCATATTTCCTTCAACTGGCCCCACATGGTTGCCTCTAAACTTGGCTGAAAGACCCGTAGTGTACAATACTCCATTTGCTGCAACCTCGAACATTTACCACACCACAAACTAAAATATATATTCCTGTCTTGACCAGATGAGCAGGCAAACTACAATCACCAGGATGACAGGTTGTGTCGGGTGGTAGGTGCGACATATGCCAACGGGTGGCTTATCATTGTGGGAGCCAGCAAAACATCGCCGGTGCCTGGAAACGGGATGAGGCGAAGACATGCACGTCGGCGGATCTTACCCAGGTTCGGGACTCTCCGTGCAGATAACACCCCTAGTCCTTCTCTGCGGGGTCTCCGCATGATCACTAGATCAATACAAGTAGCTACAAGTGCTCCTTGAGCTGTTTGGCTAGAGGAAGAAGAAGGGCAAGGCTAGCTCTCCTTTTCTCTCTATGTGGTGTGTGGAATTCTATGAGATCAACCCTTTGCATGGGTGTCCCGGAGGGTTTATATAGGCCTACCCCCCAGGGGTACAATGGTAATCCGGCTGGGCGCAGGTCCCAGCCGTCAGTGTCTATGCTCGCCGGCTTCTCCGCCGGTCATTGGGGCGCCGACTGGTGGGTCCCGCCGGCTGCCGGCCCCACTGCTTGGGGGCTTTGTCGGCGGCTGGTTACTGTTGCCTCGCCTCTGATGACGAGGGCTTTGTCGAGGTAAGCGTGGCTATAGTGTCACCGCCTTGCGAGCTCTCACTGTAGCCTTACCTCGTCTTGTCTCCTTAATGGGGCGCATGCTTCGAGGGAGGGAGGTAGCCGGCTATTGGGAGCCGGCCACATCCCTGGCCGACTAGAGGAGGCCAGGCCATCTTCAGATGTCTCTCTGGCAATGGGGCCCGCCGCCCACGGGCCGTACTGGCACCTGTCGTGGGTGAAATCGAGGCCAACATGGCTACAGTGCCGCGCCGGACGGGGGATGGCTGACCCGTACGGCGCCCTGTGGCCATGCCTGTTCCGGGATTCGGGGGTAGTGGGCTGTACTGCGGCCACGCCCCATCCAATCGCCGTTACGTGGGTATAGTCTTAGTAGGTGCAGTCTTGGCCGACTTTCTTCATGGACGGCTTCTGGGAGTCGGCTTTCTTCATGGACGGCTTCTGGGAGTCGGTCCTCTTGGGGCCGGCTCCCTGGAGTCGGCTATCTCGTATCTTCCTTGGGGGAGGTTTCTGAGGCTGGGTCGCCTTCTGGGAGTCGGCCCTGGGGATAGCCGGCCGGGGGAAGGCGGCCCTATGCTTTGTATGCTTGAAGGCCTGAACGGCCTGATAATTTTTTGAAGAGCCAGGGAGTCGGTTAGGCTACCCATGGCCACTTACTCCGACAGTAGTCCCAGAAGCTGGTTGGGCTTCAAGGCTGAGAGGAGGTCGAGAAGCTCGGTCAGCTTCTTATCTTGACGAGCCAGCTGCTGGGAGCCGGCTTTGGTTGGGCGCGCCGTCTTGGCAAAATTTTTAAAGTCGGAAGGTGGGAGTCTGTTGGCGCGTGCGCCGTGCTGCGGGCTAGCCGCTCGCTGCCTGCGAACCACGTGGCGTCCCTTGGCTGAAAAGAGCCTGCCAACCCACGCTCGTGACAAGACGTCGCCACAGGCCGAGGGCGCACCACTCCTACGCCTAGGCCCAGGTGCGGATTCTTTGCGGCCCAAAGCCATCCGCACGGCTTCCGGTGGCGGTTTCCGCACGCCGTTAGGGAGCAATAATCGCGGGACGTGGGAGAGTGGGCGCAGTTAATCCCACGTTCCTTCCCACGCCTCGCCTCCTCGGCTTCGCCGCATGAGGCTATAAGTAGGGGGAGGAGGGGGAAGCGGCAGATGCTCGCACGCTCCTCTCCTCTCCGCCATCTTCTTCCTCCTGCTTTCCCTTGCAGCAGCGCCTCGCCGCCGCGCCGTCCCACCATTCTTCACTCCGCCCCGCAGCTCTGCCGCCGCAGGGCCGTGCTTTCTCCGCCGCCACACTCTTCCTCGCTAGCTTCTCGCCACCATGCAGTACGGCGGGGACTGGGACGGCTCCAACGTCCACATGGACCACATCGAGTTCCTCCGCAAGACGCGGTGGTTGCCCGGCGCGGACCAGGTGCGGGTCCGCCTCGCGCCTGCGAAGGAGATCACGCCGGAGCCGGAGGAAGGTGAGCGGGTAGTCTTCCGCTCGCATTTCCTGCGCGGCATCGGCTTGCCGGCGAGCACTTTCTTCCGCTCCTTCCTCGACTTCTATCAACTCCAGCCGCACCACCTCACCCCGAACACGGTGGTGCTGCTGTCCGCCTTCGTTACCTTGTGCGAAGGCTTCCTTGGCGTTCTCCCCACCCTCGAGCTCTGGGGGGAGTTCTTCCAATCTAAGCTGGGCACCCGCATGCAGGGCGTGCCGGCCCAGAGCAGCGCCTTCATCGCGATGCGGAGGCCGGCGGCCGACAACCCCTTCCCCGTCATCACGTTAATCCAGTCGGTGAAGCGCTGGCAGAAGTCATATTTCTACGTGAAGAATGTCGCACCACAAAGCGACTATGTCAGCTTGCCGGCTTACGTAGCCGGCCCGCCGGCTGGGAGGCGGCCCCACTGGTCCTATCGGGCCGCGACGCTGATGCCGGCTGGAGCCGCGGCCGTCGCCCGACTGCGGGTGATGATCCAGTCGGAGGGCCTGACTGGGTCTGACTTGCTGGCCGCCTTCGTCGCAAGCCGGGTGCTTCCGCTTCAGAGCCGCCCTCACCTGACCTGTCAGATGAGCGGCCAGCTCGATCCGAGTCGGATGTGCACCAAGGACATGCCGCACGACGAGGTGGCCCTCATGGTGAATTACCTTGCGAACTGCAAGCTTTCCGTAGAGTGGTGGTTTGGCAAGGAGCCATATTCCCGTGCACATCCTCCGCCCACGGTATGCTTTCTTTTTCCTTTTCTTTTCTTAGTTTTGTTGTTGAATTCCTTCTGGCCGTCTCTGACCAGTCGGCACGCCTTGGCAGAGCCTTCTCCTTCGACCTGCAGCCGGGTTGGAGGCGGAGCGCCGATTCCTCCCCGAACGGGCGGAGCATGATCTGGAGGACCAAGACTTGGGGGCGGCCGCCATGGAGGACAACACCGAGGCGGGTGGCGGCGCAGCCGGCGGCGAAGCAGGCGGCTCCGGGCTTGGAGCCAGTTTCGACGACTGGCCGGACGACGACGAGGCGGAAGTCGTCCCACGCTGCCAGCCGGCGTCTGGCCACGGCGCGGGTTCCTCCGCCGCGCCGCCTGCTCGGGGCGGCGGGCAGAAGCGCCGTGCCGCGTCGGGCTTGTTCGGGAGCCGGCCGAAGAAGCCCAAGGGTGGGGCGGCGGCGACCAGGCGGGATGCGGCGGCCGCGAAGGCGGCCCGCTTCCGCAAGGTGGTGAAGCAGCCGCAGATGGTGTCGGCGTAAATGTATATTCCTTTGTACATTCTTTCTTCTTTTCTTGGTGATTTCTGAATCCTTGCCCCTTTCTCAAAAAAACAGGGTTCCGCTTTCGCTCGAGCAGGTTGCTGCCGCCTCCGTCGTTGGATCGCCGGGAGGATCCGGGAGCACCCGTCGCGTGGACCCCCGTGCCGAGCTTCAGGCGGCGACGGAGCGAAATGCGCGGGAGGCGCGGGAGGAGCGGGAGGCGGAGGAGTTAAGGGCGGCTGCCGCCAAGGCGGCACAGAGGAGGAGGCGGCGAAGGCGCGCGCCGACGCAGCGGCTAAGGCCCAAGCGGAGGCTGCGGCCGCGGCAACAGCGGAGGGGGCCTTGCTCGTCACCCCTCTGCGCGTCGCGGCGCCTGAGGCCCCAGAGCCCCCGCCAGAGGAAGCCGGCGGCGACCAGCCGGGATTTGAGAGGGAGGACGACGTCGTCGTCCCGGAGAGGGAGGCGGCACCGACCCCGCCGACTGGGGCGGCTCAATGCGGCCGGCCTAACGTGCCGCCTGCGCAATCGGCTGGGGGTGAGCCGGCTGCGAGGACAGACCTGGTGGTCCGGTCGCCATCGCGCCAGCGCACGGGGAGGGCCGCATCGGAGCCGCAGAAAGTCGCGGGCCTCAGTTCGTCGGCCCAAGACGTGGAGGCGGCCAGCGCCAGCTCGGGGTGGACGCCGGGTGGAGGGACGGCTGTGGTGAACGTGGCAGCGCAGGACATCCGGAACCGGCTTCAGTCCCAGGCTGCGGCGCTGAGGAAATACAATGACGAGTTCCTTGCGATGCGGGCGGCCATTCGGGTTAGCCTTGCTATATTTGCTTTTTGATCTTGGTTTCTTCCGTGGGGGCGCGTCAGCGCACCCACTGGGTGTAGTCCCCGAGTTCCGAGTCGGCTGTTGAGCAAGCGGCTTGGAACTTCTTAGCGGGCTTTGTTTTGCTATCTTGTTCTCATTCGCTCCTCTGCCTGTCTTGCAGGACTACCACAACTTCCGCGCGGCTGCCTTCAACTCCCAGGCTCGGGAGCTGACCCAGAAGAATGCTGACCTATTTGAGAGCCGGGGTAAGTGCTTCATCTTTTATCTCACATGGGGGCGCGTCAGCGCACCCACTGGGTGTAGTCCCCGAGATTCGGGCCGACTGCTGAGCAGTCGGGTCGGATCTTCCTTGACGACTTCTTCCTTATTGCTTCTTTCTTTTTTGCCATCCCTGCAGCGGCCAACACCAGTTTGAGGGAGCAGCTGGGCGGGGCTCAAGCCGCCCTCCGTGCTAAGGAGGCCGAGTTTGACGCCTTGGCACAGGAGCGTGACCGCCTGGCCAACAGGTTGGCCGACCAGGAGAAGAGCCACAAGGCGGCCCTGAAGGCGGTGCAGGATAGCGAGGCCGCCCTCCAAGCCGAGTATGAGACAGAGGCGGCCAGCTGGGCCGAAGCGAAGCAGACGCTGATCAACGGCTATGGCCAGATTGAAGACTTGGTTGACGGTAGGCCGCCTTCTTCTTCGTCCTTGCTTGCCGCTTGCTGTTTGGCTCATTTTCTGACTTTTTTCTCTTCTTTCTCTTTCTTTCTTGCGCAAAGTACTTCCCTGGCTACTCTACCGCCGCCAACCAGGTCGTCGAGGCCCACCGCGAAGCACGAAGGCAGGCTGGCACCAAGATCGCGCCGAACGCTCGTCGATCGCTGGAGGAGCAGCTCTTGGCGATTCAGGCCCGCCTCCAGCCTACTCATCGCATGCTCCGCCGGCTTCAGCGTGTTGGGGCGCAGGTGTTGGCCGCTCTCTGGCCTGGTGAGGTGATTCCCCGCACCCCAGTCGGACTGCCGACTGGCTGGAGGTGGCGGTCGGCCGCTTCGAGGCCTGGAAGGCTTCTACGGCTCGGTCCGGCGCCAGGAGGGCGCTGGAGTTCGCCAAGGCCTAGTATCCCGAGCTGAGTCTAGACCAGCTGGCCACCTGGTGGCAGGAGGCTGACACGGAGCTGGAGCCGGCGCGGCCGGCTATCATCCAGCGGGCGTCGGCGATTGCCGACTACACCAACACCAGCGCCTTCGCTCCTGAGGTGGACGACAACAGTGTTGCCCAGCCGGAGGAGTGGTTCGGGCTGAACCCGGCAGAAGGCGAGGACTCGGCGGAGGAGATCGACTCCAGTGACGAGGGCGAGGAGGAGGAGGGTGAAGACGCCGCGCCAGATGGTGGAGCGGCCAGTCAGCCTCAGCTTGACCGTGCCTCCAGCAACAAGGCACGCGCGGGTGCACCACCTGCAGCCGGCGAGGATCAAGCCGAGACCCGCCAACCAGCCACTCCTCCAGCCGGTGGCGCCGTCTCCACCGACCAGCCCGGCTCCCCTGCTGCACCCTTAGTCTAGTCTGCTGTCTCCACTTTCCTGTTTCACCATTCTTGGAACAGTATTTTGTTAAGTTTGCACAATTCCACCCACTGGGGATGTATTCGAACTATATTGACTGCCGGCCTATTGGGGGCCTTATGTGTAAATATAATTATGCATGCGTTTGGCTTTCCCTTGTTCTTTGCTTTTCATCCTTCGGCTGTTTCCTTTGCCGCCCTCCCTTGGTTGCCGCCTTCCCAGCCGGACAGCTGCTCTGCAATCTGTGGCTAGGGAAGTGCTTGGGAGGGCAAGTACTCTAGCTTTGTTGGATTGTAGCAAAGTGATTGGGAGGCCGGCCAGCCGGCTGTTTTGACAGCCGGTGGGCGTGGTTGGAGGCCGTCTTTGCGTTATATAAGTTCGTTGGTCCTTAGCCGTTTTTCGTGTGGGCATCCTTTCTGCCTTTGGCTCTTGCCAGTCGGACAATCGGTTCTTCGAGCTGCGACTTTCGACAAGAGATTGCTCGGGTGCCGGCACACTACTTGTCTAACTTCAGGTAGAACTTTTAATATAATTTAAGGCGGCCAGTCCCCGGGCCGACTAGTCGAACCGGTGCCAGACAAAAAACCAAATATAATAATACATTCATGAGTATGACACTCGTCATTCATAGATAAAGGAGGGCAGTTCCCGAGTGTGCCTCGGGGGGGCCGTTTGTCTCATTTTTAAAAAAAGAATGGTAGCATGATACATACTGCTTTCAACTGTAAAATCTTCTCAGGAGGTTTGCGTTCCATGGTCGCTCCGACTCCTTGCCGGAATCATCCCTCTTGCGTGCTCTTGGTTTTTGTGCGTCGATCAAGTAGTAGGAGTCGTTGCCTAGGGCCTTGCTGATGACGAAAGGGCCTTCCCAAGGGGCCGAGAGCTTGTGCTGGCCTGCTGTTCGCTGGATCAGCCGAAGCACAAGGTTGCCCTCTTGGAAGGATCTTGGCTTGACCTTCCGGTTGTGTTAATGGCGCAAACCCTGCTGGTAGATGGCGGACCGACTGAGTGCTAACAGCCGGCCTTCTTCCAGTAGGTCGACGCCGTCTTCTCGCGCTTCCTTGGCCTCCGCTTCCGTGTACATGGTGACCCGAGGCGAGTCTAACTCGATGTCAGTTGGGATGACGGCCTCGGCACCATATACAAGGAAGAACGGAGTGAAGCCGGTTGACTTGTTTGGGATAGTACGCAGACTCCAGAGGACAGCCGGCAGCTCGTCGAGCCAGCAGCCGGCCGAGCGCTCCAGTGGTACGACCAGGCGGGGCTTGATGCCGGAGAGGATGAGGTCGTTTGCTCGCTCGACCTGGCCATTTGACTGCGGGTGGGTAACGGACGCTAAGTCCAGTCGGATGCCTTGTGTCGCGCAGAAACGTGCCAGTGCTCCTTTGGCGAAGTTTGTGCCGTTGTCGGTGATGATGCTGTGCGGCACTCCATACCGAGTAGTGATGTCGGCAATAAATGTCACGGCCGTCGGCCCGTTCAGCTTCTTGATCGGCTTCGCTTCGATCCACTTGGTAAATTTGTCCACGGCGACAAGCAGATGTGTCAAGCCGCCACGGGCTGTCTTGAATGGGCCCACCATGTCCAGCCCCCAGACGGCAAAGGGCCAGGTGAGGGGGATGGTCTTGAGTGCGGAAGCCGGCAGGTGTTGTTTGGAACTGAAGACTTGGCATCCTTTGCAGCATTTGACTATTTCTTTGGCATCTTCCAAGGCAGTCGGCCAGAAAAAATCGTGGTGGAAGGCTTTGGCCACAAGTGATCTTGAGGCTGCGTGGTGGCCGCATTCGCCTTGGTGGATATCCTTGAGGATTGCTACACCCTTTTCTGGCTCGACGCAGCGCTGGAAGACCCCAGTGACGCTACGCTTGACAAGTTCTCTATTTATTATTGCATATGCTCCGGCTCAGCATTGCACTAGTCTTGCCGAGATCTCATCAGTCGGCAGCTCTCTGTTGACTAGGAAGTTGAGGATGGGCTGGGCCCATGATGGAGCTGTGACTTCTTCTACTGTTAGTACGGCCACTGTGACTCGGATGGGTGGGTTGGGTGGTGGAGAGTTGGAGCCGGCCACCGCTTCTTGTGTCGCTGCAGTCCCCGGGCCGACTGCTGCAGTCCCCAGGCCGGGTTCTGAAGTCCCCGAGCCGGGTGCGACTGCGGCCGTCCCCGGGCCGCTTGTCGAAGTCCCCGAGCCGCCCGCTGGGTTCCTCCAGTCGGATCTGGCTGCATCGGGGGCGGGTGGTACGAAGATAGAGTCCGACTCTGGAGACGGCTTGATAGATGGTTTGAGGAGGCGCTGGAGAGAGACACCGGTTGGTATAGCCTGTCGGGTGGAGCCGATCCGTGCCAGGGCGTCTGCCTGGTCGTTGTCGGCCCGTGGCACGTGAAGGAACTCGCACCCTTCGAAGTACCCACTGATCTACTGGACGAGGAATCGATAGCTCGCCATGTTTGCATCCTTGGCGTCCCAGTCGCCAGATGACTGCTGGACCACCAAGTCCGAGTCGCCATAACACAGGATCCGGCGTATGCCGAGCTCTTTGGCTAGCCGGAGCCCATGTATGAGCGCCTCGTATTCAGCCACGTTGTTGGAGGGGGCAAAGTGGATTTGCAACGTGTATCTGAGCTTGTCGCCTTTGGGAGAGGTGAGGACGATGCCGGCGCCCAAGCCGGTGCACATCTTGGACCCATCGAAGTGCATCCGCCAATGAGTAGAGTCGGGAGCCAGCGGTAGGTACTGGGTCTCGCCCCAGTCGACGAGGAAGTCGGCCAATGCTTGGGACTTGATGGTGGTGCGGGGCTGGTAGAGGCTTGTCTAAGGTGCATGTGCAATGGCCCATTTAGCCACCCGGCCGGATGCATCCCGGCTGCCTATGATCTCGGCAAGCGGGGCAGTGCATATGACCGTGATGGGATGCTCTTGAAAGTAGGGCTTCAGCTTCTTGGCAGCGAAGTACACTCCATAGCACATCTTCTGGTAGTGTGGGTAGTTTTGCTTTGAGCTGGACAGTACTTTGCTTAGATAATATACCGGCCTCTGGACTAGCTGGGCTCGGCCTTCTTCTGGGCGCTGGACCACAATGACTATACTGACCACTCGGCTAGTTGCGGCAATGTAGACGAGCATGGGCTCCTTCTCAGTCGGCGCCGCCAGGACAGGTGGAGTGGTCAGCATCTTCTTCAACTCATGGAAGGCTCGGTCTGCTTGGTCATTCCACTCGAAATGAGTGGATTTCTTCATGAGTCGGTATCGGGGGAGAGCCTTCTCTCCTAGCCGGCTGATAAAGCGGTTTAGGGAGGCCAGGCACCCAGTGAACTTCTGCACGTCTCGCAACTTGGTGGGAATCTCCATTCTCTCAATGGCCTTGATCTTCACAGGGTTGCACTCAATGCCGCGTTCGGAGACCAGAAAGCCTAGAAGCTGGCCGGCTGGTACTCCGAACACGCATTTCTCGGGGTTGAGCTTGATCTGGAATCGGCGCAAGTTGGCAAATGTTTCTTTGAGGTCTTCCAGCAGGGTGCCGCGCTTCTCTGTCTTCACCACAATATCGTCTACGTAGACGTGGGTATTTCTGCCGAGTTGCTTGAGGAGGCATTTCTGCATGCAACGCTGAAAAGTGGCACCGGCATTCCTCTAGCCGAATGTCATAGTCAGGTAACAGAAAGCTCCGAATGGTGTGATGAAGGCGATCTTCAGGCGGTCTGCTGGGTCAAACTTAATCTGGTGGTATCCAAAGTAGGCATCCAAGAAACTCAACAGCTCGCATCCGGCTGTGGAGTCTACCACTTGATCAATCCGTGGCAGAGCAAACGGATCTTTGGGGCAGGCCTTGTTGAGGCTAGTGTAGTCTATACACATACGCCATTTGTTGTTTTTCTTCAACACCAAGACTGGGTTGGCAAGCCACTCTGGAAAAAACACTTCCATAATAAAGCCGGCGGCAAGGAGCCGGGCTATCTCTTCTCCTACGATTCTTCTCTTCTCATCTGACAGTCAGCGGAGAGGCTGCTTGACCGGCTTCGCGTCGGCTTGGACGTGTAACTTGTGCTCGGCGAAATCCTTCGGAACACCCGGCATGTCCTTTGGGAACCATGCAAAGATATCTCGATTCTCATGAAGGAAGTCGACGAGCTCACCTTCCTATTTACTGTCCAGGTTTGCACCAATGACTGCAAACCTCTCCGGGTTCTCCGGGTCCAGAGGTATCTTCTTCGTCTCCTTGGCCGGCTGGAAGGAGCCCTGCGCATCATATTCCTTGGGGTTGGGGGACAAGGCCGGCTGCTTGCGGGCCATGGCCACAACTCGCTCCAGCATCTTCTTCTCTTCCACCACTACGAGGGACTCGGCCAGCCGGCTGCTGGCTGCAGCGCACTCGATGGACTTCTTGTAGTCGCCGGCTACAGTGATGATCCCCTTCGAGCTCGGCATCTTCATCTTCAGGTAGGCGTAGTGGGGCACAGCCATGAACTTGGCCAGAGCAGGTCGGCCAAGCAAGGCGTGGTAAGGGCTTTCCAGATCCACTACCTCGAACCAGATTGCTTCTCGGCGAAAGTGATCCTTGTCTCCGAACAGGACATCCATCTTGATCTTGCCGATTGGGGAACAGGACAGGCCGGGTACGATGCCATGGAAAACGGTCCGGCTTGGCATGAGCTGCTTCGCCTTGAGGTTCAACTTCTCCATGGTGTCGCAGTACAGTATGTTGATACTGCTTCCGCCATCAATCAGAACGCGGGAGAATCGGGCAGCCCACCTCTCTGTTGCGAGGGTGACATCCAACACCAATGCGTAGGAGCCAGGGGACGGCATCACCTCTGGGTGATCGGCCCGGCTCCAGTTGATAGGCCTTTCGGACCAATGCATGAACTCGGGGTTGCTGGAGGCGACTGCGTTGACCTCTTGGTACTGTCGGCGCCGGCTGCGCTTGTCTTCAACTTGGCTTGTGAAGACGACGTAGGTGGCGTGCTCATCAGGGAACTCATCTTGAATGGCTCCGACTACTGGTCGGGCAGCCGGCTGCTGGGGGGCTGGAGGCGGCGGGCCGAGAGGCGGAGGCGGCACCAGCTCCTCGCCCTTGGAGATCCGGGTGAGCCAGTGGCACTTTCGGGTCGTGTGGTTGGACGGCTTCGCGCCGTTGTGGAACTTGCAGGGGGCATCGAGAGTCTGCTCGTAGGAGAAGGCCGGCTGCCAAGCCGGCCTGCCGCACTTCTTCTTGGGAGCGGGCCGCTCTTCGGGCTGCTCGTCTTCGACTGTGGCCACCTGCCGACTGGTGGGAGGCGGCATAGGGGCCTTGCACTTGTGGTCGTACTGGTAGGGGTGCCGATTGGAGTCGCCAGCCGGCGTCTTAGGAGCCAGAGCGAGCACCTTCCCAGAGGCGTCCACTCGGAACTCGGTCTTCATCAAGGAGTCGGCTGTGGCGTACTTGTCTGCAATGACCAGCAGCTCGTCGAGGGTAGCCGGCTCATCGCAGAGGAGTCAGTGCTTGAGGAGGGTGCCCTCTCGGAACCCGGCGGTGAAGTATTCGATGGCCTACACCTCGTGCACCCCCTCGCAGGAGTTGCGGAGCTCGGCCCACCGCGTGAGGTAGTCGCGGGTCGATTCGCTGGGCCCTTGGATGCATAAGGAGAGCTGGTGGGGCTTGGGAGGCCGCTTGTACGTGCTGGTGAAGCTGCGGATGAAGACTTCCGTGAAGTCCAGCCAGCTGTTGACGCTGTTGAGCCAGGTGCGTGCCATGCCTTGCAGCATGAGTGGGACGTACTTCACGGCTACGCGCCTATTGCCGTTCGCAATGCTGACGGCGGTAGAGTAGTCGATGAGCCAATCTTCCGGCTTCACAGAGCCATTGTACTTGGGCGTGTCTCTGGGGAGCGAGAACCCTTTGGGGAAGGGTTCGTCGCGGATGCGGGGGCCAAAGCATGGCGGGCCGATATCGTCTTCTTCTTCCAGCACCAGGGATCGAGCTAGGCGGTCGATCCGGTGCTGGGCGTCGTTCTCGCCGACTCCTTCGCGGTAGCCTAGTCGGCCACCGAGAGTCGGATGCGTGACAGGCGGCGGGGTGGGACGTCTCTCCCCGCGAGGCGGGGGAGGAGGCGGATTGCCTTGGCGCTCCACTGCTCGAGGCCGGCCTTCCGCGTCGCGCTCGATGGTGATTCGAGTCCGGCTGCGGCTAGCAGCCGGCTCCTTGTATTTCCTTGCGCGAGCGCCGCTCGCAGTCGGCGACCGGGAGGTCGCGGCGTGCTCTCGGCGTGGGGGAGGACTCTCAAAGTGGGCGCCGGCTTCATGCCGCTCTGCGGCCGCGTCGATCAGTTGCTGCATGCGCCTTGTCATGTAGGGGAGCTCATCATCCCCCAGCCCATTCAGCTCTTATGCGGCCGCCTGAGCGGCTCGCAGATTCTTGAGCGGTGTGGCGTAGACGGGGCGGTCTGCCCCCAGCATGCTGGCGATCGCCGCGCTGTGCTTCTTGACGAGGCCGGCTCGGCTCGGCCCGTCATGAGGCGGCGTACCAAAGACGGCGCGGTCGACTTCGCGCTGGTGAGCCTCGGTGAGGCGTCTCATGGAGGCTATCTTCTGGACCTCCGCGATGAGGGCGAGGCGGCGTGCCTCCAGGGTCTCGGCGTCAGCGTCGGCCGGGATTGGGACGGACAGGTCATGCATCGCCGCTTGTAGGGCGTCGTGAGCGTTCTCGCCCGAGTCGGCGACGTGGCTGATGACCAGCACCTCAGTGACAGCGCTACTGCTGCTGTCAGCTCGAGGGAGAGGGTCGTTGAAGACTACCACGTCGGAGGGGTAGGCGTCGAGCGATGTCATGTCGGAGTCGACAAGCATTGGGTCGGTGGAGCCGACCGACTCCAAGTCCACAGCAAGCTCGCTGGAGACGTGAAGCTGGTCGAGGAGGCTGACGAGGCGGCTCTCGGGGTAGTCCGTGCCTGCGTCGGACGCGGGCTCGTCGGAGATGCGAGTCTCGCCAAGAAGATCGGAGAGGCAGCTCACTGCGCAGGCGTCGTCAACGCCTTGCAGCGCGTCGGGGCAAGCGCCATCGGGCGCAGCAGGCTGGCTGCGCTCGCGGGGGAGGAACAGGGTTCCCGTCCAGAACAGGTCTCCGGACGACGGTGCACCTGGCCCCACGGTGGGCGCCAAATGTCGGGTGGTAGGTGCGACATATGCCAATGGGTGGCTTATCATTGTGGGAGCAAGTAAAACATCGTCGGTGCCTGGAAACGGGATGAGGCGAAGACATGCACGCCGGCGGATCTTACCCAGGTTCGGGGCTCTCCGTGGAGATAACACCCCTAGTCCTGCTCTGCGGGGTCTCCGCATGATCACTAGATCAATACAAGTAGCTACTAGTGCTCCTTGAGCTGTTTGGCTAGAGGAAGAAGAAGGGCAAGGCTAGCTCTCCTTTTCTCTCTATGTGGTGTGTGGAATTCTATGAGATCAACCCTTTGCATGGGTGTCCCGGGGGGTTTATACAGGCCTACCCCCCGGGGTACAATGGTAATCCGGCTGGGCCCAGGTCCCAACCGTCAGTGTCTATGCTCGTCGGCTTCTCCGCCGGTCATTAGGGCCCGCCGACTGGTGGGTCCCGCCGGCTGCCGGCCTCTTGGCCGGCAGGCCGACCCCACTGCTTGGGGGCTTTGTCAGCGGCTGGTTACTGTTGCCTCGCCTCTGATGACGAGGGCTTTGTCGAGGTAAGCGTGGCTACAGTGTCACCGCCTTGCGAGCTCTCACTGTAGCCTTACCTCGTCTTGTCTCCTTAATGGGGCGCATGCTTCGAGGGAGGGAGGTAGCCGGCTATTGGGAGCCGGCCACATCCCTGGCCGACTAGAGGAGGCCACGCCGTCTTCAGATGTCTCTCTAGCAAAGGGGCCCGCCGCCCACGGGCCGTACTGGCACCTGTCGTGGGTAACATCGAGGCCAACATGGCTACAGTGCCGCGCCGGACGGGGGATGGCTGACCCGTACGGCACCCTGTGGCCATGCCTGTTCCGGGATTCGGGGGTAGTGGGTTGTACTGCGGCCACGCCCCATCCTATCGCCGTTACGTGGGTACAGTCTTAGTAGGTGCAGTCTTGGCCGGCTTCTGGGAGTCGGCTTTCTTCATGGCCGGCTTCTGGGAGTCGGTCCTCTTGGGGCCGGCTCCCTGGAGTCGGCTATATCGTATCTTTCTTGGGGGAGGTTTCTGAGGCTGGGTCGCCTTCTGGGAGTCGGCCCTGGGGATAGCCGGCCGGGGGAAGGCGGCCCTATGCTTTGTATGCTTGAAGGCCTGCACGGCCTGATAATTTTTCGAAGAGCCAGGGGGAGTCGGTTAGGCTATCCGTGGCCACTTACTCCGACGGGTTGGGCCAGAAGATTATTTTAATCAAAAAAAGCATGGAGCCAACCCAACGATTTTAAGCTTACAGGCACAGTACACGCTATCCTAGACTAGTCTACACATGAAACTGCCACACGAGCATCCGGGTTGCGCTTGGCTCTTCGCCTCTTCGGGAAGTCGAACAATGATGGAGTACTACTATAGTGGAGGAGTACTACAGTATGCTTCTGGCCATCTGACACCGATTGAACTGCTGCATGTCTACCGCGTGCGGGAGGGAGACCATGTAACGAACGAAAGCTTCTCCTAGTCCTGCCAGCCACCACGCTCATGGGCGAGGGAGGGACGCATCTTCATTGACTTACTACTCCTGCCCTTGCGTGTATGACAAGTGGGCCGAACAGGTGGGTGTCCCACCTGTCATGCAGCCAAAGGCAGGTGCGGTTAAGGCAAGAGGGCGTTGTAGTAATCAAACTTCTCGGTCTTGTACAAGTTGACGCGATACATCAAAGCACTGCACTCGATATATTTCAATAATTTTCGTTTACCGATGCATTAACTACAACGCATGCATGCATGTCGTGACTCTCCTTTTGATACTTGCGTGTGTTGATTTAATGCACCTTGAAGTACTAAGAATATGTGACGGTAAAGCTTTGTAATGCCCCGGCCCTAAAGCGAGAGATGGTTGTGCACGAGGAGGGCGAGATCATGCAGACGGAACAGGACCAGATGATGGAGCTCTCTATGGTCTCGATGGACCTCACCTTGCTCCACTTCCCCTTGTGCCTCCGCCCCTTGAAGCCTCCAGTGTATGAGGTTCGAATACACCTCGTCCATTTGGCTGATCGAGCAAGGTGTAGGTTTCTTGATTGATGTGTTGTTCTATTGATTTGTGCAGTGCAAGGGAGGGCACCTGGCCTGCGCGTACTGCCGCGTCGAGCGCCCCGTGAACCAGCGGCAATGCCAGAAGTGTGAGCGCGGCGGTGGCTTCGACGTGTGGAACACAGCGGTGGATGCCATCCTCTCGTCGGTGAGGGTGGAGTGCCCGAACGAAGGCTGTGGGCTCTACGTCACTTACCACAAGCTCGCCGATCACCAGAGCGTGTGTCCGCTCGCGCCTTGCAAATGCCCCGTGCCTGTCTGCGGCTACGAAGGCCCGCCGCCGGCACTCTCCCACCACATCAGCACCGCGCATCCCATGCCCATGCACAGGATCCAGTATGGCAAGGTGCTCTGCAAGTGCCACTGTCGGAGCCACGGCTCTCGCTGTTGCGCAGGAGGACGGCCGCGCGTTTTTCTTGGTCGGTGGCGTGCTTGACATCGGCGTGCCTATCACCTTGTTGGTAATCTACATCAGAGCGGGGGCATCCCGACTGCCGCACTACGTGGCCAAGCTATGGGCGAACGGCCCGCCGGGGGAGCCCAAAGGCAGGACCGACGCCATCAAGGTGGAAATGGAGGAGACAAGCAGCAAGGATCCCGGCGATGTCGCCGTGCAATAGCTGACCTTCTTCATAGTTCAGCCCAAGCTGATGGCCGGGGCTAAGCTGGTGTCCCTCCACATTCACATTGACAAGCTCACGTCCTAAATGTTTCTACAGTGCCTTCTGTTTATCTTAGTAATATGCTAATATAGGGGTTAGCTCGGTGTACTTTAGCTTAAGAGATGGTGGGTTTTGGTGGCGATGCAGCAATTACTTCGACATCAGATCCGTAATTTCCAATAGTCGAACGGATATTTTGTGTCTGTTGGACATAAAGTTCCTTTCGGTAAGAAGTACTACTTGTCATCAAGATGTATAAAAGGAGATGTATCTAGACATATTTTAGTTCTAGATACGTCCCTTTTTATCCATTTTGATGACAAGTACTTTCGGACGGAGGGAGCTTATATGCTTGTTTGTTCACGAAGTGTTTCATACTTGTGCGAGTTGACGCGACACATCAAAGTAGTACTACTAGTAGTACTCCCTTCGATCCTAATTTCTATGCGCATAAGTCGAGTAGCAGATACCAAGCAGGGCCTGGTTGTGTTGGACAACTCACCCGACTGGGCACCAGGCAGACGAAGCTCGTGCCGTGTTGGTGTCGTGTCCGGCCCGCACATTAAACAAAACCTCGTGCCTCCAGCTTAGCCTCCGCATTTTAAACTTCTCAATCTCAAGGCCAAGGAGCAACGTGAAACCTATGATAGAGCCAATAGGATGGTTGAGAACACTACAATGTGTAGCTACAGATGCGTGTGTGAGAGAGGACGAGTGCATGAGTGCACCTCTTCTCTTCTTGTATAACGTACTAAACTCAGAGTACAAGTGTATGTGGGTGGCATTGACCTAGGGATCTAGAGATGGTGCGTGCGAGAAGTCCCAAAAGATAGGTGTAATGCGTCTGAAAAAAAGACTAGTCTATAGCTCGCCACGAGGCTATTCCTGTCGAACGCCCCAATAAGCGTAAGATTGTATCCGACGGTGCCAGTTATTGCACGTACATAGCATTAGAAAAAGAACTAGTACCATGGCATATGCTACACCACGGCCAAGAACACGTGCCCACGTTATGCCATCCAGGAATAGTGCCGCACTTCGAAACTAAACCGTCCATAAATTTTGAGCGCGTCTCGTCACATTCCAAATTACTACTACTACCACGCTATATTTAATTGCAAACCTATTCACACCGATCACAACATACTCCCTCCGTCATCACCGTGACCAAGGAGGAGGGGAAAATGAGAGAACTTAATGCTTATTTGCTAATTAATAGCATTGCATGCAATGAACTAACCACTGCATATCATCTTTGGTAGTCTCAAGTCATTAAAAGTATGCACACCCACATCTCTTGTTGGTTGATATGTCAAGAAGCAAGAAACGAGGTAGAAGTTAATGCACCGCGCCTAAGTGTTTTGGGATTATTTGGTTTTCGTAAGATGACTTACACACCTAGACGGAGGGAGTAAACGGTTTCCCACTTAGGAGCGTATTAGTACTCAATTATAAACACTACTATGCCAAGATGACTGCACATTCCTCCTCAACTCCTCATCCACAAAAACAAACAAGTCATTCAGCATCCTTCCCTTGCGTCTGCCATGGCCAGCGTGAGTTCTGGGTCGAGAGATTACCACCAGGGAGAGGCAAGCATGGAAGCGGAAGCCCGAGAGATGTCCCGCCTCGCCTCAAAAGCAGCCAACATGTCCCGCCGCGCAGAAGTAGCAGCACAGAGGTCCTGCCACGCCGCTGAAGCAACACGGAGGTCCTACCGCGCCGTCGATGCAGCAGACTGCTCCGGCCGCGCCGCAGAAGCAGCAGAGATGTCCCGTCGCACCGCGAATGCAGCAGAGATGTCCCGCTGCGCCGCGGCGGCCTGGGAAAATGTCTCACGGTGAGGCAACGACTCTTATAGGCGCATGCATGCGATCGTCCATAGCCAGATGGATCAGATCTCCGTCTGGGCGAGGTTGCAGGACGACATGAAATCCTCATTTGAACAGGCTACCGGCGTCATCCAACAACTAATGGAGGGCAATGAGAGGCTCTGGGCCAAGCGTGACCTGCTGAGGGCGAAGATCGTCCGAAGTGCAGAGCAGCCGGAGGAGACCAGTGCATTGTTGAAGAGGACCGGCGTCATCATCAAGAAACTTCTGGACGAGAATGACATGCTCTGCATCGAGCGCCAAAGGCTGATGGAGGAATCCATGGATTCTCTCAAGCAGCATCTTGAGGACACGACAAAGCTCATCGCCACTCGCCGCGGAGACTAGTTCCCGCGGCATGCAGCAACGCATCAAGAAAGTATAGATCAGCGAGCCAGATAGTTGTCTTCCTTCTTGTTTTACCCTTCAGGCGTAGCCGCATGTGGCTTTTTTAAGTATCTTCCTAATTATGTAAGACAATTATTATCCACTATCGTCGTCCTTATATATTCATCAGTCTTGCTATAAGTCGCAGTAGATGCTATATAGGTCCGTTGGATCTTACATCAAGATCCATGCAAAAATTTCTTTTCAGATTTTCTTTTTTCTCTCTTAAATCTCAGTCGAGGGAGACATAGCAACGCCATTAAACAGAGGCTCAGGTGCCATTAATGGAGATCTTGGGAGAGAGGTGGTCAGCAGATGGAGGTCAAAGGGCTCTCCTCCCGATAAGCACGCGCAGGGGTCTGATCGCACGCCTCCCGTACTCAAATAGCTACCCTGCACGGCGCCTCCTATCTAGTAATAAAAAAGGGGACGCGTGGCTGCACGTAAATTGTAAATAGAACGCCGACGGTTTCAATAATACTTGTGTTTCCGATTGTAACGTGACATCACTTGTTCCAAAATGACTTTGTTGATTGTTAATGTGTGTGCCTTTGCAAATCGGACAGCAAAATTACCACAGCATGTTGGTGCCATGTCATGACACCAAGCCAAGTTTCATGATTTTCATGCGTGTTTTGGATTTACAGGAATTAAAAAACCAAGTTTCTCAATGTTTCCAACCGAGCCACGACGCCCAGATGTTTGAATTTCATTCCCATTTCTTGCATGGGACCTAGAAATTTACCCGAGGACACACATGTGATTTTTCAACCAACTTTGGTGCACTGGAGCATGTGCTTGTATTTCAAATTTGGATTATGCACACAAAGGTGACACATTCCCTCTCAGACCACGAGCCTTCTTGAGAGAAGCTCCGGTTTGCAAGAAGCTTATACCAAAACTTGTTCCTATTCGGCCAATTTTTTTACCACAGCATGGTAGTACCATGACATGACACCATGCCGAGTTTCATGATTTTCAGGCGTGTTTTGGATTTACAAGAATTTTAAAACCAGGTTTCTCAATGTTCTCGGCCGAGCCACGATGCCCAGATGTTTGAATTTCATTCCCATTTCTTGCATGGGATCTAGAAATTCACCCGAGGACACAGATGTGATTTTCCAACCAACTTTGGTGCACGGGAGCATGTGCTTGTAGTTAAAATTTGAATTATGCACATTAAATGACCAGAAACTCAATTAATGTATAAAAAAGGCCAAATGAACCCGGAATAATTCCAAATTTAACAGGGCACTCATGTAGTTCTATGTTACCTATGTAAAGAAACTCAAGGGGGGCAGCGTATATCGTTCCGCACTCAAAGGTGACACGTTCACTCTCAGAACCACGAGCCTTCTTGAGAGAAGCTCTGGTTTGCAACAGGCTTATACCAAAACTTGTTCCTATTCGGCCAATTTTTTACCATAGCATGGTAGTACCATGACATGACACCATGCCAAGTTTCATGATTTTCAGGCTTGTTTTGGATTCACAAGAATTTTAAAACCATGTTTCTCAATGTTCTCGGCCGAGCCACAATGCCCAGATGTTTGAATTTGATTCCCATTTCTTGCATGGGACCTAGAAATTCACCCGAGGACACACATGTGATTTTTCAACCAACTTCGGTGCACGGGAGCATGTGCTTGTAGTTCAAATTCGAATTATGCACATTAAATGACCAGAAAATCAATTAATGTATAAAAAGCCCAAACGAACCCATAATAATTCCAAAATTTAACAGGGCACTCATGCAGTTCTATGTTGCCTCTGTAAAGAAGGGGAGGGCAGCGTATATCGTTTCACACTCAAAGGTGACACGTTCCCTCTCAGAACCACGAGCCTTCTTGAGAGAAGCTCCGATTTGCAAGAAGCTTATACCAAAACTTGTTCCAAATCGTCCAATTTTTTACCACAACATGTTAGTGCCATGACATGACACCATGCCAAGTTTCATGATTTTCAGGCGAGTTTTGGATTTACATGAATTTTAAAACCAAGTTTCTCGATGTTCTTGGCCGAGTCACGACGCCAAGATGTTTGAATTTGATTCCCATTTCTTGCATGGGACGTAGAAATTCACCCAAGGATACACATGTGATTTTTCAACCAACTTGCTTGCAGTTCAAATTTGGATTATGCACATTAAATGTCCAAAAACTCAATTGATGTATAAAAAGGCCAAATGAACCTGGAATAATTCCAAAATTTAAGAGGGCACTCATATAGTTCTATGTTGCCTCTGTAAAGAAAATCACGAGGGAGGCGGCGTATATCGTTTCGCACAAAAAGGTGACACGTTCCCTCTTGGAACCACGAGGCTTATTGAGAGAATCGCCCGTTTTGCAAGAAGCTTATACCAAAACTTGTCCCAATTCAGCCAAAAAATATACATATGAAAACAGGGTTTAGATTATCCCGCACATCTCGCTACCTAGACCAATGTACTCTTATTTGAATTCAACATAAAATGGATACAAATATTTGAATTGGAGATCATATGGTACATGTAGTTCATAGTGAAATATGATTATGCTATATGCCTGTTTTTTGTTATCAAGATAATATTTAAATGATTGCATAACTTGACAACAATCATATTCAAATAAGGAAAATTGATTCAAATTTAGTCCATATGGTAGACGACAATATATATGTTCATAGGGTGGAGTAAAATGTTCATATATGATGGAAGATCAAAATGTAGGACTACATCCATTATAAACTGCAAGGTCACCTAACGATATATTCGAATTCAACATAACGTGGATTCAAAAATTGAAATTCGAGATCCTGGCATTTGTAATCATATAAAAAGGGACATGACTCTTTCTTTTGGTGGGAATTGATTTGTTTTTTGTTGTTGTTGAGGGAAGTGCGAATCGATTTGGTACTGTGCAGGGTAATCTTGTTCTCCCGGTTTTTTTTACATTTTTCTTGTAGTCTTTTCAATGACATCTATAGCAATATAGTAAAACGGGACATGACTCTCTTGTGTCTTGTATGAATTGTTTTTGTGTACATGTTAAGTTTGTTCTGTCGAACAAGGAATCCGCGCCTTGTTATCCCGAAATTTTCAAGCTCGAGTATCTTTTGTCTCATCTGCTTTGAAACTCCTGTCTCTTCAACACGCTCCGCGCCTTGTTATCCCGAAATTTCGACATGCGCCAAAACTCCCTCCTCATCCGAAATCGGTCCCGCAGCCCAGAAACGCGAAATCCCCCTTCTACCCCTCAGCCGGAAATGCCGGCTCGATGTCGCGGTGTCAAAACCGGTGGGGGTACACTGGTAACTTACCCTACATTCCGGACAAGCGCGTCCCTAAGCCATGGCTCCCCCTACCTTCCCCTTCGCCCCCCCCCATTCGTACACCGAGGCCGCCAAAACCCGCGAAACCCCACGCTCCTCCATCGGCCTCCCGACCGCCGCCCAGCCGGAGACTCTTCCCCGACGACGTCGTCCACCGCAATAGCTCGTTGTCCCTCATCCACTGCACTGGATGAGGATCCGTCGTCGATCTCATCGTCCCACCGGATCAGCCGCCCCGTCCTCCACCTCCAAGGAGCTGCCCCGATGTTCGCCTCATCTATCACGCCACCTCCATCCCCATAGCGTCGTCTTAACCTGCCCCACCGGAACCGCAGCACCCTCACCAATTCCTCCGATGAAGCAGAGGCCCACTCGGCGCCACCAAGAAGGTTCTGCACTCACCGCTGCATTTTATCTTTTATTCAATCTCACGGGGCTGCCGGTGCTCGATACCGAGCAGCCATGGCGGGTCTCCATCGACGGCGCCGTCACCGGCCACTTCATCAACGGCGTCTCTCCCCCATGTCGTTGCTTCCTCGGCGGTGACTTCCACACCGACACTAGCTGCAGCTGCTCCAGCTCTCGCTCGCGCTGCTGCTACTACTCCGGCTCTCGCTCATGATGCGGCTCTTTTGTTGCTGTCGGTCGCGCTACTGCACTGCTCTTGCTTTCGTTCGTGTTGCTGCTCTTCTCTGCTATTGCTGTCGGTCGCGCTGCTGCTCCGCTCTTGCTCTCGTTCGTGTTGCTGCTCTGTTCTTGCTCTCGCTCGCGCTGCTGCTGCTGCACGACCTCCGGCAGCTACAGGAGTTGGGTGGGCAACAAACAGTAGATGACACATTCTCTATCTTTTTAAAACTGAAGCTATAATCTACCTGCTATCATTAGTTTTGGATCTATCCACTCGTTTGCTACCATCAGTCTTGATTTCTGCATGCACCCCTTAGGCCTTACAAAATCTAACTATTTTTTATTATGCATGTCAGTTATTGTACACAATCATACTGAACATGTAGAGAAAAGGAGAAGACCGTTGCGTGGGAATATAATGTCATGCAGACGCCGCTCCATGCTGGGCGAAGTGCTCCCCCCCCTCCCGCCATTCCAAATTGTATTCTAGAGGACGATAACTGTTCAGATGGGGATTCAGAGGGAGCCGACCACTCCTATTTACCACATGAGGTGTTTGCTTTAACCTGGCATGCTGATGTTGGTCATATCGTGCATATGGCGCCTCGCATTGCTTACATTATACATCTTATATGTCATCAGCTTAGTTTAGATTTGCTTTGTGTGAGTGCCACCTATTTGGTTTCTATATCACTCCCGCCATTCCTAAATATTTGTCTTTTTAGAGATTTCAACAAGTGACTACATACGGAGCAAAATGAGTGAATCACACTCTAAAATATGTCTATATACATCCGTATGTGGTAGTCCATTTGAAATCTCTAAAAAGACAAATATTTAGGAACGGAGGGAGTATATGGAAATTATGCAATGCCATCTTCTTTAGCCAGGCATCATATATGTGAATCATGCAATGCCATCCTGTTTAGCCAGTCATCGTATATGTGAATTGTATCGTGACATATTTATTTCATAATGTATTCCATTTGTCAACAATGTTTATACATTCATCTACTCTTCCTGTGCATCAGCCATTTGAGTCGGTCATGGGAAAATCTGGAGTGAAAACAAGGTCTTCTGAGCAGTCAGTGCTACCTGTGCAGATTTCTTGCTGGTTACAGATAGCTCCTCAGAGGAGGATTCAGAGACAGATGACCAATCGTATCCCCCCCCCGAGGTGCATGCTCTAACTTGGCAGGGTTATATTGCTCATATCATGCATATGGTGTCTTGCATTGCCATGTCATCTGCTTAGATTAGACATGCTTTGTGTGAATGCCTCCTGTTTGCTTTCTATATCAGATATGTGAATTATGCAATGCCATGTTTTTCAACCAGTTATCATATATGTGAATTATGCACCGCCATGTAGCCAGGCATCATATATGTGAATTATCTCATGCCATCTTTTTTTCATTACGTATTCCATTTCTCGACAATCTGTGTTATATTGAACTACTCTTCATGTGTATCAGCCATTTGAGCCAGTTATGGAAAAATCAGGAGCGAAAACAAGGTCTTTAGAGCAGGCAATGATACATGTTGAAGCATATATCTCGATGGTTACAGGGAGCTCCTCAGAGGAGGATTCAGAGACAGATGACCAGTCCTATATCCCACCTGAGGTCTATGCTCTAAGTTGCAATGTTTATATTTCTCATATCATGCATATGGTGTCTTGCATTGCTTAGTTTAGACATCATATGCACAATATTGAATTCCATCTGCTTTGTTTAGAGATCATACATGCGAGTGCCAGCTGCTTAGTATATGAATCAATCATGTCAAGTATCATGCCATCCTGTATACTTAGACAACATGTATGTGAATTATTTCATCCCAACCTATTTTAGAAAGACATCATATATTTTTGTCATGTCATCCTGTTTAGATACTCATCATATGTTGAATTATGCCATTATATCCTGTTAAGTTATCCATCATATATCTGAAACTGTGTCATGCTATCCTGTTTAGTTAGGCATCATATATGTGAAATTGTGTCATGCTGTCCTGTTTGGTTAGACAACATATATGTGAATTACCACATATGTCTATCATACAATGTCTGTACGTTCAATTTCTTTTCTTGTTTATCAGCCATTTGAATTGGAGGGGGTGATGGCAGTATCTAAGGGAGCAAAAACCCATTCTTCACAAAAGACAGTGCTACCCGTCGATGCAGATAGAACCATGGTTGTACTGGCTCACAAACTAGCCCCACCACACATAATCGAGACTCTTCCAGATTGCACACTTACACCGTTGGGCAGAGAACCAGCTACAACCCATCTAACCCCAACCCTAGCGGATAATAACCCACTTCTAGTTGACAAAGCACCATGTCCACCACAGAGTACCCCCACACGAGTAGGTTGTAAAGCAACTACAATGCCCAAAGCACGAAGACCACCACAGCGAACCCAAACTCCGCGTTTAAAGCAGAAGAGCAACTATTCTCAGGTCAGATTCCGTAGCTATGGTCCATACTCCTTTGTTGTTGCATCACTATATTTACTCATACCAACTACTTTTGAATTTGAAGGATCCAATTGAAACACCAATGGCGCAACAGGTATGTTTTGAACCTATTTCTTTAACTGGATTGCTGTTCTAACTTCTTGCTCTGTGTTGATTTCAGTTTCAGTTGTATAAACAGTTATGTTCTCATGTGATGCACATTACAAGTGTTGCCAATGTTGTTTAGTTTCTCACACTTCTATTCTGTCTATGCTGCTGTGTCTTAAAAATATATGAGTTGAACTGTGTCTCTATCTTGATTTGGCAACATAAACTAGAATGATATGGACAATACAGTGACCATAGTACATAGATATATGTTCGTTTCATGTTGTTATCCTTTCCACCTTACTACTGAACCGGTTTACCAAAATGAGTTTCGTATACTACATGCTAAACCTGTGATGTTTCTGCTTGTTTCTCTTGTAGTATGCGAACAGAATATTGGAGAAGAGCACCCCACCATGCAATGGTCGAGAAAGTAATGCAGATAAGGTTCAAGATAGTGAGACGGCTTTCTTGGTCTCCAAGAAAGGTGATAAAAACGATCTTGTAGACAGTGAGAAAACCCCACAGTCCTGCGTACATATAGTGTTCAAGTTACTGGCCAGTAACGCTGACACAAGCTCTTCGAACTCGCTGCCTGAATCACTTCGGCTTCTTCAGTCTCAGCTACAAGCTGAAAGGCATCAGTCAGCTGTGCTGCAGCAAGAAGCCGAAGGACTGAGGAAGTCCCTGCAGAATTCAGATGCATACTTTCTTGTGCAACAGCAAGTGCTGGAGGATTTAAGCGCCAAACAAGAGAAAGTTAATAAGCTTGCTAAGCATCTTGCCAGCATTATGGGTACCCAGGATATTGTTTCTTGAGCTCTTCTGAAGTGGTTTTAGTTATGGACTTGTTTTGCTGCGGTGTTTATTTGCACTGGTCGCCAAGTTTGACAACCAGTGTATATGATATGCGGCTCTGTTCCCTATATTTGCACTGGTGGCGAACTTTGATGCCCAGTGGATGTAATATGTGTAATAGCCGTGATAGCCTAGCGTAAGTTGCTTGCTTATTTATTTCCTTGTTGTCTTGTTTATTAGTTTTCTTGTAGTCAGTGCAGTTCTTTTTCCGCGGTTTGCTAGTGGCCGCAATAAACTATTTTTTAAAACTAGTCCACAATAACCATGGGCTACATATTTACTGTAGTTACCATGGGCCTCCTACGGGCCGTAGAAACAATGGGCCTTCTAAGGGCCGTAGAAACGATGGGCCTTCTACCGGCCGTAGCATCAATGGACCTTCTACGGGCCGTATGATCGATCGGCCAAACATGGGCCAATAACAGACCGCATTATGGGTCGTAAACGGGCTAGATTTGGAATTGCCCATTCATGGGCCGACCATAACGGGTCGTCATTAATTTGCCATATTTGATGACGCTACGAAAACGGCCCAACGGATTAACGGGCCGCAAACGGGCCGATTGTAACCACGGCCTGAATTTGGCCCACAAGCAGAAAAGGCCAGTAACGGGCCGTAAGTAACCGAATGCTGGAAATAAGTCCAAGAATAAATGGGCCCTGAGAAGGCCGAAAGATAACACGGGTTGGAAATGGCCCAATGGAATAATGGGCCGTTAATGGGTATAAAGCGATACACTGTTCATTGCGGGCCAGATTCACCACTGGCCTTTAATGGGCCAAGAGTTACAAATGGCCTCGTATGGGCCGAAAGACATCATGGGCCATACATGGGCCGGAAGTTACAACGGGCTGGAATCATATTGGACGGCCCAGATGAAGCTACTGGGCTTAATTCCTGTAGGCCGTAACGGGCCGTGAGTTAGCAGGGCGTAAATGGGCTATATACGAACACACAGTTAACAGGCTTTCCGTGGGCCGGCCCATTACCGTTTGACAAAGTCAAACGGGCTGGCCTTTTCACCGGAATGGGCCTCTGTTGGGCCATGCCATGTGTTGACGTATGATAGGCGCCTCATGTCCAATGAATGGATGACATCTGTCCCAACGGTGAGCCAACACGTGTTTCCTCCGGCCATTGACAATTTTACACGTGGAAAATCCTCATTGGTCCGGGCTGTTAACGGGTTATCGGATCCAAAACCGGACCTGATAGCTTAACGGCAACCCGTTATGCTGGATGCCATGTGTCGGTCACCCTTGACGAACTTCTATGACACGGGATTTATCGTCATGGAAGTGGACACTTCCGTGATGATAATTTTGGTAATGTCATGGAACACTTCTATGACAGCACAGGTATGACTATCTTGATTCTGTAATAAAATCGTCATGGATGTACATGCATGACAGAAAACGTGACCTACTGTGACAAACATGTATCATCACGGAAGTGTATTTTTTGTAGTGCACACACATCGGGCCACCCGCGGGTGTGGTTGGTAAGTCGTGTCACCCTTCTAACGCCAGAAGAACACATCTGTGGCCCCGCACATGGTCCACATTTGATCGGAAGCAAAGGGGGAGGGGGCGGGGTTGATGTACTTATTTTGGTTCTGTGTTATGGTACGGTGATATGTCAGACCTAGCTATTTGGGGGCATGCGTTCATAGCTAGGATTCCCCTACCGGCACATGAAGTGTGTGTTCGGGGGTGGGGGCTAGCAATAATAACGTGCACTTTGTGCGACAGGTGCCACATCAAAGTTGTGCATTGGGGATTTGAACATCAAACCACCCTTTTCATACATATATTTGGTCCACATGCAAGTGTGTTCATGTTTTGACCCTTTCCTGCGTTTTTTTGGCCAAATTTATAAACAGCAGACAAGTCGGACGCAACAACCATCTGCAATCGGGTACAAAACAGACACGGTTCCCTAGGACTAACGGTGTGTCGTGCCCCTGCCCCTGTCACACACATGATCACAGTAGATTGGGCACCACGAGGCTTCCCTCCCCCTCTCTAAAATATCTACTCCCTCGCAATCTCGAAAATATCTACCCGCGTCCGCATAGATGGTTTTTCTGTTTGATAGCACACGATTAGAATGTCTAGACCATGTGCGATATCTGTTACTCCCGTTCTGCTTCAATCAGTAGATCCAAATTTTTAGTAGCCCCAGCATTTTACTCCCGCCCCGCTCTGCTTCAATCCCTTGATCCAAATTTTTGGTAGCCCCACCATTTTACTCCCACCTAGTAAAATTTTCAGTACCCGCGGCATTTCCTCAAACACCACCTTGGACCCTGTCGTGGTTTTGTAACGGCAGATGTCCTAGAGAAAGGACTTAGTCGTGGAGCCATCGCTACGGGTTAGCTTAAAGGGGTTAAAGCGGAAAAGGGACGCAAGAGAGTTTTATACTAGTTCGGCCCCTTACGATGAAGGTAAAAGCCTATGTCTAGTTGTGATGGAATTGATGGGGTTTCGATGACCAGGGAGCGAATATGCTTTGCCTGAGTCTCGAGTTGTTGTCTGTTGTCCCTGAACCGCCGCCGGGTCGTCCCCTTATATACATGGGTTGACGCCCGTCGGTTTACAGACTCCGAGGCCGGCTCATAATCGTGTCCGGCTCGGTCTCTGCTACTTCTATCTTACAACACAAGTTTACATATCAATGTCAGTTTGTGTCTACAGGCCTTAAACTGGCTTTGGGCCCTGGGCCTTCATGAAGCGTCACCGTCTGTCTTCATGGGCTTCAGATACAGATGAACTACTTATGAAGTTAACCCGGCCTCTCCTGGTCGGTTTACGCCCAGTGGTAATATCCCCAACATTAGGCCCCAGATTGATTTGAACTGGTTCATGTCAACTCAATACTTAAGAAAATTTCTTCTTCAACATCTTCACACAATCTTGTAAACCGCCATGACATCATCTTCTAGGATCATGGTAAACCGTCGTGACGTCACCTATCATTAACGAGCCTCCGACAATCGAGGCGACAGCATCGCCTCATATCAAAAAATTCGGCTCCTCGATTTTCGCGTCTGTCGTTTATCTCTCTTATAAATAGGGCCAGGGGGTCTTTCCATTTTTCCCCTCGTGCCTCTTCGCCTCATCGTCATCCTCGTGACGCCCGACCCTTCGACCTCGGCCGCCGCCATCAACCTTCGACTGCTGCACCAACCTTGGCCGCTGCATCGACCAGAACATACCAGAGCTCTTCCGCGCGCCGCCGCTGCTCAACAGCCTCCGTAAGTCTCCCCTTTCTCTTACCATAGATCTGCACTTAGGGTTTCTGCCGTTCATTAGTGTTCGTCGCCACCCTTCTTTTTCCTTATTTATATCCATGGATTAGATCCAAAAACCATGGTGAACTGTTTCAGCACGGGTTTCTGCGCGGTAGTAGTTTCAGCAACTGTTTGGTATCCAACTCATCTCAACTTGGTGAACTTTTAGCACGCTGGAATTTAGGTCAGAATATATTTTGTTTTTCCTACACGCGGTAGATCTGAAATTACCATAGCAAGATGTGAAACTTGTTTCTTCCTTCACTTACACACTTTGAATATCAGATTGGCCGGTTTAACATCACAGAAAAATGATGAACCGGTAGATACCATTAGTCCCCTGTTGAACCGTCAATGCATTACACCGTTCCATTGTCAGACTCCGGTTTACGAATAACCAAATCCGGTTTACCAATATGCTTGTATCCTCATACCGCTGTATAGTTGTCCACTGTAAATCTTAAACCGGTAATAATCATGTTTCATATTTTCCTTGTCATGGCTAAGCAAGTCTATGAGTGCAATTGGGCTACCTCTCGAGTAACCGAGGAGCAGTTAAACAACCTTGTTAAAACGGGCGCTTTAGCCAAGAAAGATGTCATCCACTGGAGGGTCCCTGGCCCGGAAAATCCCCCTACACCCAAGGATGGAGAGGTAGTCGTGTTCGTTGATCACCTCGGACGAGGTTTTAGCCCTCCCGGTTCAAAAAATTTCCGGGATGTCCTGGCTAATTTTCAACTGCGCCCTCAAAACATTGGTCCTAACTCTGTAACCAACATCTGCCACTTCCAAGTCTTTTGTGAGGTTTATCTGCAAGAGGAACCTTCAGTCAAACTGTTTTGGGATTTCTTTCACTTAAACCGTCGCACAGAGTTCTCAGATGGACCCAATACAGAACTGGGCAGAATGGCGGTTCAGAAAAGGAAGGAAGTCACCTTCCCTCATCCCAAACTCCACAGTCACCCCAAAGAGTGGAACCAGACTTGGTTTTACTGCATGGATACATCTCCATCTGATGAAAATCCTTTGTCGGGTTACCGCCCTGAACGCCTTAGCAACACACATCCTTTTCCTCAGAGGTTGACAGCAAGAGAACAGGCCAACTATGCTCCCCAATTATCAAAGCTTAGAGCCTTCATGGCAAACGGTTTGACAGGAGTTGATCTTGCTCGTTGCTAGATAAGCTAGAGCATTCTGCCCTTAAGCCTGTGCCCCGGTTTGATGTGTGAGTACATGGGGAGTTTGAAGGATGCTCAGTGGCACATTGACATTCAGCTTACAGACGAAGAAGTCACTGAGGTTGTAAAGAAAATACTAAACGAACCGGAGGCCGTCTATGCCCAAACTGGACTACTCCCCTTCTGCACCTTCAACAAACCACCAGCTGTAAGAATCATATAATCCTTTTGTCGAGTGGTAGGTGCGACATATGCCAACGGGTGGCTTATCATTGTGGGAGCCAGTAAGACGTCGCCGGTGCCTGGAAACGGGATGAGGCGAAGACATGCACGCCGGCGAATCTTACCCAGGTTCGGGGCTCTCCGTGGAGATAACACCCCAAGTCCTGCTCTGCGGGGTCTCCGCATGATCACTAGATCGATACAAGTAGCTACAAGTGCTCCTTGAGCTATCTGGCTAGAAGAAGAAGAAGGGCAAGGCTAGCTCTCTTCTTCTCTCTATGTGGTGTGTGAAACTCTATGAGATCAACCCTTTGCATGGGTGTCCCGGGGGGTTTATATAGGCCTACCCCCAGGGGTACAATGGTAATCCGGCTGGGCGCGGGTCCCAGCCGTCAGTGTCTATGCTCGCCGGCTTCTCTGCCGATCATTGGGGCCCGCCGACTGGTGGGTCCCGCCGGCTGCCGGCTTCTTGGCCGACACGTCGGTGGCTGGTTACTGTTGCCTCGCCTCTGATGACGAGGGCTTTGTCGAGGTAAGCGTGGCTACAGTGTCGCCGCCTTGCGAGCTCTCACTGTAGCCTTACCTCGTCTTGTCTCCTTAATGGGGCGCATGCTTCGAGGGAGGGAGGTAGCCGGCTATTGGGAGCCGGCCACATCCCTGGCCGACTAGAGGAGGCCGGGCCGTCTTCAGATGTCTCTCTGGCAAAGGGGCCCGCCGCCCACAGGCCGTACTGGCACTTGTCGTGGGTGACATCGAGGCCAACATGGCTACAGTGCCGCGCCGGACGGGGGATGGCTGGCCCGTACGGCACCCTATGGCCATACCTGTTCCGGGATTCGGGGGTAGTGGGCTGTACTGCGGCCACGCCCCATCCTATCACTGTTATGTGGGTACAATCTTTGTGGGTGCAGTCTTGGCCGGTTTCTGGGAGCTGACTTTCTTCATGGCCAGCTTCCGGGAGTCGGCTTTCTTCATGGCCGGCTTCTGGGAGTCGGTCCTCTTGGGGCCGGCTCCCTGGAGTGGGCTATCTCGTATCTTTCTTGGGGGAGGTTTCTGAGACTGGGTCGCCTTCTGGGAGTCGGCCCAGGGGATAGCCGGCCGGGGGAAGGAGGCCCTATGCTTTGTATGCTTGAAGGCTTGAATGGCCTGGTAATTTTTCGAAGAGCCAGGGGGAGTCGGTTAGGCTACCCGTGGCCATTTACTCCGACAGTAGTCCCCGAAGCTGGTTGGGCTTCGAGGCTGAGTGGTGGTCGAGAAGCTCGGTCAGCTTCTTATCTTGAGGAGCCAGCAGCTAGGAGCCGGCTTCGGTTGGGCGCGCCATCTTGGCAAAAAATTTAAAGTCGGAAGGCGGGAGTATGTTCGCGCGCGCGCCGTGCTGCGGGCCGGCCGCTCGCCGCCTGCAAACCACATGGCATCCCCTGGCTGAAGAGAGCCTGCCAACCCACGCGTGCGACAAGACGTCGCCGCAGGCCAAGGGCCCACCATTCCTACGCCTAGGCCCAGGCGCGGATTCTTTGCGGCCCAAAGCCATCCGCACGTCTTCCGGCGGCGGTTTCCGCACGCCGTTAGGGTGCAATAATCGCGGGACATGGGGGAGTGGGCGCAGTTAATCCCACGTTCCTCCCCACGCCTCGCCTCCTCGGCTTCGCTGCACGAGGCTATAAGTAGGGCGAGGAGGGGGAAGCGGCAGACGCTCGCACGCTCCTCTCCTCTCCGCCATCTTCTTCCTCCTGCTTTCCCTTGCAGCAGCGCCTCGCCGCCGCGCCGTCCCACCATTCTTCACTCCGCCCTGCAGCTCTGCCGCCGCAGGGCCGTGCTTTCTCTGCCGCCGCACTCTTCCTCGCTACCTTCTTGCCACCATGCAGTACGGCGGGGACTGGGACGGCTCCAACGTCCACATGGACCACATCGAGTTCCTCCACAAGACGCGGCGGTTGCCCGGCGCGGACCAGGTGCGGGTCCGTCTCGCGCCTACGAGGGAGATCACGCCGGAGCCAGAGGAAGGCGAGCGGGTAGTCTTCCGCTCACATTTCCTGCGCGGCATCGGCTTGCCGGCGAGCGCTTTCTTCCGCTCCTTCCTCGACTTCTATCAACTCCAGCCGCACCACCTCACTCCGAACGCAGCGCCGCCTTCGTCACCTTGTGCGAAGGCTTCCTTGGCGTTCTCCCCACCCTCGAGCTCTGGGGGGAGTTCTTCCAATCTAAGCTTGGCACCCGCATGCAGGGTGTGCCGGCCCAGAGCGGCGCCTTCATCGCGATGCGGAGGCCGGTGGCCGACAACCCCTTCCCCGTCATCACGTTAATCCAGTCGGTGAAGCGCTGGCAGAAGTCCTATTTCTACATGAAGAACGTCGCCCCGCAAGGCGATTACATCAACTTGCCGGCTTACATAGCAGGCCCGCCGGCTAGGAGGCGGCCCCACTGGTCCTATCGGGCCACGTCGCTAACGCCAGCTGGAGCCGCGGCCGTCGCCCGACTGCGGGTGATGATCCAGACGGAGGGCCTGACTGGGCCCGACTTGCTGGCCGCCTTCGTCGTGCGCCGGGTGCTTCCGCTTCAGAGCCGCCCTCACCTGATCTGTCAGATGAGCGGCCAGCTCGATCCGAGTCAGATGTGCACCAAGGACATGCCGCATGACGAGGTGGCCCACATGGTGAATTACCTTGCAAACTGCAAGCTCTCCGCAGAGTGGCGGTTTGGCAAGGAGCCATATTCCCGTGCGCATCCTCCGCCCATGGTATGTTTTCTCTTTCCTTAGTTTTGTTGCCGAATTCCCTCTGGCCGTCTCTGACCAGTCGGGGTGCCCTGGCAGAGCTCTCTCCTTCGACCTGCAGCCGGGTCGGAAACGGAGCGCCGATTCCTCCCTGACCGGGCGGAACATGACCTGGAGAACTACGACTTGGGGGCGGCGAGCATGGAGGACAACACCGAGACGGGTGGCGGCAAAGCCGGCGGCGAAGCAGGCGGCTCCGGTCTTGGAGCCAGCTTCGACGCCTGGCCAGATGACGATGAGGCGGAAGTCATCCCACGCCGCTAGCCGGCTTCTGGTCACGGCACGGGTTCCTCCGCCGCGCCGCCTGCTTGGGGCGGTGGGCAGAAGCGTCGTGCCGCGTCGGGCTTGTTCGGCAGTCGGCCGAAGAAGCCCAGGGGCGGGGCGGCGGCGACCAGGCGGGATGAGGCGGCCGCGAAGGCGGCCCGCTTCCGCAAGGTGGTGAAGCAGCCGCAGACGGTGTCGGCGTAAGTGTATACTCCTTTGTACATTATTTCTTCTTTTCTTTGGTAGTTTCTGAATCCTTGTCCTTTCTCAAAAAATCAGGGCTCCGCTGTCGCTCAGGCGGGTTGCTGCCGCCTCCGTCGTTGGATCGCCGGGAGGATCCGGGAGCACCCGCCGCGTGGACCCCCGCGCCGAACTTCGGGCGGCAACGGAGCGAAACGCGCGGGAGGCGGGGGAGGAGCGGGAGGCGGAGGAGTTGAGGGCGGCTGCCGCCAAGGCAGCACAGGAGGAGGAGGCGGCGAAGGCGCACGCCGACGCAGCGGCCAAGGCCCAAGCGGAGGCTGTGGCCGCGGCGATGGCGGAGGGGGCCTTGCTCGTCACCCCTCTGCACGTCGCGGCGCCTGAGGCCCCAGAGCCCCCGCCAGAGGAAGCCAGCGGCGATCAGCCGGGATTGGAGAGGGAGGACGACGTCGTCGTCCTGGAGAGGGAGGCGGCACCGGCCCCGCCGACTGGGGCGACCCAAGGCGGCCGGCCTAACTTGTCGCCTGCGCAATCGGCCGGGGGCGAGCCGGCCGCAAGGACGGATCTGGTGGTCCAGTCGCCCTTGCGCCAGCGCACGGGGAAGGCTGCATCGGAGCCGCAGAAGGCCGCGGGCTCCAGCTCGTCGGCCCAGGACATGGAGGCGGCCAGCGCCAGCTCGGGGTGGACGCCGGGTGGAGGGATGGCTGTGGTGAACGTGGCAGCGCAGGACGTCCGGAACCGACTTCAGTCCCAGGCTACGACGCTGAGGAAGTATAACGACGAGTTCCTTGCGACGCGGGCGGCCATTCGGGTTAGTCTTCTTATTTTTGCTTTTTTGATCTTGGTTTCTTCCATGGGGGCGCGCCAGCGCACCTACTGGGTGTAGTCCCCGAGTTCCGAGTCGGCTGCAGAGCAGGCGGCTTGGAACTTCCTAGTGGGCCTTGTTTTGCTATTCTTGTTCTCATTCGCTCCTCTGCCTGACTTGCAGGACTACCACAACCTCCGCGCGGCTGCCTTCAACTCCCAGGCTCGGGAGCTGACCCAGAAGACTGCTGACCTATCTGAGAGCCGGTAAGTGCTTCGTCTTTTATCTCACGTGGGGGCGCGTCAGCGCACCCACTGGGTGTAGTCCCCGAGATTCGGGCCGACTGCTGAGCAGTCGAGTCGGATCTTCCTTGACGACTTCTCCCTTATTGCTTCTTTCTTTTCTGCCATCCCTGCAGCGGCCAACGCCAGTCTGAGGGAACAGCTGGTCGGGGCTCAGGCCGCCCTCCGCGCTAAGGAGGCCGAGTTTGCTGCCTTGGCACAGGAGCGTGACCACCTGGCCAAGAGGTTGGCCGACCAAGAGAAGAGCCACAAGGCGGCCCTGAAGGCGGTGCAGGACAGCGAGGCCGCCCTCCAAGCCGAGTATGAGACAGAGGCGGCCAGCTGGGCCAAAGTGAAACAGACGCTGATCAACGGCTATGGCCAGATCGAAGACTTGGTTGACGGTAGGCCGCCTTCCTCTTCGTCCTTGCTTGCCGCTTGCCGTTTTAGCTCATTTTCTGACTTGGTGTTTTTCTCTTCTTTCTCTTTCATCTTTGCGCAGAGTACTTCCCTGGCTACTCTACCGCCGCGAACCAGGTCGTCGAGGCCCACCGCGAGGCACGGAGGCAGGTTGGCACCGAGATTGCGCCAAACGCTCGCCGGTCGCTGGAGGAGCAGCTCTTGGCGATTCAAGCCCGCCTTCAGCCGGCTCACCGCATGCTCCGCCGGCTTCAGCGTGTAGGGGCGCAAGTGTTAGCCGCCCTCTGGCCTGGTGAGGTGATTCCCCGCACCCCCAGTCGGACTGCCGACTGGCTGGAGGTGGCGGTCGGCCGCTTCGAGGCCTGGAAGGCTTCGGCGGCTCGGTCCGGCGCCAGGCGGGCGCTGGAGTTCGCCAAGGCCTGGTATCCCGAGCTGAGTCTGGACCAGCTGGCCACCTGGCGGCAGGAGGCCGACACAGAGCTGGAGCCGGCGCGGTCGGCTATCATCCAGCGGGCTTCGGCGATCGCCGACTACACCGACACCAGCTTCTTCGCTCCTGAGGTGGACGACAATGGTGTTGCCTAGCCGGAGGAGTGGTTTGGGCTGAACCCGGCAGACGGCAAGGACTCGGCGGAGGAGATCCACTCCAGCGACGAGGGCGAGGAGGAGGAGGAGGGTGAAGACGTCGGGCCAGATGGTGGAGCGGCCGGTCAGCCTCAGCTTGACCGTGCCTCCAGCAACAAGGCGCGCGCGGGTGCAGCGCCTGCAGCCGGCGATGATCAAGCCGAGACCCGCCATCCGGCCACTCCTCCAGCCGGTGGCACCATCTCCACCGACCAACCCGGCTCCCACACTGCGCCCTTAGTCTAGTTTGCTGCCTCTATTTTCCTGTTTTACCACTCTTGGAACAGTATTTTGTTAAGTTTGCACAATTCCACCTGCTGGGGGTGTATTCGAACAATATCGACTGCCGGCCTATTGGGGGTCTTATGTGTAAATATAATTATGCATGCGTTTGGCTTTCCCTTGTTCTTTGCTTTTCATCCTTTGGCTGTTTCCTTTGCCGCCCTCCCTTGGTTTCCGCCTTCCCAGTCCGACAGTTGCTCTGCAATCTGTGGCTGGAGAAGTGCTTGGCCAGTTGGGAGGGCAAGTACTCTAGCTTTGTTGGATTTTAGCGAAGTGACTGGGAGGCCGGCCAGCCGGCTGTTTTGACAGCCGGTAGGCGTGGTTGGAGGCCGTCTTTGTGTTATATAAGTTCGTTAGTCCTTAGCTATTTTTCGTGTGGGCATCCTTTCCTGCTTTTGGCTCTTGCCAGTCGGACAGTCGGTTCTTCGAGCTGGGACTTTCAACAAGAGAGGGCTCGAGTGCCGGCACACTACTCGTCTGACTTCAGGTGGAACTTTTAATATAACTTAAGGCGGCCAGTCCCCGGGCCGACTAGTCGAACCCGGTGCCAGACATAAAATCAAATGTAATAATACATTCATGAATATGACACTCGTCATTCATAGATAAAGGAGGGCAGTCCCCGAGTGCTCCTCAGGGGGCCCGTTGTTTCGTACTTAATACAAAAAGGTAGCATGATACATACTGCTTTCAACTGTAAAATCTTCTCAGGAGGTTCGCGTTCCATGGTCGCTCCGACTCCTTGTCGGAATCATCCCTCTTGCGTGCTCTTGGTTTTTGTGCGTCGATCAGGTAGTAGGAGTCATTGCCTAGTGCTTTGCTGATGACGAAAGGGCCTTCCCAAGGGGCCGAGAGCTAGTGCTGGCCGGCTGTTCGCTGGATCAGCCGAAGCACAAGGTCGCCCTCTTGGAAAGATCTTGGCTTGACCTTTCGGTTGTGGTAACGGCGCAAACCCTGCTGGTAGATGGCGGACCGGCTGAGTGCTAACAGCCGGCCTTCTTCCAGCAGGTCGACGCTGTCTTCTCGCGCTTCCTTGGCCTCCACCTCCGTGTACATGGTGACCCGAGGCGAGTCGAACTCGATGTCAGTTGGGATGACAGCCTCGGCACCATATACAAGGAAGAACGGAGTGAAGCCGGTTGACTTGTTTGGGGTAGTACGCAGACTCCAGAGGACAGCCGGCAGCTCATCGAGCCAGCAGTCGGCCGATCGCTCCAGTGGTACGACCCGTCAGGGCTTGATGCCGGAGAGGATGAGTCCATTTGCTCGCTCGACCTGGCCGTTTGACTGCGGGTGGGCAACGGACGCTAAGTCCAGTCGAATGCCCTGCGTCGCGCAGAAACGTGCCAGTGCTCCTTTGGCAAAGTTTGTGCCGTTGTCGGTGATGATGCTGTGCGGCACGCTGTACCGAGTAGTGATGTTAGCAATGAATGTCATGGCAGTCGGCCCGTTCAGCTTCTTGATCGGCTTCGCTTCGATCCACTTGGTAAATTTGTCCACGGCGACAAGCAGATGTGTCAAGCCGCCGCGGGCTCTCTTGAATGGGCCCACCATGTCCAGCCCCCAGACGGCAAAGGGCCAGGTGAGGGGGATGGTCTTGAGTGCGGAAGCTGGCAGGTGTTGCTTGGAACTGAAGCCTTGGCATCCTTTGCAGCTTTTGACTATCTCTTTGGCATCTTCCAAAGCAGTCGGCCAAAAGAAACCATGGCGGAAAGCTTTGGCCACAAGTGATCTTGAGGCTGCGTGGTGGCCGCATTCGCCTTGGTGGATATCCTTGAAAATTGCCACACCTTTCTCTGGCTCGACGCAGCGCTGGAAGACTCCAGTGACGCTGCGCTTGACAAGTTCTCTGTTTATTATTGCATATGCTCCGGCTCCGCGTTGCACTAGTCTTGCCGAGGTCTCATCAGTCGGCAGCTCTTTGTTGACTAGGAAGTTGAGGATGGGTTGGGCCCATGATGGAGCTGTGACTTCTTCTACTGTCAGTACGGCCATTGTGACTCGGGTGGGCGGGTTGGATGGTGGAGAGTTGGAGTCGGCCACCTCTTCTTGTGTCGCTGCGGTCCCCGGGCCGACTGCTGTAGTCCCCGGGCCGGGTTCTGAAGTCCCCGAGCCGGGTGCGACTATGGCAGTCTTCGGGTTGCTTGTCAAAGTCCCCGAGCCGCCTGCTGGGTTCCTCCAGTCAGATCCGGCTGCATCGGGGGCGGGTGGTACGAAGATAGAGTCCGACTCTGGACACGGCTTGATAGATGGTTTAAGGAGGCGCTGGAGAGAGACACCGGTTGGTATAGCCTGTCGGGTGGAGCCGATCTGTGCCAGGGCATCTGCTTGGTCGTTGTCGGCCCGTGGCACGTGAAGGAACTCGCACCCTTCGAAGTACCCACTGATCTGCTGGACAAGGAATCGATAGCTCGCCATGTTTGCATCCTTGGCGTCCCAGTCGCCAGATGACTGCTGGATCAGCAAGTCTGAGTCGCCATAACACGGGATCTGGCGTATGCCGAGCTCTTTGGCTAGCCGGAGCCCGTGTATGAGCGCCTCATACTCGGCCACGTTGTTGGACGCGGCAAAGTGGATTTGCAGCGTGTATCTGAGCTTGTCGCCTTTGGGAGAGGTGAGGACAATGTCGGCTCCCAAGCCGGTGCGCATTTTGGACCCGTCGAAGTGCATCCGCCAATGAGTAGAGTCGGGAGCCGGCGGTAGGTACTGGGTCTCGGCCCAGTCGACGAGGAAGTCGGCCAATGCTTGGGACTTGATGGCGGTGCGGGGCTGGTAGAAGATTGTGTAAGGCGCCAGCGCAATGGCCCATTTACCAGCCCGGCCGGATGCATCCCGGCTTCCTATGATCTCGGCAAGCGGGGCGGTGCACACAACCGTGATGGGATGCTCTTGAAAGTAGGGCTTCAGTTTCTTGGCGGCGAAGTATACTCCATAGCACATCTTTTGGTAGTGTGGGTAGTTTTGCTTTGAGCTGGATAGTACTTCGCTTAGATAATATACCGGCCTCTGGACTAGCTGGGCTCGGCCTTCTTCTGGGCCCTGGACCACGACGACTGTACTGACCACTCGGCTAGTTGCGGCAATGTAGAGGAGCATGGGTTCCTTCTCAGTCGGCGCCGCCAGGACAGGTGGAGTGGTCAGCATCTTCCTCAACTCATGGAAGGCTTGGTCTGCTTGGTCATTCCACTCGAAATGAGTGGATTTCTTCATGAGTCGGTACAGGGGGGGAGCCTTCTCTCCTAGCCGGCTGATAAAGCGGTTTAGGGAGGCCAGGCACCCGGTGAACTTCTGAACGTCCTGCAACTTGGTGGGAATCTCCATTCTCTCAATGGCCTTGATCTTCACAGGGTTGCAGTCAATGCCGCGTTCGGAGACCAGAAAGCCTAGAAGCTGGCCGGCTGGCACTCCGAACACGCATTTCTCAGGGTTGAGCTTGATCTGGAATCGGCGCAAGTTGGCAAATGTTTCTTTGAGGTCCTCCAGCAGGGTGCCGCGCTTCTTCGTCTTCACCACAATATCGTCTACGTAGACGTGGGCATTTCTGCCGAGTTGCTCGAGGAGGCATTTCTGCATGCAACGCTGAAAAGTGGCACCAGCATTCCTCAAGCCGAATGTCATAGTCAGGTAACAGAAAGCTCCGAATGGTGTGATGAAGGCGGTCTTCAGGCGGTCTGCCGGGTCCAACTTAATCTGGTGGCATCCTGAGTAGGCATCCAAAAAACTCAACAGCTCGCATCCGGCTGTGGAGTCTATTACTTGATCAATCCGTGGCAGAGCAAACGGATCTTTGGGGCAGGCCTTGTTGAGGCTAGTGTAGTCTATACACATACGCCATTTGTTATTCTTCTTCAACACCAAGACTGGGTTGGCAAGCCACTCTGGAAAAAACACTTCCATAATAAAGCCGGCGGCAAGGAGCCGGGCTATCTCTTCTCCTACGATTCTTCTCTTCTCTTCTGACAGTCGGCGGAGAGGCTGCTTGACCGGCTTCGCGTCGGCTCGGACGTGTAACTTGTGCTCGGCGAAATCCTTCGGAACACCCGGCATGTCCTTCGGGGACCATGCAAAGATATCCCGATTCTCACGGAGGAAGTCGACGAGCTCGCCCTCCTATTTACTGTCCAAGTTTGCACCGATGACTGCAAACCTCTCCGGGTTCTCCGGGTCGAGAGGTATCTTCTTCGTCTCCTTGGCCGGCTGGAAGGAGCCCTGCGCATCATTCTCCTTGGGGTTGGGGGACAAGGCCGGCTGCTTGCCGGCCATGGCCACAACTCGATCCAGCATCTTCTTCTCTTCTGCGACTACGAGGGACTCGGTCAGTCGGCTGCTAGCTGCAGCGCACTTGATGGACTTCTTGTAGTCGCCGGCCACAGTGATGATCCCCTTCGAGCTCGGCATCTTCATCTTCAGGTAGGCGTAGTGGGGCACAGCCATGAACTTGGCCAGAGCAGGTCGGCCAAGCAAGGCGTGGTAAGGGCTTTCCAGATCCACTACCTCAAACCAGATTGCTTCTCGGCGAAAGTGATCCTTGTCTCCGAAGAGGACATCCATCTTGATCTTGCCGATTGGGGAACAGGACAGGCCGGGTACGATGCCATGGAAAACGGTCCGGCTTGGCATGAGCTGCTTCGCCTTGAGGTTCAACTTCTCCATGGTGTCGCGGTACAGTATGTTGATACTGCTTCTGCCATCAATCAGAGCGCGGGAGAATCGGGCAGCCCGCCTCTCTGTTGCGACAGTGACATCCAGCACCAATGCGTAGGAGCCAGGGGACGGCGTCACCTCTGGGTGATCGGCCCGGCTCCAGTTGATAGGCCTTTCGGACCAATGCATGAACTCGGGGTTGCTAGAGGCGAGTGCGTTGACCTCTTGGTGCTGTCGGCGCCGGCTGCGCTTGTCTTCAACCTGGCTTGTGAAGACGACGTAGGCGGCGTGCTCATCAGGGAACTCATCTTGAATGGCTCCGACTGCTGGTCGAGCAGCCGGCTGCTGGGGGGCTGGAGGCGGCGGGCCGGGAGGCGGAGGCGGCACCAGCCCCTCGCCCTTGGAGATCCGTGTGAGCCAATGGCACTTTCGGGTCATGTGGTTGGACGGCTTCGCGCCGCTGTGGAACTTGCAGGGGGCATCGAGAGTCTGCTCGTAGGAGAAGGCCGGCTGCCAAGCCGGCCTGCTGCCCTTCTTCTTGGGAGCGGGCCGCTCTTCGGGCTGCTCGTCTTCGACTGTGGCCACCTGCCGACTGGTGGAAGGCGGAATTGGGGCCTTGCGCTTGTGGTCGTTTTGGTAGGGGCACCGATTGGAGTCGCCAGCCGGCGTCTTAGGAGCCGGAGCGAGCACCTTCCCAGAGGCGCCTACTCGGAGCTCGGTCTTAATCGAGGAGTCGGCTGTGGCGTACTTGTCTGCAATGACCAGCAGCTCGTCAAGGGTAGCCGGCTCGTCGTAGAGGAGTCGGTGCTTGAGGAGGGTGCCCTCTCGGCACCCGGCGGTGAAGTATTCGATGGCTTGAACCTCGTGCACCCCCTCGCAGGAGTTGCGGAGCTCGGCCCACTGCGTGAGGTAGTCGCGGGTCAACTCGTTGGGCCCTTGGACGCATAGGGAGAGCTAGCGGGGCTTGGGAGGCCGCTTGTACGTGCTGGTGAAGTTGCGAACACAGACTTCTGTGAAGTCCAGCCAGCTGTTGACGCTGTAGGGCTTGAGGCGGTTGAGCCAGGTGCGTGCCATTCCTTGCAGCATGAGAGGGACGTACTTCACGGCTATGCGCCTATTGCCGCTCGCTATGCTGACAGCGGTGGAGTAGTCGATGAGCCAATCTTCCGGATTCACAGAGCCGTTGTACTTGGGCGTGTCTCTGGGGAGCGAAAACCCTTTGGGGAAGGGCTCGTCGCGGATGCGGGGGCCAAAGCATGGCGGGCCGACATCGTCTTCTTCTTCTAGCGCCAGGGATCGAGCTAGGTGGTCGATCCGGTGGCGGGCGTCGTTCTCGCCGACTCCTTCGCGGCGGCCTTGTCGGCCACCGAGAGTCAGATGTGTGACTGGTGGCGGGGTGGGATTCCTCTCCCCTCGAGGCGGGGGAGGAGGCGGATTGCCTTGGCGCTCCACTGCTCGAGGGCGGCCTTCCGCGTCGCGCTCGATGGTGATCCGAGTCCGGCTGCGGCTAGCAGCCGGCTCCTTGTCTTTCCGCGCGCGGGCGCCGCTCGCAGTCGGCGCCCGGGATGTCGCGGCGTGCTCTCGGCGTGGGGGAGGACTCTCAGCGCGGGCGCCGGCTTCATGCCGTTCTGCGGCCGCGTCGATCAGCTGCTGGATGCGCCTTGTCATGTAGGGGAGCTCATCAGCCCCCAGCCCATTTAGCTCTTCAGCGGCCGCTTGAGCGGCTCGCAGATTCTCGAGCGGTGTGGCGTAGACGGGGCGGTCTGCCCCCAGCATGCTGGCGATGGCCGCGCCGCGCTTCTTGACGAGGCCGGCTCGGCTCGGCCCGCCATGAGGCGGCGTACCGAAGGCGGCGCGGTCGACTTCGCGCTGGTGGGCCTCGGTGAGGCGTCTCATGGAGGCTATCTCCTGGCCCTCCGCGATAAGGGCCAGGCGGCGTGCCTCCAGGTTCTCGGCATCGGCGTCGGCCGGGATGGGGACGGACAAGTCATGCATCGCCGCTTGCAGGGCGTCGTGAGCGTTCTCGCCCGAGTCGGCGACGTGGCTGATGACCAGCACCTCAGTGACAGCGCTGCTGCCGCTGTCAGCTCGAGGGAGAGGGTCGTTGAAGACCACCACGTCAGAGGGGTAGGCGTCGAGCGATGCCGTGTCGGAGTCGACAAGCATCGGGTCGGTGGAGCCGACCGACTCCAAGTCTACAGCAAGCTCGCTGGAGATGTGAAGTTAGTCGAGGAGGCTGATGAGGTGACTCTCGAGGTAGTTCGTGCCCGCGTCGGACGCGGACTCGTCGGAGATGCGAGTCTCGCCAAGAAGATCGGCGAGGCAGCTCGCCGCGCAGGCGTCGTCAACGCCTTGCAACGCGTCGGGGCAAGCGCCATCGGGCGCAGCGGGCTGGCTGCGCTCGCGGGGGAGGAAAAGGGTTCCCGTCCAGAACAGGTCTCCGGACGACGGTGCACCTGGCCCCACGGTGGGCGCCAAATGTCGGGTGGTAGGTGCGACATATGCCAACGGGTGGCTTATCATTGTGGGAGCCAGTAAGACGTCGCCGGTGCCTGGAAACGGGATGAGGCGAAGACATGCACGCCGGCAAATCTTACCCAGGTTCGGGGCTCTCCGTGGAGATAACACCCCAAGTCCTGCTCTGCGGGGTCTCCGCATGATCACTAGATCGATACAAGTAGCTACAAGTGCTCCTTGAGCTGTCTGGATAGAAGAAGAAGAAGGGCAAGGCTAGCTCTCCTCTTCTCTCTATGTGGTGTGTGAAACTCTATGAGATCAACCCTTTGCATGGGTGTCCCGGGGGTTTATATAGGCCTACCCCTCAGGGGTACAATGGTAATCCGGCTGGGCGCGGGTCCCAGCCATCAGTGTCTATGCTCGCCGGCTTCTCCGCCGATCATTGGGGCCCGCCGGCTGCCGGCTTCTTGGCCGGCACGCCGGCCCCACCGCTTGGCGGCTTTGTCGGCGGCTGGTTACTGTTGCCTCGCCTCTGATGACGAGGGCTTTGTCGAGGTAAGCGTGGCTACAGTGTCGCCGCCTTGCAAGCTCTCACTGTAGCCTTACCTCGTCTTGTCTCCTTAATGGGGCGCATGCTTGGAGGGAGGGAGGTAGCCGGCTATTGGGAGCCGGCCACATCCCTGACCGACTAGAGGAGGCCGGGCCGTCTTCAGATGTCTCTCTGGCAAAGGGGCCCGCCGCCCACAGGCCATACTGGCACCTGTCGTGGGTGACATCGAGGCCAACATGGCTACAGTGCCGCGCCGGACGGGGGATGGCTGGCCCGTACGGCGCCCTGTGGCCATACCTGTTCCGGGATTCGGGGGTAGTGGGCTGTACTGCGGCCACGCCCCATCCTATCACCGTTATGTGGGTACAGTCTTTGTGGGTGCAGTCTTGGCCGGTTTCTGGGAGCTGACTTTCTTCATGGCCGGCTTCCGGGAGTCGGCTTTCTTCATGGCCGGCTTCTGGGAGTCGGTCCTCTTGGGGCCGGCTCCCTGGAGTTGGCTATCTCGTATCTTTCTTGGGGGAGGTTTCTGAGACTGGGTCGCCTTCTGGGAGTCGGCCCAGGGGATAGCCGACCGGGGGAAGGCGGCCCTATGCTTTGTATGCTTGAAGGCTTGAATGGCCTGGTAATTTTTCGAAGTGCCAGGGGGAGTCGGTTAGGCTACCCGTGGCCATTTACTCCGACACCTTTGTATCTGAATTTGCTTCTGTCCAAATATTCTCTGAAAGTGTGATTATTTTCTGACAGGGTGATGATCCGTTCTGGAACAAGAAACCATCACAAGACAAACCGGCGAAGCCGCAAGACAAACCGGTCAAGCCAGTTCATCCAAAAACCAAGGTTGTTAAGAAACCTGCCAAAAGAAGGACCACCGCATCCTCCGATCTACCAGCTGATGACGATGTGCGTAATCCGGAAACAGAGGTAGAACTTGACTCTCTTGGTTCATTTTTCGTACATCTCATTGACAATGATTATTATCAGGACGACGCTGAAGGCAGTCACGCTGAGGACGTAGAGGTAACCATTCTTTCCTCCGATTCAGATCCTCTGCCAACATCAAAAATCCGTCAAGCAAACCAGAAAGTAAAATTTTCTCACCCTTTTGCTTACTTGGACCCAAACTTTCTTTTGAAGACGCAGCAACACGAAGCTCGCCGTACAACCCGGCACAGCGGCCAGGTAGTTACCTCCGTCGGTTTACCGAACAGTCCGGTACGGAAACGCCGATCAGAGGTCTCTTATCCCATTGATACTTCATGCCCAAAAGTAGGTTGTTTTCGCCAGCCTCTTAACCCGTCTGATTCAAATTATTAGGGTACTTCTCACTCATCCTCTGGCGAGTCATCGTCCACACAGCTTCCACCCCTCAAAACAGTTCCTGGGTGAGCTATGCACATGTCTTTATTCTTGATGTGTTATCTTTACATAATGTACTTGATCCTTATGGCTATCTTTTCTCAGCGCCAGGCCAAGACCCAGCAAGAAAGCTCGGTTAAACAAACCGGCTGACGATAATGCAGCTGCTGAACCAGAGACAACTCCAGATCTGGAGGAAACCGACACTGACGCCATGCTTCACGATCCGCCGCTTCAAGACCATGATTTCCTTGCTGAACAAGTGCAAGTTGACACTACAAGCCATGCAGACCGGCCAACCAGCCCTGTCCGAACTGATGACAAACTGGTCAGTCCAGCTAAGGACACTGATAAACCACCGACTCCAGTGAGGGCTGCTGATGACCAAGATGATGATATTATGATTACTGGCACTGGCCACACTACTCCTGGCAACCCTGTCGCTTTGTCAAAGCATACTGCCAAGGACGACCTCTCTGCTATCGGCAAAGGCAAATGGAATGCCGATTTATCAAGCTACGCCCATCTCAATGCTCAAGACATTCACTCTGGCTTCTTGAACCGTCTGTATACCAGCCGTGATTATGAAGCTAGTTTGGTAAACTTGATGAAGGAGCGATATGAGGTAACTACCATTTTTCTCTTTTGTCCAATTGCAGTTTATCAATTCCTAGTAGCCCCCAAGTGACGGTTTATGATACCGATCTAAACCGGGACTTTTGTCATAACTTATCCTTGCATATTTAGCCTCCAGGGACCGGATTACCTCTTTCAGATGAACCGGTTTCTTTAAAATTTGCCATACTGCTCTTTCACCGGTATAGCCCCCAAGGGCCGGTTTAACTTGATAAAGATGAACCGGGACTGTAGAAGAACTCCCATACAAACAGGTTTTTGAGCAAACACACATTAGCCCCCAAGTGCCAAGATTAGTACTTTTATTGTGCTTGGGACTTGTAGAAATTTCTGATCAAGAGCAAACAGGCATTAGCCCCCATGTATCAAGGGCATAACTTGTTATGGGCTTGGTACTTCAAATATGTAATGTTAACTCATTATACATCTGTCCCTTTACAGGCGGAGCTGAGCAAGAAGGAACGCCAAACCGCTGATCTGCAAGAGAACATCAAAACCCAGCAAGCTGAAGCCTCCAAAGCGAAGGAAGAGTTGACCCGCGCTCTAGGTGCTATGGAGAAACTGAAAGAGGGCTTCAATAAAGAGCAGGCGGATTGGGAGACTGAAAAAGCCGCTTTGATAAAAAGGGCTGAAAACGCAGAAGCCGCTGTTAAACCGGTGTTTGACGAGCTGACTAGTGTAAAGCGGCAAGTGCATGCTATGACCGCTGCTGTGTTTGGTAAGCATCCTTCCTTTATGCTTTCAACATATCCTCCCATGCGTTGCCGGTTTACTGATGTTTGTAATGATATAGGAACTCGCATTAGCCATCTGGGCTCTGATGTACAGAAGAAGTTGAAAGCTGCCTACACGCTGATAGAGCAACTGTATACCGGCGCACAACGGATTATCTGCATCGCTTCTCACAATAAGCCACCCCCGACATTGATCAAGGATACCTTAGACAGGCTATCTATGCTGCCTGCCCGGATAGAAGAGCTGAAGAGGTCCGCTTCAAGGGCTGGCGCTCTGACCGCACTAACCCGGGCAAAAGCATGGGTGCCTGATCTTGATCCGACGAACGTGGCTAAAGGCTACCCAACCTTAAAAGAAGACGGATCAGAGTTCGGCACTGATGATCTCCGCGCCATAAACCGGGAAGTACGTCCACTTGCTTGTCAACTTGCTGAAGAGGCTGATCTTTCATTTTACCAGGTGAGCTATGATACCAATAACAAGCGGGTTGCTGCACCAACTCCTGAGGCTCAAAACCTGATCCCTCCAATCCGTAAGCACACTTATGCCCCTGATATTGAACCGTCCACCCTTATAAGCGACGAAGCTGTGTTCCAAGATTTAACTAGGATCGACTGGACAACTATTGACTTCCAGCCGCAGGGTAGAGATGAAGAAGATGAACCGGCGCAAGATGATCTGCAACCATCAGGTCAAGCTGCTCAGCGATCATAACTCGGGGGCCGGTTTAATCTTCCATACTGCAATGTTTATGGAGAAACAATTATTCCTTTGGGCACTGAAACGCCTTGTAATAGGCTAGTTAAAACACTTGGTCTGTTATGCCTTCGTGCATATTTATCTGCAACTGATGCGTGTTAATCCGCCATGCTTGAGATATGATGTTCATAATCCATGGCTATTTATTCAAGTTGTTCATGTAGATAAAAAGCTTAAAGCGCCCTGGCGGTTTACCACCGGGCGGGTCATGATACCCAACTATATATATGACCAAGGTTTATAACCAAGGTTGTAAAAGATAACCAAATATGGAAATATATGATACCTGTGACCTTTAGGCATAGTGTTGGCTGACCAACCTTGTAATGAGGGTAATAACCCTAATCCGGAGTAAAAGTATCTCCTGTTACATAATGCCGGTTTACAATAAAACCGTTCCGGGTTGTAATAAACACCGGTTTATTCCATACTGGTGACTATGAGTCAAAACCAGACCGGGCTGATAGTCTCCGGATTATAACTTGGTCATGTACTCACAACTTGTAGTTGACAGCCTAACCGGGTCGATAAACACCGATTTGAAAACATCACAAATCTTAGCAAAAGAAAAAGAAACTTAGCAAAAGGCAAATAAAACCATTGTAGTCAAGGCTTTTCACGGGATGCCAGGCCCCAAATTTGATCAAGAGGTGTTGCTATGGTTCGGGTTCGACCAAGCCCCCAAGTGATGCTGTGGCATTACGCCGATCAAGAGCTGTTGCTATGGTTCGAGTTCGACCAAGCCCCCAAGTGATGCTGTTACATTACGCCGATCAAGAGGCGTAGCTATGGTTCAGGTTCGACCAAGCCCCCAAGTGATGTCGTGGCATTACGCCGATCAAGAGGCATAGCTATGGTTTGGATACGACCAAGCCCCAAGTGATGCTGTGGCATTGCGCCGATCAAGAGGCGTAGCTATGGTTCGGATACGACCAAGCCCCCAGTGATGCTATGGCATCGCGTCGATCAAGAGGCGTAGCTATGGTTCGGATATGACCAAGCCCCCAAGTGGTCTAATATCAAGCTTTGAGAAGCTAAATCAAGGGGTAAACCGAACGCTGCTTTGTAAGCTCCATGTAACCACACATGATGTAAAAAAACAACAGATACCCCGCTTTAGCTGAGGTTCCGGTTTATTATATTGATCATAATATATACAATGTCATAATATGTACATAAGCAGAGCCTCTAGCTCATGTATAGTAGGGCCGAAGATGAGCAATATTCCACGGCCGGTTGGTCTCCTCCTCTGATTTACGTGAGTCTTTGCGCTCTCGAACATCGATTAGGTAGTATGACCCATTGTGCAGATCCATGCTGACCACAAAAGGTCCTTCCCAAGGGGGGATAGCTTGTGCATATTCGTCTGATCCTGGATGAGTCGAAGCACCAAATCTCCTTCTTGAAAGGTTCTGGTTCTAACCCGGCGGCTATGATAACGACGCAGATCTTGCTGATAAATCGCCGAACGGGCTACCGCCATGTCACGCTCCTCATCTAACAGGTCAAGAGCTTCCTTCCGTGCCTTCTCGTTGTCCGCTTCAACATATGTCGCTACACGAGGCGAGTCATGACGGATGTCACTAGGAAGAACCGCTTCCGCTCCATAAACCATGAAGACGGCATGTAGCCTGTCGATCTGTTGGGTGTGGTATTGATGCTCCATAACACTGAAGGTAACTCCTCAACCCAACAACCCGGCGTCCGTTGCAAAGGAACCATAAGCCGGGGTTTGATGCCTCTCAAGATTTCTTGATTGGCCCTCTCTGCTTGACCATTGGACTGGGGGTGAGCCACTGATGACACGTCAAGCCAGATGTGCTCACGTTGACAGAACTCCTTCATGGCACCCTTCGACATATTGGTACCATTATCTGTTATAATGCTGTATGGAAAGCCAAACCGGAAGATCACCTTTTTGATGAATTGAACCGCCGTGTCTGCGTCACACTTACTAACTGGCTCTGCCTCCACCCACTTCGTGAACTTATCAACCGACACCAAAAGGTGGGTATTCTTGTCCTTGGACCTCTTGAAAGGCCCAACCATATCTGGCCCCCAAGTTGCAAACGGCCAGGTGATTGGAATCATCCTCAATTCTTGAGCTGGTACATGAGCGCGCCGTGAGAATTTCTGACAACCATCACATCTTTTGACCAAGTCCTCGGCATCAGCATGAGCTGTCAACCAATAGAAACTGCGACGAAACGCCTTGGCCACCAAAGATTTTGAACCGGCGTGGTGACCACAATCTCCTTCGTGGATCTCACGCAAAATTTCACGGCCTTCCTCAGGAGACACACAGCGTTGAAACGCCCCTGTCACACTGCAATGATGTAACTCTCCATTGATAATAGTCATGGACTTGGACCGCCGGGTTATCTTCCTGGCCAAAGTTTCATCCTCTGGTAACTCGCCCCAGTTTATATACGCCAGATATGGAACCGTCCAATCCGGGATGACATGAAGAGCCGCCACCAACTGAGCCTCCAGATCAGGAACAGCCAAATCCTCTTCACCAGGGAGTTTGACGGACGGATTATGCAAAACATCTAGGAAGACATTAGGTGGAACCGGTTTACGTTGGGAACCCAGGCGGCTTAAAGCGTCTGCCGCTTCATTCTTCTGCCGGTCCACATGATCCACCTGATAACCTTTAAAGTGACCTGCAACAATGTCCACCTCACGACGATATGCTGCCATTAGTGGGTCCTTGGAATCCCAAGTGCCGGACACTTGTTGAGCCACCAGATCCGAGTCACCAAAGCACTTAACTCGGCTGAGATTCATCTCCTTACCCATCCGAAGACCATGGAGTAAGGCCTCATATTCAGCTGCATTGTTAGTGCAAGGGAACATTAAATGGAGAACATAACAAAACTTATCACCTCGTGGGGAAGTTAATATGACTCCAGCCCCCGAGCCCTCCAATTGCCTAGACCCATCAAAATGAATAGTCCAATAAGTGTGATCCGGCTTCTCTTCTGGCGCTTGTAATTCTGTCCAATCATTGATGAAATCCACAAGTGCCTGAGATTTTATCACCGTTCGGGGTATGTATTTCAACCCGTGAGGCCCGAGCTCGATATCCCACTTAGCAATCCGACCAGTTGCCTCCCTGTTCTGGATTATATCCCCCAAAGGAGCAGAGCTGACCACCGTGATGGGATGACCTTGGAAATACTGCTTAAGCTTCCAGCTTGCCATGAAAACCCCATACACCAATTTTTGCCAATGCGGGTACCTCTATTTGGACTCAATGAGTACCTCACTAATATAGTAAACTGGCCGCTGAACCAGGTATTCCTTTCCTGCCTCCTTGCGGTCCACCACAATAGCCACACTGACAGCTCGAGCATTAGCTGCCACATATAGCAACAATGGTTCTTTATCCACTGGAGCAGCGAGAACCGGCGGATTAGCTAGCTGCCACTTTAAGTCCTCAAATGCTTCATTAGCGGCGTCACTCCAGACGAAATTATCTGTTTTCTTCAGCATCTGATACAAAGGGATGGCCTTCTCGCCAAGGCGACTGACAAACCGGCTCAACGCGGCAATCCAGCCTGCCAGGCGTTGAACATCATTGATACACTTTGGTTTAGCCAAGGAGGTGATGGCCTTGATCTTTTCCGGATTAGCTTCAATGCCCCTGTTAGACACCAAAAAGCCCAAGAGCTTGCCTGCTGGTACACCAAAGACACACTTGGCCGGATTAAGCATCATTTTATAAACCCGCAGGTTATCAAAGGTTTCCTTGAAGTTATCAATCAATGTCTCCTTCTTCCTTGATTTTACCACAATATCATCCACATAGGCATGAACATTGCAGCCGATCTGTTTATGAAGACAATTCTGCACACACCGTTGATAAGTCGTCTGTGCACTCTTGAGCCCAAAGGGCATGGGCACATAGCAGAAGGCTCCAAAGGGAGTTATGAAGGCTTTCTTCTCCTGGTCCTTAACTGCCATTTTGATCTGATGATAACCAGAATATGCATCCAAAAAACTTAAACGCTCACAACCCGCCGTAGCATCAATAATTTGATCAATACGGGGGAGGGCAAAAGGATCTGCTGGACAAGCTTTGTTGAGATCTGTGTAGTCCACACACATACGCCAAGTGCCATTCTTCTTGAGGACCAGCACCGGATTAGCCAACCACTCAGGATGGAATACTTCAACGACAAATCCAGCCGCCAAGAGCCTGGCTACTTCTTCTCCAATAGCTTTGCGTCTTTCTTCATTGAACCGGCGGAGAAACTGCTTGACCGGTTTATACTTGGGATCAACATTGAGGGTGTGCTCAGCGAGTTCTCTCGGTACACCTGGCATGTCAGAAGGCTTCCATGCAAAGATGTCCCGATTCTCACGGATGAACTCAATGAGCGCGCTTTCCTATTTCGGATCCAAGTTAGCGCTGATGCTAAACTGCTTGGACGAATTGCCAGGCACGAAGTCGACAAGCTTAGTCTCATCAGCTGATTTAAACTTCAGGGCCGGATCATGCTCGGTAGTTGGTTTCTTCAACGAAGTCATATCCGCCGGATCAACATTGTCCTTATAGAACTTCAACTCTTCTGTTGCACAAACCGACTCAGCATAAGCCGCACCACCTTCTTCACACTCCAGAGCAATCTTGCGGTTCCCATGCACGGTTATAGTTCCCTTGTGACCCAGCATCTTGAGCTGCAGATAGACATAACAAGGTCGTGCCATAAACTTAGCATAAGCTGGCCGTCCAAATAGGGCATGATACGGGCTTATGATTTTCACCACTTCAAAGGTCAAGGTTTCTGATCTCGAGTCATGCTCATCTCCAAAAGCCACCTCTAGAGCTATCTTACCAATAGGATATGCCGACTTACCAGGCACCACACCATGGAACACCGTATTGGACGGTTTAAGATTTTTATCTATTAGCCCCATGCGACGGGAAGTTTCATAATAAAGGATATTGATACTACTCCCTCCATCCATGAGTACCTTAGTGAACTTATAACCTCCCACCTGAGGTGCCACCACCAGAGCCAGATGACCCGGATTGTCAACCCGGGGTGGATGATCTTCTCTACTCCACACAATGGGCTGCTCGGACCAGCGCAAATAACGGGGCACCGCCGGTTCAACGGCATTCACCACCCTTTTATGAAGCTTCTGATCGCGCTTGTCCAAGCTAGTGGTGAGGACATGATAATGTCCGCTATTCAACTGCTTCGGGTTGCTCTGGTAACCCGACTGCTGCTACTGCTGCTGATTGCCCTGATGATTATAGCCACCTTGGTTACCTTGATTACTTTGATTGTTATGTCCACCCTGATTGCCATGGAATCCTAAACCGGAATTTCCTTCTCCATAACCCGGCCCATGAGAGCCAGAGCCCGAACCGCCTCCTGATCCATGATCATACCGGAAAGAATCAGAATTTTTAACTCTTGCATGATATAACAATCTTTCTAGAGGTGCGTGGACGGTTCCTCCTTCGTTCCATGCTTTGGACAGGGCTAGTTCAACAGATACGACAAACGGTCCGGATTAGGATTTGGCATTCCACTGGGCCGGGGCAGTTTACCCTTACGCCGCTGGCCCTTGTCGTGTGTATTAGTGTTAGCCACAAAGTCTAAACCGTGGTCCGCTTTAAACTTGTCACCGTTCCCATGACCCGCCGGGTTGGGGTGCTGCCCCTTGGTGTTGCCGCTCTTCTTTCCCTTCCCTGTCTTATCATCATCAGACTCGGGATCCTTGGTACTATCAGAGTCAGCATACTTCACCAGTGCAGCCATGAGGGTTCCCATGTCATTACAATGACGTTTGAGCTATCCCAACTTCAACTTCAGGGGTTCAAACCGGCAATTGCCTTCCAATGTTAAAACTGCGGTGTCAGCGTTGATGCGGTCTGATGAATGCAAAATCTCCGAAACCCGGCGCACCCAATGGGTTGTTGACTCTCCCTCCTCCTGGACACAGGCAGCTAAGTCCACAATTGACATGGGCTGCTTGCATGTATCCTTGAAATTCTAAATAAACCGGGCTCTCAACTCGGCCCATGACCTGATAGAATTAGCCGGTAAGCTCTTTAGCCAAGTGCGGGTCATTCCTTCTAGCATCATGGTGAGGTACTTCGCACATGCCGCATCATCCACGTCCAGCATCTCCATGGCCATCTCATAGCTTTCGACCCATGTTTCAGGGGATAAATCGGCGGTGTAATTCAGCACCTTGCGCGGGCCCTTGAAATCCTTGGGCAGGCGCACATTGCGCAATGCTGGGACAAGACATGGCACTCCCAAGGAACTAGAGGTAACTCCTGGTTCCACCGATGTGGTTGGACGAACCGGAGTAAGCTGATGGGCTTCATGCTGCGCCGCTAACTCGGCCTCTCTGCGTGCCCGAGCCTGGTCCACCACCTCCTGAGCATCACCAGCACCACCCGCCGGGTTATGGCCACGGGGCGGATCACGGTTCCGCGCATTGCTTGATACTGCCGGTTCATCCATACACCTGCTGTAACTCCGGCTTGGACGGGGAGTGGAATGAATCTGATCGTGACTATGTGAATAAGCCTCCTGTTGAACCAAAGCTGTCTGAAGAAGCTCCTTAACCCGACGCGTCTCGACCGCTGCTGGAGAATCGCCTTCGATCGGGATGGCCGCCAGCCGTGAAGCGGCAGCGACAATTTTGTCCGTCGGGTTAGAATAATGACCGGGTGGCGTGGGGACATGTGGTGCCACAATGTTGTTCTGACGAGGCGGATCCATCAAGCGTGGCTGAACCGGCGCCCCTGCCCCCGGTGCCTCCGCCCGGTTTACCACCGGCGGATTACTGGTCCCTGCTCCTGGGGTGTTAAAGAGATTTCTAGCGTCATAAACCAGTGGCAAGCGAGATCGGTGCCTCCTCTTCAGGACTTCGCTCGACGCACTCTGATCGAGCATAATCCGGTAAGCTTGTGCATCCAAAGCGGCCCGCTCCGCGGCTATCCTGGTACCCTCAGCTGCTTAGTCGGCTTTGGCCCGGGTGATCTGATCTTTCACTTTCGCATTTTCCGCATTGTGTGCATCCTGATCTGCCGGGTTAACCTCCGCCATCAGTGTTGCCAACACGTCAAACAAATCAGATAGAACCTGAGCTGGTGGTCGCACGGGGCCTCCTGCCCCAGCCGTTGCCGCCGCTGCTGATCCGGAAATCATCACCGCTGCGGTCGAAGAGTGGAGTGCTGGTTGCGTGCCGGCCATGAAGATCGCCACCCGGTTTGGCAGATCAAAGGGGTCCGGAATACTGTCGCCATCGGAACAGCCCCCAATCCGGCCATCTTGTAACTGATATAACGACTCGGTCTCTCCGGTCGATGACTCGTCGCCGGAATAAACGACGGTCTCTCCACCAGATTCCGATCTATCCTCAGATTCCCCTCCATGGATAACTCCCACGAAGGCACGCTTCATGACAGGCTTGACCCGGGCAGATCTCGCACGCTGAGCCGTTTCGATGAGGTCGGTGCAGATGTCCGGCTCAGGGCCCGGTTCGCCGATCTTGCCAATGAAAACGTGTATGCCACCAAAGGGGACCCGGTACCTGTACTCAATTGAGCCGGCCTCGGGGCCCCAACCTGCATCGTCGATGTAGAGCTTGCCGTGATGACTCTTGGTCATCCGGCCCACAGCGTAACCATTGAGTCCTTCGAAGTTGCCCTCCAAGAACTTGAAACCATCGTGCGATAGCCCCACGGTGGGTGCCAACTGTCGTGGTTTTGTCACGGCAGATGTCCTAGAGAAAGGACTTAGTCGTGGAGCCATCACTATGGGTTAGCTTAAAGGGGTTAAAGTGGACAAGGGACGCAAGAGAGTTTTATACTAGTTCGGCCCCTTACGATGAAGGTAAAAGCCTACGTCTAGTTGTGATGGAATTGATGGGGTTTCGATGACCTGGGAGCGAATACGCTTTGCCTGAGTCTCGAGTTGTTGTCTGTTGTCCCTGAACCGCCGCCGGGTCATCCCCTTATATACATGGGTTGACGCCCGTCGGTTTACAGACTCCGAGGCCGGCTCATAATCGTGTCCGGCTCGGTCTCTGCTACTTCTATCTTACAACACAAGTTTACATATCAATGCCGGTTTGTGTCTACAGGCCTTAAACCGGCTTTGGGCCCTGGGCCTTCATGAAGCGTCACCGTCTGTCTTCATGGGCTTCAGATACAGATGAACTACTTATGAAGTTAACCCGGCCTCTCCTGGCCGGTTTATGCCCAGTGGTAATATCCCCAACAGACCCCCTCCACACACACACCCCAAATCCTTCGCTCACCCTAAATCCCCCGCTCACACACATACACACCACCCCTCCCTTGCTCCAAACCTAACTAGGTCGCTGCCGCGCCGCCTCCATCGTCAACCTCTGTTGGTCTGCCCGTGCAGTTTACCCACCGATATACATACCCTCGCCACCCTAAGTTTCTTAGATGACGCTTGCGAAATGCCCCCTTTCACAAAGATCGCCATCCCCACCCCGTCCCCCACTCCAGAGCGTCGCAACCTAAGCCCAACTATGCTTCCCGGGGAGCTCGAGGAGTGAATGGCCCAAAAGAGCTTTACCGCGGCCTCTTCGCCTGACGTCGGCGAGGTGGCCGTCGAGGAAGCTGACAACGTTGACTGGACCTGGATTAAGCCTTTCAATCTGCGGGCTAGAATATTCTGGCATGTCACGGACGCCGGCTACGACATCGAGGTCGTCGACACCAACGGCCTGATGCGGGTTATGTCACAGGTTAAGTTGCCAACCCCAGCTCTTCAGGTTCAACAATCGTCGATCTCATCGATGGCCCTGCCGCTGATCTCCTGCGGCTCGTTATGAACAATTTGCCATCCTTCATCGCCATGGAGCCCCTTTTGTCATTTCTGAAGGACACGTTCTGCGACGTTGGCCTGTGATCCTCAGCTGGCAAGTTAGACCTCATCGACGGTGACCACGAGGAGGGAGCTAATCTGTGACAAGTGAGGAAACCCATGATTTGTTTTCTCGAACCCCTTTTGTAGTGAGAACATGTCCAGTATTTATTGCTATATTAGGTTGTTTGCATTACGCCTTGTTTATTTCTATGGTTTATGGTTGTTCGGTCGTTTGTAGTTAGCATATGTTCAGTTTCAATTGCCATCTTTGGTCGTTCGTAGTATGCGCGCCTTGTTTATTTCAGCTATTAACAGTGTGATGTTCTATATGTGCTAGTATGAACTGTGCAGTTTAATTTCATAAATACCAAATTTAACAATAGCTCTATGAATGACTATATTTGGTTGCTGTTAAGCATGTTGTACTCCCTCCGAATCTTTTTGGTTCGCATATAAGATTTGTCTAAAGTCAGGCCTCTTAAAGTTTGATCAACTTTATAGAACAAAATACCAACATTCACAATATGAAATAAATATCAGTACATGTGTCATGACTTAAATTTTCATATTGGATAACTTTAGCATGCTAGATGTTGATATTTTTTATATAAATAAGGTCAAACTTTATGAAGTTTGACTTCAGACAATTCTTATATGCAGAGTAAAAAGGACCGGAGGGAGTATTGAACATGCCTTTCCATTTGATTTAACAATGGGACTGTTTGGATACTCTAACTTAGCTAGAGGTTAGAGTTAGTTTCTAGCTCATGACAGTTAAAATGGAGAGAGAGATTGGTGGAATAGTTGATTGTATTGCTCGAGCCTCGTGGGCATATATATAGGAGTACATGGTCATCTTGGAGTACAAGTCAAGGTAGAATAAATCCTACGCTATCCTACGTTTCCTAAGTAACAATGATACTCAACAATGACTAACCCTAAACTAACTCTAGCCAAAGAGGTGTTTGGATGACAGTGTTAGATTGACAATAAATGCACTAGGAGAACTAGCCCCAATCAGCACCTCTTGGGTGGGATAGTTGTTTTGGGTGGGTTTGACGCAACTAGCTCAAACTAGCCCTCATGTTTGGATACTTTATGGCTATTTGAGCCCAAACTAACTCAAACTAACTCTAACCCATGGATCCAAACAGGGCCAATAACTAGCGTACTTAGACCTGCACAATACAAGTTTGAATGACTACGTTTGCTTTTTTAAAAATATTAGGCCTGTTGTTAATAACACACCTTTCCACTTCTTATTTTTTAATATTAGGTTTTTAACAATTTGGTCTTGCACATGTAGGTCCTCCTGTCAGAGGTTTTGACCCACTATTTGACCCTTTTTGCATATGTGGAAATGAGTTGTCCATTAATATCAGTCAAGTCAAGACACTCATAAAGATTGTTACAATAAAGAAATTACCAACAAAAAACAACAAGATCTTTGTTTGCACAATGAAGAAGACATCACTTCACTACGGGATAGTACTAACTGTTATACCTTGTCTTTTTAATTCATTTGCACCATTTCAAATCTGGAGAAGATATTTATGCATATCCTTGTTTTCAGGCCTTTCCAAAGCAGTTCACTGATGATTACCTCTCGAACCACCTGTATGGTCAGGAGGCGAGGAAGGTTTTCATACAACACCCACGGTTTAATAGTGAAGTGTTCCTGAAGAGTACGAAGGATGGACGGTCAATCATCCACGGGCACTGGCCTAAAGTTACAAAGACCTTCAACATCAATGAAGGCTCAATATTAGCCTTCCGCTTCAGCAGTTTTCCAGATGAGATTCATCTCTCTATGTTCCATCTATGATACTAATTTCGAAAGGTTGTAGATGTTGCATCTGAAACTTGGTGCTGATGCAGCTGTGTAATGGGGTAGCTGAGTGCTGAAGCTATATGATGTTGTGCTCTGATGTATTTCAAGTATGAAATCCTGCTTCCTTAATATGGAAATGAAATATATTGTGTGCTTAATATGAAGTGTCAATTAGATTAATAAATGGATTATTAATAATAGGACAATTAGCCTGCTAATTGGGTTTTTTCTATTGCAAACGGTTATTGAGAAAACACCGTGGGCGATGACCTCAGGCAACGTACACAGTTTCTAGGAATAAACCGTGTTGGATCAATGAACAATCACACACGACATCATCTTGAAAACTGTTTGCATTAGGCCATCTTGCGCAAATGTTTACCACATTAAAAGTGTGTGTGATGGATAGCCGTTGCCACACAGTTTCTTCTATGCACCGTGTGATGCATTCAATAACGCAAACGGTAAAATTGTTAATATTGGGTTCAATGGCAATGCTATCACAACGATTTAATGGGGAAAATTGTGTGTGATGTACCTGCGAATGGAAACATTTTCCTTGGAGTGATTGTGTAGGATGTATATACGAATGGAAACGTACTTCTTGGATTAACAATGTGGGATGTACATACTAATGGAAACGTATTCCTTGGATTGACTGTGTGCAATGTACATACGAACATTTAGCGGGGACTGACTGTGTGGGATGTACTTACGACCGGAAACTATTTTGCCTGTATAATTGTATTTTCTAGCACTACTGTACGTATAACCGTATTTAATCGCTCGTCGGTCGCACACGACCTCATTTTGCCGAGTGTGTGTGCCAGGAGGGCATATATATATCCCCGACGGTTTCTGGGTCCTGTGGGAAGGACCCCCCCCCTATCGTAGTCACTCACTAGGCGACGGTTCCAAATGACATCGTGAAAAGGGGTTAAAAACCGTTTGTATAGCACCTCGTTATACCAGTGCGAGTTTAATGTGAATGTTCCACATGAATGCTGGACTAGCGTGTGAACGTTTGGAATTTACATTGTGGCCTCAGTTAACTGCATGAACCACTGTAACAAGATACCTAGTTGCTTATATGTCATACAGCAGAGTACTGATTATTAGCTGGCCGATAGCTGACTTCTCTAGTGTTGAAGCGAGCTGAGCCAGTGTGCCGTGTTTTGCACAACTTCTTACAAGTGGGGTAGCACCAACAGTGTTTACAAGTACTTAACCCGCCTTACGTACCCTATGTATACGTTGGCGCAAAGTTGTCGAACAAGTACTCTATTTCATCAAACACACACTGCTCGTATGATAAACCGTGACAACTTATGTCTTAGCATGCCATATTACATGAAAAAACTAGTGAGGACGCATCTATTTCGGCAACAATTACGATGGTTCTCACATGATTCACGGGCACACAAAAGTAGCAGTAGTTCCCATAGACGGATTCAAACAGAGTACTACCCCTAGAGGGCTCGATAATACGCAAGGTTCGGGTAATTAAACACAGTCCAAACTACTTTGAAACACTAGCTGGGCCATGCCATCGATCTAATTTGTGATGGACACAAGACGGACCATGCCATGAACATCATCGAGGCCAGATGGATGTAGCTCAATCTGTCAACCTTCTTGAATATAACCTTGTGGCCTTGCCACTCATAAACTCGTTTGTCGAGGCATGCCATGTCATATACCTGCATAAGCTTGACAAGAACAGTATGCCTCACAAACGAAGGAGTAGCTTTGAACTTCTTGTGCTTCAGTACACCCTGGACAACACGCTTGACAATAGTGTGGCTGGAATACATCTCGTCTTTGGTATAAGTGCCACTGGCTTCCAGGATCGAATAGCCTGAGAACTTTGTTTTCCCAGTGCGTATATTTAGGTCATCCGCCTCATAGCGAGTGACATATACAACCACACAATCCTTGTCTGCATCAGGGCCATAATTGAAACAAAAACGAATTCTGAATTACTTTCCAATATAAAAACATAAGTTATTTAAACCACTATTTAGAGTCAAAAGTATGCATGATAGGGAAGGTAGCATGGCATCGGAGCTAATAAAATCTTGCATTATTTCTCACCACATAGTTAGCTGAAAAACTACAATCAAGATCGGAAAAGAAGAAAATCACCTTGGGCAGCTCAGCGGGGGGGGGGGACACATCCTCGAAGGGGGAAAACTGCTCCCGCAGGGCCACAGGGGTTGTAACCTCAAACATGGTGTTCACCATCTCAGTAGCGGCCGTGAGCGTATCTGAGGTCAGCTCAGTGGTGGCCTCCATCTTCTTGTATTCACTGTCTCGTGGGGATCAGCCTCCCGAGTTTGCCCCAACATCGACAGATCTTTGCCTGGTTCTCCTTGATCCATCATAAAACTAACGAATAGAAGACAACTAAAAGGAAAACACAATCACAATGACAATGAAACAAAAAAGAGAGTGAGGGTCGTTTACTGCTTTGCAAAAGTTTTTCTCAAAAGAAAATATACCAACATCACGGATCCGCTTACCTTCCCTTCATTGGGAGAGAAGAACAATGGCAGAAGCGAGTGTTGGCTTTCTTAAAGACGGTGAGGGAGAAGGGGATTCAGCGAAGAGTGAAATGATGGTTGCTTCGTCCGTCCAACTTAGACGGTGGGGAGGTGGGGTTTTGTGATATGACGGCTCATTACTGCCGCGCTACGACCAGGGTGACTCTCCGCCTGCGTACCGCCTTCGAATTTAGTGGATGGCATCTCGGCCCGCGCGCTGCATGGCCCGCATGTCGGTGAACCAAAGTAAAACGGCATTCAATAGAGGGAGACGTTTAGATGACCTAGGAGGAGCCAGAAGCGGTAGTGTATCCACTATACTAGTAGTAATTGTTTTTCTTGGTAGCTGTAGAGTGTCTCCACTGTACTAGTAGTAGTTGTTTCTCTGGGCCCAAGACAAAAGAGCCCATCCACCCTAAATAATAAACTCAATTCAAAAGCCCATATATTTACTTAATGAGAGGCGCTACCCAGCACACCGACCCCCAAAAAACTTGGGTGCTCTTCTTCCTCCTCACTCCCACCCACCTCACATCAGCTTGCTCCACTCGTACCCCCAAATTTCTCACCTCACGTCAGCTCGCTCCACTCGTACCCCCAAATTCCTCACCTCACTCCTACAGAAAACCCCAGCTCCCCTTCTTCCTCGCTAGTACAGAAAACCCTAGCCCCCCTTCTTCTTCACTCGTACTACAACCAGGCTCGTCATTCGTTACTCTGCTCAAATCCATGAGCTCGACGCAAAGCCCTCAAGGAAAATGGAGTCGGCTGACCCCAGTGCCAAGAATATGAGGCTCCCGCCAGCGGTGACACCTGTTATAGATCCTGCACTAGGCAGTGTGGGGAGAAGTGGCGAGGCCCCCCCCCCACCGGATCCAAGGAACCCGTAGAATCTCAGGTGGACCGCATCAACGATCTCCCGGACGCCATCCTTGGGGATATCGTCTCGCTTCTCCCCACCAAGGATTGCTGCCGCACCCAAGTCCTCTCAACTTCATGGTGCCCTCTATGGCGCGACGTGCCCCTTAATCTCGACTGTCGTCAGCTATCTCTCTTTAATGATTTTGAACTCCCCGGAGCCATCATTCCTCCCACAAGGGCTCCGTTCAAGGCCTATGCATCCCGCCATGCTACCTGTGCATGCCCTGCGCGGCGGACGCCTGGCTGAAATCCCTTGAATTCATAGAACTACAGCTACTTGAGTTCTACTATTCCCCTAGAAATCACATACCACATATCGAACGCCATGTACTTGTGCCCTCAGCGGCATTGTCCATCTCGTGGTTTTCCTCCTCTCTCGACACCGCCACCTTTGCGATGTGTGATACGTCTCCAACATATCTATAACTTTTGATTGTTCCATGCTATTATATTACTCCCTCTGTTCCTAAATATACGGTGCATAGTTTTTGGCACGGAAATTAAAGAATGCACATGGAGGGAAAATTTCACAAGTTTTGGGTGAGATTACACCAAAATAGTTGACATGAGAAAATAGAGGAGCTTGCCTCATATAAGGAAATGTAATCAAATCCCTAAAAAATTATCCAAACGAGTGGTGCAACGCAATACACCTTATATTTTGGATTTTTTCTCAAAAATCTATAGACCTTGTATCAAGGAACGGAGGGAGTATCTGTTTTGGATGTTTTATATGCATTAATATGTTGTTTTCTATCATTTTTGGGACTAACCTACTAACCTAGAGCCCAGTGCCAGTTCCTGTTTTTTCCTTGTTTTTTAGTTTCGCAGAAAATGAATACCAAACAGAGTCCAAACGGAATAAAACTTTCGCGATGATTTTTCTTGGACCAGAAGACGTCCAGAGGACTTGGAGTGCAAGTCAGGGAAGCCATGAGGTGGCCACAAGGACGGAGGGCGCGCCCAGGGGGTAGGACACGCCCCCCACCCTTGTAGGCCCCTCATGACTCCACCGACCTATTTCTTCCGCATGTATATTCCCATATATCGCAAAACCAACCAGGGGAGCCACGAAAACATTTCTCCACTGTCGCAAGATTTTGTACCCGTGAGATCCCATCTAGGGGCCTTTTCCGGCGTCCTGCCGGAGGGGAATTCGATCATGAAGGGCTTCTACATCAACCCTATTGCCCTTCCGATGAAGCGTCAGTAGTTTACCACAGACCTACGGGTCCATAGCTAGTAGCTAGATGGCTTCTTCTCTCTCTTTGATTCTCAATACCAAGTTCTCCTCGATGTTCTTGGAGATCTATTCGATGTAATACTTTTTTGCGGTGTGTTTGCCGAGATTCGATGAATTGTGGATTTATGATCAGCTTATCTATGAAGATTATTTGAATCCCCTCTGAATTCTTATATGCATGATTTGATATCTTTGTAATTCTCTTCGAACTATCGGTTTGGTATGGCAACTAGATTGGTTTTTCTTGGAATGGGAGAAGTGCTTAGGTTTGGGTTCAATCTTGTGGTGTCCTTTCCTAGTGACAGTAGGGGCAGCAAGGCACGTATTGTATTGTTGCCATCGAGGATAAAAAGATGGGGTTTTCGTCATATTGTTTGAGTTAATTCCTCTACATCATGTCATCTAGCTTAATGTGTTACTCCGTTCTTTATGAACTTAATACTCTAGATGCATGCTGGATAGTGGTCGATGTGTGGAGTAAGAGTAGTAGATGCAGAATCGTTTCGGTCTACTTGACACGGACGTGATGCCTATATTCATGATCATTGGCTTAGATATCGTCATAATTATGCGCTCTTCTATCAATTGCTCGGCAGTAATTTGTTCACCCATCGTAATATTTTCTATCTTGAGAGAAGCCTCTAGTGAAACCTATGGCACCCGGGTCTATTTTCCATCATATAAGTTTCTATTTTTCATCATATAAATTTCTATTTTCCAATATATAAGTTTCCCATCTATAATATTAGTTTCCTATTTACTCTTTTTGCAATCTTTTACTTTCCGATCTATAAACCAAAAGTACCGAAAATATTTACTTTACCGTTTATCTATCTCTATTACATCTCACCTTTGCAAGTAACTGTGAAGGCATTGACAACCCCCTTATCGCGTTGGGTGCAAGTTGTTTGACTGTTTGTGCAGGTATTCGGTGACTTACTCTACTTTGCTGCATCACCCTTTCTTCTTCAAGGGAAAAACCAATGCAAGCTCAAGGAGTAGCAGGAAGAATTTCTGGCGCTGCTGCCAGGGAGATCTACGCCAAGTCAAGACATACCAAGTACCCATCATAAAACTCTCATCTCTTGCATTACATTATTCGCCATTCGCCTCTCATTTTCCTCTCCCCCACTTCTAAAACGATTTTCGAAAAGAGTTGCCTTCTCTTCGCCCCTCTTTCGTTTGTCTTCTTCGTTTGCTTTTCTTGTGCTCGTGTGTTGGATTGCTTGCTTTCTTGCGATGGCTCAACAAAAAACGTTGATCCTCACTTTAGGAGGTTGGAAGAAATTGAAAATAATGTTAGGAGCTTCATGTCTTTGTAATTTGAGCATAATAGTTTCTTTAGAAACGAGCTTAAGGAGAAGAAAAGTTTTATGGAATACATGAATAAAGAGCTCGATGATATGTCAAAGGAATTTTATGGTTTGAAATCTCAGTTTGCTCGTCTTGAAATTTTAGTAGGCCAAATTTCTGATAAACAAGCTACTTTAGTAAATAAGATGGCCGCTAAACCAGAATCTTTAAATAATGATGAAGATATTAAAGTGATTGATGTGACTCCTGTTGAATCTCTGTTTTCCAATATAAATCTTGATAAAGATGGGACTGGAGACGAGTGAACTTTAGTTAAAAGGCATTCCAGTGATTCAGAGTTTTTAGATCTTGATGCAAAAATTGATAAAAGAGGGATTGGAGAGGTCAAAACTTAAGTAGCAATGAACCCACTATTTTGGATTTCAAGGAATTTAATTATGATAATTTTTCTTTAATAGATTGTATTTCCTTGTTGCAATCCATGTTGAATTCTCCTCATGCTTATAATCAAAACAAAGCTTTTACTAAACATATCGTTGATGGTATGATGCAATCTTGTGAAGAAAAGCTTGAATTGGAAGTTTCTATCCCTAGAAAACTTTATGATAAGTGGGAACCTACTATTAAGATTAAGATTAAAGATTATGAGTGCCATGCTTTGTGTGATTTGGGTGCTAGCGTTTCCACGATTCCAAAAACTTTATGTGATGTGTTAGGTTTTCGTGAATTTGATGATTGTTCTTTAAATTTGCATCTTGCGGATTCCACTATTAAGAAACCTATGGGAAGGATTAATGATGTTATTATTGCTGCAGATAGGAATTATGTGCCCGTAGATTTCATTTTTCTTGATATAGATTGCAATCCTACATGTCCTATTATTCTTGGTAGACTTTTCCTTAGAACGATTGGTGCAATTGTTGATATGAAAGAAGGACACATTAGATTTCAATTTCCGCTAAGGAAGAGCATGGAGCACTTTCCAAGAAAAAAATTAAATCGCCTTATGAATCTATTATGAGAGCTACTTATGGATTGCATACCAAAGATGACAATACCTAGATCTATTCGTGTTTTATGCCTAGCTAAGGGCGTCAAACAATACCGCTTGTTGGGAGGCAACCTAATTTTATATTTGTTTTTTGCTTTTTAGGTTCTGTTTTGCAATAAATATTTCATCTAGCCTCTGTTTAGATGTGGTTTTGTGTTTTAGTTAGTGTTTGTGCCAAGTAAGACCTTTGGGATAGCTTACGGTGATAGTTGATTTGATCTTGCTGTAAAACAGAAACTTTTTCGCTCAGTCCCAGAATTGTTTAAAATCATAGAAGCATGATAAAATACTGATTCTTTTTGCAGAAGATTAATAAACAAATTTCTTAGGTTTCCTAATTTTTCAGAATTTTTGGAGTTACATAAGTATTCGAAATATCCAGATTGCTACAGACTGTTCTGTTTTTGACAGATTCGGTTTTATAAGTGTTGTTTGCTTATTTTGGTGAATCTATAGGTAGTATCGGGGGGTATGAACCTTGGAAAAGTTGGAATACAGTAGATATTACACCAATATAAATAAAGAATGAGTTCACAACAGTACCAAAAGTGGTGATTTATTTTCTTATACTAACGGAGCTTATGAGATTTTCTGTTGAGTTTTGTGTTGTGTAGTTTTCAAGTTTTGGGTAAAGATTTGATGGACTATGGAATAAGGAGTGGCTAGAGCCTAAGCTTGGGGATTCCCAAGGCACCCAAAGGTAATATTCAAGTACAACCAAGAGCCTAAGCTCGGGGATGCCCCGGAAGGCATCCCCTCTTTCGTCTTCGTCTATCAGTAACTTTACTTGAGGCTATATTTTTATTCACCACATGATAAGTGTTTTGCTTGGAGCGTCTTGTATGATTTGAGTCTTTGCTTTTTAGTCTGCCACAGTCATCCTTGTTGTACACACCTTTTGAGAGAGACACGCATGAATCGTGATTTATTAGAATGCTCTATGTGCTTCACTTATATCTTTTGACATAGGCAATTTTTCTCTAGTGCTTCACTTATATCTTTTTAGAGCACGGCGGTGGCTTTATTTTATAGAAATTAATGAACTCTCATGCTTCACTCATATTATTTTGAGATTCTTTAAACAACATGGTAATTTTCTTTGGTTATAGATTTAGTCCTAATATGATAGGCATCCAAGAGGGATATAATAGTAACTTTCATATAAAGTGCATTGAATACTTTGAGAAGTTTGATTCTTTATGATTGTTTTGAGATATGAAGCTGGTGATATTAGAGTCATGCTAGTAAGTAATTGTGAATTTTAGAAATACTTGTGTTAAAGTTTCTGATTCCCGTAGCACACACATATGGTGAACCGTTATGTGATGAAGTCGGAGCATGATTTATTTATTGATTGTCTTCCTTATGAGTGGCGGTCGGGGACAAGCGATGGTCTTTTCCTACCAATCTATCCCCCTAGGAGCATGCGCATAGTACATCGTTTCAATAACTAATAGATTTTTGCAATAAGTATGTGAGTTCTTTATGACTAATGTTGAGTCCATGGATTACACGCACACTCACCCTTCCACCATTGCTAGCCTCTCTAGTGCCGCGCAACTTTCGCCGGTACCATAAACCCACCATATAACTTCCTCCAAACAGCCACCATACCTACCTATTATGGCATTTCCACAGCCATTCTGAGATATATTGCCATGCAACTTTCCACCGTTCCGTTTACTTTGACACGCTCCATCATTGTCATATTGCTTTGCATGATCATGTAGTTGACATCGTATTTGTGGCAAAGCCACCTTTCATAATTCTTTCATACATATCACTCTTGATTCATTGCACATCCCGGTACACCGTCGGAATTCATATAGAGTCATATTTTGTTCTAAGAATCGAGTTGTAAGTAAATAAAAGTGTGATGATCTTCATTATTAGAGCATTGACCCATGTGAGGAAAGGATGATGGAGAGTATGATTCGCCCACAAGTCGGGATGAGACTCCAGACGAAAAAAAGAGGCCAAAAAAATGAGAGAAGGCCCAAATAAAAAAATGAGATAAAAGAGAGAAGGCGCAATGCTACTATCCTTTTAGCACACTTGTGCTTCAAGTAGCACCATGATCTTCATGATAGAGAGTCTCCTATGTTGTCACTTTTATATACTAGTGGGAATTTTTCATTATAGAACTTGTCTTGTATATTCCAATGATGGGCTTCCTCAAAATTTCCCTAGGTCTTCGTGAGCAAGCAAGTTGGATGCACACCCACTTAGTTTCTTTTTGAGCTTTCATAAACTTATAGCTCTAGTGCATCCGTTGCATGGCAATCCCTACTCACTCACATTGATATCTATTGATGGGCATCTCCATAGCCCGTTGATACGCCTAGTTAATGTGAGATTATCTCCTTCATTTTGTATTCTCCACAACCACCGTCTATTCCACCTATAGTGCTATGTCCATGGCTCATGCTCATGTATTGCGTGAAAGTTGAAAAAGTTTGAGAACATCAAAAGTATGAAACAATTGCTTGGCTTTTCATCGGGGTTGTGCATGATGTAAATATTTAGTGTGATGAATATGGAGAATAGCCAGACTATATGATTTTGTAGGGATAAGCTTTCTTTGGCCATGTCATTTTGGGAAGACATAATTGCCTTGTTAGTATGCTTGAAGTATTATTCCTTTTTATATCAATATTAAACTTTTGTTTTGAATCATACGGATCTGAACATTCATGACACAATAAAGAAATTACATGGATACATATGTTGGGTAGCATTCCACATCAAAAATTCTGTTTTTATCATTTACCTACTCGAGGACGAGCAGGAATTAAGCTTGGGGATGCTTGATATGTCTACAACGTATCTATAATTTTTGATTGTTCCATGCTATTATATTATCTGTTTTGGATGTTTTATATGCATTAATATGCTATTTTATATTATTTTTGGGACTAACCTACTAATCTAGAGCCCAGTGCAGTTGCTGTTTTTTCCTTGTTTTTGAGTTTCACAGAAAAGGAATACCAAACGGAGTCCAAACGGAATAAAACTTTTGCGATGATTTTTCTTGGACCAAAAGATATCTAGAGGACTTGGAGTGCAAGTGAGGGAATCCACGAGGTGCCCACAAGGACGAAGGGCGCGCCCCCACCCTTGTGGGCCTCTCGTGACTCCACCGACCTATTTCTTCCGCCTATATATTCCCATATATCCCAAAACCAACTAGTGGAGCCACGAAAACACTTTCCCACCGCCGCAACCTTCTGTACCCATGAGATCCCATCTAGGGGCCTTTTCCGACGTCCTGCCGGAGGGGGATTCGATCACGGAGGGATTCTACATCAACCCTATTGCCCTTCCGATGAAGCGTGAGTAGTTTACCACAGACCTACGGGTCCATAGCTAGTAGCTAGATGGTTTCTTCTCTCCCTTTGATTCTCAATACCATGTTCTCCTTGATGTTCTTGGAGATCTATTCGATGTAATACTTTTTTGCGGTGTGTTTGCCGAGATCCGATGAATTGTGGATTTATGATCAGCTTATCTATGAATATTATTTGAATCTTCTCTAAATTCTTTTATGCATGATTTGATATCTTTGTAGTTCTCTTCGGACTATAGGTTTGGTTTGGCCAACTAGATTGGTCTTGCTTGCAATGGGAGAAGTGCTTAGCTTTGGGTTCAATCTTGCGGTGTCCTTTCCCAGTGACAGTAGGGGCAGCAAGGCACGTATTGTATTGTTGCCATCGAGGATAAAAAGATGGGGTTTTCGTGATATTGCTTGAGTTAATTCCTCTAATTCATGTCATCTAGCTTAATGCATTACTTCGTTCTTTATGAAGTTAATACTCTAGATGCACTCTGGATCGCGGTCGATGTGTGGAGTAATAGTAGTAGATGCAGAATCGTTTCGGTCTATTTGACACGGACGTGATGCCTATATTCATGATCATTTCCTTAGATATCGTCATAATTATGCACTCTTCTATCAATTGCTCGACAATAATTTGTTCACCCACCGTAATATTTTCTATCTTGAGAGAAGCCTCTAGTGAAACCTATGGCCCCCGAGTCTATTTTCCGTCATATAAGTTTCTATTTTCCATCACATAGATTTCTATTTTCCATCATATAAGTTTCCCATCTATAATATTAGTTTCCTAGTTACTCTTTTTGCAATCTTTTACTTTCCGATCTATAAACCAAAAATACGAAAAATATTTACTTTACCGTTTATCTATCTCTATTAGATCTCACCTTTGCAAGTAACCGTGAAGGGATTGACAACCCCTTTATCGCATTGGGTGCAAGTTGTTTGATTGTTTGTGCAGGTATTTGGTGACTTGTGCGTTGTCTCCTACTGGATTGATACCTTGGTTCTCAAACTGAGGGAAATACTTACTCTACTTTGCTGCATCACCCTTTCCTCTTCACGGGAAATACCAATGCAACCTCAAGAAGTAGCACTGTGCAACCTACCAGACAATCTAGTACTAAAGCTTCGACTCCCACTTCTCAAAAAACTTTCAGTTATGTTGGTTCGTATGTCGGAGGCCTCATTACACAACATCATCCACTCTAGTTTACCTGCCCTGGAGTGCTTGGTGCTTGTTTTGACAGTTAGAATCGGTTGTCTCCAAATAAAGTCGCCCAACCTTGTAAGAATTGGAATTTCTTTTGACGGAAGGCAGCTCATCATTGAAGATGCCCCTTCACTTCAAAGGTTGATCCTTGATTCTCGTTATTCACCGTCGGAAATAACTGTCGTCTCTGCGCCTAAACAAGAGACCTTGGGTGTAATAGATGATCTCTGTGCTCATTTCAAGATGGTGTTTGGCTCCACAGTTCTTCAGGTACTGTATATTATCATCTACACTTGTAATCATAAGCTGTATTTTAAATTTCTGCGATAAGTTCTATATCATCTAGGAGTACACTTTTTGTACTAATTTTATGTTCTATGCTCAATTAAGAGTTTGTCCATGGATAGCCTATCAATGGTGCTGGATTCTGTCAAGATCTTATATATCCATATGAATAGTTTTGTTATGAACAAGATTATTGGCTTGCTGCAATGCTTTCCATGTCTGTAGAAGTTGTATATAAAGGTGATAATTTCACGCACATTGGAAGCCCGCATATAGTGTACTAGAATTAACCGTTCAGTTGTTGCTCTTTTGACACTCTTTTATTAGACCTTAACTGTTTTCAATCTTCATGTCTATTTAGGCAACAGAACAATGTAAGAAAGTTATAACCAATCGGTGGTTTCGTAAGCACCAGGATTTCTCAGTTCTCGTGACATTCAATTGAAGACAATAACGCTGGAACATATGTAGCCAACCATGCAAACACTAGATTTGTCACATTCTTCCTACTGAATGCGAGGTTACTAATGTCCATCAGGCTTAAGCTTATCAGCAGCATGGTTTTGATGGACGGGTGTGTGGAAGAGCAAAAAAAGGAGTTTCAGGTAGACAAAAGAGCTTCTAAACGTGTCGGGCTTCTATTTACAACATCTTGTGGTCATAATCCAGTAAATTTTATGACCCAGGATGTTCATCCTATGGACCTGACTGATCCATTTGATTGTGACTGCTGAAAATAGTGCTGGAGTTAGATGTTGTAGCTCGTTTCAATTTGGGTTTTTTCTAAACTCGATGAACAATTAATCCTCATGCTTCTGTATAATTTGTAAGCTGGAGTTAGATGTTGTTGCCCTTTTCAACTCGGTCGTGACTGTCATATTTTCTTTGAAACAAGGCAGATGGCTTGCCATTTGTTTAATTAAGAGAGAAATATTGTAACAAATCCCAACCAAGGGAAATAACATCACTCTCGCCGACTACTTGAGCTCACTGTGCATTGCAGAACCCAAGCGATTAGCCCCAACCAGCACCCACAAACTTATTTTAAACTAGCACATGAAATGGGCTACAAATTCTCATAAGAAAGGCTGCATGGCCGTGACAGATTTGGATTCTGACATTTGGGACCCAGGAGGAAAAAGCCTATCCAAGGTGGTCTCGACTTAGTCAACAAACGATTCTGCCTACCAGCCTTGGATTGACATCCAACATTTGTCGTGTTTCTTCTATCTCTTGTCTTCTTCTTCCAGCCGCCCAAACCACCCCGTCAGTCCCGCCTGCTCCTGCCTCCCACGACTGGCTGCGCCTCCGCCGCCCTGATAACCCACAAGTATAGGGGATCGCAACAGTTTTCGAGGGTAGAGTATTCAACCCAAATTTATTTATTCGACACAAGGGGAGCCAAAGAATATTCATGAGTATTAGAAGTTGAGTTGTCAATTTAGCCACACTTGAAAGACTTAATATCTGCAGCCAAGTTTTCCATAGCAAAGTAATATGGAAGTAACGGTAACGGTGGCAAAAGCAATAGTAGCAGTTTTGTAGCGATTGTAACAGTGGCAATGATAAATTAACTTAGCAAAGATCAGTGATGGATAATTGTATCGGATGGCATTCATCATGCAACAGTTATAACCTAGGGTGGTACAGAACTAGCTCCAATTCATCAATATAATGTAGGCATGTATTCTGTATATAGTCATACGTGCTTATGGAAAAGAACTTGCATGCCATCTTTTGTCCTACCCTCCCATGGCAGGGGGGTCCTAATGGACACTAAGAAGGCCTCCTTTTGATAGAGAACCGGAAAAAAACATTAGAACTTAGTGAATACATGAACTCCTCAAACTATGGTAATCACCGGAAAGAATCCCAATTATTTTCACATTGGGGTATGTGTATCATAACTCGTAATAGGTGTCTACAACTTGCAAGATCGGACCAAGAAGACAAATATATTCATGAAAACATGATAGATTCCGATCTGAAATCATGGCACTCGGGCCCTAGTGACAAGCATTAAGCATAGCAAAGTCATAGCAACATCAATCTTAGAACATAGTGGATACTAGGGATCAAACCCTAACAAAACTAACTCGATTACATCATAAATCTCATCCAACCCATCACCGTCCAGCAAGCCTACGAAGGAATTACTCACTCCCGGTGGTGATCATCATGGAACTAGCAATGGAGGAAGGTTGGTGATGATGATGATGGCGACGAATCCCCCTCTCTGGAGCCCCGAACGGACTCCAGGTCAGCCCTCCCAATGAAGAAGAGGAGGCGGCGGCGACTTCGTATTGTAAAACATGATGAATCCTTCTCTCTGATTTTTTTCTCCTCGAATAGGTACGTTCGGGGGGTATATAAAGATTTTTTATCTTGGGAAACAAGCAAACGAGAGGAAAACGGAGTCGGAAAGTTCCCGAGGTTGGCACAACCCACCTGGGCGCGCCAGGCAAGGCAGGCGCGCCCTGGTGTCTTGTGCCCTCCTCGGTTGTCTTCCTGGTTGTTTCTTATTTTCCTATTTTTTGTAATATTATAAAACTGACAAAAAATAAGTTTGCGGATTTTTCGGAGTTCGTTTACTTACCGTATCATATACCTCCTCTTTTTCAGGATTCTGGAGTGTTCCGGAAGGTTTCTTTTATGTGTTCCTTCGGTGTCATGGTTTGAATAATATTGCTTTCAACATTAATAGGCGCACCTAAGATATAGTGTTTAATTCTTTGCGCATTGACCACCTTCGGGTTAGTACCTTCAGCATTATTAATATTGATAGCATAGCAGTAAACCTCCTCGAAAATATATGGTCCTTCCCATTTAGAGAGAAGTTTTCCTGCAAAGAATCTAAAACGAGAGTTGTACAACAGAACATATTCTCCAACTTTGAATTCCCGCTTTTGGATTCTTTTGCCATGCCATCTTTTAACTTTTCTTTAAATAATTTGGCATTTTCATAAGCTTGGGTTCTCCATTCATCTAGTGAGCTAATACAAATAACCTCTTTTCACCGGCAAGTTTGAAATCATAGTTCAGTTCTTTAATTGCCCAATAAGCTTTATGTTCTAACTCTAGAGGCAGATGACAAGCTTTTCCATAAACCATTTTATAGGGGGACATACCCATAGGATTTTTATGTGTTGTTCTGTAGGCCCAAAGTGCATCATCCAATTTCTTGGACCAATTCTTTCGGGACCTATTAACAGTTTTTTGTAATACTTGTTTTATTTCTCTATTGCTAAGTTCAACTTGACCACTAGATTGGGGATTATAGGGTGATGCAATTTTATGGTTAATATCATATTTAGCGAGCATTTTACGGAAAGCACCATGAATAAAGTGTGAACCACCATCAGTCATTAAATATGTAGGGACTCCAAACCTTGGGAAAATAACTTATTTCAGCATTTTAATGGAAGTGTTATGATCAGCACCTCTATGATGCAATTCTAATGCATTTTCTCTCTTAATTTGCAAGATCTATATGAAGCAGGGGATTGCTGGCAGCTAGAATTCTGTACCTAAAAAGCTACATCAGAGATAGCTATTCTACGGAGCTCCAAATGACCTCAACCTTCATGGAGAATTTTTATTGAGTATATAAAAAATAATGGAGCGAAGAAATACCAGAGGGGGCCACATGTTGCCCACAAGGCAACAGGGCGCGCCATACCCCCTAAACGCGCCCTGATGCCTTGTGGGGCGCACAACTGGCTGATGCGTCTCCAATGTATCTATAATTTTTTATTGTTCCATGCTATTATATTATTAGTCTTGGATGTTTTATATGCATTTATATTCTATTTTGTATCATTTTTTGGGATTAACATATTAACCTAGTGGCCAGTGCGAATTCCTGTTTTTTGCTATCATTTTTTGGGACTAACCTATAATTTTTTATTGTCCCATGCTATTATATTATCAGTCTTGGATGTTTTATATGCATTTATATTCTATTTTGTGTCATTTTTTGGGACTAACCTATTAACCTATTGCCCAGTGCGAATTCCTGTTTTTTGCTTGTTATTGGCTTTTCAAAAATACTGTACCAGACAAAGTCCAAACACGATGAAACTTTACGATGATTCTTTCTAGACCAGAAGGGGCCTAGAAGGTTCGGGAGGAAGCTACAAGAGCTAGGGGAGCCTAGGGGGTAGGCGTGCCCCTGAGCTTGTGGGCTCCCCATAGCACCCCTTGACCTAATTCCGCCTCTATAAATTCAGAAATATTCCCAAACCAACATAGAGCCACCCAAAACACTTTTTCCGCCGCCGCTAGCTTCTGTTCTTCCACGAGCCCATCTGGAGGCCTTTTCCGGTACTCTGCCGGAGGGGGAATCGATCATGGAGGGCTTCTACATCATCCTTGCTATCTTCCAATTATTCGTGAGTAGTTCACCACAGATCTACAGGTCCATAGCTAGTAGCTAGATGGCTTCTTCTCTCTCTCTTTGATCTTCAATACAATGTTCTCCTCGGTGTTCTTGGAGTACTATTCGAGGTACTCTTATTTTGCGGTGTGTTTGTTGGGATCCGATGAATGTGGGTTTATGATCTGAATATTCATTGAAAGTAATTGAGTCTTTTTTGAACTTTATAATGCATGATTGTTATAGCTTTGAATTTCTCTCCAGTCTATCCATTTGGTTTGGCCAAGTAAATTGATTTATCATCAGGGGTAGAGGTGCTTTGTAATGATTTCAATCTTGCGGTGCTCTATATCCAAGTGACAGAAGGTGACAAGACACGTATTTGTATTGTTTCCACTAAGGGTAAAATGACGGGGTTTATTCATATTGATTGGGTTTACTTTGTCTACATCATGTCATCTTGCTTAAGGCATATCCCCATTTTTTATGAACTCAATACCATAGATGCATGCTGGATAGTGGCTGATTGGTGGAGTAATAGTAGTAGATGCAGGCAGGAGTCGGTCTACTTGTCTCAGACAAGATTCCTATATATATACATGATCATTGTCATGAATACGTCATAACTATGCGGTTTTCTATCAATTGCCCAACAGTAATTTGTTTACCTACTGCACGATATGTGTTCGAGAGAGAAGCCTCTAGTGAAAAACTATGGCCCCGGGGTCTACCTTTATCATATTACAAAAACCAAAATTCCTTTGCTGCAATTTTATTTACTTTATTTTATTTTGCAATTTATCTATCTACCACTACAAGATTTAATCCTTGCAACTAATTGACAACCCTCTTGCTCGCGTTGGGTGCAAGTATTTCACTTTTGTGTGTGCATGTGTTGTTCACGAGGCTTTGCGTGATTCTCCTACTGGTTCGATAAACCTTGGTTCTCACTAAGGGAAATACTTATCTCTAGTAGTAGTGTGATACGTCTCCAACGTATCTATAATTTTTGATTGTTCCATGCTATTATATTATCTGTTTTGGATGTTTTATATGCATTAATATGCTATTTTATATTATTTTTGTGACTAACCTATTAACCTAGAGCCCAATGCCAGTTCCTATTTTTTCCCTGTTTTTGAGTTTCGCAGAAAAGGTTACCAAACGGAGTCCAAACGGAATGAAACCTTCGCGATGATTTTTCTTGGACCAGAAGACAACCAGGAGACTTGGAGATGAAGTCGGAGGAGCCACGAGGCGGCCACAAGGATGGAGGGCCCGCCTAGGGGGGTAAGGCGCGCCTCCCACCCTTGTGGGCCCCCCGTGCACCTCCTGACCTAATTCTTTCGCCTATATATTCCCAAATATCCCCAAACCACCAGAGGCATCTACGAAAACACTTTTCCACCGCCGCAACCTTCTGTACCCATGAGATCCCATCTAGGGACCTTTTCCGACACCCTGCGGGAGGGGGATTTGATCACGGAGGGCTTCTATATCAACTCTATTGCCCTTCCGATGAAGCGTGAGTAGTTTACCACAGACCTACAGGTCCATAGCTAGTTGCTAGATGGTTTCTTCTGTCTCTTTGATTCTCAATACCATGTTCTCCTCGATGTTCTTGGAGATCTATTCGATGTAATACTTTTTTGCAGTGTGTTTGCCGAGATCCGATGAATTGTGGATTTATGATCAGCTTATCTGTGAATATTATTGGAATCTTCTCTGAATTCTTTTATGCATGATTTCATATCTTTGTAATTCCCTTCGAACTATCGGTTTGTTTTGGCCAACTAGATTGGTTTTTCTTGCAATGGGAGAAGTGCTTAGCTTTGGGTTCAATCTTGCGGTGTCCTTACCCAGTGATAGTAGGGGCAGCAAGGCACTTATTGTATTGTTTCCATCGAGGATGAAAATATGGGGTTTTCATCGTATTGCTTCGTTAATTCATCTACATCATGTCATCTTACTTAATGTGTTACGTCGTTCTTTATGAACTTAATACTCTAGATGCATGTTGGATAGCGGTCGATGTGTGGAGTAATAGTAGTAGATGCAGAATCGTTTCGGTGTACTTGACACGGACGTGATGCCTATATTCATGATCATTGCCTTAGATATCGTCATAACTTTGCGCTTTTCTATCAATTGCTCGGCAGCAATTTGTTCACCCACTGTATTATTTTCTATCTTGAGAGAAGCGTCTAGTGAAACCTATGGCCCCGGGTCTATTTTCCATAATATAAGTTTCGGATCTGCTATTTTGCAATCTTTTACTTTCCGATCTATAAACCAAAAATACCAAAAATATTTACCTTATCGTTTATCTATCTCTATCAGATCTCACTTTTGCAAGTAACCATGAAGGGATTGACAACCCCTTTATCAGGTTTGGTGCAAGTTGTTTGATTGTTTGTGCAGGTATTCGGTGATTTGTGTGTTGTCTCCTACTGGATTGATACCTTGGTTCTCAAACTGAGGGAAATACTTTTCTCTAGTTTGCTGCATCACCCTTTTCTCTTCAAGGGAAAAACCAACGCAAGCTCAAGAAGTAGCATGAAGAATTTCTGGCGCTGTTGCCGGGGAGATCTTCGCCAAGTCGAGACATACCAAGTACCCATCATAAACTCTCATCTCTTGCATTACATTATTCGCCATTCGCCTCTCGTTTTCCTCTCCCCCACTTCTAAAACGGTTTTCAAAAAGATTTACCTTTTTATTCGCCCTTCTTTCATTCGTCTTTTCGTTTGCCCTTATGTCTTACTTGGTTTGTTTGCTCGTTTGCTTGGTATAATTGTGTATTTATTGAAAATCAGAAGCAAAGAGTTTATGGATCCTCATCCACTTGCTAATTTTCTTAAAAGATCCAACTATGATGAACCAATTGCCAGTGAGTTGAGTGCACTAGATTATCTTTATGATGTTTTGCTTGAAATCCGTGAATCTGAAAATTGTGATGAAGAAATTTACGAAGTGATTCACGATAGCTCCTTGAATAAAAAGCATGATTGCCATGGTTTTACTATAAATTCTATTAATGTCAATTGTGCTAATAATATGCAAAACCCTAAGCTTGGGGATGCTAGTTTTGCTATGTCCACTACTTATTGCAATGATCATGATTGGGGTGATTATTCTTATGATCTTGAAAATTTATTTAAGCCACATGATAAAAGTGTTTGCAATAATATTGAAAGTGGGTTTGGAAGAGTGTCAACTCTAGGTAATAATGATCCCACTACTTTGGAGATGATAATTCTTGTGAAATTTTTGATAAAAGTGGGTTTGGAGAGGTCATGACTTTATTTGATGATAATCCCACTATTTTGGAAGAGTGTCAAATTTGCATACATGAGGATCATGTTGAGAATATTTTATGCGATAGTTATATTGTTGAATTTGATTATGATCATACATGTAATTATTATGAGAGGGGAAAATATGGTTGTAGAAATTTTCATGTTACTAAATTACCTCTTATTATGTTGAGATTGCTATTTTTCCTTTCTTCTTCCTTGCATATGCTAGTTTTTGTATGCCTTGGTAATTGTTTACTTATAAGATGCCTATGCATAGGAAGTATGTTAGACTTAGATGTGTTTTTCACATGCTACATGATGCTCTCTTCATGTTTCAATTGCTATCTTTCATGTGAGCATCATCGAAATCTCAAAGCCAAGCTTAATGGCTTTAAAGAAAAGCGCTTGTTGGGAGACAACCCAATATTTTTTCTCCTATTTTGCAATAAATAATTCATCTAGCCTCTGGTTAGATGTGGTTTGTGTTTCAATTAGTGTCTGTGCCAAGTAAGACCTTTGTGATAGCTTACGGTGATAGTTGATTTGATCTTGCTGAAAAACAGAAACTTTTGCGCTCAGGAAAACAATTCTCATTTTTGACAGAAGCATGATTTTGATTTGATTCCTTTTGAACAAGATTAAAAAACAAATTGCTTAGGTCGTCCTAATTTTTCAGAATTTTTGGAGTTACAGAAGTATTCAAGAGTTACAGCTTACTACAAACTTATCTGTTTTTGACAGATTCTGTTTTCTATGTGTTGTTTGCTTATTTTGATGATTCTATGGGTAGTATCGGGGGGTATGAACCATGGATAAGTTTGAATACAGTAGATATTACACCAATAAAAATAAAGAATGAGTCACAACAGTACCAAAAGTGGTGATTTATTTTCTTATACTAACGGAGCTTAGGAGATTTTCTGTTGAGTTTTCTGTTGTGAAGTTTTCAAGTTTTGGGTAAGGATTTGATGGACTATGGAATAAGGAGTGGCAAGAGCGTAAGCTTGGGGATGCCCAAGGCAACCCAAGGTAATATTCAAGGACAACCAAGAGCCTAGCGTGGGGATGCTACGGAAGGCATCCCCTCTTTCGTCTTCGTTTATCGGTAACTTAACTTGAGGCTATATTTTTATTCACCACATGATATGTGTTTTGCTTGGAGCATCTTGTATGATTTGAGTCTTTGCTTTTTAGTTTTCCACAATAATCCTTGTTGTACACACCTTTTGAGAGGGACACGCATGAATCGTGATTTATTAGAATACTCTATGTGCTTCACTTATATCTTGTGAGCTAGGCAATTTTGCTCTAGTGCTTCACTTATATCTTTTTAGAGCACGGCGGTGGTTTTATTTTATAGAAATTGTCGAACTCTCTTGCTTCACTTATATTATTTTGAGAGTATTTAAACAGCATGGTAATTTGCTTTATTTATAAATTTAGTCCTAATATAATAGGCATCCAAGAGGGATATAATAAAAACTTCCGTATAAAGTGCATTGAATACTATGAGAAGTTTCATTCCTTATGATTGTTTTGAGATATAAATATGGTGATATTAGAGTCATGCTAGTGAGTAATTGTGAATTTGATAAATACTTGTGTTAAAGTTTGTGATTCCCGTAGCATGCACGTATGGTGAACCGTTATGTGATGAAGTCGGAGCATGATTTATTTATTGATTGTCTTCCTTATGAGTGGCGGTCGGGGACGAGCGATGGTATTTTCCTACCAATCTATCCCCCTAGGAGCATGCATGTAGTACTTCGTTTCGATAACTAATAGATTTTTGCAATAACTATGTGAGTTCTTTATGACTAATGTTGAGTCCATGGATTATACGCACTCTCACCCTTCGACCATTGCTAGCCTCTCTAGTGCCGCGCAACTTTCGCCGGTACCATACACCCACCATATACCTTCCTCAAAACAGCCACCATACCTACCTATTATGGTATTTCCATAGCCATTCCGAGATATATTGCCTTGCAACTTTCTACTGTTCTGTTTATTATGACACGCTTCATCATTATCATATTGCTTTGCATGATCATGTAGTTGACATCGTATTTGTGGCAAAGCCACCGTTCATAATTCTTTCATACATGTCACTCTTGATTCATTGCACATCCGAGTACACCACCGGAGGCATTCATATAGAGTCATATTTTGTTCTAAGTATCGAGTTGTAATTCTTGAGTTGTAAGTAAATAAAAGTGTGATGATCATCATTATTAGAGCATTGTCCCATGTGAGGAAAGGATGATGGAGACAATGATTCCCCCACAAGCTGGGATGAGACTCCGGACGAACAAAAAAGAGGCCAAAAAAATGAGAGAAGTCCCAACTAAAAAATGAGAGAAAAGAGAGAAGGGGCAATGTTACTATCCTTTTAACACACTTGTGCTTCAAAGTAGCACCATGATTTGCATGATAGAGAGTCTCCTATGTTGTCACTTTCATATACTAGTGGGAATTTTTCATTATAGAACTTGGCTTGTATATTCCAATGATGGGCTTCCTCAAATTGCCCTAGGTATTCGTGAGCAAGCGAGTTGGATGCACCCCCACTTAGTTTCTTTTTGTGCTTTCATAAACATATAGCTCTAGTGCATCCGTTGCATGGCAATCCCTACTCACTCACATTGATATCTATTGATGGGCATCTCCATAGCCCGTTGATACGCCTAGTTGATGTGAGACTGTCTCCTTCTTTTTGTCTTCTCCACAACCACCTTCTATTCCACCGCTATGTCCATGGCTCACGCTCATGTATTGCATGAAAGTTGAAAAAGTTTGAGAACATCAAAAGTATGAAACAATTGCTTGGCTTGTCATCGGGGTTGTGCATGATTTGAATATTTTGTGTGATGAAGATGGAGCATAGCCAGACTATATGATTTTGTAGGGATAAGCTTTCTTTGGCCATGTTATTCTGAGAAGACATAATTGCCTTGTTAGTATGCTTGAAGTATTATTGTTTTTATGTCAATATTAAACTTTTGTTTTGAATCTTACGGATCTGAACATCCATGCCACAATAAAGAAAATTACATGAATAAATATGTTAGGTAGCATTCCACATCAAAAAATCTGTTTTTATCATTTACCTACTCGAGGACGAGCATGAATTAAGCTTGGGGATGATTGATACGTCTCCAACGTATCTATAATTTTTTATTGCTCCATGCTATTATATTATCTGTTTTGGATGTTTTATATGCATTAATATGCTATTTTATATTATTTTTGGGACTAACCTATTAACCTAGAGCCTAGTGCCAGTTCCTGTTTGTTCCCTGTTCCTGAGTTTCACAGAAAAGGAATACCAAATGGAGTCCAAACGGAATGAAACTTTCGCGATGATTTTTCTTGGACCAAAAGACAACCAGGAGACTTGGAGATGAAGTCGGAGGAGCCACGAGGCGTCCATAAGGACGGAGGGCGCGCCCAGGGGTTAGGGCGCGCCTCCGACCCTTGTGGGCCCCCGTGCACCTCCTGACCTAATTCGTTCGCCTATATATTCCCAAATGTCCCCAAACCACCAGAGGCATCCACGAAAACACTTTTCCGCCGCCGCAACCTTCCGTACCCGTGAGATCCCATCTAGGGACCTTTTTCGGCACCCTATGGAGGGGGATTCGATCATGGAGGGCTTGTACATCAACTCTATTGTCCTTCCGATGAAGCGTGAGTAGTATACCATAGACCTACGGGTCCATAGCTAGTAGCTAGATGGTTTATTCTTTCTCTTTGATTCTCAATACCATGTTCTCCTCGATGTTCTTGGAGATATATTCGATGTAATACTTTTTTGCGGTGTGTTTGCCGAGATCCGATGAATTGTGGATTTATGATCAGCTTATCTATGAATATTAATTGAATCTTCTCTGAATTCTTTTATGCATGATTTGATATCTTTGTAATTCTCTTCGAACTATCGGTTTGGTTTGGCCAACTAGATTGGCTTTTCTTGCAATGGGAGAAGTGCTTAAATTTGGGTTCAATCTTGCGGTGTCCTTTCCCAGTGACAGTAGGGGCAGCAAGGCACGTATTGTATTGTTGCCATCGAGGATAAAAAGATGGGGTTTTCATCATATTGCTTGAGTTAATTCCTCTACATCATGTCATCTTACTTAATGCATTACTCCGTTCTTTATGAACTTAATACTCTAGATGCATGCTGGATAGCGGTCGTTGTGTGGAGTAATAGTAGTACATGCAGAATTATTTTGGTGTACTTGACACAGACGTGATGCCTATATTCATGATCATTGCCTTAGATATCGTCATAACTTTGCGCTTTTCTATCAATTGCTCAGCAGTAATTTTTTCACCCACCGTATTATTTTATATCTTGAGAGAAGCCTCTAGTGAAACCTATGGCCCCCGGGTCTATTTTCCATCATATAAGTTTCCGATCTACTATTTTGCAATCTTTTACTTTCCGATCTATAAACCAAAAATACCAAAAATATTTACCTTATCATTTATCTATCTCTATCAGATCTCACTTTCGCAAGTAACCGTGAAGGGATTGACAACCCCTTTGTCACGCTAGGTGCAAGTTGTTAGATTGTTTGTGCAGGTATTCGGTGATTTGTGTGTTTTCTCCTACTGGACTGATACCTTGGTTCTCAAACTGAGGGAAATACTTATCTCTAGTTTGTTGCATCACCCTTTTCTCTTCAAGGGAAAAACCAACGCAAGCTCAAGAAGTAGCATAGTGCATCTTCCCTCCTCTTCGGGGAAAATCCCAATGCAGCTCAGAAGTAGCAAGAAGAATTTTTGGCGCCATTGCCGGGGAGACATCATCAAAAGCCAAGTACCTTCGCACAAACTATCATCTACTTGCTTTATTTATGTTTGTCTTTTTATTTTCCTTTGCCTCTCATTTTCATCTTCCCCACTTCTCATAAAAATAAAAACACAAAAATATTTACTTTGTTGCTTTGCTTGTTTGCTTGCTTGAAGTTTCTATCATGTCTGAGTTTAAAAAAGTTAGTAATGCTCCCGCAACTAGTGTAGAATCTTTGGACAATCCGTCCGTATTATTAAAGCTTATGAATAATGAAAATATTAAAAAGATGCTTTGATGAAGTTGCTAAGGAAAAACTAGACAATCTTGCCTATGATGATCCTGATAAAGAAGAACCCACTATCATGCATACTAAAAAAACTCGGTATAGGTAGTGGTAATATTATTGGAAAAGGTGTTATTTAGGATTTATTTACTTGTGTCGGCACACTACCTATGTTAGGAGGGTAAACTCTTATTAAAACTTCTAGTCTTGCCGATGCCATATGTTTTCTTATAGTTGAATATGAAAGACAATTTGTTCATATGCATCCATCTATACACAGGATCCTTCTATAATTCTCAAACATTGATGATCCTTCTGTTAAACGTGAGACAACTATATTCGTCGCTTATGAATTTGGACACATCATGAAGGAGAAACGAGAAATACTTTTTCATTACAATATAAATTGTGGGTGTCCTCCTAGAGAACAAATTATTTATAATCAAGAGGAATTAAATAGTCATCACTTATAAGGGGCCAATGGAGGAGCCTCCTCCTCCTAAATTGATCTTACGAATCCTTACCCCATTAAATTTAGTCCCTTTGATTAATTTTGCTTACGTCTAAGGAAGCCCGCTTCTGAAAAAGGGGAGTATGATATGAGCATGGATGATCTCCCTCATTTTTATTACAATACTTGAAACATTGCCGTGTGCCTAGCCAGGGGCGTAAAACAACAACGCTTGTTGGGAGGCAACCCAATGGTTATCTTAAATTTTTTTGATTTTCTTTCTGTTCTTGTGTGTTGACACAATTATTGCTACTATTATGATTTTTTATGTTTTAGTTAGTATTTATGTCAAGTAAAGCCTCTGGGATGATTTAATTGATAGTTGACTTGATTCTGTGAAAAAACAGAAAATTTTGTTCTCAGTCCAGGAATTTTTTAAAATCACTGGAATGCGATTTTGCTCTGAAATTTTTACACATAATTAATATACAAATTTACCACGTTTTCCTATTTTTCCAAAAAAATTAGAGTTATAGAAATGTAGAGTTTGTTCAGATTATTATAGAATGTTCTGTTTTAGACAGATTCTGTTTTCTATTGCATAGTTCACTTGTTTTGATGATGCTATGGATTATATTGGGGGTAGAAGTCATGGAGAAGTTGGAATACAGTAGCTATTATGCAAGAATAAAATATGAATGGGTTCATAACAGTAACTAAAGTTTACGATTTGGTTATTATACAAACGGATCTCACGAGGTTTCCGTTGAGTTTACGATTTGTTTTATTTTTAGTTTGCCACAATCATCATTTTCTAGAAATACCTTTTGAGAGGAACACGCATTTATTCGTGATTTGTTAGAATACTCTATGTGCTTGACTTATATCTTTTGAGCTAGGCAGTTGCTCTAGTGCTTCACTTATATCTTTTAGAGAACGGCGATGCTTTTATTTTAAATAAATAGTTGCACTCTCATGCTTCACTTAAATCTTTTTGAGAGTATAATAAATAGTAATGGCAATTTGCACAGGTTATAAGACTACTCCATAAAGGATATGTATTCAAGAGGGATCTAATAATTACTTTCATGTAGATCACCGGATATGGTATGTTTGATTCCTTGCAATAGTTTTGCGATATTAAGATGGTAATATGTGGGGGTACTAGTGAATGATTGTGGTTTAGTAAGAATATTGTTGTTAAGGTTTGTGATTCCCGAAGCATGCTTGTATAGTCTCTAGTCATGCGATGAAGTTGGAGCATGATTAATTATTGAGTATCTACCTTACGAGTAGCGGTCAGGGACAAGCGTTGGTCTTTTCCTACCAATCTATCCCCCTAGGGTCATGCGAGTATTACTTTGCTTCGAGGGCTAATAAACCTTCACAATAAGTATGTGAGTTCTTTATGATTAATCGGAGTCCATGGATTATACGCATGCTCATCTTTCCGCAATTTGCTAGCTTCTTCGGTATCGTGCATTGCCCTTTCTCACCTCGCGAGTTGCTACAAACTTCGCCAGTGCATCCAAACCCCATGATATGATACGCTCTATCACACATAAGCCTACTTATATCTTCCTCAAAACAGCCACCATACCTACCTATTATGTCATTTCCATAGCCATTCCAAGATATATCGCCATGCAACTTCCATCGTTCCGTTTTGATGGCATACATGTCCATTGTAATATTGCTTTGCATGATCATATAGCTGACATAGTATTTGTGGCAAAGCCACCATTCATCATTTTTCATACATGTTATGCTAGATCATTGCACATCCTGGTACACTGCCAGAGGCATTCATATAGAGTCATATTGTTCTAGTTATCGAGTTGTACTATTGAGTTGTAAGTAAATAAAAGTGTGATGATCATCATTATTAGAGCATTGCCCCAGTGAGGAAAGGGTGATGGAGACTATGATTCCCCCACATGCCAGGATGAGAAATCGAACAAAAAATAAATAAATAAACAGAAAAGGAGGCCAAAAAGAGGCCAACAAAAAAATAAAAAGAGAGATGGGGCAATATTACTATATATCTTGTTCCACACTCGTGCTTTAGAGGAGCACCATGTTTTTCGTATAGAGAGTCTCCTGAGTTGTCATTTTCATATACTAGCGGGAATTTAGCATTATATAACTTGGCTTGTATATTCCGATGATGGGCTTCCTCAAATGCCCGAGGTCTTCATGACCAAGCAAGTTGGATGCACACCCACTTAGTTTCCATTGAGCTTTCATACACTTATAGATCTTAGTGCATCTATTGCATGGTAATCCCGGCCCTACTCCTCGCATTGATATCAATTAATGGGCATCTCCATAGCCCATTGATTAGCCGCGTCGATGTGAGACTATCTTCCTTTTTTGACTTCCCTTATCGATCTCTATCACAGCATTTTGTTCCACTGTAACATCCCAAATTTTCAAATTGGAATGTTATACATAGCTCATTCATGCATATCATACTTTATTGCATTCCGTTTTGCGATCCTCAAAATTCTAAGCAACTCAAGGACCCTCGGAGAGAGTTGGGTATTTCCTAGTTTCATATTTGAAATTTTCTCAAATATCGAAACAAGGATCATTTTGGTTTTAATAATTTTTCTCTCTGAAAATATTCATACTAAATATATGAGAGGAGATAATATGACTTCTCCAAAATAAATGAAATATTGGAGGAAAATATTAAAATCAATTAATAAATTTTATTTGGATTTTATTGCAATTTTATTCGAATTAGGAAAAATTCGCGTTTTTCAAAATTGCATTAGAGGCCCAAATAAATGTTCACTTTGTCCGCTATATTTTTAGAGGCCGGAGAAAATTTACTTCAGGATTTTTGGAGTCCGTTTAGCATTTCTTTTGATCGTTTTTCTGCGTGTCGGATTTTTTTTAAAAAAAAGAGTTCTAACCGACTCCGGGCCGTAACCGGCCAGGACTCCCCAGGCCGGCCCCTTTATAAGCCGCCGCCCCGCGACCCCGCAGCCCACCCGAGCCCAGCCGCCGCCCCCGCGCCCAAACCCTAACCCTAAGTCGCCGCCGCCCCGACCCGCCGCCGCCGCCGGATCCGCCGCCCTGCCGCCGGAGTACGCCACCGTCCCATTCCACGAGGTAGCCACCGGTTTTTCCTTAAAACCGATCGGTTTTTATTTCTTAAACCTAGATCTCATTTTTTTTAGAATCGGTTTGTTCGGTTTTCTCGGTTCGGTTAAATAGCGGACGTTCGTCCGTACGTTCGTTTTAACGAACGTTGTTCGCCCGTTAGCCGCAGACAGCGAACGTTCGTTCGTTAGCCTGTTCGTCAGTTTTTCTTTTTCCAGGGTTTTTCGCGATTATTTTCGATCGTGATTTCTGCCCTGATTTTCGTTTTAGTTAATCTTTTCGCTCGTTTATCGGAATCAAGCGATTCAAGCGCCTAGATCTTCGTCTCGAAGTTATCTTTCTGTTTAACCAACTTGAACAAGATTTTGATACAGTAAAATTTGACTTTAGTCCAGATTAGTAATCGGATCTTGTTTCTTTCGTGGTTTGAGTTTCGTTGCTCCGTTTGATTTGATTTTTTTTGCAAACTGGAGTTCTTCAGTTGAACTTTCTGGTTAGATCTTCTTATTTGAGTTTTACCCGTGCATCATTGCTTGATTGCTTATGTATGCTATTGTTTGTTTGCGATAGAATTCCCGGAGTGTGAAGCGTGCTACTACGAGTCACTAGGTTTTGCGGATCGTCAGCAAGGCAAGTAACACATTGATCATACTTCTTTCATACCCAGTTTTTATGCATTAGTTCCAATCCTCAAACATTGCATGATTAGGATGTGTTTAACTTGTGGGTATTGGGAAGTAGTTGATGAGGTAGAACCTATTGCCCTGTATATTATCAAACCCTTGGGAGTTACTTCTATGTATGCTTATATTGCTATGCTATGCTCGTAGACGTGGTTTGGTTTGAGAGATCCATGACAGATGTGAGTTGTTAATTAATGGTTCAACTTAAGGTGGCAACTTTAATGCACATCTGGGTGGATTGCTTGTGGGCACCTGGAGAATCCAGTGTTGTCCTAGGATATCCCGGAGTACCCGTGTGATCATCCTACGGTCCGCCACCCAGGCTCAAAGGGATCATAAGATCATTCATGCTAGAAGCTTCTGTGTGCAGCCACAAGCTATTATGGGCTCTAGCATAGTTGAGTATGTTGCATGACCTCTTCCAGTGGTGGGCTAGCAGATGTAGAGGGAAAGTAGGTGTAACTGTCCACCCGGGGTTAGAGTTAATGTTTCTGAAAGACTGTGTCTCGGTCATCCGTTTCTCAAACACCTTGTAGTGCGATAAATCCAATGAAGGAGATCGAGTCTTGTGGGGAAAAGTGCGCAAACCTAATTTAATCTGTTCCCCGGTTATGGACATCTTGAGTAATCTGGTTCTTGGATTATCATATGGATCTCATCACTCTAATTTAACTTGTTGGGTTGATAATTACTTTTAATTGGGATTGAGTTGGAGGAACCTTCTCAATGATGTTTCAACTACCATAATAGTTAAATAAAATATATTCCTTTGTTGTAGGGAAAAATTGGCTTTTCGCAAAATCATATTAACCATAGAGCCTCCACCAACCATATATGCATATAGTGATAGCCTTTATCTGTTCATTACTCTACTGTGTTACATTGCCAGCATATTCCATGTGCTGACCCATTTTCGGGCTGGAACGTATCATGTTGCAGACTTTTCAGACGAGGAGTAAGGTTCGCTAGGCCGTTGTCGTGCACTCAACTATGGCGTTGGAGTTGATGGACTCACTTTATCTTCCAAGCCTTCCGTTGTTATCTTATTTAGATGGCCTTAAGCCATATTTATTGTAATAAGTTCTCTTTGGAGACTATTGATGTAATAAGTGTGTGATTGCTACTCTGTTATAAATTCTTCGAGTACTATGTGTGTCAGCATTACCGATCCAGGGATGACACTGAAGCACAGAGAATTGACCGTCTGAGGTCGGCTCGCTACAAGATGGTATCAGAGCACACGCTGAATGTAGGACACGGCCACTAAGAAAAGCCATAGGCCACTCTTCTCTACTCATTTCTGACTTCTCTCCATTTTCTACTCTTTAGGATGGCGGACTCAAGGAACAAGTTTGCACAACCGGATGAAGACCTACCTTTTGGACGACACTTGAAGGAAGTCACTAGGTACCTGAACATTGGAATACCAAGCTTCACAGGGACCTACACCGCCACTTTACCAGAAGAGGAGCGTTGGATGATTCAAGTTCAAGTTCCAGGAAGGACAAGTCCATTGCAGCTTTCATCCAGGAGCTAAATCAGCACATTCGACGCCAGGAGAACCGGATGTGCGCTAGTATGATGGATTTGAAGAAGGCGATGAACAGGAACATGGATCTAGAAGAGGAACTCAAGTCTACGCGCGACGGATATGAGGAGGAAATCGCAATACTATTGGAGAAGAATGACGACCTGATAAAGAAGATCAGAGTGTTCATGGGAGATCCCGTGCCAGGAAAAGATGACGATCAATCCAAGGACATTCGTTCTGAAGACTACATCATCATCGACGACACCGACTCCGACCCCGATAGTAGTGATGATGACTATGAAGATGAAGCTGGAGCAGATATTATGGAGTCTTCCACCGATCAAAATTTCTAGTAGACTATCATATGACCAAGTAGTTTTCCCCCATGTATATAGTATAGTCTGAGCATGGTACGATAGATAGACCGATTGTATGCCCTTGCTTGATTGATTGAATGATATGATATGATTGTGTTTGTCTCATGTGCATATGGGTAGTGTCTTCTCACTAGACCTCATTCTATTCTAATCTCTTCCCTCTAAACCCATCAGATGCCTCCGAGACGTGATACCGGATTTGTCTTCCCATCGGAGCTCACTTAGTTGATCCAGCAGCAGAATGCCTTGATGCAGTTGTTAGTTCAGAACCAAGGCAACAACAACAATAACAACAACAACCCACCGCCACCACCTCCAGTTGACAACTTAGCCCGTTTTCTGAGGTTGCAGCCGTCGGTGTTTTCCAGTAGCACCGAACCAATAGTTGCTGATGACTGGCTGCGCAGGATTGGAAGGGAGTTGACCACCGCAGGTTGCACAGATGCTGAGAAGGTGCGTTTTGCCGCACACCAATTGGATGGACCAGCAGCCTCATGGTGGGAGAATTACATAGCCACTTTTCCTATAGCCAATATCACCTGGGATCAGTTTCAGCAAGCATTCCGCACAGCCCACGTCTCAACTGGAGCTATGAGCACGAAGAAGCGTGAGTTTCGCAACTTACGCCAAGGGAACCGTACTGTGTGGCAGTACGTGGATGAGTTTAGCAAGTTATCCAGCTATGCCCCGGATGATGTGGCCACAAATGCTGCGAAGCAGGAGAAGTTTATGGAAGGGCTGAATGATGAGATGAGTATGCAGTTAATGGTGGCAACATTTAACAACTACCAGGATTTGGTAGACAAGGCTCTTATGATTGAAGGGAAGCAGCAGCAGATTGAGAGCCGCAAGAGGAAGTATGGACACGGGAAGTACAATTCAGGAGCTCAGCAAAAGCCTCGCTTTACCCCGAACTCGGGAGGACTTACCCATAACCATGGAGGCCACACTCACAATGGAGGAAGTTCTCATAATCATAATGGCCCAAAGAATGGGAATGGGAATGGAGCAAGCAGCAATCAGAACCGCTCCAATCCAGCCACGCCCGCCAAGAGGGACCTAAGTCACATTACTTGTTTCAAGTGCGGGAAGACTGGACACTATGCCACTGAGTGCCCTGAAGCGAAGAACGGAAATGGTAATGGGAGCTCTGGGAAGAAGCCCAATCCATTTAACAAAGGACAAGTGAACCACGTGAACGTGGAGGAGGTTGAAGAGCAACCAGATGCAGTTATCGGTAAGTTTTTAGTTAAGTCATTTACTGCAATCGTTCTTTTTGATACTGGTGCATCGCATCCATACATATCAAGGGGATTTGTGGATAAGTATAAGTTGCCCACTAAAGTTCTTAGGACACCTATGCTAGTAACCTCACCCGGAGCTGAGTATATGGCAAGCACTGGATGTTTTCAGATGCCATTAACCATAGGTAGTCATGTTTTCCCCTCTGACTTGATAATTCTAGAGTCGCAAGGATTGGATGTGATACTAGGAATGGATTGGCTGTCGATGTATGGAGGAAACATCGATTGCGCTAGTAAGTCAATTCTGCTTACCACCCCGGAGGGAAAAAGGATCAAGTATGTATCCAGGCATGCGCCAAGGAGAACCCAAGTAAATTCTCTCACGGGAGTTGTTCAGGAGGAAGTGCCCGTTGTGAAGGATTACCCGGATGTAATTCCAGAGGAGTTACCAGGCATGCCGCCAGATCGAGACATCGAGTTTTTGATAGAGCTTTTGCCAGGCACCGGGCCTATATCGAAGAGACCATACTGGATGCCCGCAAAAGATCTGGAGGAGATCAAGAAACAGATTAAGGAATTATTGGAGAAAGGTTACATCCGACGAAGTTCATCACCATGGGGAGCCCCAGTACTCTTGGTTGAGAAGAAGGATGGATCATTGAGAATGGTTGTTGATTATCGTGCGTTGAATGAAGTGACGATCAAGAACAAGTACCCACTGCCGATGATCAATGATTTGTTTGACCAGCTGCAAGGAGCTAAAGTGTTTTTGAAGATCGATCTGCGATCAGGATACCACCAGTTGAAGATTCGAGAGAAAGATATACCTAAGACAGCTTTCACCACAAGGTACGGGCTTTATGAGTATACGGTTATGTCATTCGGATTGACTAATGCCCCTGCCTATTTCATGAGTATGATGAACAAGGTGTTCATGGAGTTCTTGGATAACTTTGTTGTGGTGTTCATTTATGATATCTTGGTATACTCAAAGAATGAAGAGGAACACAAGGAGCATTTACGTTTAGTTCTCGAGAAGCTCAGGGAGCATCAGTTGTATGCCAAGTTCAGCGAATGTGAGTTTTGGTTGAAGGAAGTTGGATTCCTTGGACATGTTATATCAGGAGAAGGTATAGCAGTAGACCCCACCAAGGTTAAATCAGCCACTGATTGGTTATCACCCACCTTAGTCGGAGAGATCCGCAGTTTTCTTGGACTAGCAGGATATTACCGGAGAATTAGTGAGAATTTCTCCAAAATTGCGAAACCCATGACGGAGTTGCTGAAGAAGGACACCAGATTCAAATGGACAGAAGAATCTAAGGCCAGTTTTCAGGAGTTGAAGAAACGTTTGACTACAGCCCCAGTGCTAATTTTGCCGGATATACGCAAGGATTTCCAAGTGTATTGCGATGCATCTCACTTAGGACTTGGAGGAGTACTTATGCAAGACGGAAGAGTTGTTTCATATGCCTCACGACAGCTTCGATCGCATGAGTTGAATTATGCCACACATGACTTGGAGTTAGCAGCAGTAGTGCATGCGCTCAAAACCTAGAGACACTTTCTTATTGGAAACCGTTGTGATGTGTACACGGATCATAGGAGTTTGAAGTACATATTCACCCAGAAGGAGTTGAACCTCAGGCAGAGGAGATGGTTGGAGCTTATAAAGGATTATGACATGAAGCTGCATTATCATCCAGGAAAGGCCAATGTCGTAGCAGACGCTTTGAGCCGGAAAAGTTATGTCAATACTCTCTTAATGGGAGGGATGACAAAGGAGTTAGCCGAGGATCTTAGGGAACTTCGTTTGGAGATTGTTCCTAGAGGTTTTGTTGCAGCGATGGAAGTTCAGTCTACATTGTTGGGAAAGATTCGTGAAGCTCAGAAGGATGACAAGGAAATTGCTGAGATAAAGGAGAGAATGAGCAAAGGAAAGGCCAAAGGTTTTCGTGAGGATGAGCACGACACCTTGTGGTTTGAGGACCGCATTTATGTGCCCAATAATGCAGAGATCAGGAAGTTGATACTGCAGGAAGCTCATGACTCACCATACTCGATACACCCCGGAAACACTAAGATGTATTTGGATTTGAAGGAGCGTTTCTGGTGGACCGGAATGAAGAAGGATATTGCCGAGTATGTAGCCGTATGTGATGTATGTCAGAGAGTGAAGGCAGAACATCAGAAGCCAGCAGGATTACTGCAGCCTATGCCGATACCCGAATGGAAGTGGGATAAGCTTGGCATGGATTTTATTACCGGATTACCTAGGACCCGATCGGGATATGATTCTATCTGGGTAGTAGTGGATCGCTCGACCAAAGTAGCTCACTTTATCCCAGTGAAAACCACCTATACAAGTGCAAAGTTGGCCAAGATGTACATGACCAGGATCGTATGTCTGCACGGAGTTCCGAGGACCATCGTATCAGATAGAGGAACACAGTTTACTTCAAAGTTTTGGCATCAGTTGCACCAGACTTTGGGAACTAGGCTAGAGTTCAGTACAGCTTTTCATCCACAGACAGATGGATAGACTGAGAGAGTTAATCAGATTCTGGAGGACATGTTGAGAGCTTGTGTGCTGGATTATGGATCTAGTTGGGATGACAATTTGCCCTACGTGGAGTTCTCATACAACAACAGCTACCAGGCCAGTTTGAAGATGGCACCGTTCGAAGCCTTGTATGGAAGAAGATGTCGAACACCGTTGATGTGGGATGAAGTTGGAGACCGTCAGTTGTTTGGACCGGATTTTATTAAGGAATCTGAAGAGAACATTAAGCTAATTCGAGATAGACTGAAGGTAGCTCCGTCCCGACAGAAGAGTTATGCAGATTCAAAACGCAAGGAGGTAGTCTATGAAATCGGAGACAGAGCATATCTGCGAGTGTCGCCTCTGCGAGGAGTTAAGCATTTTGGAGTTAAAGGAAAGTCAGCCCCGAGATTTGTAGGACCATACCGAGTCTTGGAACGCATGGGAGAGGTTGCCTACAAGTTGGAGTTACCCGAAGGACTCTCAGGAGTTCATGATGTATTTCACGTTTCCCAGTTGAAGAAGTGTCATGCAGAGATGGCCGATATTCCTTTGAGAGATACAGTGCCCGTGGAAGCAATTCAGTTGGATAGTGATTTGACGTATGAGGAGAAACCTGTCAACATTCTCGAGTTTGCCAGCCGAGTTACTCACAGCAAAGTTATCAAGTTTTGCAAAGTTCGGTGGAGCCACCATACCGAGGATGAAGCCACTTGGGAACGAGAGGATGATCTACGGAAAGACCACCCACACCTGTTTTCTAGCCAACCCGAATCTCGAGGGCGAGATTCATCTTAAGGGGGGTAGGTTTGTAACATCCCAAATTTTCAAATTGGAATGTTATACATAGGTCATTCATGCATATCATACTTTATTGCATTTTGTTTTGCGATCCTCGAAATTCTAAGCAACTCAAGGACCCTCGGAGAGAGTTGGGGATTTCCTAGTTTCATATTTGAATTTTTCTCAAATATCAAACAAGGATCATTTTGGTTTTAATAATTTTTCTCTCTGAAAATATTTCATACTAAATATATGAGAGGAGATAATATGACTTCTCCAAAATAAATGAAATATTGGAGGAAAAATATTAAAATCAATTAATAAATTTTATTTGGATTTTATTGCAATTTTATTCGAATTAGGAAAAATTCGTGTTTTTCAAAATTGCATTAGAGGCCCAAATAAATGTTCACTTTGTCAGCTATATTTTTAGAGGACGGGGAAAATTTATTTTAGGATTTTCGGAGTCCGTTTAGCATTTCTTTTAATTGTTTTTTTGTGTGTCGGAATATTTAAAAAAAAGAGTTCTAATCGACTCCGGGCCGTAACCGGCCAGGACTCCCCAAGCCGGCCCCTTTATAAGCCGCCGCCCCGCGACCCCGCAGCCCACCCGAGCCCAGCCGCCTCCCCCGTGCCCAAACCCTAACCCTAAGTCGCCGCCGCCCGCGCCAGCCGCCGCCGCCGGAGTACGCCGCCGCCGCCGTCCCGTTCCACGAGGTAGCCGCCGGTTTTTTCTTAAAACCGATCGGTTTTTATTTCGTAAACCTAGATCTCGTTTTTTAGAATCGGTTTTGTTCGGTTTTCTCGGTTCGGTTAAATAGCGGACGTTCGGTCGTACATTCGTTTTAACGAACGTTGTTCGCCCGTTAGCCGCAGACAGCGAACGTTCGTTCGTTAGCCTGTTCTCAGTTTTTCTTTTTCCAGGGTTTTCCGCGATTATTTTCGATCTCGATTTCTACCCTGATTTTCGTTTTAGTTTATTTTTTTGCTCGTTTATCGGAATCAGGCAATTCAAGCGCCTAGATCTTCGTCTCGAAGTTCTCTTTCCGGTTAACCAACTTGAACAAGATTTTGATACAGTAAAATTTGACTTTAGTCCAGCTTAGTAATTGAATCTTGTTTCTTCCGTGGTTTGAGTTTCGTTGCTCCGTTTGATTTGATTTTTTTGCAAACCGGAGTTCTTCAGTTGAACTTTCTGGTTAGATCTTCTTATTTGAGTTTTACCCATGCATCATTGCTTGATTGCTTATGTATGCTATTGTTTGTTTGCGATAGAATTCCCGGAGTGCGAAGCGTGCTACTACGAGTCACTAGGTTTTGCGGATTGTCGGCAAGGCAAGTAACACATTGATCATACTTCTTTCATACCCAGTTTTTATGCATTAGTTCCAATCCTCAAACATTGCATGATTAGGATGTGTTTAACTTGTGGGTATTGGTATGTAGTTGATGAGGTAGAACTTGTTGCCCCGTTTATTATCAAACCCTTGGGAGTTACTTCTACGTGTGCTTATATTGCTATGCTATGCTCGTAGACGTGGTTTGGTTCGAGAGATCCATGACAGATGTGAGTTGTTAATTAATGGTTCAACTTAAGGTGTTAACTTTAATACACATCTTGGTGGATTGCTTGTGGGTACCTGGAGAATCCAGTGTTGTCCTAGGATATCCCGGAGTACCCGTGTGATCATCCTACGGTCCGCCACCCAGGCTCAAAGGGATCATAAGATTATTCATGCTAGAAACTTCCGTGTGCAGCAACAAGCTATTATGGGCTCTAGCATAGTTGAGTATGTTGCATGACCTCTTCCACTGGTGGGCTAGCAGATGTAGAGGGAAAGTAGGTGTAACTGTCCACCCGGGGTTAGAGTTAATGTTTCTGAAAGACTGTGTCTCGGTCATCCGTTTCTCAAACACCTTGTAGTGCGAGAAATCCATTGGAGGAGATCGAGTCTTGTGGGGAAAAGTGCGCAAACCTGTGTAGAGTGTACAAACTAATCATGGTTAGCTGTGTCCCCGGTTGTGGACATCTTGAGTATCTGGTTCTTGGATTATCATATGGATCTCATCACTCAAATTTAACTTGTTGGGTTGATAATTACTTTTAATTGGGATTGAGTTGGAGGAACCTTCTCAATGATGTTTCAACTACCATGATAGTTAAATAAAATATATTCCTTTGTTGTAGGAAAAAATTGGCTTTTCGCAAAAACATATTAACCATAGAGCCTCCACCAGCCATATATGCATATAGTGATAGCCTTTATCTATTCATTACTCTACTGTGTTACATTGCCAGCATAATCCATGTGCTGACCCATTTTTGGGCTGCAACATATCATGTTGCAGACTTTTCAGACGAGGAGTAAGGTTCACTAGGCCGTTGTCGTGCACTCAGCTATGCCGTTGGAGTTGATGGACTCACTTTATCTTCCAAGCCTTCCGCTGTTATCTTATTTAGATGGCCTTAAGCCATATTTACTGTAATAAGTTCTCTTTGGAGACTATCAATGTAATAAGTGTTTGATTGCTACTCTGTTATAAAATCCTTCGAGTACTGTGTGTGTCAGCATTACCGATCCAGGGATGACACTGAAGCACAGAGACTTGACCGTCTGAGGTCGGGTCGGTACATCCACCCATAGTGCTATGTCCATGGCTCACGCTCATGTATTGTGTGGGGCTGAGAATGCTAAACCGCGTTAAAAAGTATGAACCAATTGCTTGGCTTGTCATCTGGGTAGTTCGTGATTAATACAATGTGTTAGGAAGACTAAGCATGACGGGCTATATGATTTCATGGGGATAGCGTTCTTTGGCATTTTTCTTTTCAAAGGCATCACTACAAGGGAAAAGCCTAGCAGTAGCGCAGGTTTTTGGCCTACCGGTGGCGCGGGTGGCAGCGCTACTAGTACGACACTACAGCTAAAGGTTAGCAGTAGCGTGGGTTTACCCGCGCTACTGCTATATCCACTTAGTAGTAGTGTTTCCTAGAAGGGCGCTACTGGTAATTACTACTAGCGCATCTCGCAGCCCGCGCTACTACTATTATTCCGTATTTTTTATTTCATGTTGTATTCATACACTTTATACAAGTTTTCATACTGCAGCAATTTAGAGATTGTTTTTACATCATAATGAGTTATTACATCACTGGGTGAAAGAACCGTGGACTAGTTGTTGGGGAACGTAGTAATTTCAAAAAAAATCCTACGCACACGCAAGATCATGGTGATGCATAGCAACGAGAGGGGAAAGTGTTGTCTATGTACCCTCGTAGACCGTAAGCGGAAGCGTTATGACAACGCGGTTGATGTAGTCGTACGTCTTCACGATCCGACCGATCCTAGTACCGAAAGTACGGCACCTCTGTGATCTGCACACGTTCGGCTCGGTGACGTCCAACGAACTCTCGATCCAGCTGAGTGTCGAGGGAGAGCTTCGTCAGCATGACGGAGTGATGACGGTGATGATGAAGCTACCGGCGCAGGGCTTTGCCTAAGCGCTGCAACGATATGACCGAGGTGGATTATGGTGGAGGGGGGCACCGCACACGGCTAAGAGATCAATGATCAATTTGGGTGTCTATGGGGTTCCCCCTTCCCTCGCATATAAAGGAGGGAGAGGGGAGGCCGGCCGGCCTCTCTAGGCGCGCCAAGGAGGGAGGAGTCCTCCTCCTAGTGGGAGTAGGACTCCCCCTTTCCTAGTCCCACTGGGAATAGAAGTAAGAGGGGAAAGGAGAAAGGAAAGGGGGGCCGGCCCCCTCACCCAATTCAGATTGGGCTTGGGGGGCGCCCCCACCTAGGCTACCTTCTCTTCTCTCACACTAAGGCACATTAAGGCCCATATACTCCCCGGGGGGTTCCGGTAACCCCCGGTACTCCGGTAAATGCCCAAACTCACCCGGAACCATTCCGATGTCCAAACATAGCCTTCCAATATATCGATCTTTACATATTGACCATTTCGAGACTCCTCGTCATGTCCGTGATCTCATCTGGGACTCCAAACAACCTTCGGTACATCAAATCACATAAACTCATAATACCGATCGTCACCAAACGTTAAGCGTGCGGACCCTACGGGTTCGAGAACTACGTAGAGATGACCGAGACTCATCTCCGGTCAATAACCAATAGCGGAACCTGGATGCTCATATTGGTTCCTACATATTCCACGAAGATCTTTATCGGTCAAACCGCATAACAACATACGTTGTTCCCTTTGTCATCGGTATGTTACTTGCCCGAGATTCGATCGTCGGTATCTCAATACCTAGTTCAATCTCGTTACCGGCAAGTCACTTTACTCGTTCCGTAATGCATCATCCCGCAACTAACTCATTAGTCACATTGCTTGCAAGGCTTATAGTGATGTGCATTACCGAGAGGGCCCAGAGATACCTCTCCGATACACAGAGTGACAAATCCTAATCTCGATCTATGCCAACTCAACAAACACCATCGGAGACACCTATAGAGCATCTTTATAATCACTCAGTTACGTTGTGACGTTTGATAGCACACAAGGTGTTCCTCCGGTATTCGGGAGTTGCATAATCTCATAGTCTGAGGAACATGTATAAGTCATGAAGAAAGCAGTAGCAATGAAACTGTAACAATCATAATGCTGAGCTAACGAACGGGTCTTGTCCATCACATCATTCTCCTAATGATGTGATCCCGTTCATAAAATGACAACACATGTCTATGGTTTGGAAACATAACCATCTTTGATAAACGTGCTAGTCAAGTAGAGGCATACTAGGGACACTTTATTTTGTCTATGTATTCACACATGTACTAAGTTTCTGGTTAATACAATTCTAGCATGAATAATAAACATTTATCATGAAATAAGGAAATAAATAATAACTTTATTATTGCCTCTAGGGCATATTTCCTTCAGTCTCCCACTTGCACTAGAGTCAATAATCTAGTTCACGTCGCCATGTGATTTAACACCAATAGTTCACATCACCATGTGATTAACACCCATAGTTCACATCGCCATGTGACCAACACTCAAAGAGTTTACTAGAGTGAGTAATCTTAGTTCACATTGCCATGTGATTAAAACCCAAAGTGTACTAAGGTGTGATCATGTTTTGCTTGTGAGAGAAGTTTAGTCAACGGGTCTGCCATATTCAGATCCATATGTATTTTGCAAATTTCTATGTCAACAATGCTCTGCACGGAGCTACTCTAGCGAATTGCTCCCACTTTCAATATGTATCCAGATTGAGACTTAGAGTCATCTGGATCAGTGTCAAAACTTGCATCGATGTAACCCTTTACAACGAACCTTTTGTCACCTCCATAATCGAGAAACATATCATTATTCCACTAAGGATAATTTTGACTGTTGTCCAGTGATCTACTCCTAGATCAAAATTGTACTCCCTTGCCAAACTCAGGGCAGGGTATACAATAGGTCTGGTACACAGCATGGCATACTTTATAGAACCTATGGCAGAGGCATAGGGAATGACTTTCATTCTCTCTCTATCTTCTGCCGTGGTCGGGCTTTGAGTCTTACTCAACTTCACACCTTGTAACACAGGAAAGAACTCTTTCTTTGACAGTTTTTTTTGCCAATACTCTAAAGCAGCGCTGCAAAAAAAACAGCAGCGATACTACTGGAAAGTACAGTTTCCATTTTGAACTACTTCAAAAACTTGTCAAGGTATGTACTCATTGAAAAAAAACTTATCAAGTGTCTTGATCTATCTCTATAGATCTTGATGCTCAATTATGTAAGCAGCTTCACCAAGGTCTTTCTTTGAAAAACTCCTTTCAAACACTCCTTTATGCTTTCCAGAAAATTCTACATCATTTCCGATAGACAATATGTCATTAACATATACTTATCAGAAAGGTCGTAGTGCTCCCACTCACTTTCTTGTAAATACAGGCTTCACCACAAGTCTGTATGAAACCATATGCATTGATCACACTATCAAAGCGTATATTCCAACTCCGAGAGGCTTGCACTAGTCCATAAATGGATCGCTGGAGCTTGCACACTTTGTTAGCACCTTCAGGATCGACAAAACCTTCTGGTCGCATCATATACAACTCTTCTTTGAGATATCCATTAAGGAATGCAGTTTCGACATCCATTTGCCAAATTTCATAAAATGCGTAAATTGCTAACATGATTCAGACAGACTCTAAGCATCATACGAGTGAGAAAATCTCATCGTAGTCAACACCTTGAACTTTGTCAAAAACCTTTTTCGACAAGTCTAACTTTGTAGATAGTAACACTACTATCAGCGTCCGTCTTCCTCTTGAAGATCCATTTATTCTTAATGGCTCACCAATCATCGGGCAAGTCAATCAAAGTCCATACTTTGTTCTCATACATGGATCCCATCTCAGATTTCATGGCCTCAAACCATTTCGCGGAATCTGGGCTCATCATCCCTTCCTCATAGTTCGTAGGTTCATCATGGCCTAGTAACATGACTCCCAGAATAGGATTATCGTACCACTCTGGTGAGGAACATATTCTGTTTGACCTACGAGGTTCGGTAGTAACTTGATGTGAAGTTTCATGATCATCATCATTAACTTCCTCACTAATTGGTGTAGGAATCACTGGAACTAATTTCGGTGATGAACTACTTTCCAATAAGGGAGAAGGTACAACTACCTCATCAAGTTCTACTTTCCTCCCACTCACTTCTTTCGAGAGAAACTCCTTCTCTAGAAAGGATCCACTCTTAGCAACAAAGATCTTGCCTTCGGATCTGTGATAGAAGGTGTACCCAACAGATTCATTTGGGTATCCTATGAAGACGCACTTCTCCGATTTGGGTTTGAGCTTATCAGGCTGAAACTTTTTCACATAAGCATCGCAACCCCAAACTTTTAAGAAACGACAACTTGGGTTTCTTGCCAAACCACAGTTCATATGGCGTCGTCTCAACAGATTTAGATGGTGCCCTATTTAACGTGAATGCAGTTGTCTCTTATGCATAACCCCAAAACGATAGTGGTAAATCGGTAAGAGACATCATAAATCGCACCATATCTAATAAAGTACGGTTATGACGTTCGGACACACCATTATGCTGTGGTGTTCCAGGTGGCATGAATTTGTGAAACTATTCCACATTGTTTTAATTGAAGACCAAACTCGTAACTCAAATATTCGTCTCCGCGATCAGATCGTAGAAACTTTATTTTCTTGTTACGATGATTTTCCACTTCACTCTGAAATTCTTTGAACTTTTCAAATGTTTCAGACTTATGTTTCATCAAGTAGATATACCCATATATGCTCAAATCACCTGTGAAGGTTAGAAAATAACGATACCCGCCGCGAGCCTCAACACTCATCGGACCGCATACATCAGTATGTATTATTTCCAACAAGTCTGTTGCTCGCTCCATTGTTCCAGAGAACGGAGTCTTAGTCATCTTGCCCATGAGGCATGGTTCGCGAGCATCAAGTGATTCATAATCAAGTGATTCCAAAAGCCCATCAGCATGGAGTTTCTTCATGCGCTTTACACCAATAGGACCTAAACGGCAGTGCCACAAATATGTTGCACTATCATTATCAACTTTGCATCTTTTGGCATCACTATTATGAATATGTGTATTATTATGATCGAGATTCAATAAACCATTTACATTGGATGTATGACCATAGAAGGTTTTATTCATGTAAACAGAACAACAATTATTCTCTGACTTAAATGAATAACCGTATCGCAATAAACATGATCAAATCATATTCATGCTCAACGCAAACACCAAATAACATTTATTTAGGTCCAACACCAATCTTGAAGGTATAGGGAGTGTGTGATTGTGATCTTATCAACCTTGGAATCACTTCCAACACACATCGTCACTTTGCCCTCAACTAGTTTCTGTTCATTTTGCAACTCCCATTTCGAGTTACTACTCTTTAGTAACTGAACCAGTATCAAATACCGAGGGGCTGCTATAAACACTAGTAAAGTGCACATCAATAACATGTATATCAAATATACCTTTGTTCACTTTACCATCATTCTTATCCGCCAAGTATCTAGGGCAGTTCCACTTCCAGTGACCATTTCCTTTGCACTAGAAGCACTTAGTTTTAGGCTTGGGTCTAGCTTTGGGCTTCTTCATGGGAGTGTCAACTTGCTTGCCATTCTTCTTGAAGTTCCCTTTCTTTCCCTTGCCCTTTTACTTGAAACTAGTGGTATTGTCAACCATCAACACTTAATGTTTTTCTTGACTTCTACCTTCGCCGATTTCAGCATCGCGAAGAGCTCAGGGAATCGTTTTTGTCATCCCTTGCATATTATAGTTCATCACGAAGTTCCAGTAACTTGGTGATAGTGACTAGAGAGCTCTGTCAATTACTATCTTATCTGGAAGATTAACTCCCACTTCATTCAAGCAATTGTAGTACCCAGACAATCTGAGCACATGCTCAATGGTTGAGCTATTCTCCTCCATCTTGTAGGCAAAGTACTATCAGAGGTCTCATACCTCTTGACACGGGCATGAGTATGAAATACTAATTTCAACTCTTGGAACATCTGATATGCTCCATGGCGTTCAAAACATTTTTGAAGTCCCGGTTCTAAGCCGTAAAGCATGGTGCACTAAACTATCAAGTAGTCATCATACCAAGCTTTGCCAAACGTTCATAACGTCTGCATCTGCTCCTACAATAGGTCCGTCACCTAGCGGTGCATCAAGGACATAATTCTTCTGTGCAGCAATGAGGATAATCCTCAGATCACGGACCAAGTCCGCATCATTGCTACTATCATCTTTCAACTTAGTTTTCTCTAGGAACATATAATAAAACGGGGAAGCTATACGCGATCTATTGATCTACAACATAGATATGCAAATACTATCAGGACTAAGTTCATGATAAATTTAAGTTAAATTAATCATATTACTTAAGAACTCCCACTTAGATAGACATCCCTCGAGTCATCTAAATGATCATGTGATCCATATCAACTAAACCATGTCCAATCATCACGTGAGATGGAGTAGTTTTCAATGGTGAACATCACTATGTGGATCTTATCTACTATATGATTCATGCTCGACCTTTCAGTCTCAGTGTTCTGAGGCCATATCTGCATATGCTAGGCTCGTCAAGTTTAACCCGAGTATTCTGCGTGTGCAAAACTGGCTTGCACCCGTTGTATGTGAACGTAGAGCTTATCACACCCGATCATCACGTGGTGTCTCGGCACGATGAACTTTCGCAACGGTGCATACTCAGGGAGAACACTTGTACCTTGAAATTTAGTGAGAGATCATCTTATAATGCTACCGCCGAACTAAGCAAAATAAGATGCATAAAGAATAAACATCACATGCAATCAATATAAGTAATATGATATGGCCATCATCATCTTGTGCCTTTGATCTCCATCTCCAAAGCACCGTCATGATCACCATCGTCACTGGCGCGACACCTTGATCTCCATCATAGCATCGTTGTCGTCTCGCCAACTATTGCTTCTACGACTATTGCTACCGCTTAGTGATAAAGTAAAGCAATTACATGGCGATTGCATTTCATACAATAAAGCGACAACCATATGGCTCCTGCCAGTTGTCGATAACTCCGTTACAAAACATGATCATCTCATACAATAAAATTTAGCATCGGTCTTGACCATATCACATCACAACATGCCCTGCAAAAATAAGTTAGACGTCCTCTACTTTGTTATTGCAAGTTTTACGTGGCTGCTACAGGCTGAGCAAGAACCGTTCTTACCTACGCATCAAAACCACAATGTTTTTTCGTCAAGTATGTGTTGTTTTAACCTTCAACAAGGACCGGGCGTAGCCACACTCGATTCAACTAAAGTTGGAGAAACTGACACCCGCCAGCCACCTGTGTGCGAAGCATGTCGGTAGAACCAGTCTCGCGTAAGCATACGAGTAATGTCGGTCCGGGCCGCTTCATCCAACAATACCGCCGAACCAAAGTATGACATGCTGGTAAGCAGTATGACTATTATCGCCCACAACTCACTTGTGTTCTACTCGTGCATATAACATCTACGCATAAACCTGGCTCGGATGCCACTGTTGGGGAACGTAGTAATTTCAAAAAAAATCATACGCACACGCAAGATCATGGTGATGCCTAGAAACGAGAGGGGAGAGTGTTTTCTACGTACCCTCGTAGACCGTAAGCGGAAGCGTTATGACAACGCAGTTGATGTAGTCGTACGTCTTCATGATCCGACCGATCCTAGTACCGTAAGTATGGCACCTCCGCAATCTGCACATGTTCGGCTCGGTGACGTCCCACGAACTCTCGATCCAGCTAAGTGTCGAGGGAGAGCTTCGTCAGCACAACAGCGTGATGACGGTGATGATGAAGCTACCGGCACAGGGCTTCGCCTAAGTGCTGCAACGATATGACTGAGGTGGATTATGGTGGAAGGGGGCACCGCACACAGCTAAGAGATCAATGATCAACTTGTGTGTCCATGGGGTGCCCCCTTCCCCCGTATATAAAGGAGGGAGAGGGGAGGCCAGCCGGCCTCTCTAGGTGCGCCAAGGGGGGAGGAGTCCTCCTCCTAGTGGGAGTAGGACTCCCCCTTTCCTAGTCCCACTAGGAATAGAAGGAAGAGGGGGAAGGAGAAAGGAAAGGGGGGTCGGCTCCCTCACCCAATTCGGATTGGGCTTGGGGGGGCACCCCCTCCTAGGCTGCCTTCTCTTCTCTCCCACTAAGGCCCATTAAGACCCATATACTCCCCGAGGGGGTTCCGGTAATCCCCGGTACTGCGGTAAATGCCCGAACTCACCCGGAACCATTACGATATCCAAACATAGCCTTCCAGTATATTGTTCTTTATGTCTCGACCATTTCGAGACTCCTCGTCATGTCCGTGATCTCATCCGAGACTCCGAACAACCTTCGGTACATCAAATCACATAAACTCATAATACCGATCATCACCAAACGTTAAGCGTGCGGACCCTACGGGTTCGAGAACTATGTAGACAAGACCGAGACTCATCTCCGGTCAATAACCAATAGCGGAACCTGGATGCTCATATTGGTTCCTACATATTCGACGAAGATCTTTATCGGTCAAACCGCATAACAACATACGTTGTTCCCTTTGTCATCGGTATGTTACTTGCCCGAGATTCGACCGTCGGTATCTCAATACCTAGTTCAATCTCGTTACCGACAAGTCTCTTTACTCGTTCCGTAATGCATCATCCCGCAACTAACTCATTAGTCACATTGCTTGCAAGGCTTATAGTGATGTGCATTACCGAGAGGGCCCAGAGATACCTCTCTGATACACAGAGTGACAAATCCTAATCTCGATCTATGCCAACTCAACAAACACCATCGGAGACACCTATAGAGCGTCTTTATAATCACTCAGTTACGTTGTGACGTTTGATAGCACACAAGGTGTTCCTCCGGTATTCGGGAGTCGCATAATCTCATAGTCTGAGGAACATGTATAAGTCATGAAGAAAGCAGTAGCAATGAAACTGTAACGATCATAATGCTAAGCTAACGAACGGGTCTTGTCCATCACATCATTCTCCTAATGATGTGATCCCGTTCATCAAATGACAACACATGTCTATGGTTTGGAAACATAACCATCTTTGATAAACGTGCTAGTCAAGTAGAGGCATACTAGGGACACTTTGTTTTGTCTATGTATTCACACATGTACTAAGTTTCCGGCTAATACAATTCTAGCATGAATAATAAACATTTATCATGAAATAAGGAAATAAATAATAACTTTATTATTTCCTCTAGGGCATATTTCCTTCACTAGTTTCAAGTGGATGGACATCCACTTGAAGCTAATCCACGGTTCTTTCAGCCAATGATATAATAAATATCATCATCATCATCATATCATTAACAACTTATCATCATAATACATCATTGTCATATAACACCTCCTCATGATCATCATTTTCATCAATGAGACATCATATAGCAAGTTGGTCACTAGTCATAATCACAACTCCTCCTCATCATCATCAACTCTAACACATTGTACCACATAATAACACATTGTACCTAGGACCTACTTCTCTTTCATAGGATTTACTACCTTCTCTTAGGCAAAATAGCATAAAACAAGATAGGCCCTGACTCTCCATTACGGAGAATGGAGATTATCCTGTCTCCAATTCTTGCCCTTCGCACAATGTTTGCTTCCAAGTAGCTCCCTATGATTGACCATACATTTTTTTCAATCTTTGATTGTCATGTCTTCATCGGTTTTAGAAATCCGATATGGACATGAGTGATTCGTAGGATGACCTGGCCGTATGTTCAAAACATCAAGGCGACCTTTCCGAAACATCAGATGAGGCACACAATCCTTTGGGATTTTCTGTTGAAAAACATAGTAATAAGTTCATAGTTAGCAATGTAGTTCAGTTTTAGAAGAATTTATGCAAAAGATGAATGGATGTCGTAATAGTAAAAAATCTTACCATGGCATCCCCATGGATGTTACTATAGTTCAACACGTGCACTAGTGGCAGGTATTGACCATAATGTGGAGGAGTTTGATAATAGATATTATAATTCTCAAGATCAGTAATAAATGAGATCAGATGATTTTTCTCCTGATAAGTTAATTCTGAGCCATCGGTGTAGTAGGTTCTGTCTAGCATCTTCCGCACATTCTTTGAAGAATGAAAATAAGCAATCAATGGAAATAAGCTTTCAACTATTTTGAAATAAACAATATAAATTACTTAATAACTATGTTTGAGAAACTCGCATAGCATATCAACAAGGACCCAAATGTCCATATTGTCTTCGGCCATGTTAGGATCACCAAGATCCATGGTGACAAGCATACCCTCATGAAAATCATACATCTTGCAAAGTGCTTCCCAATTCGGGCAACCAAAATGGGTTACGCTCTTAGAATTGTACAGATTTACTTCAAAATCCATACCATGATGGGTCCTTAGGTGAATTTTCTTGTTTCCATACTTTCATGGTCTTCAAAATCCATCCTCTCCAAGACATAGTGTCTTGCATGGCATGGGATAAGCTAGTCGAATTGTAAAAGACGAAAATTACACGTTGAAGTAGTTGAAGTCGTGCTTAATTATGAAAAAAACACTTGTCGTCATTGCGTACCGTTTCAACATCGAGGTCTCCAGGAGCTTAATGCTGAAGCGCCGACCTTCGTCCAGGTGAGGCCTGTCGCACAGACCTCGGTCGTCGTTGCACTAGTCGCACTCCTCCGGGAGACTTTCGTCGTCCGATGACGACATTTCCTATGTTCATAATTCAAAGATTAAACTTGTACAATTAAATATATGTACTATAAAAACTAAATTAGATCATTATTATTCATCATGGGTTGACTATCGGTCTGACGAGTCTTTTCTTTAAAACTCTCAGCTCACATGGTGTATATATTCGACCGTCGGTGATGGTCGCTCCTCCCTTCGTCCCCGAGTGCATTACACCAAAATGTCTAGCACACGGGAACGAAGGAGAAGCGACCCCCATGACAACAGTCAGGATTCTTCGTCCTCTCATATATGGTGGACACACTCCCTCACTGATTCCTCTCTCACATTTGCGACCGTCGGTGATGGTCATTCCTCCCTTCCTTCCCGTGCATTACCAAAAGGTCTATCACGAGAAAGAAGAGGAGGAACGACCCCCACGACAACAGTCGGGATTCTTCTTCTCTCATATATGGTGCAGACTTTCTCCCTCCCTCATTTGTTGACTATCATGTATGAAGCCTCGACAGACTTAAAGTCAACCCGAAATGTTGTTTAATTATCTTTCTAGAAAATCCAGGCCACTCGATATTTCCTACATATTCTAGCACAAGTCATGCCAAAATTCACGGAAAAATCCGGCATGACCTTTGCTAAAAAAGGACATATTGAGCGCCTGCAATTTTCCAGAACGGAAATTAATCAACACTCAGGCAAAACATAGGCCACTCGGAGGTGTAACCTGCAAACATGGCCGGCCACCGGGGCAAGCACATATCCTATTTGAGCAACACAAGATATACATGTTTATATCTACATCATATGAGCATTCAAACTTGATGGCCATTGCATTTCAATGGTTGAAAATATGAACAAAAACATTTCAAAATATCTTATAGGACCCATATTGACATGGAAATTTGGCTGGTCTCACCTCGAGGTCGGAGGGGGTCGGTGACGGGGACGGCGGCGGGGATGATGGAGGGGCTCCTTAATTTCTGCAAAAGCAAAAACCCTATAAGCTATCAACTAATCAAATGCATACGCCTTGCATAGTGGGTCCAATTTGAGCATTCAACATAGGAGTAGTTCTCCAATTTGAGCATTCAATAAGCAAAACCAAATGGTAAAATAAATAAGTATTCAAATTAGCATGCATTCAATAAGCAAAACTAAATCATCTCTTGCGTCCGTACATCGTCGAATATTATCACTAATACATCTCGAATAGTATCATACATATAACATCACTAATACAGCTAAAACCCTAGCGAACGACGGGTATCGGCGCGGGCGGTGGACACCCAAAGAGAAGGAACATCACAGGATCATAGCTCCAGTGAGATTCTGAAGAACCTGCCAGGTATTGGAGAACCTGCCCTCCAACGCAACCATGTAGCGATGGACGTGCTCGTCCTCCTCGCCGACACGGTGACGTACCACCTCCGCGGGGTCCTCAAGCCTCCGCACCGTCATTGTCCCATGCGACCGCCACCAAAAAAGGTTTGGGTCAACGACGGGCTGGCTCCTCACCAAGCTGCGCCCCGGTAGGTAGCACCTCCCAGTACCAGCCCGGCGGAGCCCAGTCCCGGACATGGCCCCTCTGATCAAGCAGGTGTCCTCCGCCGAGTCGACGACGAGGATGCGGGATAGGCATCGTCGACGTTGATGCGGGAATAATTTCTTTAAGTAAAAAAAACAAATGTGACATGTTCAAAATATGACATGTCCACTTCAAAACGAATCAACCTAGAATAATGTTAAATACACCTAAAAATAAACTAGTTCTATTAATTTTCTTACTAAAAATAAACTAGTTCTATAGTAAAATTTTAATTAGATCATCAAATCTCATATACCTAAATTTTCTAACTAAAAATAAACTAGTTCTATTAATTCAACTAAACACTTACTATAAATAAAAATAAACTAGTTCAACTAGTTCTATTAATTTTCTTGCTAAAAATAAACTAGTTCTATTAATTCAACTAGTTCTTACTAAAAATAAACTAGTTCAACTAGTTCTATTAATTTTCTTACTAATTCTATTAAAAACTTACTAAAAATAGTAAAAAAAACTATATTGATTTTTTCTCTAAACTAAACACTACTGCCCTAATTAACATCTAGTTAAACCCTACTGCCCTAGTTCTTAAGCATCTACAAGTACTAACTAATTAAATGAACCCTAGCTAGGTACTTAAGCATCTACAACTACTTAAGCACTAATTGATGAACCCTAGGATTTTGTCCTAAAAACTAATTAAGCATCTACAACTACTGCCCTGATTAACATCTAGTTTACAATTATATTTACTTAACTACATTGGGTGCTCAACAACTATATAACTACTTAAGCATCTACAAGTAGTAGCTAATTTGATGAACCCTAACTAATTAGATGAACTCTAAAAATTGATGAACCCTAGGAACCCTAGCTAGGCAGAGGTAAGGGAGGAGGAGGAGGTGTAGGCGTGCTCACCTCGGGCGCCGGCGGAGTTAGGGAGCGGCCGAGGGAGGGGCACGTGGCGTCGAGGTCGGGGTCGGGGCTCGGGTGCGCGGCGGAGGGCGGCGATGTAGGGCGGTGTCGAGGTCGGGGTCGGGGCTCGGGCGTGTGGCAGAGGGCGTGCGAAGGGCGACGACAAAGCGCGCGGCGGCTGACAGCGATGTAGGGCGATGACGGCGGCTACAACAGATCGAGTTGGATTTGGGAGAAGTGGCCGTGGGAAAGAAGAACCGCGCGGTTAAGTCAAAAATAGCAGTAGCGCGGGCCAGGAAAAGTGCTACTGCTACATTAGCTATAGCTAACTTAGCTATAGCGTTGGCTGACATAACGCGCTACTGCTAAGTTAGCTACAGCGCATGTCCTGAAAGCACGCTGCTGCTACGCCTTTCTCCTTTATTTTTATTTTTCATTTATTTTCCTTCATATTTTCTTTTTTTCCTTCCCCTTTTTCTATTTATTTCATTTTCATTTACTTTTCTATATGTTTTTCATTTTATTTTCCTTTCATTAGCAGTACCGCTTTCTGCGTAAAACACGCTGCTACAACCACCTTAGCAGCAGCGCGCTTTGCATAAGCTCACTACTATTATTGGTAGCCTGGCGAGAACAGTATGGGAATTGTAGTAGTAGCGCGTCTTTCCTGAGACGCGCTACTTCTATAAACTTAGCTGCCGCGTGTTTGTTTTCCCGCGCGTTAGTGGTAAATAGTAGTGGCGCTTCTTTTTGACCCGCGCTACTGGTAAGTTTTTGTGTATAAGGTTTTCCCTAGTAGTGCATGATTGTTTGTTGGTATGCCTGAGTATTGATGTCTTTATATCAAATTGTAGACTATTGCCTTGAATCACTTGTATCCTAATATTCATACCGTAAAAGAGATTATATGATAAACTTGTTAGGTAGCATTCCACATCAAAAATTCTATTTTTATCATTTACCTACTCGAAAACAAGCAGGAATTAAACTTGGGGATGCCGATACGTCTCCAACATATCTATAATTTTTTAATGTTCCATGTTATTATGTTATCAATGTTGGATGTTTTATATGCTATTTACATCATTTTATGGGACTAACCTATTAACCTAGTGACCAGTGTCAGTTCCTGTTTTTTTTGCTTGTTTTTAGCTTTTTATAAATACTGTACAAAACAAAGTCCAAACACGATGAAACTTTATGATGATTTTTTCTGGACCAGAAGGGACCCTAGAAGGTTCAGGAGGAGGCCAGAAGAGCTATGGGTGAGCCACAAGCTCATAGGTCGCGCCCCTGAGCTTGTGAGCCCTCCGTAGCACCCCTTGACCTAATTCGACCTTTATAAATTCAGAAATATTCCCAAACCAACAGAGAGCCACCCGAAACACTTTTTTCGCCGCTGCAAGCTTCTGTTCTTCCACGATCCCCTCTGGAGGCCTTTTTCGGTACTCTGCCGAAGGGGGAGTCGATCACAGAGGGCGTCTACATCATCTGTGCTGCCTTTCGATGATGCGTGAGTAGTTCACCATAGACCTACTGGTCCATAGCTAGTAGCTAGATGGCTTCTTCTCTCTCTTTGATCTTCAATACAATGTTCTCCTCGGTGTTCTTGGAGTTCTATTCGATGTAATCTTCTTTTGTGGTGTGTTGGTTGGGATCCGATGAATTTTGTGGGTTTATGATATGAATATTCATTGAGAGTAATTGAGTCTTTTCTGAACTTTATTATGCATGATTGTTATAGCTTTGTATTTCTCTCTAATCTATCCGGTTGGTTTGCCCAACTAGCCTGATTTATGTTCAGTGGGAGAGGTGCTTTGTAATGGGTTTAATCTTGCGGTGCTCTATATCCAAGTGACAGAAGGGGACAAGGCACATATTTTTATTGTTGCCACTAAGGGTAAAACGACGGGGTTTATTCATATTGATTGGGTTTACTTTGTCTACATCATGCCATCTTGCTTAAGGCATTACTCTGTTTGTCATGAACTTAATACCATAGATGCATGGTGGATAGCAGTCGATTGGTGGAGTAATAGGAGTAGATGCAGGCAGGAGTCGGTTTGCTTGTATCGGACGTGATGCCTATATACATGATCATTGCCATGAATACGTCATAACTTTGCACCATCTCCCCAACCACACCAACTGGATATCCGGGAGGGGGAAATTGAAGCCATCGACATCACCAACGATCCTATCATCATGAGAGGACCAATCTTCATCAACATCTTCACCGGCACCATCACCTCTCAAACCCTAGTTCATCTCTTGTATCCAATCTTTGTCCCAAAACCTAAGATTGGTACCCATGGTTGCTACTAGTGTTGATTACTTCTTGTAGTTGATGCTAGTTGGTTTATTTGGTGGAAGATTAAATGTTTAGATCCTTAAGCATATCCAATAGCCCTCTGATCTTGAACATGAATATGATTTGTCAGTAGTTACTTTTGTTCTTGAGGACATGGGAGAAGTCTTTTTGTAAGTAATCACGTGAAGTTGGTATTCGCTTAATATTTTCATGTTATGTATGTTGTTCTTCCTTTAGTGGTGTCATGTGAACGTCGACTACATGACACTTCACCGTACTTGGGCCTAAGGGAAGGCATTGGGGAGTAATAAGTACATGATGGGTTGCGAGAGTGATAGAAGCTTAAACCCTAATTTATGCATTATTCTGTAAGGGGCTGATTTGGATCCATATGTTTCATGCTATGATTAGATTTATCTCAATTCTTATTTCGTAATTGCGATGCTTGCGAAGGGGGTAATCATAAGAGGGTTGCTTGTTCAAGTAAGAACAACACCCTAACACTGGTCCACCCACATATCAAATTATGAAAGTAACGAACGTGAATCAACTAAACATGATGAACATGACTAGATGACAATTCCCATGTGTCCTCGAGAATGATTTGCTTACTATAAGAGAACGTTCCGGCTTATCCTTTGCTATAAAAAGGATTGGGCCCCCTTGTTGTACCTTGGTTACTATTGCTACTTGTTACGAATTATCCTGCTACAAAACTATCTGTTACAGCTACTTTCAGTGCTTGCAGAAAATACCTTGCTAAAAACCACTTGTCATTTCCTTCTACTCCTCGTTGGGTTCGACACTCTTACTTATAGAAAGGATTACGATTGATCCCCTATACCTGTGGGTCATCAGATGCCACCAGAAGATGGCCACATAGTGAGGGTCAATGCACAATCGTCGAGTCGTCAAAGACTCTCCTCAAGCAGAATAATGCCACTGCTACGTCCAACAACCAGAGGAGGGGAAGCTTCAAGCTAGGATGAAGAAGGGCACATCTACCACCACCACCCGTAGCCAGGGGCGGAGCTTGGGCCAAACTATAGGAGGGGCAAATGGGCTTGGGGCGACCTAAAGCACGCTTGGGCTAGATTTCACTAGTACTATTACAGTTTACTGAGGATTAGTATGAGGAAATCTCATGGGTTGGGGGTGGTGGCCCAGGTTGGCCTCCACTAAGCTCCGCCACTGCCCGTAGCCCAACAACGCCCACCGACCACAAAGCTCCCATAGGGGCGCCTTCAAGAAGGATATGGCACTGGAAGTGCCGTCGTCGCCCAACAAAGTTAGGGCTTTCACCCGAGGGAACTAGGGGAAGGGGGAGTAGGGGGGGGTCAGACCTGACAGAGGCCTCCAATGAAGGAAACGGTCCCGTCGGACATTGAAGTCGTCGCGGCCAACCATGGTCTAGGGATTTCACCTATTTTGGACTCCCCACCGCCCACAACCCGGGAGCCCGCGACCCATGGAAGCACGACCAAAATCTGACAAGAGCACGCATGACGAATAGCGGATTGGAAGGAGACGCCCAATCTGGCGCCGCCGGCCGCCGGTGCAGCCACCACACGACACCCACGTCCTCCGAGATTACGCCACCCACATGGCCATGGATGCTGGAACCAGTGTCTGCACCACTGCTCGCCACAGAGGCGGTGGTGCCTAAAGATATGAGGTCGCCGCCCCAAATCCGAAGCCCCCCCGCGGGAGAAGCAGCGCAGCAGATGCCCCCACCGCCACCTTCCTCGGTGGCACCCTGGGCTTGCCTGGTGGCTACCTCAGGCGATGGTGAGAGAAGGGGGAGGGAGGAGGGCTACGATGGGGCTAGTATTTTCGCCCCTTGAGTCGCTTGAGCGGTGCGGCGCCCTGGGGAGGGGGGCTGTGGAGGGGCATAAGTACACTCCTAGCATGAAAATCCTTCTTGTGGCCGTCTCTAGTGAGACGTGGCAAGGCCATTGATCCTTCTTAAAGGCATAGTTGCGAATGAAGTCGAGTTAGTAATAGGTGTTATATTCATATCCTATAATGGTTCTGCGGGCTTGTCGATGTGGGTAGTTCGGGAGTAGCCGTCATACGCTCTTAGGTGCCTGTGGATGGAGCATCCGACGTGTGGATGCACCACTATTGTAATTCTGTGGACTTAGGGAATTTCCCCCTCCCCTCTATTAATGAATGATACGCACAAGTGCGTATTCTAGAAAAAATAATGGCTCTGCAATAGTTGCCTTTATTTTATATTCAACCTGCTGATGACTCTAGCCTTGTTACAGTTGTGTGCATCACAATGATGAAGAGGCTGTGGGTGTCTCACCTCATTTTCGACAAATATTGAACAATGCAACACATGATTTTTTTTTGGTGTGCGGGAAAACATATGAACCAGCTCACAAGCCCATCTCGCTGGGTAAAGATGGTAATTTCATTTTCTCATAGTGCCGACAAGACATTAAGTAAAGAGCCCACTGATTTTCTCCCAATATAACAAGGGCTGGAGTATATATCGGTCCGCAATATATTGATGTATTTGGCACGCTGATAACTGAAGGTTGAACACATCCCAATGACAATGAATGGCCGTCCTACTCAATCAACGGAGTGATAAGAGATTCGCTTCCGAACACTACTAGGGTCATACAGGATCCCTTTTCTTTTGAAAGTATGTATTCCTTTTTGAGCATTCATAGAGGTTGTCATTCATAGTTTCATACGATGATGCGACCCACGTTTGAACAGTGTAGACTTTCTTCAGTCTTCACCGAGCAGGCCCCACTGGCAGGACGGGGTCACCTCGTCCATGCCAAATGTCGCTTGCCGTCTCGCTCCCTTGTACCCGACAACCGCGGACCACACACGAGGCCTGGAAAAACCTTTTCGCACCGCCAACCCGACCACGCTCGCTCCGGCGACCAATCCCCGGTCGTGGGCGAGGCAGACCCCAGTGGTGCACCAGCGCCACGGGCCCGCGGGCCCACCAGCACCAGGTTCCGCAATAACGACCCCCGCCCGATTCAACGGCCGGGATCCTTCCCAGTCTCCTCGAGATCGCCCCGGCCAACCATAACTCGACAGCGCGCCACTCCTAACCAGCCCGGTTTCGCAATACCACCCCTCGCCCCGCATCTAAACCGCCCCCCCTCGCCCTCCCATTCCCTGCGAGCTCTACACAGCATCACACCGCATTTCTCATTCTTCCTCCCCACGTCGCCGTAGCAGCTAGCTAGCCGGGAGGGAGGCGCCGCCGCCGCCGAGTGAGGGAGCCGGGGGAGGCGGGTTGGAGGCAGGGCGGAGATGGGGCGCGGGCCGGTGCAGCTGCGGCGGATCGAGAACAAGATAAACCGGCAGGTGACCTTCTCCAAGCGCCGCAGCGGGCTGCTCAAGAAGGCACACGAGATCTCCGTGCTCTGCGACGCCGAGGTCGCGCTCATCGTCTTCTCCACCAAGGGGAAGCTATACGAGTACTCCAGCCAGGACAGGTTATATCACGCGCGCCCAGCTACCCTTCCTTCCTGACCCATTCCGCTCCTTCCTACGAGCTCTATTTCAAGATTTTGGGAACAAGAATTTTCATTTGAGCTGCTTTGTATTCATTCCACGAGTAGCTGTCTCGTTCGATAGTTCCGGTGGGGAAATTTGGTTGCGGGAGAGAGTTGCTCGGCGCGTGCGGGGTTATTATTTCGTGCTATTCTTTGTGGGTTCTGCTCGGATGGGTAATCTAGTTCTCCTTGTTTGGATCGTAGAATCGATTGTTGTTCAATTAACCAGTATCTCAGAGTTACTCGTACTCGATTGCCAGTACTAATTAATTAACGTACGTACTGTCTACAGGTTCTACCATGTGATTATGCAACTCTAATGTACTTGATCGATTACTCTATAAGTTATAGCATCTATTGCGCGAATGGCACTTCAGTAACCCCTTATTCATTTTTAGGACCAATAAAGGTGATTTTCTGATGATATCTGTTCCAAAAACTAAGTCCAGTTATTCTCATGAAATAGTGGTGAGGAGGACTTGCACATCAGATGTATAAGTTTCCTAAATGGACTAAAGTTTGCTATTCAATGATGCTGATGCTAATGTTTCACTATCATGTTAATTGCATATATACTAGAATATATATGAAACTAGCTGCTTGCTTACTGTAGAAGCAATTTAATAGGAAAGCAAAGCCTACACATATCCCTTCTCATCCCCTCTGCATCTGTCCGTCAGATATTAGCCAGCTTTACCCAATGGTTTTTGTCAGTTCTAACTGGCGTGCATGGCCATCAGCTTATTTGAGAGATGTTTCGGTTTTTTATCAGTATTCTTTATCCATACGAACACTGAGATTATGTCGTTGAAAATTTGATCTTAGTGTTGGATTAGTTTAAGTTCCAAGGAGAACAATCGTTACACAAAACCTGAAACTGGCCAATTGAACGTACATGTTTTGTTTGAGATTTTTGGACTTAAACAGTTTGGACATCTTTATATTTTATGAGTTAGATAAATGTTTGCCCCTCGAAAATGTCCGCGCCCGCCCTCTGTTCTTTGCCTAAAAAAGATATACATGGCGGGGTAACCCAAATATATAGTTTTCAACGTTTTTACTCACAGTTGAAAATACCTGCATATACTATTCTAAGGCCTAAACATATAATATTTGTGGTATATCATTTCATAGTTAGACAGACCACAAAATCACTTGTGTGTATAGTGTATACTATCTTTTTTATTTACTGATTACTTGTTCCGCGGGAGTATATGCCGCTTAGTTACGAATATCCATTTCGGCTCCCGAGCTCATCTGATCTCCGTGAATAGTAAAATCGAAACAAATAGTACAAAAATAAAAAACGGATTTTTTTTTGCATGGAGAAGATTTAGCGCGTGAGGTCCGTGCCAAATTTCAGCGCATTTGGACATCCGAGCAGCTCTCAGAAAAAAAATCGGTTCCGAATAGTAAACTTTTTCACATACCCCAATTTTGTATTTTTTTTTCTGAGAGCTGCTCAGATGTCCAAATGAGCTGAAATTTGACAAGGACCTAACGCACTAAAACTTCTTCCATGCAAAAAAAATAGAATTTTTTGAAATTTTCTAATATTTATTTTGATTTTACTGTTCATGCACGGGAGCAGGTGAGCTCGGGAGCCATTTAGTTGCTCTCACTTACTTAAGGTTATAGTTTCGAAGCTAGGGTAGTGCAACCTTCTGGCAAGAATGTTAGGCTATACTCGTATGGGGCACTTCATAACTTCTATTCACTTGTTTTGCATTTATGAACCGTGCTTTGCACAAATTTCTGCTTAACAATCATTTCAAACTTCACTGCAAAATAAAAAACAATCATTTCAAACTACATTGCCAGTACTATGGTGAGCTTGAGGTACCCTCCAGCACTCCTTTGTTCATTCATGAACTAATTTTTTTCATTTGAATGAACTAAGGAATAGGAGTGTACCCTAGCTAAAGGCTAACCATTTGCACTCCTTGTACAAAATGGTTGGTCTTAGCTAGCTAGTTGTATGAACAAAGCAATGCCCAACTTTATGTTAATCAAATTTACTAGTGCATAAAAAGTCATTCCTAATGGTGCATAGAAAGAGACTCGTGGGCTAGTTTTAATCCTCACATTACGTTTAGATGTTTTTTTACACAATTGATTACCAGGCTAAATTCCTGCTATTGTCATGTTAGCAGCGAACAGTTACCATGATAAAAGTGTATGGCTGCTAGTTAATAATTTATATGTTTTTAGATTAGGTTTTACGATGTTATGCAGAAGTAGAGAGTGACAAGTTCCACCAACAAAAAAAATAGCATATCGTCATAGAAGTATTATCACGGAAGTCTTACATGTATGGAGATGGATGGAGAATAGTGTTCAATAACCTGTAAAAAGTGGCCATTGCTTAAATTTTTTAAGTAATAAAGCGCCCCTTTTCGAAAACAAAGTGGCCATAACCTACCAATAACTTAGCTAGTAAGTGAGTATTAACCTGGCAACTACTTGTGTGCAAAGAAGTTGTCAAAATATATCAACATGAGATCTACTTGGGAAGTGAATATTTTTTTCCAACATACGTCGTCACCATGACTTCACCAACTACACAGCTCCGCCATAATCATCGTCGTATCCTTGTCAAGGAGTAATTGAGGCCAGCAAGAGCAGGTTGTCCATCAAGTCGTCGTTGCAGGGTTGTCGCGATAGCATAGGAGTTCCTGTCTTGGGTGTACTACATGTAGAATCTAACATCTGGTGGAAGATGGCTTCTCTCTGCTTGCTCATCTCCTTCCCTTTAGTGGAATCGTGCGTGGTGGCAGCCAATGCATGTATGTGTTAGATCTAGGAGAGCGTGGCGCCACCGCATCCATGCAAGGTGACCCATGCCGCTAGTTGGTGGCGAACGATGCCTCGCTACTATAACATCAGATTCCACGTACATTGCAAAACTCTTCATCACATGTCGAACTTTGGCCAGTCACTACTGGCTTGTTGTATATGTGAAATGGATATCGCACAACGTTCCCGTACGTGTGCGTTGTGCCACCACGCCGCAAACATGTGGCATCGAAGAGCCGTTCTCATAGCAAACGAGCACCGTTATATCACCATGTGCATCGAGGACCTTAGTGCACACACAACTCTGCTTAATCGTGTGTTGTGTAGAGCAGATTGGACACACCCTAATTTGCACCGCGTTCAGTATAAAAAGACACATAATTTTACCAAAAAGTCTTTTGCCCCGCTTTATATATAAAGCAATGATCAATAGCACCTGATACAAACGCACGCTCCCACAACACACACACAAGGCAGCATACATAGGCGGTGAGCGCAGCAACACAATCCCTAGCACTACAAGAGCAGCCGGGGGCTTCCACCGTGAACACGCCACCGCGAAGAAGTGAAGCCGCATATGACGAACCGTGGGCTCCAAGGCAGCACCTTTAGGAAGGATATGGCACCGGAGCGCTGCCACCACCCGATCTAAGGATCATAGTTTCCCCTGGAGCAACACGACAGGCAATAAGAGCTGCGACGACGCTTTCAAGAAGGGAGCGAGCTTCGCCGCCACCGGTCCATCCGAAGGTAGAGCAGGTTTTCGCCCCGGCCAACACTCACCGCCACCGAACGCCACACCTCGGCTACCACGCCACCCACACGGCTGTGGCAACCGGGCAACACCGAGGCACGGGCTCTGCCCATGAGCATCGCGCCACCACCACCAGGGCCGCCGCCCCGGTATCCAAGACCTTGACACCAAGTCACCCGGGACCCTTCGCTACCCCAGCCGAAGTTACGAGCGGAAAGGAACCGCCTCTCGCACCCCTGGTCGACACCCAACGTCGAGACCCAATAGGTCGGCCGACCACAGCTGGCCTCCATCGAACCGTCCTGCAGCATCGGGCGTGATACGAGCGCAATCCTCCTGCCGGGTGTGAGACGGGCTGGTCTTGCAGCCGGACGCGCGGCGAGCTCGGTCCTGCGGTACTGGACGCGAGACGAGCGATGTACCGCAGCTGGGAGAAGGCCAGCCCTCCAACAAGAGTAGCGACCAGACGATGAGGAGAGAGGTCGAAGGCCGACACAGGTCGCCTACAGACAAGCCGACACCAGAACGATCCGGCTGTCGCCGCACCCGACCCGCCACCACCACATTACCTGTGCCTCCGCGCCCTGGCCAGATCCGCCCGGAGCCCCGCCACCCGCACGGGAGCAGCTCGGACACTGGCCGCACCACCACCACCTCCACAGGGTCGCCGACCACCACCGCCAAGTTCGACCATCACAGCGCCGCGAACACGTCCCGAGATCACCGGACCCCACGAGCGGAGCTGGGGGAGGTGAGGAGGAAGCAGCACCGGCGGACCATGAGGATATGGGTGAAGAGCGCCGGAGCAGGGGCCGGCCGAGACCCGACGCCGCGGGCAGGGGAAGGCGCCCGTGACGCCAAACACCCCCGCGCAGGGGGAAACCGCCCCGCCGCCGCCAACGCCACGCGGCCTTCGGCCACCGGTGCCCTCGGCTGCGGCGAGGGAGGGGGAGCCGGGGCGAGGGACCGGGGTGGCGGCGCTGGGGTTGCCTCCCGAGGGCGTGTGCGGGAGCGCCTCGGGAGGGGAGGGGGAGCAGTTGATGGAGAAAGTCCTGTGTATGCTTCTCAGAGCTTGTTCAAAGAAACATGATTTTCATACATCACATAGCTCACATCAGTTCATCACAATGAACATATAATATAACTAACATACTTTTAACATCCATATATATCTCTACTTTTAATGGGGATTCCGTAATCGTTTCGTTTGTTTCGTCTTCGCCTCCTTCCAAAACCACGTCTTGCGTTAACTCAACCAAAACAAATCAAATCTTACCAAAACCTCAACTAAATCAAAAAAAAAATCTTGTCTTCCCTTGCCCATACCCAAATCAAATCAAAGCTTACTAAACCCCAATTAAATCAAAACTTTTTTGCCTTCCTCTACCCATACTCAAATCAAATGAAATCTTACCAAAATCTAGAACATGATTGGTGTAAGATATATGTGTAACATGATTGGTGTTGAACCACTTGAATATGTATGCCCCATTGGAACGCATGGGCAACTAGCTAGTTCTAGATACTATCTATCATAATAGAGAGTATGTATGCATATTATGTATTGGGTAGTATATATTCGACCATTTACATGGTATGTACCATACTTTTAGCATACTCATTTTACATACCAATATTAATGTATTTTAAAAATATACTAAACACATAGGCTTAGTTGCAATTTTTCGTGTATTTCCCCAGATGATAGTGTATGAGATGATGGTGTGACTACACTCGGTTGTAGGACGTGCTTAAGTTTACATCCAGCATAATATATCTGTATCATGAAGTGTAGATTACAACGTAGTAAGGGGAAAATATTAAGTCGCTTCTTTCTTCTTACGCCGTTGTCTTTGCACTTTGGAAGGATGAGGTGCAGACATAGAGTGAGGAACATGCTGGCCGACCATAAGCTCCACTATCCCCTGTCTCTATGCTTCTTTGTCTCTCGCTACAGAGGAAGATACTACACCTGTGTGTGCACAAAAAGCCTAATCAAAATACACAATAATGAGAACATATAGGTTGGCATAAATATAATTGAACGGAAAATAAGTGTATAACAAGTTTTAGAGGATTAGATAGCATCTGAACTAAACAAATAGGTCGGGGAAACGAAACAAATCTTACTTGGTCACGTCCAGGCTCAGTATGTTGCAAAAGCCATTGCATGAAACATCATATTGTAACCAAATCTGGTTGTATAGTGTAAGTGAAATAAGTGACATGTCTTAAAAACAATTCAGGTTAGCAATGTGAGAAGGGAAGTGACAAGAGAACAGAACTCAGACTTATGGCTAATGATTTGTTCGGGAAATGGGTGCTGGAAGAAGGGAGAGATAAACATTTAGTTAACAGATGAGATGATAGGAAAGAAGTGACGATAAGAAGATAAAAAAGTAGTAGGATATATACTTAAAAATTTAACGTAGACAAAGAAGACCGGGGAATACCCTCTCGTGTCTACTACACTAATGCAGACAAAACAACATAACATCTTATCTCAATTAGTTGAATTCAACTACTAACCATAACAAATGAAATTATGGCATTAGAATTAGCAATAATAAAACAATAGCAACTTATATTAATTAGTTGTTTAACAGTAGCAAAACAACAGAACATTATCTTAATTAGTTGAAAATAGCATGTAGTATCGTCTTACTTATAGCATAACATCTATGTTATAAATTAAAGTACTAGTAGTGGCTGTTAGGAATAAGCAACTTGTATTCCCATGAGGCCATAGGCCGATATATATACATGTACAGGTGTGGAACATACGCAGGAAACCCCTTATACAACGGGATAAATACAAAGGGGTACATGACTTATATTATAACTCTAACACCCCCCTCAAACTCACGGTGGATGAACAACACTGAGTTTGGAGAGATAAAAGCCATGTTGTGCTCTAGTCTGGGCCTTCGTCAGGAAATCCGCCAACTGTAACTCGGAAGGCACATACTGAAGAGCAATAATCTGATCCTGCACACCAGCGCGCACATAGAAAGCATCAACACCAATATGCTTGGTGAGCTCATGCTTCACAGGATCGCGCGCAATGCTAATAGCACCTGTACTGTCAGATAAGAGCAGAGTCGGTGTAGTGACAGAAACACCAAAATCCTGAAGTAACCACCGTAACCAAGTCACCTCTGCCGTCAAAAGAGCCATGGCTTGTAACTCAGCCTCGGCACTCGAACGGGAAACTGCAATCTGTTTCTTCGTCTTTCAGGCAATGAGAGAACTGCCAAGAAAAACACAGTAAGCAGAAAGTGAACGGCGATCAGAAGGATCACTAGCCCACGTAGCATCCGAATAGGCCTGAAGCTGTAAAGAACTGGAGCTAGGAAAGAATAGACGGTGAGAGATCGTGCCCCGAAGATATCGGAGAACACGAAGGAGATGACTATAGTGAACCGATGTGGGAGCGGAGACAAATTGACTCAGAATATGAACCGGATAAGAGATGTCCGGACGAGTGACAGCTAGATAGACAAGACTGCCAACGAGATGACGATAACGCGTCGGGTCAGGGAGAGGATCACCATCAGTAGCACGGAGGTGAACATTGAGCTCCATAGGAGTCTCAACAATGCGCTCGTCAGTAAGAGCAGCACGAGCAAGAAGATCCTGGATATACTTTTCCTGGGATATAAAAAAGCCATCAGAGGTAGAAGAGACTTCAATCCCAAGAAAGTAGCGAAGAGGTCCAAGATCAGACATAAGAAACTGCTCACTAAGACGGGCCTTTACAAAGGCAATATACTCGGGGTCATCCCCAGTGATGATCATGTCATCAACATAGAGAAGAAGAAGAGTCCGACCACGAGGAGAAAGGTGAATAAACAATGCTGGATCATGAGCACTTGCTGAAAAACCAGCAGTAGTGACCACAGAGGCAAAACGCTCAAACCAGGCGCGAGGGGCTTGCTTAAGGCCATAGAGAGAGCGACGAAGACGACATACCATGCCATCAGGAACAGAATACCCAGGTGGTGGCTGCATGTACACCTCCTCACGCAGCTCACCATTAAGAAAGGCATTCTTAACATCAAGCTGAGATATAGACCAGTGGCGTGCAGAGGCAATGGCAAGAAGTGTACGAACAGTGGTCATATGGGCCACAGGAGCAAAAGTCTCGTCATAATCACGACCATGCTCCTGCTGAAAACCACGAGCCACAAGACGAGCTTTGTGATGCTCAAGAGAACCATCGGAGCGAGTCTTAACCCTGTAGACCCACTTACAAGTGATGGGACGGACTCCGGGAGGAAGAGAAACAAGATCCCAGGTACCAGTGCGTTCAAAGCAGCAATCTCCTCTGCCATCGCAAACTGCCATTCAGGATGAACAACAGCCTGGCGATAAGAAGTCGGCTCAAGAACAACAGCACCAGCGGTGGGAAATCCAAAGCGATCAACAGGCGGACGAGGACGAGAACGCAAGCCATAAGTAGGCTGAGAGGAAGAGGACGACTCATCCAATGAGGCATCCACAGGTCGTGAACGACGAGTGTAATGCTGAGGAAAAGATGGAACAATAGAAGGAGGAATCGCCAAGGTAGAATCGGGGGGTGGCGACGAAGAAGTCACCGGAGATGAAGGTGTACGAATCCGGTGACATGCTAGGCGAGGAGACCGGAGAAGATGGTGGCTGCAAATCGACTAGAGGTGGAGAAGCAGAGGGAGTGGAACGAATAGGCACAAGCGCGACGGGGGTGATAGGTGAGTCAGGAAAAGTGAGAAAAGAGATATCCTCCACTGAAAAAATCGAGGAAGATGGGCGTGGGTAGAAAGGACGAGACTCATCAAAAGTCACGTCGCGAGAGATACGCATCCGACGACCGATAGGATCCCAACAACGATAGCCCTTATGCTCATCACTGTAGCCTAAGAAGACACACTCAACAGACTGAGCGGTCAGTTTGGTGCGTTCGCGAGGGGCAAGAAGAACATAGCAAACACAACCAAACAAGCGAAGCATCGAATAATCGGGAGAACGATCAAAAAGACGCTCGAAAGGAACACCACCCTGTAGAGCAGCGGAAGGCTGTATATTGATAAGATAGGTGGAGGTGGAGACGGCCTCAGCCCAAAAATGAGGCGGGAGAGAGGCAGCAATCATCAATGCACGAGCCGTCTCAAGAAGATGTCGATGCTTTCGCTCAGCCACACCATTCTGAGCATGAGCACCAGGACAAGAGAATTGAGAGAGAGTTCCTTGCTCAGCAAGAACACCACGCAACATCTCAGAGATATACTCGCCAGTGGAGTCAGCACGAAAAACACGAATGGGTGAAGAGAACTGAGTATGAACCATGGCAGCAAAACACTTATAAATAGACAACACCTCACTACGAGAAGTCATGAAATAAAGCCATGTGTAACGAGAGAAATCATCTATGAAAATAATATAGTATTTATGACCACCTTTCGAAGCAAAAGGAGCCGGACCCCAGACATCAGAATGGACTAAATCGAAAGGACGCTTAGACACTGACTCACTGTGTGAATATGGTAACTGAATCTGTTTGCCAAGACGACAACCCTGACACTCTAAAGAGACATCACCTGAGACAGACCCCAGAAGACCTCGACGAACTAAAGACGACAACCGAGAACCACAGAGATGACCAAGTCGATGATGCCACTGCTTGAAGGAACCAGTAACGGAGGCGACAGAAGCAGAGGAACTGGCGATGGTGGTGGCAGCGGAAGGAACATGAAGCCAGTCCAACTCCCAAAGACCCTGAGAATCACGGCGGCGAGGGCCAGCCCCAGCCAGAGTGTGCGTGTGACGGTCCTGGACAGAACAAGAGTCAACGTCAAGGATGACACGACAACCAGAATCAGTAAGTTGACCAGCAGAAAACAGATTCATGGTAAGTCGAGGAACATGAGCAACATCAGGAACAGAATAAGGAGTAGAAAGATTGCCTCTACTAGCAACAGAAAGTGGAGTACCATCAGCAGTGAAAACATGAACAGGAGAATCCAGCGATCGAAGAGAGGACAAAGTGGAAGAATGAGAAGACATATGAAAAGAAGCTCCAGAGTCCAGAACCCATGGGGATGTACCTGACTGTGTAGAGGGCGGTTGCTCAGTGCGGGAAGCATCAGTCACAGAACCAGCAGTACCCGTCGAGGAAGAACCTGAAGCCGCGAGCAGACGCTTAAGTCTCAGAATATCCTGCTCAGCCAAAGCAATGGCTGAAGCTGTCGAGGGAGATGACGAAGTCCCGGAGGATGATGATCGCGCCTTGCGCAGGTGTTTCCGCTTTGTGTAGCAGTGGGACTCAATATGACCATCATTGTTGCAGTAACCACAATGTGGACGGGGGCGACCTGAGCCTCCAGAAGGAGTGGGCAAGAGCGGCGGAGCACTCGAGCGAGAATGGGTCGGTGCAGCAGGTGGAGTGGAAGAAGCCCGAGTAGCGAGCACAGAGGGAACCTCCAGCAAACCAGCACCACGTAAGCGAGTCTCCTCAGCACGAATCTCTGAAAGCGCCTCCATGAGAGAAATACGGCCACGAGCAAACAACTGAGCACGCCGGGGCTCAAACTCCTTACGGAGCCGAGACAGGAACTCGTAGACGCGATGAAACTCCAAATTGGCCTGGACAGCCTGGCAACAGGGGCAAGTACGACAACCAGCACTGCGGAGAGAATCAAGCTGGCGCCAGATAGCAGAACTCTGTGCATAGAAGTCATCAACAGTAGAGTCACCCTGCTGAAGAGCATGCTCCTGACGAACCACAGAAAGGTATAAGGCATCACCAGAGGGCTCATAGCGCTGACGAAGACAGGTCCACATCTGAAAGACAGTAGGAAGACCCAGAAACTCAGAAGCAAACTGAGGCAGAACACTAGCAGTGAGAACAGCTGCAGCACGAGCATCATCATCAAGCCACTGGGTGTAAACAGACAAAGCACCATGATACGTCTGAAGAGCCTCCTCATAAGCCAAAACCCTCTCATCATAAGCACGATCAGCAGCCTCATTAGCAAGCTTAGCCGCATCCTTGGCGGCCTGATTAGCGTCCGTAGGAAGAACCAGTGGAGTCGGCGGAGTAGGGGCCACCGGAGGAACCGGACGTGGCGGACAGCAGACCTCGCCAGAAAGAACACCCCAGAGATGGATGCCACGCATGTGAATGCGCATGAAGCCAGCGAACTCGGTGTAGTTAGTACCATCGAAGATCACCGGACAGCGAGGGACAGCAACATAGTCCGATGCAGCAGACATTTTTTTTTAGGTTATTTTTTTCACAGAAGGCAGACGACGAGCGGGCGGCTTCGATCCGAGCTCGAGCAGAAGTTGGGCAAGAAGCGGGCGGGCGGGCAGCTTCGATTCCGGGGCTTCGCGTCGAGCAGAGAGGAGGACCAGCAGCGGGACCGGACGTGTGGAACCGGCGGCGGAGAGAGAAGCAGTCGCGGCGCCACGGGAGGAACGACCCGATGCCAATGGAGTGAAGGACGCGACAGCAGCCTGAGGAGTCGGCAACGGGAGGCGGCGATGTGAACTCCGGCAGGGCTTCCGAGATCCAATCTGGACGGCAGCAAAGGTGAGCCGGACGGGGCGGCAGTCAGCAGGGCAGCGACGACGTGGGGAACAGGGAGCAGCTGGAAGGAAGACACGGCAGCCGGAGGCAGCCGGAAAGAAAATTCTATCAGGAGATGAGGACGAGTTGCGGCGTCCGAGAAGACCTAAACCTAGGCTCTAATACCATGTTAGGAATAAGCAACTTGTATTCCCATGAGGCTATAGGCCGATATATATACATGTACAGGTGTGGAACATATGCAGGAAACCCCTTATACAACGGGATAAATACAAAGGGGTACATGACTTATATTATAACTCTAACAGTGGCATCTTATCTTATAGAAATTATGTACCATCTTATGTTATAAAATTAAATTACAATTTAGTATGTATTGGTTGAATTTACCTACTAACAAAATTAAATTACTAATAGTAGCATCTTTTCTTATAGTAAAATTATAATAGCAAAATCATTGCACAATTAACAATATAAAAAAGTACCATATAGTGATTAAACTTTCTTTTAAAAATACCGAGTACAACATAGACACACCTAGACATGCATAACACTTTGACAAGAGCAACTTATCTGTAAACATAGTCCAAGGGACGGCGCAAATATATAGTACAATAGACTTGGGTTACAAGGAAGGGCATCTAGACTATATATTGACACCTAGATCAATACTAATACTCTTTAACAACCACCACCACCATCACACAGTGCCTATAGAAGATCAAAGTCCGAAGCTTCAAGATTGACGAAGTCAACATAGGCAGCTCGCTATTAAGGGGAACACAATGGCATATAGTGATCTAATTTTTAAGTATCGAGAAAACAAAGTTACTGATCACAATCAGCGACCCGAAGGCCAGTTCACATTCAAGATCCTTGACACGATGGCCAGAACCATACAAGGTGATCCCTCGGGAGACTCCGAGAGGTTGCTCGGGATCTGGGTCGTCGTGGTGGCTAAAGTAGAAATGGCCATCATCAGCTTTTGCTTCAAGATTAATGAAGTGGCTATAGACAGGAACACAACGGCATGTAGTGATGGAATTTAACTACTAACAAAACTAAGTTACCGACGATCAATGGCTCGGGTTCCGGTTCACATTCAAGATCATTGCCATGATGGCCAGAACCATACAAGGTCATAGATTGGGGATCTCTGAGAGGTGGCTTGGGATCAGGGTCTTCATGGTGGCTCTGGTAGAAATGGCCAACTTCATGCTCCACTCCACCTGCAGTTGAAAGCCCGTGTGCTTCGACATTGCAAACGGGTTTGCCGCCCCACTCTTGAATCAACCCATGATTGGACAGGGGCTCCCCCGTTGCTAGTGCCAGCCTTGTCTCATCCTCTCCCCATAAGCGACCTCTTCCACTCCGATAACAGAGGTGAGACTACCTTCCCACCCATGAATCGTCTTGCAATAAAAGCATACCTACTCCCACGTCGGTGCTAGCATCACCATCTTCTTATCCTCCCGAGCAGACACCGGCCCCGCCCTCCTCTATCCCTTGTGCCCGCGTTGGCCCCATGCCCTTCTTGCCCCCCCTTGGACAGGATCCGATGATGCCCAAAAGGGAGATGGGGGAGGCGATGATGGGCACCACAATTGGATTAGTGCATTTGGTGCGCCTCCCCACCGAGATCTGGTGACGCACGGCTGGGAGGTGGCCACCGCCACCGTCTTGTTCAGATAAGGAGAGGATGTGATAGGGCTAGGATCAATAAACGGTGCTTGGCTTATAATTGTATAACGCCCAAGCACATTGCACACGACTGTAGTACCTCTCGGATCTTGGTGACAAAGGGAGGTGCCACCGCATTGTGATTGTCACATGTACTGGAGCTTGGATAGGCTAAGAGAGGGAAGGGAGAGGAAGACGAAGAGACCAACGTGGGAGAAAAATAAAGTTCATAGTTTGTTGTGATGGGTTGCCACCTTAAAAACCGTTTTGGATGAGCATTTGGACATGTAGGACTCTATTTTGTTGAAATATATCACCCAACTTTCTCCACTAGTTTGGACTTTGGATGAACTGGTTGGTGCATGAACTCAATATTGTATTAGAGCCAAGAGGTCTCAAGTTCAAGACCCGAACAATGTACTATTAAATGAAATAGTTGTAACCTACATAGATCCGACGTCTAAGGCCTGGAGTAGCTCAGATGTGAGAAGGGGGGGTGTTGAAATATATTGCCCAACCTTCTTCATCAGTTCAGACTTTAGAACGAACTCATTGGTGCATGAATTCAATAAATCTATTTACTAGTGAATGTAAGACTCTGAAATAACATACACTTAATGATAGACTTTTAGGACACCTCATGGAGTCTACTATGTACTAAGAGCATCTCTACCCCTTCTCCTAAAACATAACTCCCTAAACCACCTGCCCAAACTTAACTTCTGCAACTTTGAGGGCTTAAACTCGGTTGCAGCAAGTCCTTTCCATAAACTTAACTCTCTATACTTTTTCTTTGCTATTTCTTCTATGCCTTTGCATGCATATATCCTGTTTGAACTATATTTTCACAACATATTAATTCGTACCTTGATATTTCAAATGCTCACAATTCAATAAGAACACAAATTCACTGTCATCATATTTAAAAACTCCAAATTCAAACACAATATAGGGTCTAAATGAAGAAAATATTCCAAATAAAACATGATGAAAGCATAATAATAAGAACTATGAAGTTCCCACAAGTGGTCCACAAGATCACCTCTGAGATGGTCATGAGCTTCTCGCCTCTCCATCATGTGATGCTCTCTGAGGAATCTTTGGATTATGCTGGCTTGATATATTCCAGATGGACTAGTAGCCCATTGTAATCGTAGTCAAAGTTTCTTGGTTGACCTCCCTCATCTGTAATGATCATGTTGTTGAATACCACACATGTTGTCATGATCTTCCACATTATCTTTAGGTCTCAATACTCAACAGGGTCACAAACAATAGCAAAGCAATCCTGCAACCCACCAAAAGCTCTCTCAACATCCTTTCTCATGGCTTATTTGGCACATTGCAATGTGAGATATCGTGTTGTCTTTATCGCTCTTAATTATCCTCACAAGTGTGATCCCTTGAGGGTAGATGCCATCTGCAAGGTTGTAATGGTGGCCATTAACAACATAGTTACAAGGCGGAGCTTGGCCGGCAACAAGCCTCGTGTATAGAGATCTCTCTAGGACATTGAGGTCACTATGTGAGCTAGGCACTCCAAAGTATGAATGCCAAATCCATAGATCCTCTAATACAACTGCTTTGAGCATGATGGTTGAATCACGGCAATACCCTCTGAACTGCCCATGCCATGTAGCAGGACAATTCTTCCATGTCCAATCATGCAACCAATGGACTCAAGCATCTCTGTCCACCCTCTTGCTTGACCCGTAGCCAGAAGCCTCACATTGTCTTCATCAGTGGGTGCCCTCCTAAGATATCATCACAACTTTTGATATCCCTTCATATTCTCGAGGATGGTATCTTCTCCAATGTGAATCTACTCATCAACGAGGTCAATTGCCACTCCATATGCAAGCACTCGAACTATTGAGATACACTTTCATCAAAGGACTTGCACTGGTTACTCCAACTGCATTACTTCTCAGTGTGAACCAGTGATCATCCTCCTCCATAGCTCTTGCAATGTGCACGAAGATCTTTGTGCATTCGTAATTGTTGCCCTAAATGATTTGTTGGATACACGGGGGATTGTTCACAAATTAATCCTGAAAACTTTGGGCATCTACCTGCGATAGATGCGATGGTGGCCGAGAAGCACATTTCTCGTTCCTCTCTTCCACTCAAATGATCACGGGCAATGCCATCTCAAAATCATCATCCTCTTCTTCCTCGGATGACGGGATGCTGAAAAAACCCTTCCAATCGCAAGATGAACTTTTGACCTCTCCATTGACCTACGTGGAGGTGCCAGAGCCCACGATGGCAGGTGTAGGCCACGTGGGGAAGGAGACGAAGCAGCACAAAGGTTGTGGAGGAGCAACTCCACCTTGCTGCTACAATGTGTGCAACACAAGTGTTGAAGGAACAACTTCAACGTGTTGTGCTAGATATTGCTCTAGAGGCGAATGTAGGCCAAAAGGGCAGCAAGAGTTCAATCCAGAACTCCTAGGGCACAAGATCTACTCCAAGATCTTAGATAAGAACAACAAGTTCTATTATAGGCAGTGGGTACATAGACTGGGTACAAAGTAGAGGTGAGGACCTCTATTTATAGGGCTTTGAGAAACCTTCACATACTTCAACTTATAGCTGGAATACTCTAGAAACATTATTAAGTTTCACCATTCTACTCATAGCTACTCACAACTAGAAGACTCTAGAAAACAGTAGGTAGGATAGAGTAGAAAAGAAAAAAAAATACTACACTAGAGTGGATGTATCTAGAAGTAGCCAAACAGATCTGGCATGTGTTTTCTTTCTTCTTCTTTTTCTCGCATCTATTGTTCCTCATCATTCGCCCTCGAGTTATCGTCATAGAGCGCTTCTTCTGGGTGGTAGAGAGGCAAGTCCGCAACATTGAAAGTGTTGGATATGCCCATGTCGCTTGGAAGATCTATCACATAAGCATTATCATTTATCTTCCTCACGATAGACAAAGGCCCATACCTTCGTTGCCTAAGCTTCCCCTTAACACCTAAAGGCAATCTCTCTTTTAGGAGGTAGACCATCACCTTGTCACCAACTTGGAATGATTTTGGCCTCCTTTTGCAATCATCAAGTTGTTTATATTTCTGATTTTGTGCTTCCAAAGCACCACGAATCTCTTCAAATAACTCAGTATAATTATCAGCAAAGGACAATGCTGATTTTGAGTTTCCCTTTGATGGTAGCTTCACCAGGTCCACCACATGTGTTGGAATTTTAGTGTAGAAAATGGAAAAAGGACTCCTTCCTATGGATCTATGCTTGGAGTTATTGTAGGAGAACTCTGCAAGAGATAAAGCCATATCCCAATGTCCCTTTCTTTCTCCACAAATGCAACGGATTAGATTACCCAAAAACGTGTTCACCACTTCTGTTTGCCCATCTGTTTGTGGATGAGCAGCGCTAGAAATTTTTAGTTCAGTGTTGAATTGCGTCCACAAAGTGAGCCAAAATGCAGCAAGAGACTTGCTATCACGGTCTGAGACGATGGACCTTGGAACTCCATGAAGTCTGACCACTTCTCGAAAGAATAGGTTTGCCACATGATGAGCATCCATTGTCTTGTGGCATGGGATGAAATGAGCCATCTTAGAGAATCTATCCACGACCACAAACATGGCATCACTTCCTCATCTAGTTCTTGGCAAGCCCAAGACGAAGTCCATAGAGATGTCCTCCCATGGAGCAACAGGAACAGGCAAAGGCATGTTTAACCCCGTGTTCTGGACTTGGCCTTTGCAGGTTTGACATATAGGGCATCACTGGACAAACTTTCCAGCATCTCTCTTGAGTTGTGGCCAAAAGTAGCGAGCTTCCAGGTTAGCGATAGTCTTGTCCCGTCCAACATGGAGATCACTTGAATGGAGTTCTCTAATTAGTTTGTCAGGCGGAGAACTCCTTGGGATGCACACACGATCATTTTTTAAGAGATAGCCATCCTGCACCAAATAGTCATCACCTAATGGTTGGCCACTGATGTGCTTTACCCAAACATGGCCAAAGTCCTCATCATTCTCATACAACTCCTTTATTTGATCCATGCCTGGAAGTTCAGCCTCAAACGAAGTCAGGAGGCATGCACGACGACTCAAAGCATCGGCCACTCGGTTAGTTGTTCCAGACTTATGCACGATGAGATAGTTAAACCTCTCCAGATATGCTGCCCACCTCGCTAGCATGTGGTCAACATGCTTTTGATTTCTAAAATACTTCAAGGATTGATGGTCACTATATACAATGAACTCTTTAGGCAGCAAATAAACTTCCCAAGTTTTCAAGGCTCTGAAAACGGCATACAATTCTTGCTGATAGGCGCTCCATTTCTATCTAGCTTCACTTAACTTCTCACTAAAGAAGGCAATGGGCTTCCTTTCTTGAGATAGAACAGCTCCAATGCCTACTCCACTTGCATCACGCTCCAACTCAAAAGTCTTGTTGAAACCAGGTAGCGCCAAGATAGGAGCTTGTGATAGTTTTTGTTTAATCTCACTGAAACTAGCTTCAGCTGCTTCTGTCCATTGGAACTTTCCTTTCTTCAAACACTCGGTAATTGGTGCCATGATAGTGCTGAAATTCTTCACAAATCGCTTATAGAAAGTTGCAAGGCCATGAAAACTTCTTATCTCAGAAATGGTCTTCGGAGTTGGCCATTCTTGGATTGCATCAACCTTAGAATCATCAACACGAATACCGTCAAATGTTATGACGAATCCTAGGAAAATAAGTTGTATATGCAGGAAAACACATTTGTTCAAGTTGACGTAGAGCTCATTTTCCCTTAGTACTTCTAGCACCTTCCGAATGTGATCAAAGTGTTCATCCTCATCCTTGCTATAGATCAAGTGTCATGGAAATAGACCACAACAAAGTGGGATAAGAAGGGTCGAAGGACTTGACTCATCAAGTGCTTAAAGGATCTTGGTGCATTTGAGAGTCCAAATGGCATGACTAGCCATCCAAACAACCCTTCTTTTGTCTTGAAGGCGGTTTTCCATTCATCCCCGGGTCTGATACGGATTTGATGATATCCACTTCTTAAATCTAGCTTTGTGAACTCTTTTGCTCCACTAAGCTGATCCAACATATCATCCAGATGGGGAATAGGGAATCTATACCTTACGGTGATCTTGTTAACAGCTCTACTGTCCGTACACATGCGCCAAGATCCATCTTTCTTGGGCGTGAGCAGGGCTGGTACACCACATGGGCTAATACTTTATCGAATGTGGCCCTTCTGTAGCAATTCCTCTACTTTCTCCTTCAATATATCATGCTCTTTTGGGCTCATTCGATAGTTTGGAAGATTAGGAAGACTTGCTCCCGGAATTAAGTCGATTCTATGTTGAATCCCTCTCATCGGCGGTAGGCCTTGTGGCTCCCCAAGTATGTTATGAAATTTTGCTAATAAGCCACGTACCTTTGTTGGAATTTCAACAGTCGGGTGCTCTTCTCCTTTTACAATAAGTGCATCACACAAATCTGCCTCCTTCAAGTCTTCCATAAACTCATTAGAGGCGTGGGAGATAGTTAACATACTTTCCCCTCGTCCTTAGAGATATTACCTTTAGTTTTGTTTGGTAGAATAATGATCTCTTTCTTATTCCAAATGAAAGAGTAAGAATTTTCCTTGCCCTTGTGTGTAGTATCCACATCAAATTGCCATGGTCTCCCAAGAAGAACATGGTTGGCGTCCATATCAACCACGTCACACAACACATTTGAGCGATAATGCTTGCCCAAAGAAAGTGGCAGGTTGCATTGTTTGGTGATCCTCATATTCACTCCTTTCTTGATCCATCCAATAGTGTAGGGATTTGGATGATCATGGGTTTCAAGCTTTAAGTGGTTCACCAAATTCTGGGAGATAAGATTCTCGCAACTGCAACTATCAACCACTAATATGCATACCTTGCCATTCACCGTGCATTTGCTCTCAAATATTTTTTCCCGTTGTGTGTCGTCAGGTTGTGGTGTGGAACATAGGAGACGCTGAATCACACATACCACCTCTTCACCTTCTTCTTGACAAACCTCTTGTCCCTCTACATCTTCAGATTTTTATTCTTCCTCATCGTCTTCACCATCATGGATAGTTGTGTTCACAAATTTTCTTAGTGGGCAACCGCTGGATATGTGTCCCTCTTCACCACATTTATAGTATTTTGGGCCTTCATTAGACTTACCCTTGCCATTAGTTTGCTTCTGGATCGGTCGTTTTGTCTTTGGTGTACCGATCTTTTCTTCCACTCTATTAGGCTAACTCCTAGACGAGCCTTCGGCATGAGGATATGGAGGATATGGAGCCTTAGTTTCCTTTCTTGTCCTCACAAACCTCTCGGCCTTTAAGGCTAGAATTTGTGCTTGATCAATGGACCAGATTTGTTGCATCATTAATCGATCTTGAATAGCATCATTGATACCATTGATGTACCTAGCAACTTGTTGATCTTCAGTTTCGGCAAGGTTGCACCTCACTTGTAGCTTTAGAAACTCCTCTGTGTAATCTGAAATAGTCCTATTTCCTTGAGCACAATTTTGAAATTGGATAAATAGGATCTGGTCATAATCAGCAGACAAAAATCTCCCTTTCAAGAGAATTTTCATTTGCCGCCAAGTTCTCACACGAGGTTCTCCTCTCAGCCGGCGTTCTTCTTGAACGTGATGCCACCATGCACCGGCTCCTCCTTTTCGCTTGTATGCGACCAAAGGAACTCTACGATCTTCCGGAAGCTCCATGATCTCAATGAAAGTCTCCACTTCATATAACCAATCTAGGCACCCTTCAATATCAACATTTTCATTAAAAGTTGTGATCTCATCTTTCACCTTTTATGTATCTCTTGCATATGTATGGTTGGGTACTCTCCGATATGCGTAGAGATCCGGTTCTTCAAGGGCATCATCATATTCTTCACCTTCAGAATCTTCAACATAAACTGGCCTTCTTGAAGCACGTTGAACAGCGTGTTGTTGTGGCAGTCTTTGCTCCAAGATTATCTCTCCTTCTTTGATGAGCATATTCTTCTTCTTTAGATGAATCTCCTTCATTAGTAGCAGGGGTAACACCCTTTCTTATCATCTCAACCAGCTGGTCAAATCTCTGATTAAGATCTTCACGCAGCTCTTTGATTTGATGTTCTGCAGCATCCATCCTCTTCTCCAATTGCTCCATTGCTTGCTGCAGCTTGCTCTCGAAGAGGATAGCAAGAACTAGTATGGGTCAACGAGGCTCTGATGCTACCTGAAGCGGCACAAAGGTTGTGGAGGAGCAACTCCACCTTGCTGCTACAATGTGTACATCACAAGTGTTGAAGGAATAGCTTCAACGTGATGTGCTAGATATCGCTCTAGAGGCAAATGTAGGCTGATAGGGCAGAGTTCAATCCAGAACTCCTAGGGCACAAGATCTACTCCAAGATCTTAGATAAGAACAACAAGTTCTATTATATGTAGTGGGTACATAGTCCGGCTACAAAGTAGAGGTGAGGATCTCTATTTATAGAGCTTTCAGAAGCCTTCACATACTTCTACTTATAGCTGGAATACTCTAAAAATATTATTTAAGTTTCACCGTTCTACTCATAGCTACTCACAACTAGAAGACTCTAGAAAACAATAGGTAGGATAGAAAAGAAAAGAAAAGAAATACTACACTATAGTGGAAGTATCTAGAAGTAGCCAAACATATCTGGCATGTCTTTTCTTTCTTCTTTTTCTCTCATCTATTGTTCCTCATCAGACGTGGAAGCCGGGAGCGTGTCTGCGCGACTGTGGTGAGCTCCTAATCCTCTGACGGGTGCGTGGAGACAAGCCGAGGGTGCGTGGTGGCCGCAGGAGGGATGGAGCTCGGGTCGGGGTGAGGCGGGTGGCGGGACCTAGGGCCGCAGCAGGGCTTCCGGCGAGTAGGGAGAAGGCACAAGGAGAGTCGGCGGGGAGGTTGGAGGTGCCGCCTCGGAGGAGCTATGTGGCGGTGGTTGGCGGTTTAGCCTGCCAAAAACGTTTGGTTTGGAGAGGGTTTGAGGAGCTCGTGCTTCCTGGTCAAATTTGAGCAGTAAAGGGCTAGGTCGAGGAGTTAGGGTGCTCCCAATACTAATCTCTTAGCACGAGTTCATAGGTAGAATGCGGATGTGGCACACCAATTAAAGAAGAAAGAGAATGGGCTCTTAGCATGTTTCTGTACATAGTGTAATTAACGCTTTCATTCGGTGTGGCTCCTTTTCCTATGTTTCTCTCTTTCATTATTTCTACGACTAGGTCACACTATTAAAATGCACATATGATCCATAAACCAATTAAATACAACATCACTTAGAAACAATACTAAGTGACGATGCATTGAGGTGATTGTCTCTAAAGATTTATTACCACCTAGGATGACTAAAACTTTTGGGAGTTAAAGTTTTTGTATTAATGGCTAGATAGTGTTAGCTCCCAAGAGAGCAGTTTTTTGTGGGCGTTATAGAAATTTGGAGGAAGCAGGGCTAGAGATGCACTAAGTTGTCCGATTCTAAACAAACCTTTTGAATTTTCTCCTGTGCTATCCTTGGCTTTCTGTGCACACAGTGCATGTGATGATATGCATCAGGATGTGACACACAAGTTGCTTTACAACTATATTTAACAACAAGGTTTGCTCCAAAAACGAATACTATTGTATTTTGCTATACTTAAAAAATATGAGAAAATAGCCCTGATCAGTTTGTTTTTCACTCTCAAATAAGGAGCACATTAGGCCTGGTCATTTCAATAGTTTCAGTCACAGGACAGGATTATTACACTGTCGTAATTTTGGAGATAATGTATGAGTATTAGTTTGGTTCTAATATAAGACCTCAATTGCCTTTTTGTGCATGTACGGCCTTATTTGGGGACATTTATTCAGTAGCATGGATGTGATTCTTGAACGTTACCAACGTTACTCATTTGAAGAAAGAGCTGTACTGGATCCAAGTATTGGAAACCAGGTAAATAACATTCTTACATTTTTTGTCGATTGTTTTTGAGATAGCTAACCACTCATTCCAAGTGGTAACATTCTTACTTGTTGTGGAACTATTTATGCATGTTCATGCAGTGAATGTTCATCTAGCTAATTAAATTTACTTATTATATGTACTTCATATACTTTTTCTTTGTAGGCAAACTGGGGAGATGAATATGGAAGTTTGAAGATAAAACTCGATGCACTCCAGAAGAGTCAAAGGTATTGTATTTCTAGGAACATTCTCATTCTGGTTATATGATGGGTGCTAAGTGCTAACTGGCGTTTGGTCTATTTCAAACTCAAGGCAACTCTTGGGTGAACAATTGGACCCACTCACCACAAAAGAACTCCAACAGTTGGAACAACAGCTTGATAGTTCTTTGAAGCACATAAGGTCAAGAAAGGTGAACCAATTGTGTTGATGTTTTGCCATTGGTGTGCAGAGCTAGTTTTCATCTGCCAATTTTTAACTGAAATCTTATGAAATAGCATGACTTTTTCATTTTACAGAATCAACTTCTCTTTGAGTCTATATCTGAGCTTCAAAAGAAGGTATGTTACTCTCATTAAGTTTCCTGTGTGGTTTACCTACGTGTGTACAGTGACCACCAAGGAGTATTGTCGATATGATGCATTGGCCTCCCGCCTTTATAAACACACCGTCGTCTGAAACATTTGAACAAAGAACCACTTGAATTCGTCCATTTGTTTTCCCATGTTTTAATCATAGTTAAACATCTATTTCCTCATCATTTGTAGATATTAAGTAGACCTAGGTTAGCAAATATTTATAATCATTGTCTTATACTTTGCAGGAGAAGTCATTAAAAGATCAGAATGGCGTCCTGCAGAAGGTAAATTTTCTTGTTTACTGTAAGGTGACTAGCTGTGTAGGCCAGAGGCTAAAATCTTGTTTTTTATTTTTCATAGCACCTCGTAGAGACAGAAAAGGAGAAAAATAACGTTTTGTCAAATATTCATCACCAAGAGCAGTTGAATGGAGCAACAAATATTCATCACCAGGAGCAGCTGAATGGAGCAACAACAAGCTCACCGTCACCTACACCAGCGACAGCCCAAGATTCCATGGCGACTCCAAATATTGGGTACTTATGCTTTCACTTAGGTATGCAGATTTGAAATCTTTAGGGTACCCTCCAACCCTCCTTAGTTCAACTAAATGAACTAAAATTTCAGAATTTACAACACTTTTGAAATTTTAGTTCATTTGGTTGAATTAGGGAGGGCCACATGAGACCTTAAAGGATCCAAATTTGCATCCCTACTTCCACTGTATTTACATTTTTTCCTTGTTTACGTATCACTAAATAAAATAAGAATGTGCGTTGTTCTTCAGGCAAAGTATTTGGATGTCTTTCTTTAGAAACACTGATTACAACGTAGATGTACACATGCTCACATTCACACCACCACAGGCGCCTCGCTGTTGATGGAAACGTCGCCTCCCACTGAAAGAATAATCTGCATTAATGAGACACGAAAGCTCAAATATGAGATTTGATCCCTGGTGGGTTAATGGTACCACTGTCTTCCTAGAGGACTTGAGCAAAACATGCACTATGCATGAGCTATCTCCAATTTTAATTCATTTTTGTGAAATGGTTAAATCAAGGGCTGTTAGTTCATTGAGTTCAGTTCACACATAAGCGCATGCTGAAATCAAAAGCTAGATGCTAAACGTTTCTGGGAATAGCTCCGTAAGGAACAGTAAAACGCATGAGCAAATCTTTGTTCCATTTTGCTAGATACTCCCTCCGTAAGTAGTGATCTAAACGCTCTTATATTTGTTTACAAAGGGAGTAATAAACCTGTCATGAAACCAAGGCTGGACAATGTATTTAACATAAGCGATTATTTACTAGCACTGTTCCTAGATGAAAAGCCAGTCTGTTTAAGCACGCTGCCATTTCTTACAAAATGCAGGCCATATCAATCTAGAGAATCAGGAGGGGGGAATCCAGAACCTCAGCCGTCTCCAGCACAAGCAAACAACAGCAATCTACCACCGTGGATGCTCTCCACCATCAGCAACAGATGAAGGCTGGCGACAGCCTCATATGACTCCACCTGAAGGCGAGAATGGCGCCTGACATGCGCCCACTATGGAAGCTAGCCGCCGGTGTGCAGTCCATCTCCGGCAATGGGTTCCGGTGTAGCCACCAAATAAGACCATGTGTCTTTGCTACAGGGTTTATGGGGTCTTCCTGTCTTAAGCTTTTCCTATACTATGAGATACAGCGTCTTGTTTCCACGTTTCGGTTCCATTTTTTTCTCCTATCGATGAGCACGATCTTGTGGTTGGAGTTTCGTGTGTAACCTTTAATGGAGTTGTGGTATGTTTTTACGTGTTGTGACGGTTTTTGTATTCCATCCGTTGTAAAAAAGCAAAAGGGCGCTGTCTTCTCTTTACATTGTTATTAAAAAAGAGTAGGGCACTGAACTTTTGGCAGATGCATGACCACGACTGAGTACTGACATTTCATTAAGTTTTAGCTTCTGTTGGAGATAAAATTTGCGCTGTATCTCTTGTGTTCAGCAATTTAACTTTTTTTTTAGTAATGTGTTCAGCAATTTAACTGAACTCCGGAAGTTTCACCCTGGCTTCAAGGCACCATTTTTTTTTGGGTTGTTTGTTCCCTGTCATTTTGATTCGATAGTAGATGAGAAACGCAATTGCTATACATCGCCCGTAGCGACGTTTATGTGTGAATCGCCCATACGTACTCTGGCATGGGCTGGCCCAGCACTAATCCCTACAGGTGTTTTATACTGGCACCTTGGATTTTATCTTTCAGCCCTTTTTTTTCTGCTGAGAAACCACTTTCTTCCGTTTATTTCCTTTCAGCCTTGTAAAATCATTTTTTATACATGATCTTTTTTGAGAAAAACTGGCGTTAAACATTTTTCAATAATGTTTAACATTGTTTAAATACATGTTGAACTATTTTCAAATGCATGTTGATATTTTTAACACATGTTGAACATTTTTTATTACTTGTGTAATTTTTAAGAGTTCATGATTTAAAAAAAATCCAAAGCCACTTTTGATATTTGGAAGATTTTTTAGTTTTGTTAAAATTTTCAAAACTCTTGAACATGTTTTAAAAGTCAAAAAAATATTTAGAATTCAATTTTTTTGGGTTTGTGAACTTATTAGATTCACTAAACATTAAAAAATAGCGTAAATTTTAAATTCTTGAATATTTTTTAGTCCAGGAACATTTTCTAAACATTATTTGGTTTTAAAAGAGCATGGTTTGGACGTCTCGTTTGAAAACTATGAAATTTTGAATTTTTATCATACATTAGTACAACAGACATAGATGCTTACTGCAGAGTGACCTAACCAGCTCTAGGCCGAATAACGTCTGTTTTGTGCTCTGCTTGTTAGTGAGCGATCCAATGGTACGAAGCTTAGTAACTTTATTGATTTAACCCGACAACAAAAGATACATATGCACAGACACTTGTACAGAAACACCACCCTAGCTGCCACGAGGACCTGCAGATGGACCAAGAGTCAAAATCAACAACCGAACACATACATATGGCCTGCCTACGCAATACACATCCCCGATTCACTAGGACACTCCCTTTTGAGGGAGCTTAGTGTTTTATGAGTTTTTGCAAGTTTTGCAACCATCAGATTGTAAAAGGTTGTGAAGCATGTGTATCTTGCAGGGACACATTCCTATCTCTATCACTAATAGCTCCCTGAATCACAACACTCATGTTGTGATTGTCCCCGAAGTTCTTGAGTAGCCTAACCGGGAGTGTCTTGGTGAAGCCAATGCTAACTAATCTCGGGATAGAATAAACGAGAAACCTCTAATTTCCTTTGAGCAATTATTTCATGGACAAAGTGAAAATCTATCTCGGTGTGTTTTGATCGGCATTTCGTATGGTAGGTTGTTACTATATCAATGGATGTGGATTTTCACCCATAATTGGGTGTTTCAAAATTAATGTTTCAAATATCCTCCCCCTAATGGCCCTTGTGAAATCGGGTAGAAAAAAGGTGCACAAACACGGTAAAACTCTAAAAATCCTATAGTTATGACGTAAACAGAAAATAAAAGTGATACAAAAATGGACTCATCACGTCTTTCAAATCGAATGACTGAGAACACCTCACCCCCAAAAGGGAGGTTTCAGCAGCGACAAAGTTGAGAATATGGAATCAGGGTGGCTCAGGTTGGATCTTGGCGAGGCTTCCAGTAGTCCCCGGTCCAGTGTCCTCAGCGGTGATGTTGCGTACCCTGTCGGCGTGGCAGTGCGGTTGTAGTGACAACGGTGATGGCAAAGCTTTAGCATAAATGATGCAAGCGATTCGAGTCATCTGCGAGGGGACAACCGGCCAGGGAGATGCGCTAGGAGGCTGGCCTTTTCTTACCTGTGAAGAGTGCATGCATGCACCAGGGTAATTATGGCATGCCCACCTTTTTTTATGGTAATACGCCATCATGACGTTTTATATTTCATGCTCAAATATGGATACATCGTTTGCCAAAACATCGACAAGAAAATCTGGAGGCTCCGATTGCCAAACAATGGATCGATCACTCCGCCTTGCTAGCTAAAATGTCTGCCGCCATATTGGCCTCTCTAGGACAATGATTAAAAGTAATAGAAGACGGAACACGAGGTTGTGAAGGAAATAACGGCAAGGTCAATCGGTTCCTCACCTCGTTGGAATGGCTAAAGCGATGGTACTAGAGCCCGGTTCTAAGTGAGCCCGTGCTCCAAAAGGTCCCTAGGCATGCAGAGGGTGTCCAATGGGTTCACCTAGGCACACGCAAACGAGAGAGAGAGAGAGAGAGAGAGAGAGAGAGAGAGAGAGAGAGAGAGAGAGAGAGAGAGAGAGACTGATTTTGCCGTATTTCACCGGCAACCGGGACGACAGAGGCGACGACAATGAGCTCCTAGTGAAGAAGCCTGGTGGTTGTGGCTGTTCGAAAACGTAGTAGAAAACAAAAAATGGCCTACGGGTCAAGATCTCAGGATCACTATGATGATGCATACAAGGTTAGATCCGATCGTTAGCAACTTCGAGTTCCAGCGAAAGAAGAGTTTGTGTAGATCGTTTTGAAGTCCCTCGAACCGTCCCACAAATGATCCCTTGAACAAAGATCGAAAACACGATCTCTCTACGGGTTGCACCTGGATGGGCTTGACGATCTGGGTGCACTTTTCCACCCAAAGCTATGCATCACCGGAGAACTAGAGGAGACAGAAGAGAACCTCACGGGGCTTCTCTATCATCTGGAAGTAGAGAAAACTAGGGAACTACAGAGGAGGCACCTCAATCAAGAGAACATGTGTGTTCTAGGCCCCCCTCATGTATATATAGGTGTGGGGGGAGGGGGTCTCCCTCCCTTGGTGCGCTGGCCAAGGAGGGGGGGTCCTCTTCCAATTCCACTTCCCCCCTTAGATTGTTGTCCAATAAGCCAAAGGGGGGCGCCTCCCCTAATGGGATTTCTAGGCCTATTAGTTGTCCTCTAATAGACTTTTAGCCTATTAAGGCAGCCCATGGCGCTTAGATAAATTGCAGGGTGCTCCTAGTAATTCCTAGAGCCCTCTTATATTTATTGTAGGTCCTAGTATATTTTCCACCTATCCACTGTTACACGGTGTTCTCTGAAACCCTCCCGGTAACCATAAAACACTTTTGATTTTGAAACAATTCCTATTATTCCCGAAACTTTGGTAAATTTTTCTCATATTCCTAGCTCCAATAGAACTCAACAGATCAAAAACCCTTAAAGCGTGTGAGCCTTCAGGTTCGATGAAATATAGAAATGAACGAAAACACCTTTCATTCAATGATCAATAGCGGAACCATGGAGATCCATATTGTTGGAAATATGCCCTAGAGGCAATAATATTTTATTATTATATTTCCGTATTCATAATTAAGTGCTTATATTTCATGCTATAACTGCTATGATCCTGGAATATGTGATTCACTGGAAAACTCATATGCACGTGTGAAATGACAAATAAATAAAATAAAGGTACATAGTCTCGCCTCTAAGACTAGCTCAAGTGTTGTTGGTGATCATGTTTTTCGGATCTTAGAAATATCATTAAGTGTAACAATAGTCCTAAAACAACATTGAGATTATGACGTTGGAAGAACGATCATATTGAATCGACCCAAACTTGTTTGTTGTGATTTGGACTAATATTGTTTGTATTCAATTGTAATAACATGGAGTGTGAACGTGTGATCTTGCTCCTTAGACCATGAGAGTATCATGGTCACTTCTTACCATACGGTGGGCTTTGGGGTTGCTCAACGTCACCTGTAACACGGTGATCATAAGGACAACTTACAGGTTCATCGAAAAGTTTAACAAGTGGCTCGATAGCTCAAGAGTGGGATTTTCTCCTCCGACGATGGAGAGGTGTTCTTAGGGCCCTCTCGGTGCGACAGCATCGACCATCGTCTAGCCAGACACAGGTGACTTAGATACGTCTCCAACGTATCTATATTTTCTGATTGTTCCGTGCTATTATATTATCAATCATGGATGTTTTATATGCATTATTATGCTATTGTATATCATTTTTTGGGACTAACTTATTAATCCAGTGCCAGTTGCTATTTTTCCCTTATTTTTGTCTTTACAGAAAATCAATACCAAACGGAGTCCAAATGGAACGAAACATTTTGACGATTTTTCTTGGACCACAAGACACCCAGGAAGGTTCAGGAGGAGGCTAGAAGAGCCACGAGATGGCCACAAGCTCGAAGGGCACGCCCTAGGGGTGCGCCCCCCAAGCTTGTGCCCAGCCCCACCCCCCCGTGGCACTTTCAACCCTAATGTTTCTTCTATAAATACCCAAATATTCCCCATAGACCAGAGGGCACACCAAAAATACTTTTCCGCCGCCACAAGTTCCAGAACCACGAGATCCCATCTGGAGGCCTTTTCTAGTACTCTGCGGGAGGGGGATTCAATCATGGAGGGCTTCTACATCAACCTTGCTGCCCTTCCGATGATGTGTGAGTAGTTTACCACAGACCTACGGATCAATAGCTAGTAGCTAGATGGCTTCTTCTCTGTAGCGATCTGACCTCAGACGGTCAAATCTCTGTGCATAAGTGTCATCCCTGGATCGGTAATGCTGACACACACAGTACTCGAGGATTTATAACAGAGTTCAATCACACACTTATTACATCGAATGTCTCAAAAGAGAACTTAGTACAATAATATGGTTGAAGGCCATCTAAATAAGATAACTGCGGAAGCATCGAAGGTAGTAGAGTCCATTAACTCCAACGGCATAGCTGAGTGCACGACAATGACCTAGCGCACCTTACTCTTCGTATGAAAACTCTGCAACATAATATGTTACAGCCTGTGTAGGTCAGCACATGGAATATGCTGGCAAGATAACACTATAGAGCAAAGAACAAATAACAGCTATAACTACATGCATATATGGCTGGTGGAGGCTCTATGGTTATCATTTGCATAAAGCTAGTTTTTCCCTACAACAAAGGAATAAATTCTATTTAACTACAAAGTTGGTTGAAATATTGAGAATGTTGCTCCAACTCAATCCCAAAATAATAATTATAACCCAACAAATTAATTAAGTAATGTGATGAGATCAAATCAATAATTCAAGTACCAGATACTCAAGATGTCCATAACCGGGGACACGGCTAACCATGTTTAGTTTATACACTCTGCAGAGGTTTGTGCACTTTTCCCCACAAGACTCGATCTCCTCCATTGAATTTCTCGCACTGCATGATGTTTGAGAAACGGATGGCCGAGACACAGTCTTTCCGAAGAGGTTCCCTTAACCGATAGATAGGCCGGTACACCTACAATCCCCTACATCCGCTAGCCCATCATAGAAAAGATTCCCACAACTTACTCAGCTATGCTAGAGCCCATAATGGCTTGTGGCTGCACACTGAAGTTTCTAGCATGAATAATCTTATGATCCCTTTGAGCCTGGGTGGCGAACCATAGGATGATCACACGGGTACTCCGGGATATCCCAGGACAACACTGGATTGCTCCAGGTGCCAAGACAACCACTGGGTGCTCCAGGGTGCCTTAACCAATCCACCCAGATGTGAGTTAAAGTAGCCACCTTAAGTTAACCATTAATTTAAAACTCTCACATCTGTCATGGATCACTCAAACCAAACCACGTCTACGAGCATAGCATAGTAGTATAAGCATAACGTAGAAGTAACTCCTAGGGTTTGCAATAAAGACAATAGGTTCTACCTCATCAACTACTTCCCAATACCCACATGTTAATCAGATCCTATTCATGCAATGTTTGAGGATTGAATCTAATGCATAAAAACTGGGTAATAAAAGGGATATGATCAAAGTGTTATTTGCCTTGCTGACGATCTGAAAACCCTAGTGACTCGTAGTAGCACGCTTCGCACTCCGGAAACTCTATCGTGAACCAACAATAGCATACATAACCACTCAAGCATAAGATGCCAGGGTAAAACTCAAGAGAAAAGATCCAAACTGAAAGTTCAACTGAAGAGCTTCGATTTGCAAAAAGAATCAATCAAATCGGAGCTACGAAACTCAAACTACATCAAAAGAAGTTCGAATTCAAATCTGCTTGAAACCAAATTTTAAGTCGTCAAAATCATGTTCAAGTTGATTATCTGGAAAGGAACAAGACGCAGATTTTGGCGTTGGTTTCACTGGATTTGGACAAACGAGTAAAAAGTAGCTAGGGGTTGAAAATCATGGACTAAACTATGATAAAAGTATTTGCGGATAGGTCCCTCGCCGAAAATTTTAAAATAAAAAGAAAAACCTAACGAACAAACGGTCGCTAACAGAAACTAACGAACGAAAATCGTTCGCTAACGTGGATTAACGGACGAACGTCCGCTAATTAGCTCATATCGAAAAAACCGAGAAAAACCCTAACCCTAAAAATAAACCAAAAGAAAACCGAGGAAAACCGAAAAAACCGATCGGTCTTTTACCGGTCAATGATGGCGACGGGGTCAACGGCGGCGACGGAATCCGGCGGCGTCGGCGGGGTGGGGCTTCGGCGGCAGTGGCGGTCGGCGGCGACGGCGAGGCGCGGCTGCGGCGGCGATGAGGTGGGGCGGCTGCGGGCGGCGGGGTGAGGTGGAGGTGGCGGGGTGGGGCGGCTTATAAAGGAACGAGGGGGGCTGCCTTGGAGGAGGGGGCGCTGGCGACGGGAGTCCGGCTCGGACTCCCCGAGCTGCGGCGGCGCGCGGGACTCCTCCCGCGAGGAGGAAGGCAGCGAGGCAAGGTGGGCTGGCCTGGCTCGGCTGGGCCTTCGGCCTAGTCGGGCGACGAAACTTTTTTTTAAATAAATTTCACCCGAAAGAAAAAAAATCCTAATAAAATATAAAAAAAATCTGAAAATACCAGAAACAATTTTCACCGTCCAAACCTAATATTTAGGACAGGATGAACATTTTTCTGGCCTAAAATGCAATTTTCAAAAATGCATATTTTTTAAAAATTCAAATAAAATACGAATAAAATAATAATTTGATTTTAAAATTTCTTCTCCAATATTCCTCTCTTTTGAAGAAGTCATTTTATCTTCTCTCATTTATTTTTATTATTGGAAATAATTGGAGAGAAAAATATTAAAATCAAATTGATCCTCCTTTTCAAATTTGAGAGAATTCAAATATGATTGTGAAATCTCCAACTCTCTCCTTGGGTCCTTGAGTTGCTTAAGATTTCTAGGATCACAACCAAAAATGCAACATAAAATATGATATGCATATGATGACCTATGTATAACATCCAAATTGAAAATTGGGATGTTACATTCTCTCTCTCTCTTTGATCTTCAGTACAATGTTCTCCTCGATGTTCTTGGAGATCTATTCGATGTAATCTTTTTTTGCGGTGTGTTTGTTGAGATCCGATGAATTGTGGGTTTATGATCAGATTATCTATGAATATTATTTCAGTCTTCTCTGAACTCTTTTATGCATGATTAAGATAGCTTTGTATTTCTCTCCGATCTATTGATTTGGTTTGGCTAACTAGATTGATTTTTCTTGAAATGGGAGAGGTGCTTTGTAATGGGTTCAATCTTGCGGTGCTCAATCCAGTGACAGAAAGGGACATGCCACGTATTTTTATTGTTGCCATTAAGGATAAAAAGATGGGGTTTATTTATATTGATTGGATCTATCCCTCTACATCATGTCATCTTGCTTAAGGCGTTACTCCGTTTTTGTTAACTTAATACACTAGATGCATACTGGATAGCGGTCGATGTGTGGAGTAATAGTAGTAGATGGAGGCAGGAGTGGGTCTACTTATCTCGGGCGTGATGCCTATATACATGATCATTGCCTTGGATATCTTCATAACTATGCGCTTTTCTATCAATTGCTCAACAGTAATTTGTTTACCCATCGTATGCTTTCTTTCAAGAGAGAAGCCTCTAGTGAAAACTATGCCCCCCCGGGTCTACTTTTATCATATTATTCAAAAACACAAAAATACCTTGCTGCAATTTATTTACTTTTATCGTATTTAACACTTTTACTTATCTTTTATATCCATCACTATGAGATCTCATCCTTGGAAGTAACCATGAAGGGATTGACAACCCCTTTATCGCGTTGGGTGCAAGTATTTGTTTGTTTGTGTAGGTGCAATTATTGGAGACTTGTGTGTCGACCTACTGGATTGATACCTTGGTTCTCAACCGAGGAAAATACTTATTTCTACTTTGTTGCATCACTCTTTCCTCTTCAAGGGAAAACCAACGCAAGCTCAAGAAGAAGCAGGAAGAATTTCTGGCGCCGTTGCGGAGGAGGTTCTACATCAAGCCTACCAAGTACCCATCATAAACTCTCATCTCTTGGATTTACATTATTTGCCATTTGCTTCTTGTTTTCCGCTCCCCCACTTCTAAAACATTTTCAGAAAAATACAAAAATATTTGCCTTCTTTCCGTGTTCCTTTATGTCTTACTTGGTTTGTTTGCTTGTTCGCTTGGCATAATTGTATGTTTATTCCAAATCAGAAGCAAAACGTTTATGGATCCTCATCCACTTGATAATCTTTTTAAAATATCCAACTATGATGAACCAATTGCTAGTGAGTTGAGTGGACTAGATTATCTTTATGAAGTTTTGCTTGAAATTGGTGAATCTGAAAATTGTGATGAAGTGCTAAAAGAGGAAATTTATGAAGTGATTCATGATAGCTCCTTGAATGAAAAGCATGATTGCAATGGTGTTATTATAAATTCTATTAATATCAATTTTGCTAATAATATGCAAAACCCCGAGCTTGGGGATGCTAATTTTGATATGTCCACTACTTATTGCAATGATCATAGTGATTCTTCTTGTAATCTTGAAAATTTATTTAAGCCTCATGATGAACATGTTTGTGATAATACCGAAAGTGGGTTTGGAAGAGTTCCAACTTTATGTAATAATGATCCCACTACTTTGGAGAGTGATCAATCTTATTATTTTTTATAAAAGTGGACTTGGAGAGGTCATGACTTTATTTTATGATAATCCTACTATTTTGAAAGAGTGTCAACTTTGCATGCATGTGGATCATATAAAGAGAATATGTTATGTGAGAGTTATATTGTTGAATTTAATATGATCCCACATATAATTATTATGAGAGAGGAAAATATGGTTGTAGAAATTTTCATGTTAGTAAATTACCTCTCGTTATGTTGATATTGTCAATGTTTTATTCTTCTCCCTTGCGTATGCTAGTTTTTGCTAGCCTTGACAATTTGTTTGCTTATATAATGCATATGCATAGGAATCATGTTAGACTTAAATTTTTTTTTCAACATGTTTTATGATGCTCTCTTTGTGTTTCAATTATTATCTTTCAGGTGAGCATCATTGAAATCTCATAGCCTAGCTTAATGGCTATAAAGAAAAACGCTTATTGGGAGACAACCAATATTTTTCTTTTCTATTTTTCAATAACTACACCATTATACTTCTGTTATGATGGAGTTCTAATGTTTTAATTAGCGTTTGTGCCAAGTAAGACCTTTGGGATGATTTCACTACCAAAAACGGAAATTTCCTGTGAGCCGAAAACCGACAGGGAAATAGGGAAAACCGGCAGGAATATATTTTCCTGTCGGCCAACTTTCAGGAATGGCCACCAGCCATAGCTTACAGGGAAAATAAGCTATGCCTGTCGGTTGGCCGACAGGAACTTTATCACTGTCGGTTTTACTAGTTTCTTTGGCGGTTTTGGCCCCACAGGGCTGTGTAGGCGTCAGGTTTGGCCAACCATGAAAGTGGTACATCCCTGTCACACAGCCGCCAGGAAAATAAGATACAAAGAAACAAAAAAACTCCATATTGATAGTTTTACACATTTATTCCATTATTCAGAATACTCAGAACACAGAAACATCAATTTCAATAGTTTACGTCAACCATATATCTACAATTCACATATCTCCTGGTACAGTTCCATAGAATTTACATGAATCAAAGGCTAACAAAAACAGAGGTCCAACATGAGACCTCATTTTCTATAATGCCTTGCTGCAGCTTAAGTTGCAAGCTGCTATTCAAGGTTACCTTGCAGTGGCATAATTGAACTTGTGAAAATGAGCAAGTGTTAAAAAGGTAACAAGAAACAGGATAACATATATAAGATATGATCAACATAATCTATTTGGTATCTCAGCTTCTCACATTAACATTGGCATATATACCAAACTTGTTTTTGTCACAGCAGGGTTACCAAATTTAACAGCTATATAGCCAAATAATGGAGTGATTTGTTCTAGCATCATGTCTCAGATTTGATGCAAACCATACAGCTGACTAAATCCATTCAAATGACAACCTGAGCACAAGCTTCTGGGTCAGTTTGACAGAACTATCAGCTAACAGTCGGAGTAGATAATTTATTAGAGACTTCTTGCAAGTCACTTCAAAACACAATACCAATGTTAATAGAATTAAGTGCAACTCCTCAAGGATGCATAACCACAAAGCTACATAATAAGAAAATAGTAGGGAGTTAAGTCTATCCATTTCAGATTTGCAAGAATGCTCGACAGATCCTTGATCATCTCCATAATAGTAGAAACCAAAGCATTATGCAAATATTTGATAATGTAATAGCAGGAAAAGGTACCTCTTCATTCAGAACAATATGGTAGAATTTCTTGCCTTGATTGATGACCTCAACTTCTTGATTGAACCTCCTTGTTGTACTGATAATGCTCCTTGTACTTGCCATGCAGCTGGTCAATGCTTCCTAAATCCTAATATAATAAAAAAGATCAAACCAAAAACTATGGATAAACAAAACTAGAGAACACATTTTTACAACACTTACAAATTGAGACAATAAAAAATCAAAAGGGAATAGAAATAAGTTGTGTTCATACTAAACAAACATAGAAATTACTGGTTAAATGCAGATCTCATGATCTTTGGCACAATGGACATAGCATGGTATGATTTAATGTACATGAGACAACTTGATCAGCAATTATTAATGATAATCCCTTGATTAGAGACCAGGGTGAAAACAAAAGTAAAAATACCTTGATTAGAGCAAAGGCTCTTGCATCTCACGTGGATCACGGATCTTGATTTTTGCCCCTAATCATGAGTTGCAAACTAGAAAAATCAGTCCTCAAATAAGCGATGGCCAATATTTAATTTCTACGTTCAAGTGCATACAACAACAAAATATGGAAGGAATATTACCACTTCATTTGGAAGAATATTATACAATTTCTTGACGCCAAGTGATAACCTCAACCTCATCTTTAACCTCTCTGTTGCATTGATGATGTTCATTGTACTTGCAACGCAACTGCTACTGGATAGAGAGCAAACTGTAAGAGAATAAAATCATAAGGAAATAGAATGGCAAGTAACATTTGGACTGAACAAACATTACTTTCATGACGTGTTCCCTGCAATGTTTTCATTTTCAGTGCATTATTCCAGACAGAGCAAACCAAAGCAATCCGGTTAAGAAAGAGTTCCCTGCATTATTTTCATTTTCAGTTCAAGGCAGCAATATGGTCACCGATTAAAGCTTGAAAAAAATAGTTACAACTAACACACCAGACGAAGCATCTAAATGATCTCAACATAGTTACAGGCCATATTATAAACAAATGTATATACCCTGTACAAGCCACTCAAAAATCAGAGGAACCATGTTCATGTATGAAAACTCCGGGAAGTAAAAACGACCAACATGCACCTCCATGTATAGCTACATCACAAAATATGGGTTGTTATATACAACCTAAAAACAGTAATCAATCTTGGAGAATAATAAAAATTCAAAATTCAACAAATCATCATAAGGAAAATCATGCCCCAAAAAATTATTATTCCTGTAACCTGGAGATGAAAGCAAAAGATCTCGCACAACCTTTCTAAAAGCAGTTGGCTCTAGTATCAGTAGAGTATCTTGCAGACATATGGTTGCAGAGGAGAGGCGTTCGACTACTTTGGCCTATTCAAAATGAAACTCCATATAGAGCCATTTGCTTCCGCTAGTACCCAACAAATTAGGGAGGAGAAAATGCTTATTATTTTTTGCTGAATCCAATCATAGGTGCTCACAGATGAAATTTATCAGAAGGATACAGATCCTAAAAAAGGGAATACATCGATTATTATAAGTGAAAAACATCATAGTAGAAGTGGTGCCTAGATCTTGAAGGGACGTTACCTGGATGGAACGGGGTGGTACTCAAAGAAGGATGCTACGGCGGTCGAGTGACGGCAGTGGCGGTGACGTTGAAGGAGACCCTCCCGCGGAGGCAACAGGAGGTTGACAGCGACATTCCGGAGGCGGTCGTTCCGTGGTCGACGACCCAACAAATATGGCGGAGGGGGCAGGCGAGAGAGTGGAGGAGGTAGAGCCGCCGGCGAGGGATTCAGCGTGCAGCCGGGCGGCGGCGAGGGATTTGGGGCGCAGCTGGGCGGCGGCGGCGGCGAGGGATCTGGGGCGCAGCTGGGACTGGGAAGATGACTCGGGTGGGTACTGATTTGGGATTTTTTTTCGCCAGGGCTTTTTATCAGTCGGCGGGCCAAAATTCGGCTAAGCGGCAGGACGGGCTTTCGTTTTGGCGCGCGTAGCTGAAATTCCATAGGGCCAAACATGGGCCTCTTTTTTCGGTGAGTTACGCACGACAGGGATAGAGGTTAGTTCTGTGGGCTGAGCATTGGCCGACACCGATATTATTAATTCTGTGAGTTTTCGGTTCGCCCACAGGAATATACCTCATTTTCCTGTGTGCTAGTGCGGGCCCGACAGGAAAATATTATGACCCACAGGAAAATTTCGGTTTCTGGTAGTGGTTGGAAGATTGTTGATTTGATTATGTAAAAAAACAAAAACTTTTGCATCCAGTAATAAAATTGATGTGCTCTGCTGGAACGTGATAAAACTCTATTTTTTTACACTTCATTGATATACAAATTTTCCATGTTGTCTTATTTTTTTAGAAGTTTTGGAGTTACAAAGTCTGGCTAAAGTCTAGATTACTACAGACTGTTCTGTTTTTGACAGATTTTGTTTCATTGTGTTGTTCGCTTGTTTTGATGAATCTACGGGTTGTATGGGGGGGGGGGGTTATGAACCATGGTGAAGTTAGAATACAGTAGATATAATGAAAATATAAAATTGGAATGAGTTTACAATAGTACCTAAAAGTGGTGATTTGCTTCATTTCACTAACGGATCTCGTGAGTTTTCTGTTGTGTTTTGTGTTGTGAAGTTTTCAAGTTTTGGGAAAAGTTTCGATGGGCTACGGAATAAGGAGTGGCAAGAGCCTAAGCTTGGAGATTCCCATGGCACCCCAATGTAATATTCAAGGACAACCAAGCATCTAAGCTTGGGGATGCCCCGGAAGGCATCCCTCTTTTGTCTACAATCCATCGGTAAATTACTTGGGGCTATATTTTTATTCACTACATGATATGTGTTTTGCTTGGTGCGTCGTGTATTATATGATTCTTTGCTTTATTTGCTTTTTAGTTTGCCACAATCATACTTGATGGACACACCTTTTTGAGAGGGACACACATTAATTGTGAATTTATTAGAATAATCTTTGAGCTTCATTTATATCTTTTGAGCTAGGTAGTTGCTCTAGTTCTTCACTTGTATCTTTTAGAGCACGACAGTGGTTATATTTTGAAGAAATTGATGAACTCTCATGCTTCACTTATATTATTTTGAGAGTCTTATAAATAGTATGGAAATTTTCTTAGGTTATGAATTTAGTCATAATATGATGGGTATTCAAGAGGGATATAATAAAAACTTTCATATTCCGAGATATATTGCCATGAAACTTTCACCGTTCTGTTTTATTATGACACATATCACCATCGTCATATTGCTTTGCATGATCATATAGTTGACATAGTATTTGTGGCTCTGCCACCGTTCATATTTTTTATACATGTCACGCTAGATCATTGGACATCCCGGTACACCGCCGGAGGCATGCATATAGAGTCATATTTTTGTTCTAGTATCGAGTTGTAATTTTGTTTTGAGTTGTAAGTAAATAGAAGTGCGATAATCATATTCATTAGAGCATTGTCCCATGTGAGGAATAAAAAAGAGGCCAAAGAGCCCCAAAAAAGAGGCCAAATGAGCCCAAGAAAAAAGAGAGGCCAAAGTGCCCAACAAAAGAAAAAATATAAAAAAAGAGAGAAAAAGAGAGAAGGGACAATGTTACTAACCTTTTCCACACTTGTGCTTCAAAGTAGCACCATGTTTTTTCATGATAGAAAGTCTCCTATTTTGTCACTTTCATATATTACTAGTGGGATTTTTTCATTATAGAACTTGGCTTGTATATTACGATGATGGGCTTCCTCAAATGCCCGAGGTTTTCATGAGCAAGCAAGTTGGATGCACACCCACTTAGTTTTCTTTTGAGCTTTCATAAACTTATAGCTCTAGTGCATCCGTTGCATGGCAATCCCTACTCCTTGCATTGATATCAATTGATGGGCATCTCCATAGCCCGTTGATTAGCCTCGTCAATGTGAGACTTTCTCATTTTTGTCTTCTCCACCCAACCTCCAACATCATATTCTATTCCGCCCATAGTGCTATATCCATGGCTTACGCTCATATATTGTGTGAAAGTTGAAAAGGCTGAAGTGGATTAAAAAGTATGAACCAATTGCTTGGTTGCCATCGGGGTTGTGCATGATAAATACTTTGTGTTAAGAAGATGGAGCATGACAAGATTATATGATTTTGTAGAGATAACTTTATTTAGCCATGATATTTTGAAAAGACATGATTGCTTTTTTACTATGCTTGAAGTATTATTGTTTTTATGTCAATATTAAACTTTTGTTTCGAATCTTATGGATCTGAATATTCATTCCACATAAAGAATGATTACATGATAAACATATTAGGTAGCATTCCACATAAAAAAATCTGTTTTTATCATTTACCTACTCGAGGACGAGCATGAATTTAGCTTGGGGATGCTTGATACGTCTGCAACGTATCTATAATTTTAGATTGTTCCATGTTATTATATTATCAATCTTGGATGTTTTATATGCCTTATTATGCTATTTTATATCATTTTGGGGACTAAATTATTAACCCAGTGCCAAGTGCCAGTTGCTATTTTTCCTTGTTTTTTCCTTTACAGAAAATCAATATCAAACGAAGTCCAAATGGAACGAAATTTTTTGACAATTTTTCTTGGACCACAAGACACCCAGGAAGGTTCGGGAGGAGGCCAAAAGATCCACGAGATGGCCATAAGCTCGGAGGGCGCGCCCTAAGGGGGGGCAACCCCGTCGTCTCGCGTAACGTGAGGAATAGGGCCGCTCAGTTTTGAGGAGCCAATCACTACTAGGAAAAGGCCTACTAGTGGCGCACCAGTTTTGCCTACTAATGGCGCACTACTGGTGCGCCACTAGTACCACGCCACTAGTATTTTTTACTAATGGCGCACCACTGATGCGCCATTAGTATAGGCCACGGTGCGCCATTAGTATAGGCCACTGGTGCGCCATTAGTATAGGCCATGGTGCGCCATTAGTATTTTTGAATTTTGAAGGCGGGAAAATAGTAGTGGCGCACCGTCTAACCCCCACCGTGCGCCATTGCTATTTTTGAATTTTGAATTTGGATATGGATCGCGATTTTTTTGCCCTTTTTTGCTCGTTTTTTTGCACGATATTATTTCAAATTTTGTTCCTGTTTTTGGATCTTGTACGTTCTTTTGCCGTGTTCTTTTGCCGGAGAGGAGTTCGCCGGAGAGGAGGAGGAGGAGGTCACCGGAGAGGCGCTCGCCTACATCGCCGGAGAGGAGGAGGAGGTCGCCGGAGAGGAGTTCACCGGAGCATCGGAGAGGAGGAAGGAGAAACCATGAGGGGATGGGAGGAGAGGAGGGAGGAGGAGCTCACCGGAAAGGAGGAAGGAGGGGCTCACCGGAGAGGAGGGAGGAGGAGCTCACCGGAGAGGAGGGAGGAGGAGCTCACCGGAGAGGAGGGAGGAGAAACCGTGAGGGGAGGGGAGGGGAGGAGAGGAGGGAGGAGGAGGTCGCCGGAGAGGAGGAGGGTAGTATGGTGGAGGAGAGAAGGGAAGATGGAGTGGAGGAGAGGTGGAGTGGAGGAGAAGAATGAAGAGGTAAGGAGGAGAGGACCACGCCCAGCCATATATACGGCATAGTAATGGCGCACCGTAGGCAGGTGCGCCATTACTAACTTTTTTTATTTTTTTATGTTGAATTTTGAAGGCGGGAAGATACTAATGGCGCACCACGGGCAGATGCGCCATTAGTAACTTTTTTTATTTTTTTTGACTTATTTTGAATTTTGAAGGCGGGAAGATAGTAATGACGCATCATGGGCAGGTGCGCCATTAGTAAGTTTGAATTTTTTTTGCCTCTCCAGATCTTAAAAGCCCCGTATCTTTTTTTCTGTTAGGTTTTTGAGGATTTTGAAAATGTTTAACGGGGTTCGGATGTAACTTTTCGAGTAGATGATTTTTCATATAAAAAACTTTTTCATCCGAGTTCGTATGCAAAAGTTATGCCCATTTTACAAATTCTCGAGAGATTTTGCAAATAAAGTCGAAATTCATATTTGTAAATTTTCACAACAACTAGACCACATATCACATGGGAAACTGATTTTCTTTTATTTTTTTGACATTTCCATCTTTTTTTATTATTATTTTTTAAACTGAAAAGGCGGTCCACAGGGGGGGTGCATTCGGTGGAAGTGGTGGCCAAGTTACTAATGGCGCACCGTGGGAGTGGTGCGCCATTACTAGTTGAACTAGTAATGGCGCACCACTCCCACGGTGCGCCAACTAGTAATGGCGCACCATCCCACGGTGCGCCATTAGTAATTATGTTTCAAAAATCTAATGGCGCACCGTGGGAGTGGTGCGCCATTAGTATTTAGTAATGGCGCACCACATGTACAGTGCGCCATTAGTGTCCATATTGGCTATAGCTGTTTTTGTAGTAGTGAATCCAACTGTGGTATGAGACAGATGGATTTGGATAGATTTTGTATTAGATTAGAATTAAAAAATGTCAAAAATTTATATGTGGTGTTTCCCCACAGTTATCTTCATGTGAATAGTGCAAAAAATTGTAAGCTTAAAATACCTTTTAGAGTTAAGATCTTATTTACCCGTAGAAAAAGACCCACAAAAAAAGAGTGAAAGATCTGGAAATCCAATTATCTTCTTCTCGTTCTTAAACCACTGGTCTTAACTAGAGATAAAGACCGTTATAATTCTTTAGAAAAGGTATCCAATCATTAGAGGATGGGCAGGTCAAGACGAGGATTGAAAACTCCCAGCGAGCTGACGAGTGTGGATAGTTCCCAACTGTTGGTGTCAAAACCGGCGGATCTCGGGTAGGGAGTCCCGAACTGTGCGTCCAAGGTCGATGGTAACAGGAGATAGGGGACACGATGTTTACCCAGGTTCGGGCCCTCTGTATGGAGGTAATACCCTACTTCCTGCTTGATTGATCTTGATGGATATGAGTATTACAAGAGTTGATCTACCACGAGATCGCAATGGCTAAACCCTAGAAGTCTAGCCTGTATGACTATGGTAATGAGTCTTTCTCTTCCGGACTAAGTCCTCCGGTTTATATAGACACCGGGGAGATATAGGGTTACACAAGGTCGGTTACAAAGAAAGGAATCTACATATTCGGTCGCCAAGCTTGCCTTCCACGCCAAGGAGAGTCCCATCCAGACACGGGGCAGTCTTCGGTCTTCGTATCTCCACAGCACATCAGTCCGGCCCATGGCTAACAGGCCGAACGCCCGAGGACCCCTTAGTCCAGGACTCCCTCAGTAGCCCCCGAACCAGGCTTCAATGACGAGGTGTTCGGCGCGCAGATTGTCTTCGGCATTGCAAGGCAGGTTCCTCCTCCGACGATTTCCAAGTAAGGTATTCGGCTTTTAATTCAATGCCGCACCCCTCGGCTTCTGTGCCTTGATGACTTCATCTTCCACATGTCGAGCGTATGCAGATGGTTAGGGTATTTTTTGTAAATAACACCCCGGCCGTGCAAGAAGGAGCATCTATTTAAAGGGATTGGATGTCAGACCCATTCGGCACCACGCGGAGAAAATCCTCAGAGATTGCTAGGAAAGACCATTCCAACATGGCTAGCATCCCTCGCTCCTCCTCCCGTTCTGGCCCAGAGAAAGGCGAGTGGGAGAGGTGTTCCGTATCCCATGGTCAGCTGGAGAAGCTGCAAACGCAGGGGTTTCTCCCTCCTGCGGATCTGGTCCCCGTTCGAGCAGGGTTGCCTTCCTTCAATGGCAAGACCCAGGCGGAGGATTTTCCCAATCCATCCGCGGGGGAACGAGTGTGGTTCGTCCCCTACCTGCTGAGGGGCGTGGGATTTCCAATTCACCCATTCCTCCGAGGGCTTCTGGAGTATTATGGCCTCCAGCTGCACAATTTTACCCCAGCCTCCATTCTGCACATTGCGGGTTATGTCACTTTATGCGAACTATTCCTGGGTTGTGAGGCCCATTTTGATCTGTGGAGAAAGTTGTTTTGCCTTGTCTCGCGCAACCACGAGGGATCGATATTCGAAGTGGGCGGGGCCGAAATATGGCGTATTGCTGAGACCGGATACCTATCCGACACACCGAAGAAAGCTTCCGAAGAATGGACCTTCGAGTGGTTCTACATAGATGATGTCGTACTTCCAGATCCAGTCCGGAGAGGTCTCCCCGATTTTGCGAGTGTTCCTTTGAAGAAGCGCCACGGCTGGCGCCCTCGGAGCTTCGAGGAGGAAGATAGTGCGGAAGTTCGCCAACTCCTGAGCAAGATCAGGATGCTTGCCCAGTCCGGGTATACGATAGTCGAAGTGATGGCGACCTCCATAGTACGGGGAGTTCAGCAACTCCAATACAGAGGACTTCCCATGTGGAATTACAATGGGGAAGATGACACCTCCCGCTGCGGCAGGAAAGGTCCAGACACCCCTGCCGCCCTAGCCAAAATATTGGCCGAACTTTTTAAGGGTGAGGAAGAGGAGTTCCTGCGCATCACGCACAGGGAAGGATATTCCATGTACAATCCTCCTAGCTCGGTGAGTCCCCAACATCTTTGCTCCACTCATTCCCCTCCCTGAGCTTTGTTCACCAAAATATTAACCCGTCCATTTATAACAGCACTGGCGAAAGACTTCCGAGGGGCTTTACAACCCCGCCCCGCAGCCCGAGGGCCACAATCGAGACCTTGACCCCGGATTCGAAGAGGATCCGGATATATTTGTGATGCTGGAGAATGGGACATTTTACCAAACGAACTATGACGGCACAGAGGTGGCCATCATTGCCGACTATCCCGGTCTTCTCCCCGCTTCTCATGTAAGTAATTAGGAGATACTTTGTCTGAGAGGGTTTCCGCATTCTTTCTTGCTCACCGCGGCATCCTGTGCTCAGAAGGGGAGGCGTTCGGCGCGTCGGGCCGCCACAGGGGCGTCTTCGGAGAGAGGGGCTCCCGCGCCGGGCAGGCCTTCGAAGAGGAAGGCAAACAGAGATACGGTCGGGCCTTCCCTGGAAAGGTATGGGTTTGCAACTATGCTCTTTTTAGCAGTCGCGTCCAACCGTGACTCATATGTTCATTTTGTATCAGAAAAAAGGTTCGACAGACTATATCCGGAGACCCGACCAGTCATGCTTCTAATAACCAAGATTCGGTCCCGGCCGAAGAGAAGGGGCCCGATATGGGAATGGCGCCGGACTGTCCTTCTGCCGAGGGTTCAGAAAATATGTCTGTCACCAATTCGGAGGTGGAGAGCGCCATGGATCACCGGCGCCGGAAGGCCGTTTTACGAAATCCCCGCTTCTCAAAAGAGGCGTTCGGTGCCTTCAGCTCGGCTGATGCGTATATCCGAGCTGCTCGGGGTGGGCTTAATAGAGCCACCGAGCAACATTTGAAAGATGTGCAGGTAAGTTTACCTTGCCCGAATTTGATAACCATGAGCCAGTAGCCCCCAAGACTTGAAGCAGTTGGGACAAATGTTTTAAGGATCGTTGTGTAACCCGGTTCTTATGGAGAAGAACGACTTGCTAGCCCAAGAGCCGGAGCAGTGCCGGACACAGCTAACTGCTGCTACTACCGAACTGGAAAAGTTCAAGAAGGCTTCCTCTGGTAATATTTCCCTCCATCGAGAAACAAAAAATGATACGCCAGCTGTATTAAAACTGCTGCTTGTCTCATAACAGGGTCATCGGACCAACTAGAAGAGGAACTGAAGGCCGCGCAGACGAGCGAAAGCGAGGCGAAGAGACAACGTGTCACGGGCGAGCGCGTCCTGACCAAAGTCAGACATAAGAAAAACAAACTCCAAGATGCAAACACCCAGCTGGGCGAAGAGCTGAAGGATGTGTGGGCCCAGCTAGCCGACTTCGTGAAGGAGAACAAAAAACTGTGAGGCGACATATTCAGTATGTGGCCATATTTACCTTGTAACAGTTGGGAAGTAAAAGTAGCTTATATAGCTGTGGTTGCAGGTATATTAATGGGTCGCCCCGAAGAGGAGGTGTCTGGATCATCAAGTGATCTTCTGCAAGGGCTGTCGCAGTTGCACGAGCAAGCTCGGCAGGCAATGCGGAGCCAAGGCCTTATGGCCATCCGACTCCCCTCCAGGGAGTATGGAGAAGCTTGTAGAGCTGTTCAAGGGAGCGCGGCGGCGTATCCGACTATGGAAGATATCGGCCTGCCGAGAGGGTGCGCGAGAGGCCTGGGCCATGGTAAAAAGACGATATACCAAGCTGGATCCGAATCACATGGCCCGGGTCGGACCGCTAGGGTCAAATGGGGAAGAAATTTCCGTTAGTTTAGTATATGACCAGGTAGAGGTGGCTGCAGATACTCCCAACAGGATTGTAAATTAGACCGCCTGTTGGACGGTATAGAGGAGGAAATTTTTAAGTCCTAAATGACTATGTATTTTCCTTCTAGCTGGATTGTAAAACGATTGTCATGGCCGACCTTTTCGCTTCGATCTCTCGACCCGAAGGTGCGGAGTGTTTCCGAATACCTGAGCGGCAAAATAAACCGGGGTATGTGTGGAAACCAGGCGTAGGGGTCATAGGTGCTTGAACAGACAAGTTGTATCTGGCTAGTTATGTTATATTACATTGAAATAGTAAGAAACATCTTCCAGAGAGAATAGTTCCGTTAAGGGTTCCTTTCCCTGGGTATGCATGCATCTATGTGCATGTCCAGACTATGATGAAAAAATCACAGTGTGAATAACTTCTGGGAGGTTCATAATGGAGCGAGTGCAAAAACATCTTTAGTTCACCGACCGAATATTCCCTTAAGAATGCTAGCTTTCGGCTTCACCCAGTCTGAGGTACACATCCGGATGACCCGGCAGTAACAATCGCAGAGGTGCTCCCTTTATGCCCTAGTCGAACTAACGGGAACATAGGGCATAAGCACAGGAGCCAGGCAACCCAGCTTGGCCAAAACTTAAGTCATATCGATGCATATAATGGCAAAGAAAAGGTACATATGGGGAAAACGCATATGTGATGAGCTTTATGCTCGGAAAATAGAAATAGCAAGCTTCTGTCCCAGAAGCCCCCAGGTATGATAGACGTACATACTTGAAGATGTATGTGTAGGGGGTGCATGGTCTAACCACATGAAAGCATTTAAGGCTAAAGAGAAAAAACGAAAAGAGAGAAAAAATGATGAAAACAATAAGAGGAAGGAGGCGAACAAAGAGTTCGGCGCTAGGCATAGAACCTTCGGAGTCTGGCCGCGTTCCAGGGATTCGGCTCTAGTCGTTTGTCCGACGCATCACGCAAGCGGTACGCTCCACTGGTGAGAACTTCGTCGATGATGAAGGGACCCTCCCACTTGGGCTTGAGTTTGTCCTTTTTCTTCTCCGGCAGGCATAGAACGAGTTCGCCGACGTTGTAAGTTTTGGCCCGCACTTCTCTGCTTTGATACCTGCGAGCCTGCTGTTGATAAAATGCAGAACGGGCTTTTGCGACGTCGCGCTCCTCCTCCAGGGCATCTAAGTTGTCCTGCCGATCGAGCTCGGCCTCTCTCTCTTCGTACATGCGCACTCGAGGTGAGCCATGAATAATGTCACAGGGTAGTACTGCCTCTGCGCCATACACCATGAAAAAGGGTGTGTATCCGGTAGTGCGATTGGGCGTGGTCCGCAGCCCCAGAGTACAGAGTCGGGCTCCTCAACCCAGTGCTTGTCTGATTCCTTCAAAGACCGCACTAGTCTAGGCTTGATGCCGCTCATAATGAGACCATTGGCTCTTTCGACTTGAGCGTTTGTTTGTGGGTGATAGACAGAGGCGTAATCGAGCTTGATGCCTAGATTGGCGCACCAGGTTTTCACTTTGTCGGCTGTGAAGTTGGAGCCGTTATCGGTGATGATACTGTGTGGAACACTATAACGGTGTACAACGCCGGATATGAATTCTATCACCGGCCCGGATTCGTCCGTTTTAACTGGTTTAGCCTCTATCCACTTGGTGAATTTATCCACCTTGACCATCAGATATTTTTTCTATGGCTTCCTCCTTTAAGGGGTCCAACCTATCCAGTCCCCAAACCGTAAAAGGCCAAGTGATGGGGATTGTTTGTAGGGCGGTGGGGGGCATGTGGCTTTGGTTGGCGAAGAGTTGGCATCCGACGCAACGTTGGACAAGGTCCTGTGCATCTGCTCGGGCCGTCGGCTAATAGAATCATGTACGGAAGGCCTTGCTAACAAGGACTCGAGCTGCGGCGTGGTGCCCACCAAGACCGGCATGAATTTCAGTCAGGAGCTGCCGCCCCTCCTCCTCGGAGATACATCTTTGAAGGACTCCGGTAGCGCTTTTCTTATAGAGCTCTCTGTCATGAACCTTGTAGGCCTTCGAACGCCGACCAATGCGGCAGGCCTCATTCTGATCCTCAGGAAGTTCTTTCCTATTTAAGGTAGGCCAAGAAAGGTTCGGTCCATGGGGCGATGACTGCCATAATGAGATGGGCCGACGGTGTTATTTCTGTGGCGGAGCCGCTGATGATATCTGTGTGTTTGGCCTTTGGGCTTGTGGTCGGATCCGGACTAGTGTTGCCGCTTTCCCCCTGACACACCACGGATGGCTTGAAAAGCCTTTCCAGAAATATATTAGGTGGGACGGGGTCGCGCTTGGCGCCGATACGAGCGAGAACGTCCGCCGCTTGATTACTTTCACGGGCCACATGATGGAACTCGAGCCCCTCGAACCGATCCGACATTTTTAGGACGGCATTACGATAAGCCGCCATCTTTGGGTCTTTGGCATCGAAATCTCCATTTATTTGAGATATTGCCAGGTTTGAGTCTCCGCGCACCTCTAGGCGTTGTATGCCCATGGAGACAGCCATCCGGAGACCATGCAACAAGGCCTCGTATTCAGCTGCGTTGTTGGAGTCTGTATATAGTATTTGGAGTACATACTGAACGACATCTCCAGTACGGGACGTTAAAACGACGCCCGCTCCTAGCCCTGCCAGCATTTTGGAGCCATCGAAATACATAACCCAATTGGAATATGTGCCGTACTCTTTGGGGAGTTCGGCCTCTGTCCATTCGGCGACGAAGTCAGCCAATACTTGGGATTTAATAGCTCGACATGGTTTGTATGTAATATCAAATGGAAGGAGCTCAATGGCCCATTTGGCAATTCGGCCCGTGGCATCGCGGTTGTTTATAATGTCGTTGAGTGGTACTTCGGAAGCCACCGTAATCGAACACTCCTGGAAGTAGTGTCGGAGCTTTCGGGATGCCATGAAGACCGCGTATGCTATCTTTTGATAATGGGGGTACCGGGATTTGCATGGTGTAAGGACAGTGGATACGTAGTATACTGGCTTTTGAAGCGGGAATTTGTGTCCGTCCTGTTCTCGTTCAACGACGAGCACGACGCTCACCACCTGATGTGTTGCCGATATGTATACTAACATGGGTTCGCCGACGTTTGGCGCGGCCAGGATTGGGTTGCTTGCTAGAAGGGTTTTTATTTCCTCCAGTCCGACTGTTGCCGCGTCCGTCCACTCGAAGTGATCAGTTCGCCATAGGAGGAGATAGAGTGGCAGTGCCTTTTCTCCCAATCTGGAGATAAAGCGTCTTAGAGCTGCCACGCAACCCACGAGCTTTTGGACTTGTTTAAGGTCTGTTGGCGTAGCCAATTGTGACAGAGCTCGGATTTTGGCTGTATTTTCTTCAATTCCTCTGTTGGAAATGATGAAGCCCAGCAGTTTTCCCAGCGGGAACGCCAAAAACGCACTTTTCCGGATTGAGCTTAATGTCGTACGCGCGGAGGTTGTCGAATGTGAGATGTAAATCATCTATTAGTGTTTCGACGTGCCTGGTTTTGATGACGACGTCGTCGACATAAGCTTCAATTGTCTTGCCGATCTGTTTCTCCAGGCATGTTTGAATCATGCGTTGGTATGTGGCGCCGGCGTTCTTAAGCCCGAAGGGCATGGTGTTGAAGCAGAATGGCCCATATGGGGTAATGAATGCTGTTGCAGCTTGATCGGACTCCTTCATTTTGATTTGATGGTATCCGGAATATGCATCAAGGAAACAAAGTGAGTCGTGTCCTGCGGTAGCATCAATGATTTGATCAATACGGGGGAGGGGGAAGGGATCCTTAGGGCAAGCCTTATTGAGGTCTTTGAAATCGACGCACAGGCGCCAGGATTTGTCCTTCTTTGGTACCATCACCAAGTTTGCCAACCAGTCCGGATCTTTTATTTCTCTAATGAATCCGGCCTCAATTAGCTTGGCTAACTCCTCCCCCATGGCTTGCCGTTTGGGTTCAGAAAAGCGCCGCAGTGCTTGTTTGACTGGTTTATGTCCCTTTAATATATTGAGACTATGCTCGGCCAACTTCCATGGGATTCCAGGCATATCAGAAGGTTGCCAGGCGAATATATCCTAGTTTTCGCGAATGAAATCTCATAATGCGGCGTCGACCGTTGGGTCTAGTTGTGCTCCAATAGATGTTGTCTTCTTGGGATCCGTTGGGTAGACCTGAAATTTGACTATTTCTTCTGCCGGTTTGAAGGAGGTGGATTTGGGTCGTTTGTCTAAGATCACATCGTCCCTATCCACCATGGAGCGCAGTGCGGTTAATTCTTGACTTCAGATAGTGCCTCAAGGGCCAGGGATGCGGTTTTGTTTTTGGCGCGGAGTGCTATGTCCGGATCACTGACAAGAGTGATTATGTCGTTTGGTCCGGGCATTTTAAGCTTCATGTAACCGTAATGAGGTATAGCTTGCAAGCGTGTAAAAGCATCTCGCCCTAACAAGGTGTGGTATTCGCTGCTGAAAGGAGCCACTTGGAAGGTTATTTCTTCGGACCGATAATTCTCCGGCGTGCCGAATACCACGTCGAGTGTGATTTTTCCCGCACACCGCGCCTCCCGACTGGGAATGATTCCTCGGAAGGTCGTGCTGCTTTGCTCGATGCGGCTCCTGTTTATTTCCATCTTATGGAGTGTATCCTCGTCAATGAGGTTTAGTCCGTTGCCGCCGTCCATGAGGACCTTGGTGAGTCGAAAGCCGTCCATGATGGGACTGAGGACTAATGCGGCTGGTGCTCGAACTGTCCTGTATTTTGGTTCGTCATCGGCATAAAGGTTATAACCGTGTCGTTCCAAGGGTTTGTCGCGGCGATTTGACAGACTTCGGCGAGGTTGCAGAGTGCCCTTTTGCACTTATTGTTTGAAGCGAATGTCTCGAAGACCGTCAATACTCTGGGGTCGTCGTCTTCTGGAGGGTGTTGCTCTGGGGTGTTTTTGGTAAGGATGCCCTCGCCGCTCTTGGCTACCTGCTGGAGTATCCAACATGCTCTAAGGCTGTGGGTTGGTATGGTGTCCGGTGTTGTGTGTATTTTGCATGGGCCATCGAGCCATCCCTCCAGAACGGTTCCGTGCCGCGTAATGGTTTATATTTCATGGCTATTGGACTGGGCGTGTCCCGAGGATGCGCCCTTTTTGCCTGGACCAGCGGTTGAGTTGGGACCGATGGCTCCCAACAAGCTGCCTGGTCTTTCTAGGCGCTTTCCATTGCGTTGTACTTCTGCACGATAGTTGCCAAGTCAGCGAAGTGTAGTATGCGGTGGCGATTAATGGCGTTGAGGATTCCTTCATTCATGCAGTTGTTGCAGAACGCTGATATCGCGTCCTCATCGCGGCAATCTTGAACCTTGTCCTTGACAAGGAGGAATCTGGCCCAGAAGTGGTGGACCGTTTCTTGAGCTGCTGTTGTATGCTCATGAGAGCGCTTATGTCTGGGTGGGTGGGTGGAATTGGATCCGGACCCTGACCCGATCGATGATCCGGAGTTTGAAGGTTTTCCAGACTTAACGGTCCGGGCTCCGAAGTATCTTCTGGTTGCTTAGGCCTGCCGTCCGATTCTATGTTCGGAAGGCCGGTCACCTCCTTTTGCTGGTGGGTATCCGGCTCTGCAGGGTCGGCGATCCGGACATAGTCGTCTTCAGTATAGGGGAAGAGTCGCTGTCATGCTCCTTGACTATCGCTATTTGGTGGGTGATCGTTGGGGATTTGATTTCTCTTTGGTTGGGTTTAAGCCCAATCCGATCGTAATCTGTGGCGATTCCCAAGGCGGTGATGCGATCAAGGAGCTCGTTTAGAGATGAAAAATCCGCCAGATCCATCTGCTTGGAGTATTTGGAGTCGATGCGAAGGGGATTTTCGATGGCCCGAGAGCTCATCGTCGACTTAACGGCCGAACGGGCGGTCATGGTAAAGCCGCCCAGCCGGAGGGTTTGGCCTGGGGCCAATTCGCCTCCGGCGGTGATATTGTCTTTAAGGACAAGGCGAGTCATCGATCCTGTCGTCGACGGCACAGTGGAACTCTCAATGAAAGCACCAATGTCGGTGTCAAAACCGGCGGATCTCGGGTAGGGGGTCCCGAACTGTGTGTCTAAGGTCGATGGTAACAGGAGACAGGGGACACGATGTTTACCCAGGTTCGGGCCCTCTCTATGGAGGTAATACCCTACTTCCTGCTTGATTGATCTTGATGGATATGAGTATTACAAGAGTTGATCTACACGAGATCGCAATGGTAAACCCTAGAAGTCTAGCCTGTATGACTATGGTAATGAGTCTCTCTCTTCCGGACTAAGTCCTCTGGTTTATATAGACACCGGGGAGATCTAGGGTTACACAAGGTCGATTACAAAGAAAGGAATCTACATATTCGGTCGCCAAGTTTGCCTTCCACGCCAAGGAGAGTCCCATCCGGACACGGGGCAGTCTTCGGTCTTCGTATCTCCACATCCCATCAGTCTGGCCCATGGCTAACAGGTCGGACGCCCGAGGACCCCTTAGTCCAGGACTCCCTCACCAACGCCACCGCGCGCCAGCGCCTACAGGTACGAGGCACTGTTCTCCAACACCTGCACCTACGCACCTCGGGGCTCCGGTTGTGATCCTTCCTGAGAAAAGCTCGATAGGTGTGCGGCACGGGACGGTACAGAAGAATCCCATTGGACCAACACATTCGTCTTGCATTGCTCTTCAATGGGCCTGCCCCAGTACTATTTCCGCGAATAAATTGCTCGGGTTCAGTTAGCAGCGAAGGGATCGATCGGCTTCAGTATGTAGTGGGATCGGTCCATCGATCGCTCGGGTTCAATACACCAATGCCTCGTTCGGGTTCATATAGCGAGCGCCTCGCACAATCGCGCATATGAGAGAAACGCGCAAACCACACTGCACGCTTGGCCTAACCACCCACCATAATCGGGAACTCCACGAAAATTTCCTCGCCCTCACTTATACCACAATTTTTTATGTCATGGACGGCCCAAAGAATGTCATGCAGGTGCGTCCCCGGCCCGCCCAGGACGAAAAGCCCATTTTCTGTCATGATTTTTTGTCACAGAAGTAGGAGCCCACCACATTTATGATCATACGTGTTTTTGTCACAATTATCGTCATAGAAGTATCATAACCATGACAATTTTTTTCCATTCAGGCCATAATGTCACAGATGTGTCTTTTTTTCTGTAGTGTGAGTACGTGAGATCATCGGATGCTACCTTTGGCAGTTCCTGATTTGGTATCTAGGTGTTCCAGTCCACTTCCCGAGACTTACTCTCACAGAGTGAAAATAGGTGTAAGACAGACTAGAGAAACGCTTTGCCCGCTAGAAGGGTAAACTTCTTCCATACATGGGACAGTTGGTTTTAATTAATTTCATTCTTAGCAACATGTTCTTGTTTGTGTTGTCCTTATTTCAATTATCGAAAGGAGTCCTATAGATGCTGGACTACTTTAGATCCAGATTTTCTGATAGAGTGATAATTAGACAAAACAATATCAGCTAGCTAAGAGGAATGAGTTTTGCTAGCCTAGTACCCAAAGTGTATTTGGGGCATTCAAGATCTTGAGATAAATAAACGCAGCCATTCTCAGTAAATGGTTATATAAACTCCTTACTAAGGATGAGGGTGGCATGACACTACTAGGGAAAACCCTAGCAGTAGCGCGGGGTGCAGCGCTACTAGTAAGGCGCTACAGCTAATGGTTAGTAGTAGCGTGGGTTGGACCACGCTACTGCTATATCGACTTAGTAGCAACGCTTTGTACTATGAGCGCTACTGGTAATTAGTAGTAGCGCTTCTCCTAGCACGCGCTACTACTATATATTATTCCGTATTTCTTTTTTATTTCATGTTGTATTCATACACCTTTGTACAAGTTTTCATACCGCATCAATTTAGAGAATGATTTTACATCATAATGAGTTATTACATCACTAGGAGAAAGAACCGTGTACTAGTTTCAAGTGGATGGACATCCACTTGAAACTAATCCGCGGTTCTTTCACCCAATGATATAATATATCATCATCATCATCATCATATCATTAACAACTTATCAACTTAATACATCATTGTCATATAACACCTCCTCATGATCATCGTTTTCATCAATGAGACATCACATACAAGTTGGTCACTAGATATAATTACAACTACTCATCATCATCAACTCTCATAAACATATTGTACCTCATAGGACCTACTACATTCTCTTAGGACCTACTATATTATCTTAGGTAAAATAGCATAAAACAAGATAGCCCCTGACTCTCCATTATGGAGAATGGAGATTATCCTGTCTCCAATTCTTGCCTTTCGCACAATGTTGCTTCCAAGAACCTCCTTATGACTGTCCATACATTTTTTTCCATTCTTTGATTATCATGTGTTCACCGGTTTTAGAAATCCGGTATGGACAGGTGAGATTCGTAGGATGACCTGGCTGTATGTTCAAAACATCAAGGCGACCATTCTGATACATCAAATGAGGCACTCAATCCATCGGGATTTTCTGTTGAAAAACATAGTAATAACTTCATAGTTAGCAATGATGTACTAGTTTTAGAAGTATGCAAAAGATGCACGGATATCGTAATAGTAAAAATCTTACCAGGGCATCTCCATGGAAGTTACCGTGGTTCAACACGTGCACTAGTGGCACGTATTGACCATAATTTGGAGGAGTTCAGTAAAAGGCATTGTAATTCTCAAGATCAGTACAATATGCGACCAGATGACTTTTCTCCTGATAAGTTAACTCAGAGCCATCAGTGTAGTTGGTTCTGTCTACCATCTTCCGCACATTCTTTGAAGAATGAAAGTAAGCTATCAATGGAAATAAGCTGTCAACTATTTTGAAATAAACAATATAAATTACTTAATAACTATGTTTGAGGAACTCACATAGCAGTAGAATTGGAAGCGTATCAACAAGGACCCAAATGTCCAAATTGTCTTGGTCGATGTCAGGATCACCAAGATCCATGGTGACAAACATACCCTCTTGAAAATCATACATCTTGCAAAGTGCTTCCCAACCCGGGTAACCAAAATGGGATACACTCTCAGAATTGTATAGATTTACCTCAAAATCCATACCATGATGGGTCCTTAGGTTAATTTTCTTTGTTTCATTCCTCTCATGATCTTCAAAACCCATCCTCTCCAAGACATAGCATCTTGCATGGCATGGGATAAGCTAGTCGAATTGTAAAAGAAGAAAATTACACGTTGAAGTAGTAGAAGTCGAGCTTAATTATGAAAAAACACTTTGCGTCGTAGCTTACCGTATCACAATCGAAGGCCTCCTCGAGCTTAATGCTGAAGCGCCGACCTTTGTCCAGGTGAGGCCTGTCGCAGAAACCCCAGTTGTCGCCGCACCAGGAGCACTCCCCGGGACCTTCTTCGTCCGACGACTTTTCCTATGTTCATAATTCAAAGATTAAACTTGTACAATTAAAACTCTCAGCTTGTTCATTATTCATCACGGGTTGACTATCGGTCTGTCGAGTCTTTTCTTGAAAACTCTCAGCTCACGTGGTGTATATATTCGACCGTCGGTGATGGTAGCTCCTCCTTTCGTTCTCGAGTGCATTACACCAAATTGTCTAGCACACGGGAACGAAGGAAAAGCTACCCCCACGACAACAGTCGGGATTCTTCGTCCTCTCATATATGGTGGAGACTCTCCCTCACTGATTCCTCTCTGACATTTGCGACCGTCGGTGATGGTCATTACTCCTCCTTCCCCTAGTGCGTAACAAAGGTCTAGCACCCGGATAAGAAGGAGAAACGACCCCCCATGACAACAGTCAGGATTCTTTGGCCTCGACAGACTTAAAGTCAACCCGAAATATCATTTAATTATCTTTCTAGAAAATCCAGGCCACTCGATATTTCCTACATATTCTAGCACAAGTCATGCCAAAATTCACGGAAAATTCCGGCATGACCTTTGCTAAAACAGGACATATCGAGCGCCTGAAATTTGCCAGAACGGAAATTAATAAACACTCCGGCAAAACATAGGCCACTCGGAGGTGTAACTTGAACATGACCGGCCACTTGGGCAACCACATATCCTATTTGAGCAACACAAGATATACATGTTTTTATCTACATCATATCTTATAGGACTCATATTGACATGGAGATTTGGCTGGTCTCACCTCGAGGTCGGAGGGGGCCGGTGACGAGGACGACGGCGGGGATGATGGAGGGGCTCCTTGATTTATGCAAAAACAAAAACCCTATAAGTTATCACTAATACACCCCGAATAGTATCATACATATAACATCACTAATACAACTAAAACCCTAGCGAACGACGGGTATCGACGACGAGGATGCGGGATAGACATCGTCGACGTCGATGCGGGATAGACATCGTCGACGTCGATGCGGGAATAATTGCTTAAACTAAAAAATAACAACAGATGTGACATGTTCGACTAGTTCTATTAATTCAACTAGTTCTTACTAAATATAAACTTACTATAAATAGAAATAAACTAGTTCTTTCTAAAAATAAACTAGTTCAACTAGTTATATTAATTTTCTTACTAAAATACATTAGTTCTATTAATTCAACTAGTTCTTACTAAAACTAAACTAGTTCAACTAGTTTATTAATTTACTTACTAATTATGTTAAACACTTACTAAAAACAGTAGCGCGGTCTATTTAAAAACGCTACTACTAAGTAGCTGTAGCGCCCTGTTTTGTCCAGCGCTACTGCTAAGATGCTGTGTATAAGGTTTTCCCTAGTAGTGTGAGGTTATCTATAATAAGTACGTGGGATCCAAAGTCCTTTAAACTCCGCCGAAAAGATGTGGACTCCCATTTTTTGGTTGGCTTGATGAAGGCCACGGAATTATTTTCCCAATTTGACACCTTTTCAGTTAGGGATGGTTCCCGAGTTAAAATCTTCGAGGATACTTGGCTGCGGGCACTCCCCTTAAGGCATCTCCAAAAACGGACATTGAAAGTATCGATATATGTCCGGACTATGTGGTTTGGACCTTTTGTGCCATCCAACTAGGTGGCGTATACATTTGCGGACTAGCACGCATGTCCGAATTTCGCTAAGCTGGCCACAAAACTGAGGGGCACTTGCGGAAGTTGATGGAAATATGCCCTAGAGGCAATAATAAAGTTGTTATTATTATATTTCCTTATTCATGATAAAGGTTTATTATTCATGCTAGAATTGTATTGATTAGAAACTTAAATACATGTGGGGATACATAAACAAATATCGTGTCCCTAGTAAGCCTCTACTAGACTAGCTCGTTGATCAAAGATGGTTAAGGTTTCCTTACCATAGACATGTGTTATCACTTGATAAATGAGATCACATCATTAGGAGAATGATGTGATGGACAAGACCCATCCGTTAGCTTAGCATATGATCGTTCAGTTTATTGCTATTGCTTTCTTAATGTCAAATACATATTCCTTCGACTATGAGATCATGCAACTCCCGGATACCGGAGGAATACCTTGTGAGTATCAAACGTCATAATGTAACTGGGTGATCATAAAGATGCTCTACAGGTATCTCCGAAGGTATCTATTGAGTTGGCATGGGTCGAGATTAGAAATTGTCACTCTGTGTATCGGAGAGGTATCTCTAGGCCCTCTCGATAATACACATCACAAGAAGCTTGCAAGAAAAGTGACTAAGGAGTTAGTTACAAGATGGTGTATTACGGAACAAGTAAAGAGACCTGCCGGTAATGACATTGAACTAGGTATGAAGATACCGACGATCAAATCTCAGGCAAGTAACATACCGACAGACAAAGGAATTGCATATGTTGTCATAAGGGTTCGACCGATAAAGATCTTCGTAGAATATGTAGGAACCAATATGAGCATCCAGGTCCTGCTACTGGTTATTGACTGGAGAAGCGTCTCGGTCATGTCCACATCATTCTCGAACCCGTAGGGTCCGCATGCTTAACGTTCATTCATGATATAGTATTATATGAGTTATGTATGTTGGTGACCAAATGTTGTTCTGAGTCCGGGATAAGATCACGGACATGACGAGGAGCTCCGGAATAGTCCAGAGGTAAAGATTGATATCTGGGATAATATTCTTTGGCTTCCGGAAAGGTTCTAGAATTCACTAGAATGGTTTTCGGATGTTTCCCAAAATGTTCGGGTACGAGAACACTTTATTTGGGCCAAGGGATAAACCCCACGGGCTTTTGGTAAGTGCAAAAAGCATTTTTGCGGAGGCCAGGGGCCAGATGCCATGGACCCTGGCGTCTGGGTCCAGACGCCGAGAACCCTGGCGTCTGGTCCTCGAGTCCGAGAAGGACTCTTGTCTTTCGGTCAAAACCGACTTTGAGGAGGATTTTACTCCAAGTTTTGAACCCAAGGCTCAGCATATAAATAGAGGGGCAGGGCTAGAACACGAGAGACATCAAGATTCACCAAGCCGTGTGTCGGCAACCCCGCCCCCGCTAGTTTATACTTCGTCATAGTTTCTGTTGTGCTTGGTGAAGTCCTGCGGAGATTGTTCTTCGCCACCACCGTCACCACGCCGTCGTGCTGCCGGAACTCATCTACTACTGCGCCTCTCTTGCTGGATCGAGAAGGCGATGACGTCATCGAGCTGAACGTGTGTTGAACGTGGAGGTGCCGTACGTTCGGTACTTCATCGGGACGGATCGTGAAGGTGTACGACTACATCAACCGTGTTGATAAATGCTTCCGCTTAGTGATCTACAAGGGTATGTAGATGCTCTCCCCCTCTCATAGCTATGCATCTCCATGGATAGATCTTGCGTGTGAGTAGAGATTTTTTGTTTTCCATGCAACATTCCCCAACAGTGGCATCATGAGCCAGGTCTATGTGTAGATGATATGCACGTGTAGAACACAAAGGAGTTGTGGGCGGTGATGGTCATACTACTTACCACCAACATCTTATTTTGATTCGGCGATATTGTGGGATGAAGCAGCCCAGACCAACCTTACATGTCCACGCACATGAGACCAGTCCCACCGGCTGACATGCAACTTTTTTTGCATAAAGGTGGCTGGCGGGTGTCTGTTTCTCCTACTTTAGTTGAATTGAATTTGACTACGGTCGGTCGTTGAAGAAGGTTAAAACAGCAAACTTGATAATCACCATTGTGGTTTTTGTGTAGTTAAGAACGGTTCTTGCTAGGGGCCCGTAGCAGCCACGTAAAGCTTACAGCAACAAAGTAGAGGACGTCTAACTTGTTTTTGCAGGGCATGTTGTGATGTGATATGGTCAAGACGTGATGTGATATACATTGTTGTATGAGATGATCATGTTTTGTAATATTGACAACCGGCAAGAGCCTTAGGGTTGTCTCTTAATTATTGTATGAAGTGCAAGCGCCATGTAATTGCCTTACTTTATCGCTATGAGTTAGCAATAGTTGTAGAGCAATAGTTGGTGAGATGACCCCGACGCAACGATGGAGATCAAGGTGCCGAGCCGGTGGTGATGGAGATCATGACGATGCTTTGGAGATGTAGATCAAAAGCACAAGATGATGATGGGCATATCATGTCACATATTTTTGATTGCATGTGATGTTTATCCTTTATACATCTTGTTTTGGTTAGAACAATGGTAGCACTATAAGATGATCCCTTCAATAAATTTCAAGATAAAAGTGTTCTCCCCGAGTATGCACCGTTGCTAAAGTTCGTCGTTTCGAAGCACCTCGTGATGATCGGGTGTGATAGACTCTACGTTCACATACAACAGGTGTAAGACAGTTTTGCACATGCAGAATACTTGGGTTAAACTTGACGAGCCTAGCATGTACAGATATGGTCTCGAAACATTGGAGACCGAAAGGTCGAACGTGAGTCATATAGTAGATATGATCAACATAGAGATGTTCACCATTGATGACTACCCCATCTCACGTGATGACCGGACATGGGTTACTTGATTTGGATCATGTATCACTTAGATAACTTGAGGGATGTTTATTTAAGTGGGAGTTCATTAGTAATTTGATTAATTGAACTTAATTTATCATGAACTTAGTCTTAATAGTTTTGCATATCTATGTTGTAGATCAATGGCTCGTGCTACCGTTCCCCTGAATTTTAATGCGTTCCTAGAGAAAGATAAGTTGAAAGATCATGGTAGCAACTAAACGGACTGGGTCCGTAACTTGAGGATTATCCTCATTGCTACACAGAAGAATTATGTCCTTGATGCACCGCTAGGTGACAGACCTGCTGCAGGAGCTACTGTAGATGTTATGAACATCTGGCATACTCGATCTGATGACTACTCAATAGTTTAGTGTGCCATGCTTTACAGCTTAGAACCGGGACTTCAAAGACGTTTTGAACGTCACGGAGCATATGAGATGTTCCAAGAGCTAAAGTTGATATTTCAAGCTAATGCCCGGGTTGAGAGATATGAAGTCTCCAACAAGTTCTATAGCTGCAAGATGGAGGAGAATAGTTCTGTTAGTGAACACATACTCAAAATGTCTGGGTATCATAACCACTTGACACAGCTGGGAATTGATCTTCCAGTTGAGAATGTTATTGACATAGTTCTTCAGTCACTGCCACCAGGTTACAAAGGCTTCGTGATGAACTATAATATGCAAGGGATGACGAAAATGATTCCTGAGCTCTTTGCAATGCTTAATGCCATGGAGGTAGAAATCAAGAAGGAGCATCAAGTGTTGATGGTTAACAAGACCACTAGTTTCAAGAAAAAGGGCAAGGGAAAGAAAGGGAACTCAAGAAGAATGGCAAGCAAGTTGTCGCTCCCGTGAAGAAACCCAAAGCTGGACCCAAGCCTGAAACTGAGTGCTTCTACTGCAAAGGGGATGTTCACTGGAAATAGAACCGTCCCAAATACTTGGCGGATAAGAAGGATGGCAAAGTGAACAAATGTATATTTGATATACATAATATTGATGTGTACCTTACTAATGATTATAGTAGCACCTGGGTATTTGATACTGGTTTCGTTGCTCATATTTGCAACTCGAAATAGGAGCTACGGAATAAACGAAGATTGGCTAAGGACGAGGTGACGATGCACGTCGGGAATGGTTCCAAGGTCGATGTGATCGCCGTTGGCACGGTACCTCTACATCTACCTTTAGGATTAGTTTTAGACCTCAATAATTGTTATTTGGTGCCAGCGTTGAACATGAACATTATATCTAGATCTTGTTTATTGCGAGACGGTTATTCATTTAAATCGGAGAATAATGGTTGTTTATTTATATGAGTAATATCTTTTATGGTCATGCACCCTTGATGAATGGTCTATTCTTGTTGAATCTCGATCATAGTGACACACACATATTCATAATATCGATGCCAAAAGATGCAAAGTTGATAATGATAGTGCAACATACTTGTGGCATTGCCGTTTAGGTCATATTGATGTAAAGCGCATGAAGAAACTCCATGCAGATGGACTTTTGGAATTACGTGATTATGAATCATTTGATACTTGCGGAACATGCCTCATGGGCAAGATGACTAAAACTCCGTTCTTCAGAACAATGGAGCGAGCTAATGACTGTCGGTGTACTAAAGTAGGGGCTCTCCTTTTTACCCCTTTACTTGTGCACGGGTAGTCAGAGCCGCACCCGTGGCCACACTAAGTAGGGCAGAGGAGGGAAGCAAAAGATGCAAGACAAGCAGAGCAACGCCAAGACCAAAGGGTAAGAGGGCAAGGTGGACCCCCTGGCAAGACCCTTGCCGGGGCAACTTGCCCGACGCCAGCAGAGCGCGCCACCCTTGAGCCCAAGGTTTCCAACACCATCAACCACATTGGAACCTAGGCTCGGGAGGCACCTCCGTGGTGGCATGCAGATCTTCGTGAAGATCATAAGCACGCAAGATCAAATGAAGACCAGAAGACGACGATCCTCGGCAAGACCCTTGCCGAGGAAATCCACGAGACACCCGACAAGATCCTTGCCGGGGACAACCGCGATGCCGCGGCAAGACCCTTGCCGAGGACACCTGCGAGGCCACAGCCAGGCCCACATCTGCCAAGGCTCCACCGCCGTTCCCATACAGCTGCCAGCCCAACCAACTAGGCAGGCACCTGCGTAGCGACGTGCAGCTTCCAGGCCAACTCAGCAATCACCTGCGTGGTGGCATGCGGATCTTCGTGAAGACCCTACTACCACGCCATCTCAGCAGCCAACCAGCCTACATGGCACTGGATGCCTCGTTGGCCTGGGCGCGTGTCGGAGCGAGGCGGAGCGGCAACGGACGGGACGAGCCTCATTGCCGGCCCCAATAAAGCAACGGGACACCTAAGGAGCGCATTTAGTGCGCCTTGTCCCGTAATGACAGGCGATAAGCTTGTACACTGTTTACCTTTCCACCTCCGGTGTGCCACTGTGGCGACCCCTTTTGCCTATAAAAGGAGGCCCGAGGCGTACGGGAGTAGGATTCGGATCTTTTGGACAAGTTACACCCCGTAGCTAGTTCAAGAACTCAAGAACACTCAAATATACACCAAAGCAGGACTAGGGTATTACGCATCCTCGCGGCCCGAACCTGGGTAAACGATCTTTGTGCTGACTCCTAGACCCGCTCTTTGTACAACCTCGCGCCCGCCAACCGTAGAAGGGATCCCAGCGATCCCATAGGTGTCGTTTCCCCCGACATCTTTGGCGCACCAAGTAGGTGGCTGTCGCAGTTGTGAAAATACGGTCTAGGGGTTAGTCCAATAGTTCTTCATCGCCATGGCTCCCAAGAAGAAGACGATCACAGCGATCGGTTCATCGGGAGCCGAACGGAAGGCAAGGCAAGGCGCGGCCCGCGGACACCCACATCGCTCTGGCAGTCAAAGCCTGGCGAGCGGCGTCCTTCATGCGCGAGACGACGGGCCGCATGCCGCCAAATCTAAAGATGGAGCCAGGCCCCCCGCAGGCGGCGCGGGGCCCTCCATGGGCGACGCCATGCCGCCTACGGGCAGCGCGGTGACTTCCAAGATGCCCATGCTGGCGCCTGCTACCTCTTGAGCACTGCGTTGGTTTTCCCTTGAAGAGGAAAGGGTGATGCAGCAAAGTAGCGTAAGTATTACCCTCAGTTTTTGAGAACCAAGGTATCAATCCAGTAGGAGGCCACGCACGAGTCCCTCGCACCTACACAAACAAATAAATCCTCGCAACCAACGCGATAAGGGGTTGTCAATCCCGGCACGGTCACTTACGAGAGTGAGATCTGATAGATATGATAAGATAATATTTTTGGTATTTTTATGATAAAGATGCAAAGTAAAATAAAAGGCAATGAAAATAACTAAGTGTTGGAAGATTAATATGATGGAGAATAGACCCGGGGGCCATAGGTTTCACTAGTGGCTTCTCTCAAGAGCATAAGTATTACGGTGGGTGAACAAATTACTGTTGAGCAATTGACAGAATTGAGCATAGTTATGAGAATATCTAGGTATGATCATGTATATAGGCATCACGTCCGAGACAAGTAGACCGACTCCTGCCTGCATCTACTACTATTACTCCACACATCGACCGCTATCCAGCATGCATCTAGAGTATTAAGTTCATAAGAATAGAGTAACGCTTTAAGCAAGATGACATGATGCATAGGGATGAACTCATGCAATATGATATAAACCCCATCTTGTTATCCTCGATGGCAACAATACAATACGTGCCTTGCTGCCCCTGCTGTCACTAGGAAAGGACACCGCAAGATTGAACCCAAAGCTAAGCAATTCTCCCATTGCAAGAAAGATCAATCTAGTAGGCCAAACCAAACTGATAATTCGAAGAGACTTGCAAAGATAACCAATCATACATACAAGAATTCAGAGAAGATTCAAATATTGTTCATAGATAAACTTGATCATAAACCCACAATTCATCGGTCTCAACAAACACACCGCAAAAGAAGATTACATCGAATAGATCTCCATGAGAGAGGGGGAGAACATTGTATTGAGATCCAAAAAGAGAGAAGAAGCCATCTAGCTAATAACTATGGACCCGAAGGTCTGAGGTAAACTACTCACACATCATTGGAGAGGCTATGGTGTTGATGTAGAAGCCCTCCGTGATCGATGCCCCCTCCGGCGGAGCTCCGGAAAAGGCCCCAAGATGGGATCTCATGGGTACAGAAGGTTGCGGCGGTGGAATTAGGTTTTTGGCTCCGTATCTGGTAGTTTGGGGGTACGTAGGTATATATAGGAGGCGTGGGGCCCACGAGGGTGGAGGGCGTGCCTTGGGGGGGGGGGTAGGTGCACCCCCTACCTCGTGCCCTCCTGGTTAATGTCTTGACGTAGGGTCCAAGTCCTCTGGATCACGTTCGTTCCGAAAATCACGTTCCCGAAGTTTTCATTCCGTTTGGACTCCGTTTGATATTCTTTTTCTGCGAAACTCTGAAATAGGCAAAAAACAGCAATTCTGGGCTAGGCCTCCGGTTAATAGGTTAGTCCCAAAAATAATATAAAAGTGTATAATAAAGCCCAATAATGTCCAAAACAGAATATAATATAGCATGGAGCAATCAAAAATTATAGATACGTTGGAGACGTATCAAGCATCCCCAAGCTTAATTCCTGCTCGTCCTCGAGTAGGTAAATGATAAAAACAGAATTTTTGATGTGGAATGCTACTTGGCATAATTTAAATGTAATTCTTCTTAATTGTGGTATGAATATTCAGATCCGAAAGATTCAAGATAAAAGTTCAATATTGACATGAAAATAATAATACTTCAAGCATACTAACTAAGCAATTATGTCTTCTCAAAATAACATGGCCAAAGAAAGTTATCCCTACAAAATCATATAGTCTGGCTATGCTCTATCTTCACCACACAAAGTATTTAAATCATGCACAACCCCGATGACAAGCCAAGCAATTGTTTCATACTTTTGATGTTCTCAAACTTTTTCAATCTTCACGCAATACATGAGCGTGAGCCATGGATATGGCACTATATGTGGAATAGAATGGTGGTTGTGGAGAAGACAAAAAGGAGAAGATAGTCTCACATCAACTAGGCGTATCAACGGGCTATGGAGATGCCCATCAATAGATATCAATGTGAGTGAGTAGGGATTGCCATGCAACGGATGCACTGGAGCTATAAGTATATGAAAGCTCAACAAAAGAAACTAAGTGGGTGTGCATCCAACTCGCTTGCCCACGAAGACCTAGGGCATTTTGAGGAAGCCCATCATTGGAATATACAAGCCAAGTTCTATAATGAAAAATTCCCACTAGTATATGAAAGTGATATCATAGGAGACTCTCTATTTTGAAGATAATGGTGCTACTTTGAAGCACAAGTGTGGTAAAAGGATAGTAACATTGTCCCTTCTCTCTTTTTCTCTCATTTTTTTATTTGGGCCTTTTCTTTTTTTATGGCCTCTTTTTTTTCGTCCGGAGTCTCATCCCGACTTGTGGGGGAATCATAGTCTCCATCATCCTTTCCTCACTTGGGACAATGCTCTAAAAATGATGATCATCACACTTTTATTTACTTACAACTCAACAAATACAACTCAATAATTAGAACAAAATATGACTCTATGTGAATGCCTCCGGCGGTGTACCGGGATATGCAATGAATCAAGAGTGACATGTAAGAAAGAATTATGAACGGTGGCTTTGACACAAATACAATGTCAACTACATGATCATGCAAATCAATATGACAATGATTGAGCGTGTCATAGTAAACGAAACGGTGATAAGTTGCATGGCAATATATCTCGGAATGGCTATGGAAATGCCATGATAGGTAGGTATGGTGGCTGTTTTGAGGAAGGTATATGGTGGGTGTATGATACCGGCGAAAAGTGCGCGGTATTAGAGAGGCTAGCAATGGTGGAAGGAGGAAAAGTGCGTATAATCCATGGACTCAACATTAGTCATAAAGAACTCATATACTTATTGCAAAAATCTACAAGTTATGAAAGCAAAGTATTACGCGCATGCTCCTAGGGGGATAGATTGGTAGGAAAAGACCATCGCTCGTCCCCGACCGCCACTCATAAGGAAGACAATCAATAAATAAATCATGCTCCGACTTCATCACATAACGGTTCACCATACGTGCATGCTACGGGAATCACAAACTTTAACACAAGTATTTCTCAAATTCAAAACTACTCAACTAGCATGACTATAATATCACCATCCTCATATCTCAAAACAATTTTTTTGACCTTGAAGACTGCAGGGCTTACACCCCATAGCATTTTATTAATGATAAGAGAAGGCACAATACAGTGCTTCCTCAAGTTGAGGAAAAATAAAAAAATAAAAAAAAAAGAACCTAAAGAAGGCTATACAAGGGAGGGATGTACTATACCTAATAATTGCAATGTTACACTTAACCAACTCTCCTCAAGGAGGTAGGAAATCAATCCACTTAAGTAAGGCATCTCTATACTTCCGTTTGATTCTATGAGAGAGCAGAGTGAGATCATGAATGAAGCCATTTCTCCACGCCCTGAAAGATGGTTTGATGTTCCTAAAAGCTCTGTCATTCCTAACCTTCCAAATATTCCACCAGGCAGTGAAAACCACCTCCCCAAAGAAAGGTTTGTTGAAATCCTTTCTAGCATGGCATGCAATCTCCACCATGTCATCACTGTCTTTCCATATAATTTGCAGATAAATCCACACCCAAACATTGAAATTGCACTGGAAAAAGAGGTGGTTTCTGTCCTCCAGTATCCCAGTTGGACAAAGTACACATTCAGGCCCATCATTAATCCTCCAGTGCCTCCTCTGGATCATGTCCTTAGTGTTAACCCTGTCCATTATAACAAGCCAAGCAAACATCTTGATCGACATTGTACAACAACTCCTCCAGATCCACCCCAGGATGGGGTTTGCTACCATTGGCTGATAGACAAAGTCATAAAACTTTTTTGCAGTATATTCAGACTTCTTGCCATGCCTCCACCCCCAAGAGTCATGACAGCTACTGTCTATATGGAAAGACCCCATTAAGGACGAGAGCCGCTGTAGATCCTGAAAGGCTTGTTCAGAAAGAGGCAAGTAAAAAAGGTCTTGGAAACAACTAGCCTGAAAGACTTCCCTGACTGAGAGGTTTTTGTGGAGACAAAAGGAATAGAGCCTAGGAAATCAATCTTGAAGAGGGACATAACTGTTTCCAATTTGCCAATGATCAGACCAGAACAGCACAGTATCTCCACTATGAACATCAACCGAAGTGACTGCTCTGAACTTATCCATCAACTTGCAGACATCTCTCCACCAAAAAGAGCCACAAAGAATAGTATCATGTGGAATCCTTTGGAAATAGTAAGAATCCCAGACTAACTGAACCCAAGGCACATCCATCTTATTATAAAATTTATTCAGATGTTTCAGAAGGAGGGCTTCATTTTGCAAACCAAGGTTTAAGATTCCAAGCCCCCCCTTCGATTTAGGCCTGCAAACAAGTGGCCAGGCAGCTAGAGAATGGCCCCTCTCCTGACCATATTTCCTCCATAAACACTACCTCTGAATCCTTTCCAACTGCTTCAAAATACCATGAGGAATTGACAAGCTGCAAAGGAAGAAGATAGGCAAAGAAGAAATGACAGAGTTTACTAATTGTAATCTACTCCCTTGAGGCAAAAACCAAGAACTTGCTGTCAATCTTCTCTCCATACAATCCACTAGGGGAAGTAGATCCACAATCTTGGGCCTGGTAGTCCCCACTGGCAGACCTAGATATGTGAAAGGCATTTTGCCTAACTTACATCCAAAAAAGGTAGCAAGATCAGTAGCAACCTGGTCAATCACATTAATAGGATACATGGAGGATTTATGGAAGTTAATCTGAAGACCAGTTGCCTCTGAGAAAGAATATAACACTGATTTCAGTGCCCCCAATTGACCCTTGTCAGCATTTAAGAGAAGCAGTGTGTCATCAGCATATTGGACAACAGGGAAATCAGGATCATGGGTTGGCAGTGGCCTGCTTATTAAATCCTGCTGAAGAAGATCATTGATCAATGTCTGCAAGAGGTCAGCCGCAATCTCAAAACAATTACCAAGGATCAAACTTCTCTTAGTATTCAACACACTCATAAGAATTTTTTTACTATTCTTGAATACCTAGCATATTAGGATTATTTAAGCAAATTACCATGCTGTTTAAGACTCTCAAAATAATCTAAGTGAAGCATGAGAGAATAATATTTTCTATAAAACAAAACCACCACCGTGCTCTAAAAGATATAAGTGAAGCACTAGAGCAAAAACTATATAACTCAAAAGATATAAGTGAAGCACATAGAGTATTCTAATAATTTCCGAATCAAGTGTGTCTCTCTCAAAAGGTGTGTACAGCAAAGATGATTGTGGCAAACTAACAAATAAAGACTCAAATAATACAAGACGCTCCAAGCAAAACACATATCATGTGGTGAATAAAAATATAGCTCCAAGTAAAGTTACCGATGGAAGTAGACGAAAGAGGGGATGCCTTCCGGGGCATCCCCAAGCTTTGGCTTTTAGGTGTCCTTATATTATCTTGGGGGTGCCATGGGCATCCCCAAGCTTAGGCTCTTGCCACTCCTTGTTCCATAATCCATCAAATCTTTCACCCAAAACTTGAAAACTTCACAACACAAAACTTAACAGAAAATCTCGTGAGCTCCGTTAGCGAAATAAAACAAAAGACCACTTCAAGGTACTGTAATGAACTCATTCTTTATTTATATTGGTGTTAAACCTACTGTATTCCAACTTCTCTATGGTTTATAAATTATTTTACTAGCCATAGATTCATCAAAATAAGCAAACAACACACGAAAAACAGAATCTGTCAAAAACAGAACAGTCTGTAGTAATCTGTAACTAACGCAAACTTCTGGAACTCAAAAAATTCATCAAAAACAGGACGACCTAGACAATTTGTTTATTGATCAGCAGCAATTGGAATCAATATTTTATCACGTTCTAGTGATTTTTAACAATTGTTTTCGTGAACAGAAAGTTTCTGGAATTTACAGCAAGATCAAATAACTATCATCCAAGAAGATCCTATAGGTTTAACTTGGCACAAACACTAATTAAAACATAAAAGCAAGTCCAACCAGAGGCTAGATCAAAGATTTATTCCTACAAAGAAGCAAAAATCAAAAAAACTAAAAATAAAATTGGGTTGCCTCCCAACAAGCGCTATCGTTTAACGCCCCTAGCTAGGCATAATAGCAAGGATAGATCTAGGTATTGCCATCTTTGGTAGGCAATCCATAAGTGGCTCTCATAATAGATTCATAAGGTAATTTCATTTTATTTATAGGGAAGTGTTTCATGCCTTTCCTTAACGGAAATTGGAATCTAATATTCCCTTTCTTCATATCAATAATTGCACCAATCGTTCTAAGGAAAGGTCTATCAAGAATAATAGGACATGAAGGATTGCAATCGATATCAAGAACAAAAAAATCTACGGGCACATAGTTCCTATTTGCAACAATAAGAACATCATTAATTCTTCCCATAGGTTTCTTAATAGTGGAATCCGCAAGGTGCAAGTTTAGAGAGCAATCATCAAGTTCAGGGAAACCTAGCAAATCGCACAAAGTCTTTGGAATCGTAGAAACACTAGCACCCAAATCACACAAAGCATAGCATTCATGATCTTTAATTTTAATTTTAATAGTAGGTTCACACTCATCATAGAGTTTTCTAGGGATAGAAACTTCCAACTCAAGTTTTTCTTCATAAGATTGCATCAAAGCATCAACGATATGTTTGGTAAAGGCTTTATTTTGACTATAAGCATGAGGAGAATTTAGCACGGATTGCAACAAGGAAATACAATCTATTAAAGAACAATTATCATAATTAAATTCCTTGAAATCCAAAATAGTGGGTTCATTAATATCTAGATTTTTGATCTCTTCAATCCCACTTTTATTAATTTTTGCATCAAGATCTAAAAACTCTGAATTTTTGGAACGCCTTCTAGGTAAAGGCGGATCATATTCAGTCCCATCATTATCAAGATTCATATTGCAAAACAAAGATTTAATAGGGGACACATCAATAACTTTTAGATCTTCATCTTTATTTTCATAGAAATTAGAAGAACACGCTTTCATAAAGGAATCTTTCTTAGCACGCATCCTAGCGGTTCTTTCTTTGCACTCATCAATGGAAATTCTCATGGCTTTGAGAGACTCATTGATATCATGCTTAGGAGGAATAGATCTAAGTTTCAAAGAATCAACATCAAGAGAAATTCTATCAACGTTCCTAGCCAATTCATCAACTTTAAGCAATTTTTCTTCAAGCAAAGCATTGAAATTCTTTTGCGAATTCATAAATTACTTAACACTAGTCTCAAATTCAGAGGGAATCTTATTAAAATTTCCATAAGAATTGTTGTAGGAATTACCATAATTATTAGAGGAATTACTAGGATAAGGCCTAGGATTAAAGTTTCCTCTATACGCGTTGTTACCAAAATTATTCCTACCAACAAAATTCACATCCATAGATTCATTATTATTCTCAATCAAAGTAGACAAAGGCATATCATTAGGATCAGAAGAAACACTCTTAGTAGCAAATAATTTCATAAGTTCATCCATCTTTCCACTCAAAACATTAATTTCTTCTATCGCATGCACTTTTTTATTAGTAGATATTTCAGTGTGCCATTGAGAATAATTAACCATAATATTATCTAGGAGTTTAGTAGCTTCTCCTAAAGTGATTTCCATAAAAGTGCCTCCCGCGGCCGAATCCAAAAGATTTCTAGAAGCAAAATTCAATCCGGCATTAAAGTTTTGTATAATCATCCACAAATTCAAACCATGCGTAGGGCAATTACGTATCATTAATTTCATCCTCTCCCAAGCTTGTGCAACATGTTCATGATCAAGTTGCTTAAAATTCATAATATCGTTTCTAAGAGAGATGATCTTAGTGGGAGGAAAATACTTAGAGATAAAAGCATCTTTGCACTTATTCCAAGAATCAATACTATTTTTAGGCAAAGACAAAAACCAAGCTTTAGCACGATCTCTAAGTGAAAAAGGAAATAGCTTCAATTTAACAATATCATAATCCACATCTTTCTTCTTTTGCATATCACACAAATCAACGAAGCTATTTAGATGGGGTAGTGGCATCTTCACTAGGATGGCCGGAGAATTGATCTTTCATGACAAGATTCAACAAAGCAGCATTGATTTCACAAGATTCATTATTGGTAAGAGGAGCAATCGGAGTACTAAGGAAATCACTGTTGTTGGTATTGGTGAAGTCACACAATTTAGTATTGTCTTGAGCCATCGTGACAAGCAAGCAATCCAACACACGAGCAAACAAGAGACGGGCAAAAAGAGCAAACGGAAAAGAGAGGGCGAATAAACCGGCAAGGGTGAAGTGGGGGAGAGGAAAACGAGAGGCAAATGGCAAATAATGTAATGCGGGAGATAAGGGTTTGTGATGGGTACTTGGTATATTGACTTTTGCGTAGACTCCCCGGCAACGGCGCCAGAAATGGCTCGTTGTCGGGAGTCCAAATCTTGACTTGACCTTACGTAAGCCTCCCCGGCAACGGCGTCAGAAATCCTTCTTGCTACCTCTTGAGCACTGCGTTAGTTTTCCCTTGAAGAGGAAAGGGTGATGCAGCAAAGTAGCGTAAGTATTACCCTCAGTTTTTGAGAACTAAGGTATCAATCCAGTAGGAGGCCACGCACGAGTCCCTCGCACCTACACAAACAAATAAATCCTCGCAACCAACGCGATAAGGGTTTGTAAATCCCTACACGGTCACTTACAAGAGTGAGATCTGATAGATATGATAAGATAATATTTTTGGTATTTTTATGATAAAGATGCAAAGTAAAATAAAAGGCAATGAAAATAACTAAGTGTTGGAAGATTAATATGATGGAAAATAGACCCGGGGGCCATAGGTTTCACTAGTGGCTTCTCTCAAGAGCATAAGTATTACGGTGGGTGAACAAATTACCGTTGAGCAATTGACAGAATTGAGCATAGTTATGAGAATATCTAGGTATGATCATGTATATAGGCATCACGTCCGAGACAAGTAGACCGACTCTTGCCTGCATCTACTACTATTACTCCACACATCGACCGCTATCCAGCATGCATCTAGAGTATTAAGTTCATAAGAACAGAGTAACGCTTTAAGCAAGATGACATGATGTAGAGGGATAAACTCATGCAATATGATATAAACACCATCTTGTTATCCTCGATGGCAACAATACAATACGTGCCTTGCTGCCCCTGTTGTCACTGGGAAAGGACACCGCAAGATTGAACCCAAAGCTAAGCACTTCTCCCATTGCAAGAAAGATCAATCTAGTAGGCCAAACCAAACTGATAATTCGAAGAGACTTGCAAAGATAACCAATCATACATAAAAGAATTTAGAGAAGATTGAAATATTGTTCATAGATAAACTTGATCATAAACCCACAATTCATCAGTCTCAACAAACACACCGCAAAAGAAGATTACATCGAATAGATCTCCACGAGAGAGGGGGAGAACATTGTATTGAGATCCAAAAAGAGAGAAGAAGCCATCTAGCTAATAACTATGGACCCGAAGGTCTGAGGTAAACTACTCACACATCATCGGAGAGGCTATGGTGTTGATGTAGAAGCCCTCCGTGATCGATGCCCCCTCCGGTGGAGCTCCGGAAAAGGCCCCAAGATGGGATCTCACAGGTACAGAAGGTTGCGGCGGTGGAATTAGGTTTTTGGCTCCGTATCTGGTAGTTTGGGGGTACGTAGGTATATATAGGAGGAAGGAGTACGTCGGTGGAGCAACATGGGGCCCACGAGGGTGGAGGGCGCGCCTGGGGGGGGGGGGGGTAGGCGCGCCCCCTACCTCGTGCCCTCCTGGTTGATGTCTTGACGTAGGGTCCAAGTCCTCTGGATCACGTTCGTTCCGAAAATCACGTTCCCGAAGGTTTGGTTCCGTTTGGACTCCGTTTGATATTCTTTTTCTGCGAAACTCTGAAATAGGCAAAAAAACAGCAATTCTGGGCTGGGCTTCCGGTTAATAGGTTAGTCCCAAAAATAATATAAAAGTGTATAATAAAGCCCAATAATGTCCAAAACAGAATATAATATAGCATGGAGCAGTAAAAAATTATAGATACATTGGAGACGTATTAGCGCCCACGATGTGCTCTTCCCAGGTTGTGCGCGACGGGCAGCGTCACCATGCTGGTGACCCCGGGCGCCTCCGTGGGAAGAGTCCTGTGCCTCATTCGCGAGACGTAGAAGGCCAGCATGCATGCCGAGGCACTGGCAAAAATGGCGCACAGCCGCAAGGCCGTGATAGAGCTCCTTCTAACGTGGTTAGAAGTCAGAGCGTGTCACGGTCCACGCAGCTTTCGCCGCCAACCACGCCAGCAGAAGCCTTGGCGCGCGCGCAGTTGCTCCTCGACTTTCCTCGTGCTGCAGAAAAGCCCGACGAGTTGAGAGCCACCATTCGGAGCCTCATCGGCGTTGCCAACAAGGATGAGCCGCGGCCAGCGGGGCCCTCAGGCCGGCGTTCCGTCGAGCCACCGCATGCCAGTGGTGGAAGGACCGGAGGTGCTGCAGCCACGGTGCACTCTCCTCCCCCACGTCAGCTACCGTGGGGGCCGGTCCATCGTGATGACGCTTGTGATAACATCTCCATAGCGTCGTCCGACCCATGGACCCACCGCGATCAGCGTCAAGTTCTTCGGGAGCGAGCCCATGAAGACGCTCAAACTACCATCGAGCGGCGGCGCGAAGCGCGTCACCAGTCAGATAGGCGAGCGGGACCCGCTACGGACCACCCGGCTCCGGGGGGCTCCGGTGGCCTACCTTACGAGGTGGGTTGCCCAGCCTTCACCCGTGAGCTGCGGCAGTTCCAGTGGCCCTCCCACCACACGTTCAAGCCAGAAGTTGGCGAGAAGTACAACGGCAAGACCCACCCGTCGGAGTTCCTCAGCATCTACACCATTGTGATGCAAGCTGCTGGAGCTCGCGACGACAAGGTGCTTGCCAATTACTTCCCGTTGGCACTTAAACCCAATGTCATGTCATGGTTGATGCACTTGCCGGCGGATTCCATTTCTTCTTAGTCGGATTTGTGTCATGAGTTCATTGGCGCCTTCACCGGAGGCCACCAAGCTCATGGCCAGGCAAGTGATTTGCATATCATCCCCCAGAAGGAAGGTGAAACCCTGCGCAAGTACATACAGAGGTTCAACCGGGTGCAGTACAACATCCCAGATGTTCATCCCGCCGCCGTGATCAGCGCATTCCATGACGAGGACGACGAGTCCAGCGAGCATGAGTTCCAAAAAGCTACGGAGGCCATGTGCGTCGACGGTGGTGCCTCGCTACACACCGCTCACCGCCAGCTCAAGCAATGGGCGCGCGAGATCACAGCAGCAGAACCATCATTCGATGCTCAAAAGCCACTAAAGTGGTCCAACACACCTATCATTTTTTACACCGAGGACCACCCGGATCGCACAACTGCGGTCGGGTGTTTACCGTTGTTGGTTTTGCCAATAATACATAACCTCAAGGTGACAAAGATGCTAGTTGATGGCGGGGCCGGTCTGAACTTGATCTCGCCTGTTGTGATCAAAAGGCTGCAGATTCCTGATGGAGACCTCGAAGACACGGGCACATTTCAAGGGGTCAACTCGGGAAGGTGTCAGCCGAAGGGTAAGGTCACGCTGCCCGTGACGTTTGGAGGCGAGTTAAACTACATGACAGAGAGGATTGTTTTCGATGTAGCCGAGATCCCCTTGCCATACAACAGGATCCTCGGCCGCCCGGCACTAGTCAAGTTCATGGCGGCATCACATTACACCTACAACACGCTGAAGATGCCTGGGCCGATGACCGTCATCACCGCCCCCTCCGACAAGAAGGACACGCTGATCTGCGCTGACCAACTCTACCGGGAGGCAGTTGCAGCAACTGCCGCCAAGGCACTTGCTCCTGTCGCTGAAGCCCCGGAAGGGAAGAAGACCGGCAAGACCTCTCGCACCCACTCCGGCAACCGCACCTCTTCAGAGTGTAGTGCTCCCGTCGAGGATGTGCCAGAGAGCTCCACCAGCAAGAGCAAGAAATCCAGAGCTGCACCACCAGAGACCAAGAAGGTGTCCGTCAAGGAGGATGGCACGGGAGGGGCTTTTACCATAAGCTCCACCCTCGACAGCAAATAGGAAGGCACGCTCATCACTTTCCTGCGGGCGAATGTCGATGTGTTTGTGTGGAAAGCATCCGACATCCCCGGCGTTCCCAGGGAGGTGATTGAGCACCATCTTGCTGTCTGTCCTCATGCGCGACCCATCAAGCAGAAGGTCAGGAAGCAGGCTCTGGAATGGCAAGAGTTCATCACAGAGGAAATCAGGAAGTTGGAAGCGGCAGGCTTGGTAGGAGGGGTGCTCCATCCGACGTGGCTGGCCAATCCAGTAGTGGTGCGCAAGGCAAATGGGAAGTGGAGACTGTGTATTGATTACATGGACATCAATAAGGCTTGTCCAAAGGACCCTTTCCCATTACCGCGCATCGACCAGATTGTTGACTCCACGGCCGGGTGTGACTTGTTATCATTCCTCGACGCTTACTCGGGATACCACCAGATCTTCATGATGAAAGAAGATGAGGAGAAGACAACATTCACCACCCCATGTGGTACGTATTTCTTTTTACGAATGCCCTTCGGGTTGAAGAGTGCTGGCTCAATGTTTACAAGAGCAGTCCAGATTGGTTTTGAGCCTCAGTTGCATAGAAATATGGAAGCTTATATGGATGACATAGTGGTCAAAACCAAGGACAGGGCAACACTCGTGCAAGACTTAGAAGAGACGTTTGCAAATTTGCGCAAGATCAACCTCAAGCTGAACCTTGAGAAGTGTGTCTTCGGTGTTCCGTCCGGCAAACTTCTCGGGTTCTTTGTGTCACAGCGTGGGATTGAGGTGAATCCAGACAAGATCAAGGCCATTGAGCAAATTGAGGCGCCTAGGCGGATCAAGGATGTGCGCCGGCTCACTGGCTGTGTTGCCGCCATGAGCAGGTTCATCTCCAAGTCTGCTAAGCGTGCCCTTCCCTTTTTCAAAATCTTGAAGAAGGCGGGCCCAATGGAATGGACCCAAGAGGCTGAGGCAGCCCTGCAGGATTTGAAGAAGTACCTCTCCTCTACGCCAATACTGGTTGCGCCTAAACCACAAGAACCGTTGCTGCTATATCTAGCGGCAACGAACCAAGTGGTCAGCGCCGCGCTAGTGGCACAGAGGGAGGTCAATGAAGAGGCAGTGGCAACAGCAGGGCTGGCGGATGGCAAACCAGAGCTCCCCCGGCAGGGCCTGGTGCCGGCAAGGCAAGGCCCCCGGCAGAGTCTGACGCTGGCGAAGCAGAAGCAACACAACCAAATGAGATGGTGCAGAAGAAGAAGATGATGCAGCACCCGGTTTACTTTGTCAGCTCTCTCTTGCTGGGGGCTAGGTCAAGGTACTCCGGTGTGCAGAAATTGCTCTTCGTCCTCCTTATGGCCTCGAGGAAGCTGCGTCATTACTTCCAAGCACATGAAATCACCGTCGTCACCCGCCTCCCGTTGCAACGGATATTGCATAACCCAGACACAACCGGGAGGATTGTGGAATGGGCCTTGGAACTGTCGAGCTTTGGGTTGAAGTTCGAAAGCACTTCGACAATTCAGAGTAGAGTCTTGGCGGAGTTCATTGCGGAATGGACCTCAACGCCTGACGAAGAGATTCAGGAGACCGCTCTCCCCGGCAAGGAAGCAAGTCGCGACTGGATTATGTACTTTGACGGGGCTTTCTCGCTGCAAGGCGCCGGTGCTGGTGTGTTACTCGTCGCACCCACCGGAGAGCACCTCAAGTATGTAGTCCAGATGCACTTTCCCAGGGAGATGTCAACAAACAACACTGCTGAATACGAGGGGTTGCTTGCCGGTCTCAGGATCGTGGTAGACCTCGGAATCAAGAAGATCATCGTCAGGGGTGATTCATAGCTTGTCGTCAAGCAAGTTAACAAAGAATATCAAAGCCCATTGATGGAGGCTTACGTAGATGAAGTGGGGAAGCTAGAAGAGCGTTTTCACAGTATACAAGCGGAGCATGTTCCCCGAGTGGAGAACGGCATCGCCGACTACTTGTCGAAACGCGCTGCCTTCAAGTTGCCTGTGGAACCAGGTACTTTTGTGCTTCGGTTAACTCAACCATCCATTGAACCATCAATAGAGCAGAACAACCGGAGGAAATCAGGCCCCGGCAAGTACTTTCCCGCCAAGCTCCCAGGAGCCGCCGGCAAAGATGTTGCCGTGGACACTGAACCTGCCATGGGGCAACAGACTCCGGCAGGGCGTCAAGCCCTGGCCGTAGAGACAACCACTCTCATGGCAGAGGAAATGCCTTTGGTCCTTGCCGTCGAGCCCCAGGCTCCGGCATGGGCACATCATACCGTCCGATTCCTCCAAACAGGGGAACTCCCTGAGGAGCAGGAAGAAGCGGAGAAAGTAGCCTATCAGTCTGCCATGTATCAGTTCATTGACGACGTTCTGTACAGAAAAAGACCAAACGGTGTGAAATTGAAGTGTATTCCCTGGGAGGAAGGACTGGAGCTGTTGGCGGAGATACACGGAGGCATATGTGGCAACCACATAGGGTCGAGGGCCCTTGCCGGCAAGGCATTCCAGTAAGATTTCTTCTGGCCCACTGCCCTCCAGGATGCAACGGCACTAGTAACCAAGTGTGAAGAGTGTCAGTTCCATTCAAAGAAGCTTCATCAACCAGCTCAAGCCCTTCAAACAATCCCTCTCTCCTGGCCGTTTTCGGTCTGGCGGCTCGACATACTGGGCCCCTCCCCCCGCGCTGTCGGGGGCTTTGAGTACTTGTACGTTGCAATTGATAAGTTCACAAAGTGGCCGGTGGTGGAAGCAGTGAGGAAGGTGATAGCGCAGTCAGCCGTCAAGTTCTTCAAGGGGCTAGTCTGCCGTTTCGGTGTGCCAAACAAAGTCATCGCCGACAACGGCACGCAGTTCACAAGACGTACCTTCATACAATACATCCAAGACCTCGGCAGCAAGGTCTGTTTCGCTTCCGTGGCACATCCACGGAGCAACGGCCAGGCGAAGAGGGAAAATGCTGAAGTACTGTGAGGCCTGAGGACAAAGACTTTTGATAGGCTGCACAAGAGTGGAAGGCGCTGGATTGATGAGTTGCCGGCAGTTCTTTGGTCGATCAGAACGACGCCAAATCGAGCCACCGGCCAGACACCCTTTGCCCTGGTATATGGGGCAGAGGCAGTTCTCCCCACTGAACTCACATACGGGTCACCTCGAGTGCTCGCTTACGGCGAGCTTGAGCAAGAGCAATTGCGGCAAGATGACGCAACGCTCCTCGAGGAAGATCTTCTTCGGGCGGCTGTGAGAGTAGCGCGCTACCAGCAAGCCTTGCGCCGCTACCATAGCCACAAGGTTCATGCTCGAAGCTTTGAGGAAGGCGACCTTGTTCTTCGGCGCGTTCAATCGGCCAAGAATCCCAACAAGTTGACGCCGAAGTGGGAAGGCCCTTATCGGGTAACACGAGTCACCAGGCCCGGCGCAGTCCGCCTGGAGACCGAAGATGCTATTTAGTTGAGCAACTCCTGGAACATCGAACATCTTCGCAAGTTTTACCCATAAGGCGCGGTTGCCGGCCCCCCCGGCAAACCACCTTTTGTACAAGCCTTGCCGGCGAGGCATGTAACCCTTTGTACAAAGCCAGTCGTAGACCCTGAGCATAAAAAATGAAGCGCTGGCGCCCTAAGTTTTAGCATGCATGCTAGGTTAAGTATCTCCCTCGGTTGGGGTTGATAGTGCTTAGCAGCGACTAACCCCTAGCATAGAGGTCGAGTGTGCGTCTCTCTATTCCTTTCCGTCCTTTTTGGTTCGCAGGGTACATGGACATTTCTGCTGAGCTATTTGGAAGAAAGAGAACAAGCCGGCGCTCCGGCCCCGGGAAGCCAAGGTTGCCGGGGGCTGCAGACACAAGGATCCAACCACGACAAGCCAAGATTGCCGGGGGCTGCAGATTCAGATAAGTCCCTTATCCCCTGTTGTACATTTTCGTATGGAATTGGGACGTATGAAACCTTGTTTTATTCCTAGACCACCGTGCTCCCCCTTTCATGTACCCAAGAACTATTCCCTGGGTCGGAACTTGGTTGTAGTCGCGGTGACAAGGAAGCAAAACAAAGGGCCTAACCCTACTTCGCCCCTACCTCCGCCAAGAGCGTGAGTATCGTCGAAAGAAGTAAGGGAACGGCAAGGCCTGTTGCCGGGCGACAATGTTTATCTTAAAAATAACAAGGATTCACTCCATGGCATGGGCTTCGCTCACGCACAAAAGAACCCGACAAGCACCATTTTTCATTAATACGTCCCATACAGGTACAGCTCGTACGGAATGTAAACATGAGCAAGGGGATTACAAGTTTTAAATTCTACTAAGGCCCGAAGGCTTACAAACTAAAAAGAGATATGATGCCCGTAATCCCTTTCTTGTCCCTCTCCTTAGGAAACGGAACAAGATGGCGGAAGGGCAAAAGGAGCGCCTAGGCGAGCTACAAGCAGCAGAAGACACCAAGAGAACATATCGGCGATCGTCCGGAAGGAGGCCGGTGATGATGGTGCCAGAGGAAGAGCTGGAAGACGAGCCAGCGGCCCGGCAATACGCGACGAAGGTGTCAGGGCCATCGTACTCCGACTTGACGGCCCGCCACCCGCCTTCTTTGTCTTCCCCGTCCCTCCAACGCCAGCCGCCCAAGGCGACGGCCCCGAGAAGTTCAAGGAGCTGGCGATGCAGATGATGGTGCTGCCGGCGTCACCCAGGAATGGTGTGCCCGACGCCTAGTCGGACCCGTCCTCCTCCCGCCCGCTACCCTCGTTGTCGCTGTCGCTGTCCTCCTTGTCACTCCCGCTTGAGGAAGAGTCTTCATCATCGGAGGAGCTCTCCACGCAGCACTTTAGGTGAGTTCCAAAGTCTCCAAAGACCTTGATAGAGAGCAGGTCGTTCTCCATTAATTTGAAATAGAGAACGAGCCTCGCCGTCAGGCTATGGATACGAGCAAAGCTCTTCCATCTGCGGCGAATATACATGACGTGAGGGGCGGGAAAATCGAAATCAACCCGCGTGCCGCCATTCCCGCAGCCCCTCATATGCAATCTCAGAGTCTGTGGTGGGTCGAGCTCCATCTCCCGAGCAAATGGAGTAGGGAGACGAAGACGACGGCACGCTGGCCGGTGCAGCCTGATGAAGAACTCGCGAGGCTGGTCCCTGATGTGGCCCTCCATTGGGGGAGGGACCGCCGACGGAGGCGAGGCTGGTGCGCCGCCCCCTCCTCCTCTTCCCCGAGCACCACGACGGCCTTGGCCTCACCCCCTCCCCTTTCACCTCGCGGCCGACTCCACCGCCACGAGCTCTTGGGAAGGAGGGGCGCGCTGTCGAGCGGAGACCCTCGTCGCCACCGTCGAAGCACCGGCGCACCCTCTCGCCATAGCAGAAGGAAGAAAGAAGCCAAGGTGGAAGGAGGCGGATGGTGAAGGATTGAGGGGTTCCATCCCCTCCCCTTCTTATAAAGGGGCGGGGTCGGGGCTCGGCCGCCCCACTCAGTCAATCCGGCCATCAGGGGCGCAAGGAATCGAGACCGACCCGCTGCTCCAATCAACAGCGGCCCGGTTTTCCGCCTCGTCATTCAAGGCCCGCGCCTACCGCCTACCATCTTCAAGGCATGGAGAACACGTGGCGAGCAAACAAAAATCGAAGGGACGAGTGAGGCGACCGTTTTCCACCCCGTGATTGTAGGGCACGGGCACCTCAAAGGCCCCGACCCGAGTCCACCCAGTAAATAAGCTGCGCCCCTGCCTCTTCCTCTTTTTATGGGGAAGGCGCGAGCCGCCTCTTTACCACGATGTGACGCATGAGGGCAGCGGCCGCCCCACGCACGACCCCCACATCACGCACGGCCCTCCACGTCGCGCATTCAACGCGGGTCGTGGGGAAGCACAGCAAACGGAAAACTTACTGCGGTAAAAATCCACCCTGCCTGCCCGCGCACCGTTCTGGGCCTAGCCCAACAACGCGTCACGCTTATATGTGGCCCAGGCCCGGGGGCTCCTGTCGGTGTACTAAAGTAGGGGCTCTCCTTTGTACCCCTTTACTTGTGCACGGGCAGTCAGAGCCGCGCCCGCGGCCACACTAAGTAGGGCAGAGGAGGGAAGCAAAAGATGCAAGACAAGCAGAGCAACGCCAAGACCAAAGGGTAAGAGGGCGAGGTGGACCCCCCGGCAAGACCCTTGCTGGGGCGGCCTCCGCAGCCCTGGCAAGAGCCTTGCCGGGGCAACTTGCCCGATGCCAGCAGAGCGCGCCACCCTTGAACCCAAGGTTTCCAATACCATCAACCACATTGGAACCTAGGATCGGGAGGCACCTCCGTGGTGGCATGCAGATCTTTGTGAAGATCATAAGCACGCAAGATCAGATGAAGACCAGAATACGACGATCCTCGGCAAGACCCTTGCCGAGGAAATCCACCAGACCCCCGGCAAGAACCTTGCCGGGGACGATCGCGATACCGCGGCAAGACCCTTGCCGGGGCCCTGGCAAGACCCTTGCCGAGGACACCTGTGAGGCCACAGCCAGGCCCACGTCTGCCAAGGCTCCACTGCCGTTCCCATACAGCTGCCAGCCCAACCAACTAGGCAGGCACCTACGTGCTGGCATGCAGATCTTCGTGAAGACCCTACTACCACGCCATCTCAGCAGCCAGCCAGCCTACGTGGCACTGCATGCCTCGTTGACCTGGGCGCGTGTCGGAGCGAGGCGGAGGGGCGACGGATGGGAAGGGCCTCATTGCCATCCCCAATAAAGCAACGGGACACCTAAGGAGCGCATTTAATGCACCTTGTCCCGTAATGACAGGCGATAAGCTTGTACACTGTATACATTTCCACCTCCTGTGTGCCACTGTGGCGATCCCTTTTGCCTATAAGAGGAAGCCCGAGGCGTACGGGAGCAGGATTCGGATCTTTTGGACAAGTTACACCCCGTAGCTAGTTCAAGAACTCAAGGACACTCAAATATACACCAAAGCAAGACTAGGGTATTACGCATCCTCGCGGCCCGAACCTGGGTAAACGATCTTTGTGCTGACTCCTAGACCCGCTCTTTGTACAACCTCGCGCCCGCCAACCGTAGAAGGGATCCCAGCGATCCCATAGGTGTCGTTTCCCCCGACAATGACTTATCGGAAATAATACATACCGATGTATGTGGTTTGATGAGTGTTGAGGAACGCGGTGGGTATCATTATTTTCTGACCTTCATAGATGATTTGAGTAGATATGGATATATCTACTTGATGAAGCACAAGTCTGAAACATTTGAAAAGTTCAAGGAATTTCAGAGTGAAGTAGAGAATCACCGTAACAAGACAATAAAGTTTCTACGATCTGATCGTGGAGGCGAATATTTGAGATACGAGTTTGTCCTTCATTTAAAACAATGTGGAATTATTTCACAAGTCACGCCACCTGGAACACCATAGCACAATGGTGTGTCCGAACATCGTAACCATACTTTATTAGATATGGTGCGTTCTATGATGTTCTTACAGATTTACCACTATCATTTTGAGACGACACCGTTAAATAGGGCACTGTGTAGATCCGTTGAGACGACACCGCATGAACTATGGTTTGGCAAGAAACCTAAGTTGTCGTTTCTTAATGTTTGGGGATGCAACACTTATGTCAAAATGCTTCAGCCTGATAAGCTCGAACCCAAATCTGAGAAGTGCATCTTCATAGGATACCCTAAGGAAACTATTGGTTACACCTTCTACCATATATCCGAAGGCAAGATCTTTGTTGCCAAGAATGGGTCCTTTCTAGAGAAGGATTTCTCTTGAAAGAAGTGGGTGGGAGGAATGTAGAACTTGATGAGGTAATTATACCTTCTCTCGAATAGGAAAGTAGCACATCAGAGAAAATTGTTCCCGTGATGCCAACACCAACTGGAGAGGAAGCTAATGATGTTGATCATGAAGCTTCGGATCAAGTTACTACTAGACCTCGTAGGTCGACCAGAGCACGTTCCGCACCAGAGTGGCACGGTAATCCTGTCCTGGAAGTCATGTTATTAGACCATGGCAAACCTACAAACTACGAAGAAGCTATGATGAGCCCAGATTCCGATAAATGACTTGAGGCCGTGAAATATGAGATAGGATCCATGTATGAGAACAAAGTATGGACTTTGGTGGACTTGCCCGATGATCGGCAAGCCATTGAGAATAAATGGATCTTCAAGAAGAAGACATACGCTGATGGTAATGTCACTATCTACAAAGCCAGACTTGTCGCAAAAGGTTTTCGACAAGTTCAAGGGGTTGACTACGATGAGATTTTCTCACTAGTAGCGATGCTTAAGTCGGTCTGAATCATGTTAGCCATTGCTACATTTTATAATTATGAAATCTGGCAAATGGACGTCAAAACTGTATACCTTAATGGATTACTTAAAGAGTTGTATATGATGAAACCAGAAGGTTTTGTCGATCCTAAAGGTGCTAGAAAAGTGTGCAAGCTCCAGCAATCCATCTATGGACTGGTGCAAGCATGCCGAAGTTGGAATATACGCTTTGATGAGGTGATCAAAGCATATGATTTTATACAGACTTACGATGAAGCCTGTATTTACAAGAAAGTGAGTGGGAGCTCTGTAGCATTTCTGATATTATATGTGGATGACATATTGTTGATTGGAAATGATATAAAATTTCTAGATAGCATAAAAGGATGCTTGAATAAGAATTTTTTAATGAAAGACCTCGGTGAAGCTGCTTATTTATTGGGCATCAAGATCTATAGGGATAGACCGAGACGCTTAATAAGACTTTCACAAAGCACATACCTTGACAAAGTTTTGAAGAAGTTCAAAATGGACCAGTCAAAGAAAGGGTTCTTACCTGTGTTACAAGGTGTGAAATTGAGTCAGACTCAAAGCCCGACCACTGCAGAAGATAGAGAGAAAATGAAAGTCATTACCGATGCCTCAGCCATAGGTTCTATCATGTATGCTATGCTATGTACAGATACATATCCAACGTATCTATAATTTTTGCTTCTTCTATGTTGTTATATTATCGTTCTTGGATTTTTTACAATCATTTTATAGCAACTTTATATCATTTTTTGGAACTAATCTATTGACATAGTGCCCAGTGCCAGTTGCTGTTTTTTGCTTGCTTTTTACTTCGCAAAAAATCAATGCCAAATGGAGTCCAAACGCAACGAAACTTTTAGTAGAATTTTTCTGGACCAGAAGGAACAACCTGGGCAAAGAAGTAACAGAGGGGTGCCCCGAGGGGGGGCACAACCCACCTGGGCACGCCTGGGGGCCCAGGCGCGCCCTGGTGGGTTGTGCCCACCTCGGTGGCCTCCCGCACCGCCTCTTCACCCTATAAATACCCAAATATTCCAAAAACCCTAGGGGAGTCAATGAAAGAAAATTCCAGCCGCCGCAAGTTCCAGAACCACGAGATCCAATCTAAACACCATCACGGAGGGGTTTATCATCCTCATTGGTGCCTCTCTGATGATGCGTGAGTAGTTCATCATAGACCTACAGGTCCGTAGGCACTAGCCAGATGGCTTCCTCTCTCTCTCTCTTGATTCTCAATACAATGGTCTCTTGGAGATCTATTTGATGTAACTCTTTTTTGCGGTGTGATTGTTGGAATCCGATGAACTTTGAGTTTATGATCAGATCTATATATCCATGAAAGTTATTTGAGTCTTCTTTGATCTCTTATATGCATGATTATTTATAGCCTCGTATTTCTTCTTCGAATCTTTGGTTTGGTTAGGCCAACTAGATCAATTTTTCTTGCCATGGGAAGAGGTGCTTTCTGATGGGTTCGATCGTGCAGTGTTCTTTCCTAGTGAGAGAAGGGGCAGCAAGACACGTATGTATCGTTGCTATTAAGGATAACAAGATGGGGTCTATTCATACATGAATATATCTTGTCTACATCATGTCATCGTTCTTATTGCATTACTCCATTTCTCCATGAACTTAATACACTAGATGCATGCTGGATAGCGGTCGATGTGTGGAGTAATAGTAGTAGATGCAGGCAGGAGTCGGTCTACTAATCTTGGACATGATGCCTATATATTAATCATTGCCTGGATATCGTCATAATTATTTGAGGTTTTATTAATTGCCCAACAGTAATTCGTTTACCCACCGTGTGCTATTTCTTGAGAGAAGCCACTAGTGAAATCTATGCCCCCGTCTATTCTTTATCATATTTGCTTTCCAGTCTATTATTTTCCACTTTTATTTTCAGATCTACTATTCCAAAGTCCCAAACATACCTTGCTGCACTTTTTATTTGCATCTTTTATTTTGCGTTTTATAGAGATCCATTTATCCAATCTATCACAATTTTATCCCGTCAACTTGATAATTTCTGGCGCCATTACCCGAAGAAGGGATTGACAACCCCTTATATGCGTCAGGTTGCAAGTATTTTTGTGTGTGTGCAGGTACCGTCTACATAGTGTTTCTTGGTTCTCCTACTAGATTGATACCTTGGTTTCATAACTGAGGGAAATACCTACCGTAGCTGTGCTGCATCATCCCTTCCTCTTTGGGGAAATACTGACGTAGTTCAAGGGACATCAAAAGGAATTTCTGGCGCTGTTGCCAGGAAGACATCATCAACATCTATCAGGTTCCTAATCAAAAATCTCATCTCCTTGCAAGTTACATTATTTGCGATTTGCCTCTCATTTTCATCTCCCACACTTCACAAAAATTTGCCTTTTTATTCGCCTTATTTTTCGTTTGCCCTTTTCTCGTTTGATCTTTGTTTGCGTGTTCTCTTGTTTGTTATCTTTGCTTGTGTTGCCATGTGTCTTCTATTTGTTTGCATGTTCGCTTGCTAAAAATCTATTGATATGGATACTCATCCTTTTGCTAATCTTTTTAAGAGATCCAATTATGATGAACCAATTGCCAGTGATTTGAGTGCACTAGATTATCTTTATGAAGTTTTGCTTGAAAATTGTGAATCTGAAATTTGTGATGAAGTGTTAGAGGAAGAAATTTATAAAGTGATTTATGATAGCTCCTTGTATGAAAAGCATGATTGCAATGATTTTACTATAAATTCTATTAATGTCAATTGTGCTAATAATATGCAAAACCCCAAGCTTGGGGATGCTAATTTTTATATGTCCATTACTTGTTGCTCGTGATAGGGGTGAAAATGATTCTTATGATCTTGAAAATTTATTTAAGCCTCATGATGAATATGTTTGCGATAATATTTAAAGTGGGTTTGGAAGAGTGTCAAATTTAGCTAAAAATAATCCCACATATTTGGAAAGTGTTCAATCTTATGATTTTTTTATAAAAGTGGGTACGGAGAGGTCATGACTTTATTTGATGATAATCCCACTATATTGGAAGAGTGTCAACTTTGCATGCATGTGGATCATGAAGAGAAAATATTATATGATAGCTATATTGTTGAGTTTGATTATGATCTTACATGTATTTATTATGAGAGAGGAAAATATGGTTGTAGAAATTTTCATGTTACTAATATACCTCTCATTATGTTGAGATTGCTATTGTTTCTTCTCCTTCCTTGCATATGCTAGTTTTTGCTTGCCTTGCTAGTTTGTTTTCTTATAAAATCCCTATGCATAGGAAGCATATTATACTTAATTTTTTGTCACATGTTTGGTGATGCTCTCTTCGTGTTTCAATTATTATATTTCATGTGAGCATCATCGAAATCTTTGTGCCTGGCTAAGGACATAAAACGATAACGCTTGTTGGGAGGCAACCCAATGAATAAATTCATTTTTGCCTTTTTTTCTATTATTGAGTGTTTGCACAATTATGCCTCTGTTATGATTGTATTTTTATGTTTTAATTAGTTTTTGTGCCAAGCAAAGCCTTTGGGATTATGTTTGGTGATAGTTGATTTGATCTTGTTGGAAAACAGAAACTTACGCGTCCAGCAACAGAATTTTTAAAAACCATAGAAGCAAAAAATTATGAATGTTTTACACAAGATTGATATACAAATTTCCTACGTTGTCCTAATTTTTCAGAATTTTTGGAGTTACAGAAGTATACGAAGTTTTCAGATTGCTACCGATTGTTCTGTTTTTGACAGATTAGGTTTTCCTTGCGTTGTGTGCTTATTTTGATGATTCTATGGTTTGTATCTGGGGGTATAAGCTATGGTAAAGTTGGAATACAGTAGATATAATGCAAAAATAAAATATGAACTGGTTTGCAACAGTACTTAGAGTGGTGATTTGCTTTCTTACTAACGGATCTCACGAAGGTTTTGTTGAGTTTTCTATGATTGAAGTTTTCAAGTTTTGGGTGAGATCACGATGGATTGAGGAATAAGCAGTAAGAAAAGCCTAAGTTTGGGGATGCCCGATGGCACCCTAAGTTATTATCCAAAGAGAAAGAAGCAACTAAGCTTGGGGATGCCCCGGAAGGCATCCCCTCTTTCTTCGAACGACCATCGGTATTTTACTTGGAGCTATATTTTTATTCGTCACATATCATGTGTTTTGCTTGGAGCGTCTTGTATTATATGAGTCTTTGCTTGTTTTTTTTAGTTTGTGTCATCTATCCTTGCTGGACACACCTATTTGAGAGAGCCAAAATTATGCTATGATTTGTTAGAATTTCTCTCTATGCTTCACTTAAATTTTTGAGCTATGGAATTGCTCTAGTGCTTCACTTATATCTTTATGAGAATGGTGTGCTTTAATATTTTTGAAGAAATGCTCTCACGCTTCACTTAGATTTATTTAAGAGTTAGTAAATTTTTTAAAGAAATTCTCTCATGCTTCACTTATATTATTTTGAGAGATGAAAAATTTTTATGCTCATGTTCTTCACGTAGATTTGTTTGAGCTTGTCAAAAGCAACATATGAAACTAGTACCAAAGTGATAGATATTCAAGAGGGATATAATAAAAACTTTCATGAAGACCATTGGACAAAATAAGCTTGATTCCTTGTAATAATTTTGGGATATGATGATAATAATATGTGAGTCATGTTGGTGAGTACTTGTGCTTTAGTAAGAATATTGGTGTTAAGGTTTGTGATTCCCTATGCAAGCACAAAAGTCAATAGTTATGCAATGAAATTACATCCAACTTGTGGTGCTTATTCGGTGCTAGTTATGCTTAATGCTCGCTTATGTGATTTTTTGTTTCTTGGTTGGATGCTTCTAAATCTATTTGCTAGCCTTCATTTGTACTAAGTAGAAATACTACTTGTGCATCGAAAATCCTTAAACCCAATTTTGCCACATGAGTCCACCATACCTACCTATATGCGGAATTCCCGTGCCGTTCGAAGCAAATTTGTATGTGCCATCTCTAATTTTCAAAATAAATTTTCCTTTTTGTGTGCTCGTACCGCTCATGAAGCAGCAGGGGGTGGCCAATATTTTCCACGCTAGATGTGTTATTCTCAAGATGAGTGTTTATTCACTTGTCATTGCACGAGAGTACGGCGGTAATAGGGATGCCCAGTCTCGAAATGAAAAAAGAAATTTACTTTATGTTGTCAAATAATAAATTCCTTGGAAAGTGTTGGTATGGAAGGCACCCATGGATACGGCTAGCTAAGGATGGCAATGGGTAGGGTATGGAGCGGGTAGAGCAATACCATACCCATACCCCTGTAGTCAATGGGTACAAAATTCTACTCATACCCGTAACCATGGGTATGAAACTTTACCCGTACCCATACCCGACGGGTACCCATACCCATTGGGTACCCAACGGGTAGATCAAACAGTACACAAGTTATTGATAATTTTACATTCATTCATAGCACATTTGATAAGAAAAATATTTATCTCAACTCAAGAACATATATATATATATATGAGTATAAGATAATCATCTCAATTAAAACTGGCAGATAACTTTAACGTGTGATGGCTCACCACTGGCCCATTTAGCTTACAAAGGCCGGCCCGTTTGACTTGGTCAAAAGTTAGCGGGTCGGCCCATGAAAATCCTGTTAACGGTCTATTTGCAAATAGCCCATTTTATGGCCCGGTAACTCACGGCCTGTTAGGGCCTTCCCGATATCGTCCCAACAGCGTCATGTGGGCCGTCGAATATAACACCAGCCCATTTCACTTTTGGCCCATGTATGGCCCACGACGTCTTTCAGCCCACATGAGGCCTTTCATATCTTTAAGCCCTTTAGTGGCCCACGATGACTCTAGCCCATAATGTACTATAAATTTCTTTGTACCCATTAACGGCCCATGATTCAAATGGGCCGTTTCCAGCCCATGTTAGCTTTCGGCCTACTGACAGCCCCTACGTTCTTGGGCTCCTTTCCATCCCTCTATTACTTCCGGCCCGTTACTGGCATGTTCCACTAATGGGCGAAATTCGGCCCGTGGCTAAAATCGGCCCGTCTGTGGCCTGTTAACCCGTTGTGCCGTTTCCAGCCCGTCCTATATTCTGGCCCATTAACGACCCGTTATTCCTGTGACAGAATTAAGCCTTTGCTGTCTTTCAACCTGTTACTGGCCCGTTACTGTGCTGGCCCGATACCAATTACGCCCGTTTACGGCCCATGTGGACCCATTTATCTGACGGCCCGAGGCCCACCAATTCTATGGCCCGTTGGAGGCCCATTTATCCAACGGCCCGTAGGAGGCCCATGGATCCTACGGCCTGTAGCAGGGTCAAGGTTACCACGGTCCGTATATGGCCCATGGTTGTTGCGGCCACTAGCAAACCAAGGAAAAAGAAGACTAGGAAATAAATAAGCCCGAAACTAACGCTAGGCTATTAAGGCGATTGCACAGATTACATCCACTGAGCATCAAAGTTCGCCACCAATGCAAATATAGGGAACACCCTACACTATACAAAAATGGCTTGCAGTTTTCTTCAGCCGGTGGCTACATGTTAAGAACAAATTTTGTTTGGCAACAAAATGAATTACAACCATAAAACAAAAGGAAGGTTGGCATAAAAGTTAACAGTCTGGCAGATAAATGCACCACCAGAAGTTAAGAAGCTCAGTTCATTTAACCTGACTATTACGTTTTCATGCTGTATTGTCCAATGGAGCACCATAACCTTCGCCTTAATTTCTCCTAGGCTCCTGAACAACATAGAAAATGTCTAATAGTCTAGTTTCAAAACCATGCATATCTTGACGACATCGAACAATGTCTGTCCTTGTTTCACAAAGGTTCTCTGTTAGGGAATGGACTTGTGTGTGGAGCGCAGATATAACATTGTTTTGAGCTTGCATATCTTGATCATGAGGCAGTTTGGACGAGATTGCCTTAACAACCAACCCAGTATTACGCAGGAACATGCTTTTGGCACTGTTAGTGGATAGGTACTGACCCACTACAGCAAGAGGTGACATTGCGATTATAGTTGCCTCGTCATCTTCAGAAGGTGGCGGTTCCACCATTTTCTCCATAGCTTCCTGAAAAGTTGAGTTTCTACATTAGTAGTACCAGAACAGAAGATATTAAGGAGGTAGCAAAACCAAACAAAATAGCTTTGGTCTATATACATAACTTATTCTGGTGAAGCAGTGTAAAATATTAGTTGTATTTTACTGCAAAGTACACAATAAAACCAGGTTCCAAACATATGACCATATACCATGGCTAATGTATTGTCTATTTCTTCACATTGTATTGACAACTAAGGATAGAGAGACAAAGTTTATAATACGGTAAACATAGTATGACATCATTCATGTCACAAAACAACTAAGAACAGACAAACATGCAATTGTAACGTTGTGTGGGCAAGTCCAGCACGGAACTAGATTACAGATCAAGATCAAAGGAACATCACTCCTCTCTTTTAAACCTTGTAAGGTGCAATGATACGCTAAGACAATTGTGTATAAAATTGAAAAGAGTAATATACATTGGCTGCAAACCATGCAGTTCAATGCACAAGTCAGAGTAAGTAGTAGTTAAAAGGCATGAGGATTAAGGACTTACAACAGCAGCTTTGACTGGTGTAGTCATGCCCTTCGTCTTGCTGGTGTGACAGTCCTTGAAGATTTCCACAGCATTTGGTTCAGGTACTTTTTGGTCCTTGGGGGCTTTCCTCTGCATTTGGAATAAGTCAATATAGATCTGATAATATGGTACATCGAAAAGAGTGAAACAACATCTAATTACAAGAGCCACATAGTGTGCAATATAGCTACGAGATCCTGTCGTCTATTGGAATTTCGCTTTCGTACGGTTGGCCTTGTTCTTTGGATAGTTCACCTACAAGAAGATAGATTTGTGAGGCACATGCGTAAATAGGAGTTCAACATGTGATCTGATCACATATATATAATGTGCCTGATACTTTGGATCAGACCAGTGTTTAACGAGGCCTCTCCAGTCTTCATCCGATATATTTTCCACTGGAGATGTTTGGGCAAGTTCACTGTTAGCCTTTCCTTCGAAGTGAGTTTTCCTCAAGTTATACCGATACTGTCACAGAGCAGACTTGAAAATATGGGTGCAAGCTTGTCTGGTTGCATCATCTTGGCTATCCAACTTGAACCTCATCTGTTGAAAATTATGGAAGTCTCATTATCAACAACCTAGAAAGTATGGGACAGAGCAAGATGATATTACTAGTTTCCATACATAACCATACTTACAGATAAATGGTTGAGGAAGTTGTTGAACTGGGTTTCATCTTTGTCATTCCTGTACTGAATCCATGTTGGGAGGATACGTACATGACACCTGACGGCAACCGTTGCCTCTGATACTAGCTTAGCTGACTCTGTAGCATCATGTGGCCTTTTTAAACTTGCCTCAAAATGGATCTTCATTCTTCCTCCTCTAGATTTAGTTAACCTATCAAGCATTATCCCTGATGTTTGTTTCCTCTTGTGCCTAGGTGCGAGTCCAACAACGAACATAGGAAGTGTTAGTGTACATCAAATTGTGAGACTACACATAAAGAAGCATGCAACTGTAACTTGACTCCAGCAACTACTTTCTTGCTGTTGAAGCTCGCAAAGTTCATCTGATCTTGCCAACTTGTCTTGTGTCAAGAGTGCTTCAGAAGTAGTGTCAGGTGGCAAGGGAGCTTGGGAACGTGCTGCTAGCTGAGTTGACGAATGAGTAACTCGTGCAGCTGGTGGTACTGTGGAAGGTGTTGCAACAAGTAGGTCTGTCTCTGCTTGTTTGGTGGCAGCTATTGGTTTCTATTTGGCTTGTTCTGTAGCTCGTGTAGCACGGGATACCCCATTTGTACAATTTTCCGCTGGACTTTGACCTTCTATTGCACCATTAGTACCAACAGAATCTGCAGGATTCTTCTGCTTCCCTTTCTGTGTGTCCTTAGTACTAACACCATCCCCTGTCATTCTGTCTTCCTTCCACTTCCTCTGTGCCATGTTAAGTCAAGCCGACAAGAAAAAGGAATAACAATTTAGTTCTTCAGAACAAATTGATGCGTGATAAAGACGAATTGAACTTTGATGTTAGACAACCACATGATAGGAGGATGTAATATGTACGAAAAATAGGATGGCATGAGATAATCAGACTATGATGTGTAAACTAAGTAGAAGACATTTCACTAAATTAGAAGTAATGCAATGGAAGGTAGACACCATATGAAAGATGCTACAAATATCGCTCTGCCAAGTTAACAGTGTCTCGTCATAACTAGCATTTAAACAAATGTGAAGCAGTACAAGAAATAAATCATATGCAAGATGCAAACAACTTCACACTACCAAGTTAAAGGTCTCTCGTCATTAGTGCCATTGCTTATGATGTGTAAACTAAGCAGAAGGAATTTCAACAAATTAGAAGCAATGAAAGCTAGACACCATATGAAAGATGCAACGAATATCACTCTACCAAGTTAAAACTATCTTGTCATAAGTGCCATTTCAACAAATTATAAGTAGTACAAGCTAGAAAAGAATGCGAGATGTAAGGCAAACACATGATACCAGGATGGAATATGTACGAAAAATAGGACGACATGCATATTCACAATTGTTTGTATAAACTAAGCAGAAGCCATTTCAACAAATAAGAAGCAATGCAAGCTAGACACCGTATGCAACATGCAAGACAATATCACACTGCCAAGCTAGAGAAAGCACCTGGGATGCCGGTTTCGCCGGAAGACCGCCATCAGTCCCTGCCTTATTTTTTTCCTTCCTCTTTCTTGGTTTTATTGCCTTGTCAAGTCAAACCCACAAGAAAAATGAATAAAAATTCGCTTTTCAGAACTCATTGACGTAGGATGCTGACGAGCACTACTTTAATGTAAGGCGACCGCATGATAGGACGATTCAGTGTGTAACAAAAAAGGACATCATTGCATATTCACAGCTATGATGTGTAAACTAAGCAGAAGGCATTTCAACAAATTAGAAGCAATGAAAGCTTGATGCCATATGAAAGATGCAACGAATATCACTCTACCAAGTTAAAACTGTCTCGTCATAAGTGACATTTCAACAAATTAGAAGTAGTACAAGCTAGAAAAGAATGCGAGATGTAAACTATATCACACTCCCAAGTCAAACGTGTCTTATGATAAGTGATTGTTGCAGGTTACACAACAGTAGTACTTTGATGTAAGAACATGGTGTGATAGACAGATATTGTATGTTCTAGAAACAGGAACATGTGTCTTATTCACAAGTATAATGTGTAAAGTAAGCAGATGGAATTCAACAAAATTAGAAGCAATACAAGCTAGACATCATACATAACATGCAACCACATATAATAGTGCCAAGTAAGAGGGAGCACCTGTGATGGTGCACTAGGGGAGACGTGCTCATCATCAACACAGCTACGTTGAGTGTCTATGCATGTGTTGTCTTGCAAACCATCTTGGGGGTTGGAGGAGTAGAATCTGTAGAAGCCCTCCATTTGGAAGGAGCACCTTTATGCGCTGCCTTGCTAACTTCCTTCCGCTTTACTGATTTTGAATTGTCAAGTAAAACCGACAAGAAAAGGCAATAAAATTCACTCTTCAGAACTCATTCGTGCATGATACTGACAATCACTACTTTGATGTAAGGCAAAAACATGATACCAGGATGGAATATGTACGAAAACATGACGGCATGGCATATTCACAACTGCTTGTGTAAACTAAGCAGAAGCCATTTCAACAAAGAAGAAGCAATGCAAGGTAGACACCACATGGAAGATGCAACCAATATGACTCTGCCAAGTTAAAAGCGTCCCATCATAAATGTCATTTCAACAAATTAGAAGCAGCGCATGCTATAAATCATATGAAAGATGCAACTAATATTGCACTGCATATACTAAAGGTCTCTCATCATATTGATTGATGCGGGATACAAAAAAAATAGTTTTATGTAAGGACATGCTTAATAGACAGATGTACTATGTACTAAAAACAGGAAGGCATGTCACATTAACAGGTATAATGTATAAACTAAGCAGAATAGCACATGCAATTTAACCAGATTGGAAGAATTACAATCTAGACACCATATGCAACATGCAACCACATATCGCGCTGCCAAGTTAGAGCAAGCACATGCGATGCTCGTGTAGGGTAAATGCGGTAATCAACTATAGAGCTACGTTCACTATCTTCATCTAGCCTTGCTGTTTCTTGAGAATCATGTGGGGAGGCTGACGCTGCATTCTTTAAATGAGGATCTTTACTCATAGTAGTCCACTGGCCTGACTGCCTCATCATAAGTGATTGATGAGGGATACACAAGAACATTAATTTGATGTACGAACATGGTTAATAGACATATGTACTAGTATGTACCAAAAATAGGAAGGCATGTCATATTCAAAGGTATAATGTGTAAGCTAAGCAGACGCAATTTAACCAAATTGGAAGCAATACAAGCTAGACATCCAGCTGGAGTGGTGAGCATGATCATCTTGGACCTGAGAGCCTGGTGGGGGGCGGGCTGCTTTGCCACCATCGTGGCTTTTTAGTTGGCTTCCAGGTGATGCCTATCTATGCTGGGCTAGTCACTGGCTCGGCCAGTGCCCTGACAAGCTATTTGTCTTCTGGTGCTCCCGGGATGGTGGTTCATGTAAAAAATATATTTCCTTATCTTAATAAAGACCGACTTCGGCCTTTTGAATACATGCTAGACACCATATGCAACATGCAACCACACATGACACCACGAAGTTAAAGCAAGCACCTAGGATGGTGGTTCATGGTGAGCGAGATCATCAACACTAGAGCTACGTTTACCGTCTCCATCTGCTGACACTGCACCCTTTATAGTGTTGAAACGTGTCTTGCCTAAGCCCGAAGCAAGCAGGAGCGACTTCTCTTTTTCCTTTTCTGCTTCTGTGAAGGCAGCAGAGTCTGAAATACCCTTGCATAAAAACACAATAGTGAGACTATGGGTGAAGTGTGTGTAGAACTAGTGCACTGTAAAAGTAGCAAATAGCAGGTGGCTGAAAAATAAATGACAGGAGAGATATGATAGCTCTACAACATTGCATGGCAAACAAAATTAGATTCTACTCCGTATGATTTTGTAATATATGAGCACAGGGATGGCTGGGAAATGCAGGTACTGCTCCAGCACACCACCACATGTGGTCCTATCAAAATAACAGTCGACTGAAAATAAATAGGTTAGTCGATTTTTTTATGGACCGTCCGAACTATAAGGAACGGGCAGATGGCCTTCGCCTACCTCCTGCTAGTCACTGTTGATGATCTTTCTCGAACCGCCAGCGACCACCGGCCGAGACCCCTGCCTCCGCCGCCCCGCCCTCACCTCAACCTCACACCACCGCCGTGCTTGGCAGCGCCCCCGGCCATCCCTTTAATCCTGGCCGACCTCCAGATCGGGCTTCAGCAGCTCTAGGCACCACACACCCCTAGGATAAACACCGAGGCGCTGCTTCCCCGGCGTAATAGGCGGACTAGCGCCTGTTATTACGCCAGGGAATGCTTCCTTTAAATCGGAATCAACTGACCAGGAATTGAAATCCAGGGGGCGATGGACCTCTAGTTAAGGTGAAATAGTATATGAGGAGAAACCTTGTGCATCGCGAGTTACTAGGAACATCTAGTATCAAGAAGAAACGATAAACTAGTGTCTTCTGTGGGATGAATACCGTGCAAGCAGACACGAAAAATTTGCACGAATAAGGGAAGAGGAGTACCATTTCCGGTTGCCAGTGCTGGGTCCTCCAGATGTCGCGCCGATTTTCTTGGTTTTACCTGGGGAACCGATGTTTTGGAGGAGGGTTGAGCCTTGGACGAACCCATGGCCAAATTGTTGACTGTGTTGCGGTGGCCATCTGTCGGCGGAGGGGAAGCAGATCCGAGGCGGCGAAGGATGGTGTAGCGGGAACAGCTCTGGTGCGGTGGATGGTGGCAAAGTTGGAGCGGCAGCGGTGAGGCGCAGGACAGCGTGGTTGAACTGGCTTGGGTATGGACTCGGCCTCGGCTTCAACTACTAGCTGTGGAGGGCGTTGCGGTTGAGGTTGCGGTGGATGACGACGTCGAGGTATTGGCTCCGGCGTGATAAAAGAGGGCGGTAGTTGATGGGTGGGATGGGGTGGCGGATGGAGGACGCCGGGGTTTCGCGGCTGGTGGAGAGGTAGTTTTGGCGGCCACAGAGTACGAATGGGGAATCGGATGGGAGGGGGCATAGGGCGGGGGGAGCTAAGGGAGAACGATGTTTCGGTCTGGGACGCGCTTGTTTTTGGTTTTTTTGAACAGATGGGACGCGCTTGTTTGAAATTTTGGGAAAGTACAAACTTTGGCCCCTCTTAAATTTTGGACCTACTGCGGGTCGGGGGTAGGATGGTAATCCCAGGTGTCCCAAATAGTGGGCGGGAGTGATTTCGGCCGCGCGCATGTGTGCTTAGGCGGCCATTGTGTTTGAATGTTTTTCGGAGGCGGTTGTGTGGCGTCTAGATGAAGCTACAAACCTACCCCGGTTTAGACCTTTGGATGTCGGGCCGGTAGGTTTCATGGGTCGGAGTTATAAAAGTAATTTTCTTCTACCAAACATTGGTCTCACGCGGTTTCGGGCGAGTAGAGGCTCTTTTGGCGCTTCGTTCGAAATTTTGAAATAGAAGCATTCATGTTTAGAGTACTCTTGAACTTTGAGGATTGACCTAATAGGCAACTTTAAATTTGACCTTGTATGTTTGAAAACCTCATTAAATTATGCGCTTCTTTTTGAAATTTTGACACTTGAAAATCCTATAACTACGATTATTTTGGAATGGAGGAGGTAAATTTGAATCTATTGTGTACACGACTATATATGCTATTATGTACAAAAGCAGAGCAAAGATTGGTGCCCCCATAATTTAGGTATGATTTACAAATGCCATGATATCGAATTCAAATAATTGAATGGACTTCATGTTGAATTCAAATTTTTTAAACCACCTTAAGTTGAATTCAAATGTATGCTAGTTTATAGCTAGCAATTTATAATGTTCATTGTGTCACTTCCGTATGTATAATGTGCTTTACACACATAAGATGAACTAGACTCACGTTTATATTCGATTGCTAAAGCGATGCATTGTCTGGAGTTCAAAATACTAACTATGTGGATCAATTATGTCGAATAATAACATAGACATGCTCAAATTCGATAGAATCTAGATGTGTGATGGATCAATGACCGTTCCTTACGTGAATTGCAAATATCATGATCCCATCCTAATATTTGGATACAATTTATACTTTTAATCAATGTGTACATCAGTCTTTTACGTGTAGTTTCACTCTCCATCGGTGGTCTTTCACACATGCTCACACACTCTTTCCCGAGGTGTCTTTCTCGCAGACATGCTCTCGATATAACCCTCCCTCCCTCTCGTAACCATTTATGACTATTTTCACTGATCTTTATCACAAGCACTCTTCCTCTCACAAGCATACACACGCACAATCCCCATCGACCCTTTATATATACATAGACCTGCCTATGTGTCTCCCGTACGCACATTATCTTTAGGCCTGTCTCTCACGCATTGTCTCACACCTCTCTTCCTAATCGACGAGTTTGATTCTAGCAGAGCATTCTGTAGGATGCCCCTTAAAGTTACATTGGATGAATAGTAATATCAGAGATAAGGGGTTACCTTAGTCCGAGGACCTAGGGTTACAAATCCTAGCCGGCTTTGTGAGTGGACACAGAGTCCTTTACGATTTTGCTATCTTTTTCTTGTACGACTAATCATCCATGGGACTCCCTAAATGCGTCACGGGCCGACCAATGTGGTGCAGGACGGAACCGAACCAAGGGCCTCACCTCGTCCCACCGGACCTCACGTAGTGACACACCCTCTGCCCCCAGGTCTCGTTATCTTCTCACACCCACACATACCAACACAGACACCACACAAAAAAAAATTCTCCTCGTGCCTCTATCCCCTCCCCCCTTGCATATACACACTCAAGGGCATCTCTCGCCGTGACATCATATTTGTCTCTCTCTCTCTAGACCTCTCTCATTTCTCGTGCTATCTCTCCAACGTCCCCGCCGGCCCCTCTATCCATGCCTCTCTCAAATACGTAATACACACATCCCTCTCTAGGCCCTGCCAAATACATCAACTACACATGTTACATCACGTACCCCATTGATCTAAAAGCCCTCTCTTCACGTTTATTTCGCATACAACATTCCTTTTGAATAAAGTGTGGCCAAAAAATTATTTTAGAATTTCTACATATATACAACATTACAAAGTTATATGGAGGAGTATGAACGTTAATTTGCATTGCATGGTGCCCACAATGATATTTATTCCGCACTGTGAATTTTTATATTTTTATACTATATATAAAGTTAGTCATCATAAAGAGAAATGAAGAGGATCTCTCTCTCCATCGCATACACCCCCTCTACGCTCCTTTCACGTACGCACACAAACTATTTCCAGGTCCTCTAAAAGTACGCCCCCAGCACATTCACGCATGTTTCATCTTTCTCTCGCGATATATACAGTGATGATCATTGTATTTGAAGCGAAATCATGATACATTCATTGGACTTCAGAATCCACTCATTACGGTCACCATTTACGTTTTGTGGTTATTACAGTCACGGACTCACCATACAGCTCTGTATTTGCTCAAGACACGACTAGTTGACCAGTTAAACGCTCCACATGGCACCTCTAGTGTTGCATCACATTATCTCACTACCATTGGGCCCACCTATCGGCGTGTATCTACTCTACATCTACACTCTTATAAAAAACAGAGTTGGTGATGATGGTGTGCCTACCATCCCGCAATATAGCCGTCCGATTTATATCTGACGGATAGGAAGGAAACTATGGCAATTTTGCAAAAAGGTACCCACACACCTCTCCACATTTGCAAATAAGGCCTTCCCTTGTTCATCCTTTTCTCTCACAAGATAAACTACTCATACAAATGCATCTTGATGTTACGTGCAACGCATGGGCATCTTGCTAGTAAGAATGAAAACAAACGACAAAAAAATATTGGACGGTGGTTCGAAGTCATGACCGCGGGCAAATCAGACAAGGTGGCCTTGTATTGGTATGCTGAGCCATCTGTTTTAACACACATGAGCTGGTGTGGTGATTATACACACACGCACGCATGCACACGAACTACATGCACGGAACACTCACACGAACACATGCAGCCACACAGGCATGCAACACTCACACGTACACACGCAACCACGCACGCACGCAACACTCACACGCACACACGCACGCATGCACACACCACACGACCAACACACACTCTCACGCTCAAGTTCTCAACCTACACGTGCATGTGCACACATCAGGCCCTGACAGACACATACACAACCAGGTGGTTCCCGCGCACGGGTTGGAGTCTTGTCGCGCCTGCGTAAATTTGTGTTTATCTGACCTTTTTCCTATTCAAACTTATAGGTGGGACCCACAGGAGCGTGGTCAATTTAACTAGTCAACATAGTGCCACGCAAACTATTTGGCCGGTCAACAGAGTGCAATCCGATGCTGAACGGTGAGCAAGTGACCGTATAATCACCGAAAAACATATATAGTGACCGTAATGAGCGTATTCTGAAGTCCGGTGACCGCATTACGCTTTTCTCTCTGTAGGCCCTCCAAAACTACATCTCTACACGTTCTCGCATGTTACATCTAACAACTATGCAATACATCACTACTACTACACTCTAACACAATAAATCATATGGGTTTTTAGTTTTACTAGATCTCATATTTTTACTTAATTATTCAGTTTGCATACATTAAAATTGGCTTTGAAATGTATGGTCAGTATCATCTACCGCACAGGAAAAATCCCGCCCTTTCGTGTTTAATCAGGTTTGTATCGATGGATCGTGCGAAATAGCAAAACTATAGTAGTACTACAGTACAAGTAACAGTTCACTGGGCCGCCGTGTCGTGTACTCCTCCGTCGTAAGTGTGGAGCGCTCGCTTTCATAAATGTTCTAGTCCCTTTCGCCGACATGTGGGACATCAAGCTACCGGGTCCACGTGCAATACCGAAATACAGTGCAGAGCAGCAGGGGTGAAGCACCCCAGACATGGTGCCGGCGTAGTAATGAGCAATGAGGCGTCAAATCACAAAGCTGCACCTTTCCCGCAGTTAAGTTGGAGGGACGAAGTAATAATGCTAAAAAAGAAGTTGGAGGGACGAAGCAACCATCATTTCACTCATTGCTGAATCCGCTTCTCCCTCATCTTCTTCAAGTTAACCACGTGTTGCTTCTATCGTTGTTTAGCCTCATGTGGGACGCAGATCGACTTGGTAAAGCACTGACGCATGGGACTGCATGTTAGCAAACCTCCAGGCCAACGTCCTCTAAAAATAAGAAACCTCCCCCGCCATCCGCGCGGCAAAATCAGCTCCTTTTTACTAATCTTGATACTATAATTTTCTTAGATCAATATAATTGAGATTTGTATAGATAGCACACAGGAGCAAAACCAAGTGGTACGGTTAAGGGCATCCACAATGTGTAGCCAAATGTGAAAATAACTTTTGGCATCGATGGGAACCATTGTGGACGGTGCTGCCAAAGACAAAAAGATGGAACCGAAGCTCCCTAATTGATCGATTGATGGAATAGAAAAATGCAACGTCTCTCCTCTTTCTCCCGTGCTTGGACGCATGTACAGTATAGAGCACAGAGTCTACTCCCATGTCCCTTCTATCACAAATCACAAAGCAGTGAGGCATGAAATCACAAAGCACGGACGAAGCAACCATCATTTCACTCTTCGCTGACTCCGCTTCTCCATCGTCTACTTCGAGAAACCACCTCACCACACTCAGCTGGACAGACGACACTATTGTGTAGTACTAGTACATTCACGCATCCTTTAGTTCAACGGACTTCCTGGATGCAAATAAGGCGGTTGTCTCGGCTTGCAGACGACACTTGCGGACGACTTACCGTGGTCTCCCTCAATGGTGTTCTCCGTCGAACGCACTTCGCCAAACCACAACGTCGAGATATCGTCGACGTCACCGCAATGGGGAAGGAAGTCAAATAGTTACTACCTCCATTTTTTGTACACAAGGCCAGTATATCAAAATTACAATTTGCAGAAGGCCCACTAACACTAATCGAGGCAAAATTGATGGGGTTTGCCTCGTACTAGCAACCAAGGACATTAATATACCCTTGCATGCATGCGGAAGTGAGAAGGTTGGTTTGCATGGCGTGCATTAATCGAGCGATGAGGAGTGAGATGGTTACTCCCTCCTTCCATCTATATAGGGCCTAATGTGTTTTTCAAGGCTAATTTTGACCAAATGTTAGAGCAATAATATATGACATGCAACTTACACAAAGCATACCATCAAATTCGTATGTGAAAGGAGCTTCCAATGATATAATTTTCACATTATACATCTCATGTACTATTAATCTTGTCCATAGTCAAAGGCGGTCTTGAAAAACGCATTAGGCCCTATATAGATGGAAGGAGGGAGTAGCTCTTTGGGCGTTGGAGAAAAAAATACGCATTAATTGACACGTCAAACTAGGATTTGTATTGATTAATCATGTGAAGGAAAACCCCGCCTTTGTTTTTTAACACTAGTACTCCTACGTATGTACTGGTATCCTTTTTGGGTCTAGGCCTTGCATTGACATACTTCGCCACACATTTTTGCCAAGCTTGCCTAAAGTTTTCAAAATGAAAAGGAGGTACACTTGCGCACGGCTGTCGCGGTCACACCGCACCCTCACACGGTCGGTCCTGCACGTCGCGGTCGGACCGCACCCTCACACAGCCGCTCCTGCACGCCACAAACCCAACCAAGGGAACACACCCTCACTGACACGTGCTACCACATGTGATCAAACCAAACTCAGCCATCCTAACACTGACACATAATTTTTGTTCATACAATATGTTTATCCAACCGCGTGTTAGGGAAGATCCGTACGGCCCGTGCGGTGGTCTGTTGGGGAAGAAGAAGAGGTGAGGAAGAAGGGTTAGGAGATGTAGGATATTCATCCAACCGCCTAAAATGTCCGACTGACCCAAATGATGAAAGTCAGGCGACTTGCATAAATATATGTTTTACACAGCAAAAGATCCCTAAAAACAACAACATAAAGAAAAACTATCACTGCTCGTGGAACGAGACGGCCTCGTCGTCTTTGGCTGCCGGCGCGAACTAGCCATAGCTACCGACATGTGTCTCCGCACCGTGGTTGTCCTTGGCCTCCAGCTACATGTTCATGCGGAGCGTGCGGGCGCTCTGCACGGACGAGAGCACCGCCCGGTTCAAGTCCAGGACGTCCGGTTCCGCCTGCAAGAGGGCCTCGATGGCAGCGGCATCCGTGCGCTCCATGTCGAGTTGAGCCTCCGCCGCCCGGTTTAAGTCCAGGACACCCGGTTCCGCCTGCAGGAGGGCCTCGATGGCAGCGGCATCCACGCGCTCCGTGTCAATTTGAGCCTCCGTCGCCCGGTTCACATCCATGACATCCAGTTCCACCTGCAGGAGAGCCTCGATGGCAGCGGCATGCGCATGCTCTATGTCGAGTTGAGCCTCCGCCTCCCGGTCCTCCTTTAGTATCGCCAGGTTGAACCCCTGGTCCGCCTGGACCATGGGGGACCCGGACGTCGGCACGAAGTCGACGTCCATCGTCTCATACGCATCGGGGGCCTTCTGTGCCGCGACCTTCGCCATGAACATTGGATCGGCTTCCTCCTCCTCGTAGCTTAGCTCCAGAGAACTTAGGGATTGGCCCGCCGCAAAGCAAGCTTGGGAATGGAGGTCTGTGGAGCCGACCGCCGCCGCGATTTTTGCGCGACGCTTCGGCGTCAGCATCTTGTAGTACATGATCTTGTGGCGCACCATGGCTTTCCGGCAAACTAGGGGACGCTTGATGCGGGCTAGGGGATCGAAAGGTGGGGGAATGGGCTGGAGAGGAGGTGTGGTTTTCGAGCGGTGGCTGGCGTAGGCCGAGCAACGAAGGTTCTGGTGTGAATAGTGGTTCCGGTGACGACCGGTCAATCGGTTTTGACTATACATCGCTCTTGTCGTGTTTGCATTGCACCCCGGCATGCTGGACCCTCCACGTTGCTCACCGAATGGAACGCGCTTCGTCTTGCATTTTCGCTCGGTTGTGGTACCACAGTTGAGAGCAAACCGACGTCCCTCCCCCTCCCCTGCCTATGTCATTTGTACTACTACTAGTCCCTCCGTTTATGCGGAGTAAATAAAACAGAGGGAGTATACTACGGATGAGGATCCCCTGACGTGACCGAACCCATTGAGTAACTGACATGCGGGGCCTAGCAAGCATGGGGCCCGCCAGTAAGTGACCGAAAGGGAGGGTAAGGCAGGGATAGCTACGTCAGAGGATCCACTTCCACTACTACTCCCTCCTTCCATCTATACAGGGCCTAATGCGTTTTTTGAGGCTAACTTTGACAAATGTCAGAGTAATAATATATGACATGCAACTTACACAAAGCATACAATCAAATTCGTATGTGAAAGGAGCTTCCAATGATATAATTTTCACACTATACATATCATGTACTATTAATCTTGTCAATAGTCAAAGGCGGTTTTGAAAAATGCATTAGAGCATGGTTAATAATGTAGCCGACTGTTGGCTATAAAGAGATGCCACCTCACTTAGAGCCATCATAAAAAATACTCATATAAGCGTTTAATATTTGCATGGTTAAGTAATAGGTTGGATCTTAGAATGGCTATTAGGTTGGCTCTAAGCATTTAATATTTTCATGAGCAAGGTATATGATTGGAAGAGAGTTGCATGCATACTATTTTTTCTTAATCTATGTGTTATAGCCGGGTTGTAGTATAAAAGAGCCCGCTTCACTCTCTCTCCTCTCTTCCCGCTCCTCCAAGTAGGATTTTAATGACATGGCAAATCTTATAGCCTGCTGACTAGGCCTTATTAGACTTGCTCTTAGGCCTACTATGAGGACTGCATACTCTACTACAGATGTTGTCAGTACTCCACTAGTACTATTGGACAGGGAGCTTAAAAAAAGTTACCATTGGACTGGCTAGACGTGGCGAAATCCTAATAGGAAGATCATGCGCGAGAACAAGCACATTCATGTGGTTGAAAACAAATAGGAAACCATCTCTGTTTGAATCCTAATCTAGGAGTACGTACGAATCTAACAATATTGATTGGGCGTTGTTGAATGTTGATACTTTTTCTGTAAGTTTGATCAAAGTAGAGATACTTTGACTACACATAAAACTTATATGTAAACTAGAAAGGATCGGAAGGAGTATATTGTATGTTCAAAAGAGAAACGAACATTGAATACCCTTTATATATGATTTGCGGATGCTATGGTCACCGGTTCAAAATTTTGAATCTGCCTTAGGTATCACACATGCACCCACTCGTTCTCTCTCGATTTCATCCCGGGGTCTGGAGATCGATTGAAAGAGGACTAGGGTGGGTACAATAAGTTTGTTTCGCTTATGAACGTACAATATACTCCCTCTCATCCCCACGGACACCCCCCCCTGCGCGGGTCATTTTTATCATAGAAACAGACCAAACCTTTATCTCCTTGCACAACATGCAATTGATCTCTCAACATTATGTTGGACTATGGATGGGCTTAGGCCCATATAAGACAATAATCCCTGGTTAATCTCTAAGGCCCATGCATGTGTACGGGAAGTGGTGGGAAGTGTGGGAAGTTTAGTACCATACTGCTATAGTAAGAAGAGTGAGACCTCTTTATAAGGGATGCTCCATCACTTGCTATTGGGAGCTTGGGAATAGGAGTTGTACATGCACGCTCCTCCTCCTCCTCCGCCCGCCTCGCCTCGCCTCGCCTCACCTCATCACGAGACGTGCGCACCGCGGGTTGCGGGAATGAGCCGAGCCGAAGCTTATTTTTGCCGGTCAGGAATGATTAATTAATCTCAGATTAATTAACGAGTCGCTTACAGAAGTGCCATTGTCCGAGACGTTGGACCTTGGGCTATTTGCGGACTCGGTCGTGGGCCTGAGCCCAGGCCCATCTACCCGACGGCCTATGTAAGAAGGCGCTGGCAAGTGGAGTGAAGCCTAACTCAGTTCACTTACTCCCTCTCGTACAACCCTAGCCGTCATCTACCGTTCCTCTCTGTGTGCTGCTTCCGGCGATCCCATCCCGATGACCGCATGCACGGTTGGTCGGGAGAGCAGGTGCCTCTGGAACCCTGTCGTTCGAGATCCTGCCCAGGAGAACAGCAATAAGGTTTTTGGGGAGCATCTCGACGTGATTGCTCCCGATCCGTCCCCTTCACCGACCACCTCTACTTCCACTACTTCCCCTGCATTGACTCCATGGATGACGATGCAGCTGCCAAGAAGAAGGCCTCGACCGATACCGAGGCCGCTCCTGCGGCCGCCGCGTTGGCCTGGCCAACCGGAGGGTATGACTCGTTCATCCCCTATTTGCTCGTTCATGTGCTAGCCGTATATATGCTGTTCATAGATGTTTCGGTTTATGTACTGTACGTGCTAACATGCTTAGGTATCGGTATGAGATGCATACCGTATTTTCCATGCTTACTTTTTACTCGTGGATTAGATTAGTCGGGAAAGTGCTAATATTTCCAACAATCCAAAAATCTTATTTTAGGCACTTTTCGGCTCATGGCTTCGCTGCTACTCTGAAACCGGAAAAGTTTACTCGAACGCATTTTAAGCGTTAGCAACCGAGGACTACCTTGTGGCTCACAACAATGAACGTGTTCTGGGTTGGTGGTGTGTCTCCCACGGTAACGATTGCTCCTGAACAGGAGAATGTGTTTAGGGAGGCAACTACCATCTTTGTGGGAGCCATTCTTACTGTGATCAGAGACAAGCTAGTCAACGCATATCTCCATATGTGCGTTGCCAAGAATTTGTGGGATGCGCTCGAAGCTAAGTTCGGCGCAACCGATGCTGGAAGCGAGTTGTATGCTATGGAGCAGTTCCATGATTACAAAATGGTTGATAAACATTCTGTATTGGACCAGGCCCATGAGATACAATGCATCGCTAAGGAGCTGGAGCTCCTGAAGTGTGAGTTATCAGACAAGTTTGTCGTGGGTTGCATTATTGCAAAACTCCCTCCTGGATGGAGGAACTTTGCTACTTCTCTCAAGCACTTGAGATGTGAATTCTCTATTGAGGATGTCATCGGTCATCTAAGTGTTGAGCAGAACTCGGGAGCAAAGGACTCACACGTGAAAGGGGCAGAGGGTTCTTCTAGCGCCCACGTGGTGCAGAAGAACTTCCACAAGTTCAAGGGAAAGAACTCTGTCTAGCAGAATACTACCTTCAGGAAGTAGGGAAAGAAGAAAGATAAAAAGAGAGATGGCTGCTTCACTTGTGGTTCAGAGGAACATTGGGCAAACAAGTGCCCAAACAAGTATAAGAAGCCAGGACAGGACACCAAGTCTGTCAATGTCACTCTGAGCAACCATGATGGGACATCTGGGTATGGTAATCTATTTACCGTACTTTCAGTTTGTCAGTCCACTGATTGGTGGGTTGACACTGGGGCCAATATTCATGGTGTGCTGATGTGTCTTTGTTTTCTTCTTACCAGGTCACACGAGATTGTTCCGTCCTGATGGGGAACGGCTCGCATGCTTCTATTCATGGTGTTGGCACGGTAGATCTGAAGTTTACTTCGGGAAAGATCATGCAACTGAAGAACGTGCGGCATGTCCCCGCCATCAAGAAGAATCTCGTTAGTGGTTCCCTTCTATGTAAAGAAGGGTTTAAGTTAGTATTTGAGTCTAACAAAGTAGTCGTATATCGTTATGGACAATTTGTTGGAAAAGGATATGATTGTGGTGGTTTGTTCCGCCTTTCCCTGGAGGATTTGTGTAATAAAGTCGTGAACCAAATTCATTCCAATGTGAACGAATGTGAGGTTTGGCATTCACGTCTTTGTCACATAAATTTCGGTTGTATGACGCGGCTAGTTAAGATGAATCTAATCCCGAGTTTCACTTTAGTCAAAGGCTCTAAGTGCCATGCATGTGTGCAAGCAAAGCAACCTCGTAAGCCTCACAAGCCTGCGAAGGAGAGACACATGGCACCACTAGAGCTCATACATTCAGATCTCTGTGAGATGAATGGTGTGTTGACTAAAGGTGGAAAGAAATACTTCATGACTTTGATTGATGATTCCACTAGATTCTGTTATGTGTATTTGTTAAATACAAAGGATGAGGCTCTACACTACTTTAAAATCTATAAGGCTGAAGTTGAGAACCATCTTGAGAAGAAAATAAAACGAGTACAGTCTGATCGTGGTGGAGAGTAATTTTCTAGTGAGTTCAATTTATTCTATGCAGAACATGGTATTATTCATGAGAGGACGCCTCCCTATTCACCCCAGTCAAACGGGGTTGCCAAACGGAAAAACCGTACTCTAACAGAGTTGGCTAACGCCATGTTAGATACATTGGGTTTATCCAAGGCATGGTGGGGGGGGGGAGGCTGTATTGACATCATGTCATGTCCTGAATAAAGTTCCCGCGAAGGATAATGAGACTACTCCCTATGAGCAATTGGAAAATAAAAGAACTACACTCTCTTACATGGACACTTGGGGCTGTTTGGCGAAAGTCAATGTGCCGATCCCCAAAAAGCGTAAGCTTGGACCAAAGACCATGGACTGCGTTAATATGGGCTATGCTAAGAATAGTGTTGGCTATAGATTTCTAGTAGTGAAATCTGAGGTACCTGACCAGAAGTTCGGTACAATTATAGAGTCTAAGGATGCTACATTCTTTGAGGATATTTTCCCATGAGAGATATGCAAAGCACTTTTAGACTGGAATCTGATTAGACTCTTGAACCTGCCATTCTGATGGAATATTATGAACACAAAAGTGATGAAAGTTCATCACAGGATGACGAGGAAGCTCCTGTTGGGAGCAAGAGACAAAGGACTGCAAAGTCTTTTGGTGATGATTTCCTCGTGTACCTCGTGGATGATGACACTCCCAGTTCCATTTGAGAAGCTTATGCATCTCCGGATGCTGACTACTGGAAGGATGCGGTCTGTAGCGAGATGGATTCCATCTTGGCAAACGGGACATGGGAGATCACTGATCGTCCCTATGGTTGCCAACCATTGGGATGTAAGTGGGTGTTCAAGAAGAAGCTTAGGACCGATGGTACTGTTGATAAGTACAAGGCTAGGCTTGTGGGCAAGGGTTACACCCAAAAAGAAGAAGATGATTTCTTTGATACTTACTCACCTGTGGCTAGACTGACAACCATTCGAGTGTTACTCGCATTGGCTGCCTCGCATGGTATTCTCGTTCATCAGATGGATGTTAAGACGGCTTTCCTCAACGGAGAGCTTGACGAGGAAATTTTCATGCAACAGCCAGATGGCTTTGTAGTAAATGGTCAAGAAAGAAAGGTGTGCAAGCTAGTGAAATCTTTGTATGGACTGAAACAAGCGCCTAAGCAATGGCATGAGAAGTTCAACACTACTTTGACATCTGCTGGTTTGTTGTTAACGAAGCTGACAAATGTGTATACTATCGCTATGGTGGGGGCAAAGGAGTTATACTATGTCTGTATGTCGATGACATACTTATATTTGGGAGCCACCTCAAAGTCATTGATGAGGTCAAGGCTTTTCTATCTCATAACTTTGAGATGAAAGACCTGGGTATGGCTGATGTTATCTTGAACATCAAGCAACTGAGAAATACCGAGGGTGGAATTACACTTTTGCAATCCCACTATGTTGAGAAGATTTTGAGCCGTTTTGGATATTCGGACTGCAAACCTTCTGCAACACCATATGGTCCTAGCATGCGGATTCGAAAGTTTGAAGGCACGACTGTAGATCAATTGAGATATTCTCAAGTGGTTGGTTCACTGATGTACCTAGCTTGTGCTACTTGTCCTGACATCTCATTTGCCATGTGCAAACTAAGCCAGTTTGTTTCCAATCTGGGAGATGTGCATTGGCATGCTATTGAGCGAGTGATGTGCTATTTGCAAGGTATGGTGAACTACATAATTCACTATTCTGGGTACCCAACGGTACTTGAGGGGTATAGTGATTCGAATTGGATATCTGATGCTGATGAGATGAAAGCCACAAGTGGATATGTCTTCACACTTGGTGGCGGTGCTGTTTCCTGGAAGTCTTGCAAGCAGAAGATCTTAACAAGATCGAATATGGAAGCAGTACTGATAGCATTAGACACATCATGCGTCGAAGCAGAATGGCTTCATGAGGTTTTGATGGATTTACCAGTGGTTGATAAACCAGTCCTGGCTGTCCTTATGAACTGTGACAATCAAACGGTGATTGCCAAGGCTAAGAGTTCAAAGGACAATATGAAATCCACAAAGCACATAAGAAGAAGATTAAAATCTGTCAGAAAATCAAGAAACTCTGGAGTGATAGCATTGGATTATATCCAGACGGCTAAAAATCTGGCAGACCCTTTTACGAAAGGGCTATCATGGATTGTGATAGAAAATGCATTGAGGGAGATGGGTATGAGACCCACGTAAGTTGCCATGGGGGTAACCCAACCTATGTGATCGAAGATCCCGTGAATTGGGACCTGGGAAAACAATCCAGCGGTCAACTGAGGAGAGTATCCTTAATTAACCCACTCCGTTGGAGATGCAATAATACTCTCAATTCTGTAAGGCAGACTGACTTTTGTCTTAATGTGTTCCAAAGCTTATGTAAGCAAGATGCTAACCTACAGAGCATTCTTTGGAGGAACGAACCTATGTGAGCCCGACTGCTGGTCACAGTCTATGAGATTGAGTGATCTCTAGGAAGCTCATGAGAAGGTATTGAGTATGACTAATAAGCTCCACCCATGGGGTTTAGCCTTCGGCAGCCACGTATCGGCTGACAATGGGTGAAACTTCTACACACCAAACTGACAATTCAAGGCATAGTCCATTGTTCAGTTGTGAAGAAGTATAATCCCATTACTCTAGGTGGAAGTTCAACTTAACAGTCTCCACTGAAAATTCTGGTATATCAAACATTGTTTGGAACAGTTGACAAACTTATGTGCCTCGAGATCTGGTGGGGGATTGTTGGATTATGGATGGGCTTAGGCCCATATAAGACAATAATCCCTGGTTAATCTCTAAGGCCCATACATGTGTACGGGAAGTGGTGGGAAGTATGGGAAGTTTAGTACCATACTGCTACAGTAAGAAGAGTGAGACCTCTTTATAAGGGCTGCTCCATCACTTGCTATTGGGAGCTTGGGAATAGGAGCTATACACGTGCGCTCCTCCTCCTCCGCCGCCCTCTTCGCCTCGCCTCGCCTCGCACGACGCGTGCGCACTGCGGGTTGCGGGAATGAGTCGAGTCGAAGCTTATTTTTGTTGGTCAGGAATGGTTAATTAATCTCAGATTAATTAACGAGTCGCTTACGGAAGTGCCACTGTCCGAGATGTTGGACCTTGGGCTGTTCGCGGACTCGGTCATGGGCCTGAGCCCAGGCCCATCTACCCGACGACCTATATAAGAAGGTGCTGGCAAGTGGAGTGGACCCTAACTCAGTTCACTTACTCCCTCTCGTACAACCCTAGCCATCATCTATTGTTCCTCTCTCTATGCTGCTTCCGGCGATCCCATCCCGACAACCTCATGCATGGTTGGTCGGGAGAGCAGGTGCCTCCGGAACCCTATCGTTCGAGATCCTGCCCGGGAGAACGACAATAAGGTTTTTGGGTAGCGTCTCGACGCGACTGCTCCCGATCCATCCCCTTCACCGACCGCCTCTGCTTCCACTACTTCCCCTGCATCGACTCCATGGCTGACGACGAAGCCGCCAAGAAGAAGGCCTCGGCCGATGCCGAGGCTGCTGCTACCGCCGCCGTGTTGGACTGGCCAACCAGAGGGTATGACTCGTTCATCCCCTATTTCTCGTTCATGTGCTAGCCATATATATGTTGTTCATAGATGTTTCGGTTCTATGTACTGTACGTGCTCACATGCTTAGGTATCGGTATGAGATGCATACCGTATTTGCCATGCTTACTGTTTACTCATGGATTAGATTAGTCAGAAAAGTGCTAATATTTCTAACACATCAATCGATCTCATCAAGATCTGTCGGGGCATGAACCGAATGGGATGTCAAACTAAGATGGGAAGCGACACGTAGTGGAGGCAAAGTGAAACTTTAAACGAACCGTTTGTTTGTATGCATGTCGGACAAATTACAACATTGGAAATACAAGCATGGTCTAGGCCCACATGCGAATGATACTCGGCGGAATGTTCAAATGAGGCATGCGGGAGGATGGACTCGACCGGAGGGCGGCATGATCGATGGAGAAGAGGGTTGGAGAGGAATGAGAAATACGCAATGCCACATGATTATACTTGAACGGCTCAAATAAACAATAAGTTGTCTCATTTTCCCTTCCGTCTTGGTCACGGAGTAAGATACTCCCTATGTTCTTATTTACTCTGCATATTAGGTTTGACTGAGTCAAACTTCATAAAATTTGACCAAATTTATAGAAAAATATGAACATTTACAATACCAAATCTATATGATGTGAAAGTATATTCAATAATGAATCTAATGGTATTGATTTGTTATTGTATATGTTATTATTTCTGTCTATAAACTTTGTCAAAGTTTACAAAGTATGACTTTGAGAAAAGCAAAATTGTGGAGTAAATAAAATAGAGGGAGTACGCAGGGACTAGTATAGTAACTACTGCCAGAACATGGTAAGTTGGACCCCTGAATGCGGGCACGGACTGGGCACACCTCAATTATTCCTTCAAACAGTCGGTCACCTACATTAGCACACCATCCGGCTACTTAATCAAGTGTTACGCTTCACTAGTTGAAAAGGAAAAGGGTGGTACCGTACCCAAAACCACCACACTTGGGGCTAGGGTAACAACTTGGTACTGTACCACATCTGAACCAGGGCACAAAAACCACATGTTCTGCGCCTAATGCGCAACGCGGAGCACTGACACTCGAATTTTGCCGGGAAAACAGGGAAACCGACATGTGGGGAACACCTGTCGGGACGACGTGGCGTAAACTAGTCCAATGGAGGAGCTGGCCCATGACCTCCTCGCCACCGGCAACCGTTCATGTGGGTCGTGGGTGCCAGCAATGTGGCGCAGCTCCCGCACTGCCTCTGGACACGGCGACCACGGTGAGCGACACGCTCATCGCCGCTGGACACGGTCGGCTTCAGTGTGCCGAGGGTGGCGTTAGCGCCGTGGGATGACCAGCAGATCAACACCCGGCACGTCACGGATGCACGGGGCCCCAAAGTGCGCGCACTCCGCGCCGCGTCCGTAGAGTGGTGTAGCGCGGCCAACTGCATCCCCAGGACCTGAGACCATGTCGGGTCATCTTGCTTTTTCAATGACATGTGGGGATTGCATGTGAGCAAAGGGCATCTCTAACGTTGCCACGACCGCAGCTGACTACCCTGGCACACCAAAAACCCATGTCCCTCACGCCATCGCGCGGTGTGTTCCCAGCCGGCGCTAGCTGCCCGCATTCATGCCGTCCGTTTGTATGCCGTCATTAAGAGGCATGGTGCCCGAGGAACCAACTCCGGCGACTTAATGACGCACCCGGACGCTTGGCCTCACCGGAATGCGCTACTTAAAGCGGCAACGCCCAGCTAAACTCCACACTATAGCGCATCGTCCTGCTACCTAGCACCACATCGGCCATGACCGCGAGCGCGAACGCTCTGCAGGAGAGCTTGTCTTCGGGGATGAAGCTCAAGGTCGCTGCCCTCTCTCAAGTCGCCGCTCCCGACGCAATAGCGGCGTAGCCGGATGCAGACGCGATCGCACAAGCGGTGGCCACGCTGGCGGCCGATGACGGGAGCACCGTCAGCCATGCGTCCTACTTGCCGCCGTCCAACGTCCGACACCGCCGAGGTCGGGGACTCCTCCGAGGATGAGTAGGGCATGGGAGCTGGCAGGGCATGGTGTGCCAACTGGCCGGTCCGTCTCCCATGTTCTACTCTTCCTTGCCGGAGACCGCACCTTCACTTCACGGGTCTTGAACCCCGCCCCCGTACATGGAGATCGCAGATGGAGGATGTTGGTCGCCACCGTAGAATAGGTTTAGGGTCGGGTTTCTTTTATTTTTCTGTCCTATAAAAGTTCGAAATGTAATGAAAATTTGCCGTGTTTGCATTAATCTCGTCCGGTGTATTCACAATAATAGTAAGATATATTATAGGAGTATATGGAATTATGATTCGTTTTTGTGTGTATAAACTTAGAAGGTTTGACCCGAGACAAAGCTAACATGCGAAGTAAATAAACACATAGGGTCTACATACACAATTTATCTTAGGCACTCCAATAGTACGTCCACTACACATTCACGCATTTCACATCTTTCTACATCTACGGGAACCTAAGAAAGGGTTAACGTAAATTGCTTCTCTCTCTCTCCTCCCTGATTTTCATGGTGGTGGGCCCCTCCCTCCCCCCAATCTACAATCAACAACTCACACGTTCCACATTACGTTAATTACGTAACTGGGATTACGTAGGTGTAGCATTACTCGTCCTAAAAAAAATCAACTAAGCCAACCTCCCAGCATATCGTGCGGGAAAAGACCCGGCCGTGCCGTTTTAGTCGGGATTACCGGATTACTACTAGTAGTATCGATGGATGATACGTCTCCAACGTATCTATAATTTTTGATTGTTCCAAGTCGGGATTACCGGATTACTACTAGTAGTATCGATGGATGTGTAACGCCCCGAGACCGACGCTTCAGAAGACTTCCATATTTTTTTCGTGATCACCGCGTGTTTCTTTTGGTGCTTGCTCTTTTATTTTTGCATTGCATCATGTCATTAATTTTTAAAACTCAACTAAATAAATTGCATGGATCTTCGATCTATTTAAATCGAGGGAAGGGTGACTTCTCTTTATAACATATCCTCCTAATATTTATGGAGCTATTATAAATATTCCATTCGTTGGAGTTCACCATAACACACTTGCAAAATAATTCCCATGCCTATTTCCACTTCAAGTTTCACCTCCAAGCTTGCCAACAATTCTTTTTCCTCTTATCGAGACCCTTCCTAAATGTTCAACATGTTGGACACTTTGTAATCCTACTCCTTCTTCTCATCTTCTTTTCTGTTTCATCTTGCGCTTTCCATCTAAAACATCATCTAGTGCAACACCCCATCACAAGCGTCTTCCTTTCTATTCTCACCCATTTATTGCAAGTGGTATTTTTCTGTTCCAGTTAAATGTTCACTTACTTTCTGTAAATCTTAAACCATGCCAACTACCTCTTTGTCAAATCTCATCTCTTTTAAAGTTGTTTTGGTTGGGTTAAGAAATGGCTCAAGTTTGAATTCAATTCAAACTTGAATTATTTTTCTTCCTCTAAAAATTGCCAAACCAATTTATTCAAATTGTGTATGTTATCAAGACTTCAGAGTTATTTTCTTTTCTGAAATATTCCACCTCTAGCACCTCCTTCTTTTCTCTAAAGTTCTGGTTGAGGAAATAAAGAAAAGAAGGAAGAAAGGGAGAGAGCCCAGCTGGTCAATTGGGCCTCCCAGCAGGCCGGCCCACCTAAACCCTCCTCTTAACCCTAGCCCGCACCCAGCGCTCGATCCCCATCTCTCCCGATCTCCTCCCTCACGCCGCCACCCACGCGCAGCCCTCGATCCCCCTCGCTCCCTCGCCCCGTCCCTCCAGCGCCATCGTCACCCCGCCTCCGTTCGGCTCCCACGCCGAAGTCCACCGCCGCGGCCCTGCCGGACGTTGGTGACCCCGACGCACCCGCGCCCGATCTGCTCTGGCCCGCCTAGCTCATCATCTCCGCCCCGCGCCTCGACTCGGCGCCGCCCCGCCATAGATGCCGCCATGGACGCCGAGTTCCCCACCGGTCGCCTCTGCCTCGACCCCGCGTCCTCGCCTCCGGCGGCCGTCACCGCTTCGTGCACACCGCTGCCCCGAGCTGCTTCGCCTCCCTCCTCCGACAAGCGCCGCGCCTCCTGCCTCTCCGCGACCCTCGCTGCAGCTCCCTCTCCAGCTCGTCGTCGACCCGCCGTTCGCCTCCAGCCCTCGTCCGCGGCCGCGCCAAGCCACTCTCCATCGACCTCCGCGACCAGTGCCTCCACTACCTCCCCGTCGCTGCGCCTGCCTCCTCTCGTCGCTGCCGCCTTCCGTTCCCCGTCACCGCGTCAGTAGCCACCGCCGCCGTGGTCTTCTGCATCGCCAACCCCAGCACCCGCGGCCCTCTGCTTCGCCTCTCCAAGCCGTCGATGTTCCTCCTCCGGTGCCCTGTCCCCGTTGGTTTTGCTCGAGCACGCCACCACTGCACCTCAAGTTCTGCTACAGGAGCACCTCAAGTTCTGCTACATGCAATAGCTAGTACCTTGGAACGTCTACGACTACGCGGACTCGCCAAGTACCACGACGACCGTGTACCACTACTTCCACTACGAGTTTCGAGAATGTCTACTTCTTCTACACCGCACCGAAACGCCGAGTTCCTCGCCGTGACCCCGAACACCTACGGAAACTTGTGCGACTATGTACGTGAACGACTACCGTCGCCCCAGAGACCTCGGACCCATCAAGTACCTCTCCGAAAACGAACGTGTGCCACTACTTCCACTACCGTCGCCGAAGACCCGTTTAACGGAACCGTCAAGTTCGACTACCTCCGCGTGTACCGCTACTTCCACTACCGTCGTGAGAACGACTACTTCCATGATGACCCCGTGAACAACTACTTCCACTTCGAACGCGATTCGCCCTGAATGCACGCTTCGAAGGTATAACCCCGAGACGACGTCCGTGGACCGAATGCATGTGTGTTGTATGAGATGCTCGTGGTTGCACCGTTTTCGAGTTGTCATTCCATGTTCCTCCTCGTTGTCATGCCATCGTTCCGTGGGAACCCGGTAACCGGGAGCACCCCACCATTCTCTTGCGTGTTTCACACATCCGCACAATTCTCCTTGTGCCGGTATCTCTGTGAGCTACCGGAACCGATATGTTGCCGTGGCACCATTTTCGGATTCGTTGCCGTGGCACCCTTCTTCGTTCCACCACGGTAACAAATGCTTCATAACATGCTCGTGTCCACGTTTTATAAAATTGCATATAACTTGCATTGTCATCCGCATCATGATAACAACATTTAAAATGTAAATAATTGATGGTTGCATTAAAATTGCTAATTGACATGAGGAGTTATCGGAATTGTTGTTTGTTATCTCCGGCCTCATTTAAACTTGCCTAAATAGGTAGATTTTTATGCTTCACCTCTTGCCATGGTAATCAACATTTAATATGGTCGAGTACATAATGAGAGTGAACTAAATAATTGATGTGGTGTTTCGTCAATATGCAACTCGTTGCATATTGAGCTCCACTTAATTTGTAGTATTGTTTGTTGCACTTTGCCATGCATATTTAAACCGGACAGGCATCATACTTGTTTGTGCATCATGCCATGTGTATGTGGTGGTTGTTTACTATGTTGTTTGTCTCTTTCCGGGTTGCTTCTCTCGTTAGCTTCGGTTTCGTTCCGGAGTTGTGAGGATTCGTTCGGCTACATCCGTTTGTCTTCTTCATGGACTCGTTCTTCTTCCTTGCGGGATCTCTGGCAAGATGACCATACCCTCGAAATCACTTCTATCTTTGCTTGCTAGCCGTTCGCTCTATTGCTATGCCACGCTACCTACCTCTTGCTATTTCATGCCTCCCTTATTGCCATGTCAGCCCCTAACCTTTTCACCCTTCCTAGCAAACCGTTGTTTGGCTATGTTACCGCTTTTGCTCAGCCCCTCTTATAGCATTGCTAGATGCAGGTGAAGACAAAGATTGCTCCATGTTGGATTATGTTTATGTTGGGATATCACAATATCTCTTATTTAATTAATGCATCTTTATACTTGGTAAAGGGTGGAAGGCTCGGCCTTATGCCTGGTGTTTTGTTCCACTCTTGCCGCCCTAGTTTCCGTCATACCGGTGTTATGTTCCTTGATTTTGCATTCCTTACGCGGTCGGGTGATTTATGGGACCCCCTCGACAGTTCGCTTTGAATAAAACTCCTCCAGCAAGGCCCAACCTTGGTTTTACCATTTGCCTACCTAAGCCTTTTTCCCTTGGGTTCTGCAGACTCAAGGGTCATCTTTATTTTAAACCCCCGGGCCAGTGCTCCTCTGAGTGTTGGTCCAACCTGTCAGTCGCCGGTGGCCACCAGGGGCAACTCTGGGCTGGCCTACCGGAAGCTTGGACAATCCGGTGTGCCCTGAGAACGAGATATGTGCAGCTCCTATCGGGATTTGTCGGCACATTCGGGCGGCTTTGCTGGTCTTGTTTTACCATTGTCGAAATGTCTTGTAAACCGGGATTCCGAGACTGATCGGGTCTTCCTGGGAGAAGGTTTATCCTTCGTTGACCGTGAGAGCTTATAATGGGCTAAGTTGGGACACCCCTGCAGGGTATTATCTTTCGAAAGCCGTGCCCGCGGTTATGTGGCAAATGGGAATTTGTTAATATCCGGTTGTAGATAACTTGACACTTGACCTTAATTAAAACGCATCAACCGCGTGCGTAGCTGTGATGGTCTCTTCTCGGCGGAGTCCAGGAAGTGAACACGGTTTCTGGGTTATGTTTGACGTAAGTAGGGGTTCAGGATCACTTCTTGATCATTGCTAGATCACGACCGTTCCGTTGCTTCTCTTCTCGCTCTTATTTGCGTATGTTAGCCACCATATATGCTAGTGCTTGCTGCAGCTCCACCTCATTACCCCATCCTTTCCTTAAGCTTAAATAGTCTTGATCTCGCGGGTGTGAGATTGCTGAGTCCTCGTGACTCACAGATACTTCCCAAACAGTTGCAGGTGCCGATGAGACCAGTGCAGATGACGCTACTGAGCTCAAGTGGGAGCTCGATGAAGATCTTGTTCGTTGTGTTGTTCTTTTCTGGTTGATCAGTAGTGGAGCCCAGTTGGGACGATCAGGGATCTAGCAGTTGGGTTGTCTTCTTTTATCTTGGTTCCGTAGTCGGACCTATGTGTGTATCTTGAATGATGTATGATTTATTTATGTATTGTGTGAAGTGGCGATTGTAAGCCAACTCTTTATCCCATTCTTGTTCATTACATGGGATTGCGTGAAGATGACCCTTCTTGCGACAAAACCACAATGCGGTTATGCCTCTAAGTCGTGCCTCGACACGTGGGAGATATAGCCGCATCGTGGGCGTTACAGGATGATACGTTGCCGGGGTGATCTACGCCCAAGTCAAGACATACCGAGTACCCATCATAAACTCTGCTCCCTCACATTACATTATTTGCCATTCGCCTCTCGTTTTACTCTCCCCCACTTCTAAAATGATTTTCGAAAACCTTTGCTTCTTGTGCGTTCGTGTGTTAGATCGTTTATTTCGCCTTCATGGCTAGTCCTCCTATCATTGTTAATACTCCCGATAATGAAATTCTTAATTTTAAACAAAGGGAGGGAGAAAATATAAAAGGTGCTTGGTATAGGATGATAGAATCCTATCGTAGTTGCACTATAGAGGGAGATTTCAAGATTTTACTTCGTAGTTTTTATGCTGGGCTAACCATATCCCATAGGCAACTCTTGGATTTTGCCGCTAAAGGGAATTTTATTGACATTGATCCCAGTATTGCTTATGAGATTATAGAGGGAATAGTAGGAGTACTACCCCCACAAAAGGGACTACATCATACTCAAGAAGGAACCCAAGTTCTTGAGAAAATATGCGAAGTGCAAAAATTTCTTGAACCTCTTAAAAATGTTAGCGGGAACCTTCACCGCATGAATATGTTGATCACTCTTTGCAATAAGCGGTTGGATGCTCTAGATCTAAAAATCTCCGAGTATGAGGGGAAATGTAAGGAACCTCCCGGATTCGAGCATAACTCCATTAAAAAGATAAAGGCCAAAGATGACAATACCTAGATCTATTCTTGTTTTTATGCCTAGCTAGGGGCGTTAAACAATAGCGCTTGTTGGGAGGCAACCCAATTTTTTTTTGCTTTTTGTTCCTGTTTAGTAATAAATAATTCATCTAGCCTCTGTTTAGATGTGGTTTTATGTTTTAATTAGTGTTTGTGCCAAGTAGAACCAATAGGATCTTCTTGGGTGATAGTTGTTTGATCTTGCTGAAAAAGACAGAAACTTTGCGCTGACGAAAATAATTGTTAAAAATCACCAGAACGTGATAAAATACTGATTATTTTTGCAGAAGATTAATATACAAATTATCCAGGTTTTCCTAGGTTTAAAGAATTTTTGGAGTTACACAGGTATTCGATTGAATCAGATTGCTACAGATTGTTCTGTTTTGACAGATTCTGTTTTTCGTGTGTTGTTTGCTTATTTTGATGAATCTATGAGTAGTATCGGGGGGTATGAACCATAGAGAAGTTGGAATACAGTAGGTTTAACACCAATATAAATAAAGAATGAGTTCATTACAGTACCTTAAAGTGGTGGTTTATTTCTTATACTAACGGAGCTCATGAGATTTTCTGTTGAAGTTTTGTGTTGTGAAGTTTTCAAGTTTTTGGGTAAAGATTTGATGGATTTTGGAATAAGGAGTGGCAAGAGCCTAAGCTTGGGGATGCCCAAGGCACCCCAAGGTAAAATTCAAGGACAACCAAAAGCCTAAGCTTGGGTATGCCCCGGAAGGCATCCCCTCTTTCGTCTTCGTCTATCGGTAACTTTACTTGAGGCTATATTTTTATTCACCACATGATATGTGTTTTTCTTGGAGCGTCTCGTATGATTTGAGTCTTTGCTTTTTAGTTTAACACAACCATCCTTGCAGTACACACATTTTGGGAGAGACACGCATGAATTGGAATTTATTAGAATACTCCATGTGCTTCACTTATATCTTTTGAGCTAGATAATTTTGCTCTAGTGCTTCACTTATATCTTTTTAGAGTGCGGTGGTGGTTTTATTTTATAGAAATTATTGATCTCTCATGCTTCACTTATATTATTTTGAGAGTCTTTCAGAACAGCATGGTAATTTGCTTTGGCTATAAAATTAGTCCTAATATGATGGGCATCCAAGATGGGTATAATAAAAACTTTCATATAAAGTGCATTGAATACTATGAGAAGTTTGATGCTTGATGATTGGTTTGAGATATGAAGATGGTGATATTAGAGTCATGCTAGTTGAGTAATTGTGAATTTGAGAAATACTTGTGTTGAGGTTTGCAAGTCCCGTAGCATGAACGTATGGTAACCGTTGTGTAACAAATTTGAAGCATGAGCTGTTTCTTTGATTACCTTCCTTATGAGTGGCGGTCGGGGACGAGCGATGGTCTTTTCGTACCAATCTATCCCCCTAGGAGCATGCGCGTACTGCTTGGTTTTGATGACTTGTAGATTTTTGCAATAAGTATGCGAGTTCTTTATGACTAATGTTGAGTCCATGGATTATACGCACTCTCACCCTTCCACCATTGCTAGCCTCTCTAGTACCGCGCAACTTTCGCCGGTACCATAAACCCACCATTTACCTTCCTCAAAACAGCCACCATACCTACCTATTATGGCATTTCCATAGCCATTCCGAGATACATTGCCATGCAACTTCCACCGTTCCGTTTATTATGACACGCTTCATCATTGTCATATTGCCTTGCATGATCATGTAGTTGACATCGTATTTGTGGCAAAGCCACCATTCATAATTTTTCATACATGTCACTCTTGATTCATTGCACATCCCAGTACACCACCGGAGGCACTCATATAGAGTCATATTTTGTTCTAAGAATCGAGTTGTAATCCTTGAGTTGTAAATAACTAGAAGTGTGATGATCATCATTATTAGAGCATTGTCCCGTGTGAGAAAAAAAGAGGCCAATGAAAAAAGAGAGGCCAAAGAAGCCAAAAAAAATGAGAGAAAAAGAGAGAAGGGACAATGCTACTATCCTTTTTCCACACTTGTCCTTCAAAGTAGCACCATGATCTTCATGATAGCGAGTCTCTTATTTTGTCATTTTCATATACTAGTGGGAATTTTCGTTATAGAACTTGGCTTGTATATTCCAATAATGGGCTTCCTCAAAATGCCGTAGGTCTTCATGAGCAAGCAAGTTGGATGCACACCCACTTAGTTTATTTTGTTGAGCTTTCACACATTTATAGTTCTAGTGCATTCGTTGCATGGCAATCCCTACTCACTCACATTGATATCTATTGATGGGCATCTCTATAGCCCATTAATACGCCTAGTTGATGTGAGACCATCTTCTTTTTTTGTCTTCTCCACAACCACCATTCTATTCCACCTATAGTGCTATGTCCATGGCTCATGCTCATGTATTGCGTGAAAGTTGAAAAAGTTTGAGAATACTAAAGTATGAAACAATTGCTTGGCATGTCATCGGGGTTGTGCATGATTTGAACATTTTGTGTGACGAAGATGGAGCATAACCAAACTATATGATTTTGTAGGGATGAACTTTCTTTGGCCATGCTATTTTGAGAAGACATGATTACTTTGTTAGTATGCTTGAAGTATTATTATTTTTCTATCTCAATATTAAACTTTTGTCTTGAATCTTTCGGATCTGAACACTCATGCCACAATAAAGAAAATTACATGGATAATTATGTTAGGTAGCATTCCACATCAAAAATTATGTTTTTATCATTTACCTACTCGAGGACGAGCAGGAATTAAGCTTGGGGATGCTTGATACGTCTCCAACGTATCTATAATTTTTTATTGTTCCACGCTATTATATTATCTGTTTTGGATGTTTAATGGGATTTAATATGCTCTTTTATATTATTTTTGGGACTAACCTATTAACCGGAGGCCGAGTGCCAGTTTCTGTTTTTTTTTGCATATTTTAGAGTTTCGCAGAAAAGGAATACCAAACGGAATGAAACCTTCGCGGTGATCTTTCTTGGACCGAAAGCAAACCAGAAGACTTGGAGTTGAAGTCTGGAACGCCACGAGGTAGCCACGAGGCAGGAGAGCGCGCCCAGGGGGGTAGGCGCGCCGCCCATCCACGTGGGCCCCTCGTAGCTCCACCGACGTACTTCTTTCGCCTATATATACTCTTATACCCTAGATTGATCACAGAGAGCCACGAAACGACTTTTCCACCGCCGCAACCTTTTGTACCCATGAGATCCCATCTTGGGGCCTTTTCCGGCGATCTGCCAGAGGGGGAATCGATCATGGAGGGCTTCTACATCAACACCATAGCCTCTCCGATGAAGCGTGAGTAGTTTACCATAGACCTTCGGGTCCATAGTTATTAGCTAGATGGCTTCTTCTCTCTCTTTGATTCTCAATAAAAAGTTCTCCTCGATGTTCTTGGAGATCTATTCGATGTAATACTCTTTTGCGGTGTGTTTGCCGAGATCCGATGAATTCTGGATTTATGAACAAGATTATCTATGAATATTATTTGGTTCTTCTCTGAATTCTTATATGCATGATTTTATATCTTTGCAAGTCTCTTTGAATTATCGGTTTAGTTTGGCCTACTAAATTGATCTTTCTTGCAATGGGAGAAGTGCTTAGCTTTGGGTTCAATCTTGCGGTGTCCTTTCCCAATGACAGTAGGGGCAGCAAGGCACGTATTGTATTGTTGCCATCGAGGATAAAAAGATGGGGTTTATATCATATTGCTTGAGTTTATCCCTCTACATCATGTCATCTTCCTTAATGCGTTACTCTGTTCTTATGAACTTAATACTCTAGATGCATGCTGGATAGCGGTCGATGTGTGGAGTAATAGTAGTAGATGCAGAATCGTTTTGGTCTACTTGACACGGACGTGATGCCTATATTCATGATCATTGCCTTAGATATTCTCATAACTATGCGCTTTTCTATCAATTGCTCGGCAGTAATTTGTTCACCCACCGTAATACATGCTATCTTGAGAGAAGCCACTACTGAAACCTATGGCCCCCGGGTCTCTTTCTTATTATATTGCATCTCTTTTATGTACATCGCATCTCGTTTACTATTTTGCAATCTTTACTTTCCAATCTATACAACAAAATACCAAAAGTATTTACTTTACTATCTTTATTAGCTCTCACCTTTGTGAGTGACTGTGAAGGGATTGATAACCCCTTTATCGCGTTGGTTGCAAGGTTCTTGATTGTTTGTGCAGGTACTAGGTGACTTGTGCATTGTCTCCTACTGGATTGATACCTTGTTTCTCAAAACTGAGGGAAATACTTACGCTACTTTGCTGCATCACCCTTTCCTCTTCAAGGGAAAACCAACGCATGCTCAAGAGGTAGCAATGGATCGCGCGAAGCACCATGTTTTTTTGAGGGGGCGAAGCACCAAGTTTAATAGAAAAAAGGCGGTACACTCACAGCACCCCTGTCGCGGTCGCATTGCACTCCACACACGTTCGGGCCTACACACGGCTCACGCAAATGGAACGCGCTTCGGCTTGCCTCTTCACTGACATGTGGGACTGCACTGGGAAAAACCGACCATGTGCCAAACTCCCCCCGCCCACCGCGCGAAAATCCCCCCTCCCAAAATCCCCCGCAAATCCCAAATTCAACCGCCCTTCGGCCAACTAGCCAATAATAATCCCCAAACCCCCTCCCCCCGGCCCCCTCCACTCCATTCGCTCCACCAAAGCCGCCCTCCCTGCCGCGGTTCAGCGAGGGGACGCACAGCGATCCTCTCGCTCTCACAGTACGCTCTCGTAGACTGCCATCCTCTAGCCGCGCCACCACCGCTGGCGACGTTCTTGTGGAGACGCATGGCGGTCAGTGCCACCACCGCTGGCGATGTTCCTGTGGAGACGCACGGCTGTCAGCTTCTCCCATGGTACGCGCATTCTAGACCGAGGCCCCGTGCATGTCGGTGTAGCACTGAATGTTAGCTGATAGACGCTGTTAATCTCACTATTTGCTGAAGTAGTTTATGGTCAATATGCTCTGCTTAATAAGCTTCCTTGCCCTGTTCTGCACTCAATCTGCTTAGCTGAGATGGCATGCCAAGCCTGATTAGTTGCTAAAATCTGCCATATATTTATTGTGACGTAGATTGCCATGATCTAGTAGCCAATCTGTTAGGTGAAATAGCTCTACAACGTTTTATACTCGATCTTTATTGCTGCGATGGCCTTCGATAGTTTGATGGTTGAGTGCTCGGCCTCATTGACTGCTCAAACATCCTTCCATAATTTAGCACTCAAATCTGTTTGCTGAATTATCTTTACATATATTTTTTACTTAGATCTGCTTGTCCAAATATCTTGCCATAGCTTTCGACATCGACCTAGGTATTTTTTTCTGGACTTCATAAAAAAGCATATATGTTTTCCCTGTAATATCTAGTAGAAGAACTAATTTGTATATCTAACAGATGGATAGGACTTGGATAACTTGAAAGTGCGTTATATCGACTAGAGGGGGGGTGAATCGGCGATTTTTATGAATTCTTCACTGAGGAATTTGTGGGTGAGGAAATTCCTTAGCGAAGAACAACTTGCAGCGGAATAAGTACTCAAAAGTAAACATAGAAGAACACAAGCATGGTCATCATGATGAAATGAAGACAAGCACAGAGTACAAAAAGCGTAAACACAGGATAGCACAGGATGAAGACAAATAGACTGAAGAAATTGAACTGAGGAAATTGAGAAAGTCTTCAGTCAAAGTCTTCAAACAGATATGAACAAGCACACAACACAGTTATGAGGAAATGAAAGAGTTGAGGAAATAGAACCAGTAAGCTTGGTGAAGACAATGATTTGATAGACCAGTTCCAACTGCTGCCTCAGTTGTACATCTGGTTGGAGCGGCTAGGTATTTAAACCTGAGGACACACAGTCCTCACCGTATTCTCCTTGAGCTAAGGTCACACACACCTCGCCCAATCACTCGTGGTAAGTCTTTAGGTGACTTCCGAACCTTCACAAACTCGGTCACTCGGCGATCCACAATTCCTCTTGGATGCTCTAGACCATGACGCCTAACCGTCTGGAAGAAGCACAGTCTTCAAAGGTAACAAGCGTCGGATCCACACAGGATGAATCTCTTCAGTGATGCTCAATCACTTTGGGTTGGTAGGTGTTTGGGTTTGGGTTTTCCTCACTCGATGATTTTCGCTCAAAGTCCTCGGAGGAAGGGATGCTCTCAAATGACAAGTGTCAGTTTCTCTCGGAGCAGCCAACCAGCTAGTGGTTTTAGGGGGCGGCTATTTATAGCCTAGGGAGCAGCCCGACATGATAAGACATAAATGCCCTTCAATAATATGACCGTTAGGTGGGTAGATATTTTGGGATAGCTGGCACGTAGCACATCAACGGTCGGAAATTTGAGTATCAAATTCCTCAGGGCTATCATCTTCCGCACTGTGTAGGCAATCCGCACTAGCGAATTCCTAACTCCTCAGTCAGAACAAATTCCTCAGAGACCAGAAGAACTTCGTCTCTGTCACTAAAGAATATGACTGAACTGTATGAGATTTCCAATGGCTTCACTCGAAGGGATTGGTAGGTGTAGGATTTTGAGTTGAGCATCACATGGAAATTTTTCCTTAGTATTTCCTCGACCCCCTTTAATAGTACGGTGTTTCCTATGACTCAAGAAAGAGAAAATGAAACTACGAAAACAAAAGTCTTCACGGTTCATGTTCCTCGAATGAATACCAAGTCTTCAAGGTCACACCAATTTCTTCACTTTCAAAGTCTTCAGAAAGTCTTCAAAAATCCAAAGTCTTCAGTCGAAGAACTTCATTTTTAGGGGTCGACTTACTCTGTAAATATCAAACTCCTCATAGACTTATAGACCTGTGTACACTCATAAACACATTAGTACCTTAACCTATAAGTCTTCAATACACCAAAATCACTAAGGGGCACTAGATGCACTTACAATCTCCCCCTTTTAGTTGATTGATGACAATATAGGTTAGGTTTTCAACGGGGATAAACGTATGAAGTGTAAATACTGATATTGAGGAATTTGATTGCAAGATATAGAAGAACTCCCCCTGAAGATGTGCATAGTGAGGAATTTGCTTTTGAAGCAATGCACACTTGAAGAGTTGAATCATGGAGATCTCCCCCTATATCTTGTAATTCATACACGCATTTGACATAATATATGAAGAATTTGAAATGCATGATGAAATATGGTGACTGATGTAATTCAGCATGCGTGCATAAACATTAATGAGGAATAAGCATGCAGAAAAAAAACTACAGCAAAAGTATCAGGTCACCATAGAGTTTAAGTTTACTACTCGATCCAGCAAAGTCATCAGAAGAACGAGAGTTGTAACTTAAGAAAAAAACGCCCATATAAGATAGACCCACTTGAAGACTAACTCAAATTTCTCCCCCTTTGTCATCGAATGACCAAAAGGATCGAAAATGAGGACTAACGCCCTTGAAGAATATCAAGTTGATGAAGGAGCGCCAGTGTTGTTGGGGTCGTTTGTTGATGTAGGGCCTGCCGCAGTGTCGTCCAAGTCTTCATGCTCATCGGTTTCGCGCGATGAAGAATAGGAGCTGGCCATCAAGGAAGGAACCTTGACATTCTTGTATTTCTTTGGTGGAGGTGCAGACCAGTCAAAGTCCTCCTTGAGACCCATTTGCTTTAGATCTTCTTCACCATATACATGTGACAGAATAGCCCAGGTGCGACCGAAGACCTCATGGAGGTAGTAATGGTTTTTCTTCACTGCATTGTGTGTAGCAGTCATGTTGTGAAGAATTGAACCAAACTGACGCTTAACCCATTTATGGTTTCGATCCACCTTCTGGTGAAGACTTAGCAGAAGCTCACGGTTAGTCATCACACGAGGAGCAGTGGCTTGAGGATTTGGCTTGGAGGCATGGGCAGCGGAATCATGAGTGGCAGAGTCATCATTGGTGGAATAAGATGCAGCTTTGCGAAACTGACCATCCAATGGATGAATGCCTTCATCAATAACAGCTGGTGCCTTGCCCTTTTCATCAGCTGAGGAATAGGTCCGCTTGAGGACTTCAATCGGGGGCAAGTAGCTGAGGTGATTCTGAAAATCAGCCTTGTAGTTGAGTGAAGACCTTGTCCTGAGGAATCTCATAATCCAAGGTGCATAAGGCTTCAGCTCAAACGGAGAAAGTGCAACATTTGCCAGAGTCCTCATGAAGAAATCATGATAGTTGATGGGTATGCCATGAATGATGTTGAATACCATATTCTTCATGATGCCAACAATTTCCTCATCAGATGAATCGTGGCCTTTGATTGGACTCATAGTCTTCGTCAGAATGCGATAGACTGTCCTTGGTACATACTGCAATTCCTTCACGAGGAATTTTGTCCTTGAGGCTTGACCAGGTTTCAATGGCTTCATCAGCACTTGCATATAGTGATCTGTAAGCTCAGGCTCTTGGTACATGCAACGAGCTCCTTCAGGTGGAGGACTGATGGGCAGGGCATGAAGTAATTCAGAGGCCGGTGCTTTGTAGTGAATGTTTTCGGTCATCCAGTCCAAAACCCAGGAGTTCACATCGTCAGCATCTCCTGTGATGTGCAGTGTTGCATAGAATTGAAGAATGAGCTCTTCATTCCAATCAACTATGTATGTGCAAAAGTTGAGGAGGCCCGTGTCATGAAGCACACTGAGGACAGGTGTGAAGCATGGCAGTGATTCCATGTCCACATGAGGAATATGCTCGTGGTCGAAGACTTTGTCCTTGTTGAAGAGCAGTGAAGAATAGAAGTTGGCCTGGCTGGCGGTCCAGAAGCGCTTCCTTCTAAGACGAGCAGAATCATAGGGATTGTAGTCAGTGAAGAACACATGCTCGCCGAAGAAATCATCAGCCTTGAATTTCTGCTTCTTTGAGAATGGATCCTTTGGTTTGGGCTGAGGAGTGTCAGTCAATTGCATTATTACCTCAGGAATCGCAATCTCAGGCTCCACAGGCTAAGGAATTTCAGCTTCTTCTTCAGTGACAGCCTGGATCTTCAATTCTTCATTTACATTTTCTTTAGCACTAGTGGCTGGAATTTCTTCATGGACAGACGGTGTGGCATGTGGTTCATCAGATCCCATTTGAACTGTAGTTACTGAGGACTGAGGAATTTGTTGCAACGGTGTGAACAGTGGAGAGTTGGGGTGCTGACTTTCCCAAAAGTTATCATTCAGCACAGGTGTGGTACAACCAATGTCCACATCCTCATCTTCCATTTCTTCGACGCCGGCCTCTTCAGCAGTAAACTGAGGCATAGGCGAGGAAACAACTGGAGTTGAAGGGATTGCATCCACTTCAATTTCTTCATCCAACTGCTCTGACGAAGCAGCAGAAGGATTTTCTTCATCGGATTTGCTAGGAATCACATATTCTTCATCATAAGGAACAAGGTCCTTTGATGGCATGGTTGAGATAGGAACAACATCAATGGGGTTTGCAAACGAGCTGGTCAAAGACTTCATCTTCTTCGGAGCTGAAGAATCTGATGGAGTTGATGCCTTCCTTTACTTCACTGTTGCACGCTCTGCAGCCTTAGTCTTCTTCACATCTGAAGCATATGGAAGGATCGGAGTTGGGGTAGGCGCAGGAGGAGCAGAGGAATTTGGTTGAGTTTCTTCAGGCACAACTGATGCAGTTACCCTGACTTCTTTATTTTCTTCTGGCGCACCACTAGTGGATGCCCTGGCAATTTCTTCAGCGGCTGGAATGCAGTCATCAGCCCTGGAACTTACATTTTCGTCAGCATCCTGAATGTCATCAGCGGTGCTGGCATGTTCTTCAGTCGGCTGAGCAGATGCTTTAGCCTGAGGAATTTCTGGTTGCGATGGAGCTGCAACATTTGGAGAGAACTTTTCTGTCAACTTGACAAAACGGACTTTGGCTCCAAGCCAGTCAGCGCGGTACACGTCAAATTCATCACTGAGTTTCTTGATCTCAGATTGAATATTGACAAGTTCTTCAGTTGTCATAGAGACAACGCGTTTCTTCAAAAAATGCTCCTTCTTGTACTGCGCTTTCTTGATCTGCCTGGCCTTTTCAAATTTCCATTTCTCTTCTTGGATGAAGGCAGTCAGCATATGACTTTGGCCAGGAGTCAACTTGAAATCAGGCATAGGAGTGTTTGGGTCCTTGTGCCAGAGATCAATGTAGTCGAGGATCAACTTTGGATCCGAAAGCAGAGGCACATTTGTGCCCTTGGCTCTAGCGGCCCTAACTTGCCTATCTCTGATGATTTCGGCAAGTTCCTCATCCTCAGCTTCGTCTTCATCAGACGGCACTTGGAAGGCGACCTGCTTCTTGTGAGGACTTGGGCGAGAACCTCGTCCAGCAGTGGCCTTTGTCTTCAGCAGAGAGGGTCCAGTTGAAGAATTTGGTGCAGCTGAGGAACTACCTGAAGCTCCTGAGGCAATAGAGATGCCTGTAGTCCTTTGGCACATGGCAAGATGCACAGGTGCAGAGGATTTGGTCGGAGCAGCTGAGGACTTGAGCGGAGGAGCAGATGATTTTGAAGGAGCAGGAGCAGCGTGAGGAATTGGCCGTGAGGGCTTTGAGGATTCTGGCCGTGAGGGCATAGCTGAGGAACTCGGCCGTGAGGGCATTGAAGAAGAAGCACTTGGCTTGTGAGCAGGCTTCTTTGACATGGCCTTCTTCGGTTTTACCTAGGCCTCAGCAGCAGCAGCAGAGTCTTCGTTGAATTTCCTCACAACTTCTCTGGCTTGTCTAGCCAACTTGGCCTGGCGCTTGGCCCATTCATCAGGATAATCCTCACCGCGCTTGAGGCTGGTGGGATCTGCTTCTTGGCCAGGTGCCAATGGAGGTCTTGGGCATGGCGGATTGAGTGCGAATTTCTTCATGTATTTGGGATTAACATATATGTACTCCCTCCACTCTCTTGCCCATCTCCTCTATATCCTTTGGATGTGCACTTTGCGCTGATTCTTGTCTTCCTCAGGGGGTGTGCAGTACCCAGCATAGATGTCCTCAGGGATTTCAAAAGCAGTGTTGACCTCAGGCCTCTTTCCTCCTTTTTGTGGCTTCTTTCTGTTGGAAATATGCCCTAGAGGCAATAATAAATGGTTGTTATTATTATATTTCTTTGTTCATGATAATTGTCTATTGTTCATGCTATAATTGTGTTATCCAGAAATCGTAATACATGTGTGAATACATAGACCACAACGTGTCCCTAGTATGCCTCTAGTTGACTAGCTCGTTGATCAACAGATAGTCATCGTTTCCTGACTATGGACATTGGATGTCATTGATAACGGGATCACATCATTAGGAGAATGATGTGATGGACAAGACCCAATCCTAAGCATAGCATAAAAGATCGTGTAGTTCGTTTGCTAGAGCTTTTCCAATGTCAAGTATCTTTTCCTTAGACCATGAGATCGTGTAACTCCCGGATGCCGTAGGAGTGCTTTGGGTGTGCTAAACGTCACAACGTAACTGGGTGACTATAAAGGTACACTACAGGTATCTCTGAAAGTGTCTGTTGGGTTGACATGGATCGAGACTGGGATTTGTCACTCCGTATGACGGAGAGGTATCTCTGGGCCCACTCGGTAATGCATCATCATAATGAGCTCAATGTGACTAAGGAGTTAGCCACGGGATCATGCATTACGGTACGAGTAAAGTGACTTGCCGGTAACGAGATTGAACAAGGTATTGGGATACCGACGATCGAATCTCGGGCAAGTAACGTACCGATTGACAAAGGGAATTGTATACGGGATTGATTGAATCCTCGACATCGTGGTTCATCCGATGAGATCATCGTGGAACATGTGGGAGCCAACATGGGTATCCAGATCCCGCTGTTGGTTATTGACCAGAGAGGCGTCTCGGTCATGTCTGCAGGTCTCCCGAACTCGTAGGGTCTACACACTTAAGGTTCGGTGACGCTAGGGTTGTAGAGATATTAGTATGTGGAAACCCGAAAGTTGTTCGGAGTCCTGGATGAGATCCCGGACGTCACGAGGAGTTCCGGAATGGTCCGGAGGTGAAGAATTATATATAGGAAGTCCAGTTTCGGCCACCGGGAAAGTTTCGGGGGTTATCGGTATTGTACCGGGACCACCGGAAGGGTCCCGGGGGTCCACCGAGTGGGGCCACCTATCCCGGAGGGCCCCATGGGCTGAAGTGGGAAGGGAACCAGCCCTTAGTGGGCTGGGGCGCCCCCCTTGGGCCTCCCCCTGCGCCTAGGGTTGGAAACCCTGGGGGTGGGGGGCGCCCCACTTGACTTGGGGGGGGAAGTTCCCCCCTGGCCGCCGCCCCCCCTTGTAGATGGGTTCCAGGGCCGGCGCCCCCCTCCAGGGGGCCTATATATAGTGGGGGGGAGGGAGGGCAGCAGCAACACAGCCCCTGGCGCCTCCCTCTCCCCCTGAAACACCTCTCCCTCTCGCAGAAGCTTGGCGAAGCCCTGCCGGGATCCCGCTACTTCCACCACCACGCCGTCGTGCTGCTGGATCTCCATCAACCTCTCCTTCCCCCTTGCTGGATCAAGAAGGAGGAGACGTCGCTGCTCCGTACGTGTGTTGAACGCGGAGGTGCCGTCCGTTCGGCACTCGGTCATCGGTGATTTGGATCACGGCGAGTACGACTCCATCAACCCCGTTCATTGGAACGCTTCCGCTCGCGATCTACAAGGGTATGTAGATGCACTCCTTTCCCCTCGTTGCTAGTATACTCCATAGATGGATCTTGGTGATGCGTAGAAATTTTTTAAATTCTGCTACGATCCCCAACAGTGGCATCATGAGCCAGGCGTATGCGTAGTTACTATGCACGAGTAGAACACAAAGCAGTTGTGGGCGTAGATGTTGCCAATTCTTCTTGCTGCCACTAGTCCTATCTTGTTTCGGCGGTATTGTGGGATGAAGCGGCCCGGACCGACCTTACACGTACGCTTACGTGAGATAGGTTCCACCGACTGACATGCACTAGTTGCATAAGGTGGCTAGCGGGTGTCTGTCTCTCCCACTTTAGTCGGAACGGATTCGATGAAAAGGGTCCTTATGAAGGGTAAACAGAAATTGGCATATCACGTTGTGGTTTTGCGTAGGTAAGAAACGTTCTTGCTAGAAACCTATACAAGCCACGTAAAAACTTGCAACAACAATTAGAGGACGTCTAACTTGTTTTTGCAGCATGTGCCTTGTGATGTGATATGGCCAGAAGATGTGATGAATGATATATGTGATGTATGAGATTGATCATATTCTTGTAATAGGAATCACGACTTGCATGTCGATGAGTATAACAACCGGCAGGAGCCATAGGAGTTGTCTTTATTTTTTGTATGACCTGCGTGTCATTGAATAACGCCATGTAAATTACTTTACTTTGTTGCTAAACGCGTTAGCCATAGAAGTAGAAGTAATCATTGGCGTGACAACTTCATGAAGACACAATGATGGAGATCATGATGATGGAGATCATGGTGTCATGCCAGTGACGAAGATGATCATGGTGCCCCGAAGATGGAGATCAAAGGAGCAAAATGATATTGGCCATATCATGTCACTATTTGATTGCATGTGATGTTTATCATGTTTTGCATCTTATTTGCTTAGAATGACAGTAGTAAGTAAGATGATCCCTTATAATAATTTCAAGAAAGTGTTCCCCCTAACTGTGCACCGTTGCGAAGGTTCGTTGTTTCGAAGCACCACGTGATGATCGGGTGTGATAGATTCTAACGTTCGCATACAACGGGTGTTGACGAGCCTAGCATGTACAGACATGGCCTCGGAACACACGCAATACACTTAGGTTGACTTGACGAGCCTAGCATGTACAGACATGGCCTCGGAACACGGAGGACCGAAAGGTCGAGCATGAGTCGTATAGAAGATATGATCAACATGGAGATGTTCACCGATCTTGACTAGTCCGTCTCACGTGATGATCGGACACGGCCTAGTTAACTCGGATCATGTTTCACTTAGATGATTAGAGGGATGTCTATCTGAGTGGGAGTTCATTGAATAATTTGATTATATGAACTTAATTATCATGAACTTCGTCTAAAATCTTTACAATATGTCTTGTAGATCACATGGCCCACGTTGTCCTCAACTTCAACGCGTTCCTAGAGAAAACCAAGCTGAAAGATGATGGCAGCAACTATACGGACTGGGTCCGGAACCTGAGGATCATCCTCATAGCTGCCAAGAAAGATTATGTCCTAGAAGCACCGCTAGGTGAAGCACCCATCCCAGAGAACCAAGACGTTATGAACGCTTGGCAATCACGTGCTGATGATTACTCCATCGTTTAGTGCGGCATGCTTTACAGCTTAGAACCGGGTCTCCAAAAGCGTTTTGAGAAACATGGAGCATATGAGATGTTCGAAGAGCTGAAAATGGTTTTCCAAGCTCATGCCCGATCGAGAGATATGAAGTCTCCGACAAGTTCTTCAGCTGTAAAATGGAGGAAAATAATTCTGTTAGTGAGCACATACTCAGAATGTCTGGGTTACACAACCGCTTGTCTCAGCTGGGAGTTAATCTCCCGGATGACGCGGTCATTGACAGAATCCTTCAGTCGCTTCCACCAACCTACAAGAGCTTTGTGATGAACTTCAATATGCAGGGGATGGAAAAGACCATTCCTGAGGTATATTCAATGCTGAAATCAGTGGAGGTGGAGATCAGAAAGGAACATCAAGTGTTGATGGTGAATAAAACCACTAAGTTCAAGAAAGGCAAGGGTAAGAAGAACTTCAAGAAGGACGGCAAGGGAGTTGCCGCGCCCGGTAAGTCAGTTGCCGGGAAGAAGTCGAAGAATGGACCCAAGCCTGAGACTGAGTGCTTTTATTGCAAGGGAAGTGGTCACTGGAAGCGGAACTGCCCCAAATACTTAGCGGACAAGAAGGCCGGCAACACCAAAGATATATGTGATATACATGTAATTGATGTGTACCTTACCAGTACTCGTAGTAGCTCCTGGGTATTTGATACCGGTGCGGTTGCTCATATTTGTAACTCAAAACAGGAACTGCAGAATAAGCGGAGACTGGCAAAGGACGAGGTGACGATGCGCGTCGGGAATGGTTCCAAGGTCGATGTGATCGCCGTCGGCACGCTGCCTCTACATTTACCTACGGGATTAGTTTTAAACCTCAATAATTGTTATTTAGTGCCAGCTTTGAGCATGAACATTGTATCTGGATCTCGTTTAATTCGAGATGGCTACTCATTTAAATCCGAGAATAATGGTTGTTCTATTTATATGAGAGATATGTTTTATGGTCATGCCCCGCCGGTCAATGGTTTATTCTTGATGAATCTCGAACGTGATGTTACACATATTCATAGTGTGAATACCAAAAGATGTAAAGTTGATAACGATAGTCCCACATACTTGTGGCACTGCCGCCTTGGTCACATTGGTGTCAAGCGCATGAAGAAGCTCCATGCAGATGGACTTTTGGAGTCTCTTGATTAAGAATCATTTGACACGTGCGAACCATGCCTCATGGGTAAGATGACCAAGACTCCGTTCTCCGGAACAATGGAGCGAGCAACCAACTTATTGGAAATCATACATACCGATGTGTGCGGTCCAATGAGTGTTGAGGCTCGCGGAGGATATCGTTATGTTCTCACTCCCACTGATGACTTAAGTAGATATGGGTATGTCTACCTAATGAAACACAAGTCTGAAACCTTCGAAAAGTTCAAGGAATTTCAGAGTGAGGTTGAGAATCAACGTGACAGGAAAATAAAGTTCTTATGATCAGATCGTGGTGGAGAATATTTAAGTCATGAATTTGGTACGCACTTAAGGAAATGTGGAATCGTTTCACAACTCACGCCGCCTGGAACACCACAGCGAAACGGTGTGTCCGAACGTCGTAATCGCACTCTATTGGATATGGTGCGATCTATGATGTCTCTTACCGATCTACCGCTCTCATTTTGGGGCTATGCTTTAGAGACTGCCGCATTCACTTTAAATAGGGCTCTGTCGAAATCCGTTGAGACGACACCGTATGAATTATGGTTTGGGAAGAAACCTAAGCTGTCGTTTCTAAAAGTTTGGGGATGCGATGCTTATGTCAAGAAACTTCAACCTGAAAAGCTCGAACCCAAGTCGGAAAAATGCGTCTTCATAGGATACCCCAAGGAAACTATTGGGTATACCTTCTACCTCAGATCCGAAGGCAAGATCATTGTTGCCAAGAACGGGTCCTTTCTGGAGAAAGAGTTTCTCTTGAAAGAATTGAGTGGGAGGAAAGTGGAACTTGATGAGGTGATAGTCACCCCTTCCGAACCGGAAAGTAGCGCAGCGCGGGAAGATGTTCCTGTGGTGCCTGCACTGACTGGGGAGGAAGTTAATGATGATGATCATGAAGCTTCAGATCAAGTTACTGCTGAACTTTGTAGGTCCACAAGGACACGTTCCGCACCAGAGTGGTACGGCAACCCTGTCCTGGAAATCATGTTGTTAGACAACGGTGAACCTTCGAACTATGAAGAAGCGATGGCGGGCCCGGATTCCGACAAATGGCTAGAAGCCATGAAATCCGAGATAGGATCCATGTATGAAAACAAAGTATGGACTTTGACTGACTTGCCCGATGATCGGCGAGCCATAGAAAATAAATGGATCTTTAAGAAGAAGACAGACGCGGATGGTAATGTGACCATCTATAAGGCTCGACTTGTCGCTAAGGGTTATCGACAAGTTCAAGGGGTTGACTACGATGAGACTTTCTCACCCGTAGCGAAGCTGAAGTCCGTCCGAATCATGTTAGCAATTGCCGCATTCTATGATTATGAGATATGGCAAATGGACGTCAAAATGGCATTCCTTAACGGCTTTCTTAAGGAAGAATTGTATATGATGCAGCCGGAAGGTTTTGTCAATCCTAAGAATGCTAACAAGGTATGCAAGCTCCAGCGCTCCATCTATGGACTGGTGCAAGCATCTCGGAGTTGGAACATTCATTTTGATGAGATGATCAAAGCGTTTGGGTTTACACAGACTTATGGAGAAGCCTGTGTTTACAAGAAAGTGAGTGGGAGCTCTGTAGCATTTCTCATATTATATGTGGATGACATACTATTGATGGGAAATGATATAGAATTCTTGGAAAGTATAAAGGCCTATTTGAATAAGTGTTTTTCAATGAAGGACCTTGGAGAAGCTGCTTATATATTAGGCATCAAGATCTATAGAGATAGATCAAGACGCCTCATTGGTCTTTCACAGAGTACGTACCTTGACAAGATATTGAAGAAGTTCAATATGGATCAGTCCAAGAAGGGGTTCTTGCCTTTATTGCAAGGTGTGCAATTGAGCACGGCTCAATGCCCGACCACGGCAGAAGATAGAGAAAAGATGAGTGTCATCCCCTATGCCTCGGCCATAGGGTCTATTATGTATGCCATGCTGTGTACCAGACCTGATGTAAACCTTGCCGTAAGTTTGGTAGGAAGGTACCAAAGTAATCCCGGCATGGAACACTGGACAGCGGTCAAGAATATCCTGAAGTACCTGAAGAGGACTAAGGATATGTTTCTCGTTTATGGAGGTGACGAAGAGCTCGTCGTAAAGGGTTACGTCGACGCTAGCTTCGACACAGATCTGGATGACTCGAAGTCACAAACCGGATACGTGTATGTTTTGAATGGAGGAGTAGTAAGCTGGTGCAGTTGCAAGCAAAGTGTCGTGGAGGGATCTACATGTGAAGCGGAGTACATGGCAGCCTCAGAGGTAGCGCAAGAAGCAGTCTCGATGAAGGAGTTCATTACCGACCTAGGGGTGATTCCCAGTGCGTCGGGCCCGATGACTCTCTTGTGTGACAACACTGGAGCTATTGCCCTTGCCAAGGAGCCCAGGTTTCACAGGAAGACCAGGCATATCAAGCGTCGCTTCAACTCCATTCGTGAAAGTGTTCAAAATGGAGACATAGATATTTGTAAAGTACATACGGACCTGAATGTAGCAGATCCGTTGACTAAACCTCTCCCTAGAGCAAAACATGATCAACACCAGAACGCTATGGGTGTTCGATTCATCACAATGAAACTAGATTATTGACTCTAGTGCAAGTGGGAGACTGTTGGAAATATGCCCTAGAGGCAATAATAAATTGTTATTATTATATTTCTTTGTTCATGATAATTGTCTATTGTTCATGCTATAATTGTGTTATCCGGAAATCGTAATACATGTGTGAATACATAGACCACAATGTGTCCCTAGTAAGCCTCTAGTTGACTAGCTCGTTGATCAATAGATAGTCATGGTTTCCTGACTATGGACATTGGATGTCATTGATAACGGGATCACATCATTAGGAGAATGATGTGATGGACAAGACCCAATCCTAAGCATAGCATAAAAGATCGTGTAGTTCGTTTGCTAGAGCTTTTCCAATGTCAAGTATATTTTCCTTAGACCATGAGATCGTGTAACTCCCGGATGCCGTAGGAGTGCTTTGGGTGTGCCAAACGTCACAACGTAACTGGGTGACTATAAAGGTACACTACAGGTATCTCTGAAAGTGTCTGTTGGGTTGACACGGATCGAGACTGGGATTTGTCACTCCGTATGACGGAGAGGTATCTCTGGGCCCACTCGGTAATGCATCATCATAATGAGCTCAATGTGACTAAGGAGTTAGCCACGGGATCATGCATTACGGTACGAGTAAAGTGACTTGCCGGTAACGAGATTGAACAAGGTATTGGGATACCGACGATCGAATCTCGGGCAAGTAACGTACCGATTGACAAAGGGAATTGTATACGGGATTGATTGAATCGTCGACATCGTGGTTAATCCGATGAGATCATCGTGGAACATGTGGGAGCCAACATGGGTATCCAGATCCCGCTGTTGGTTATTGACCGGAGAGGCGTCTCGGTCATGTCTGCATGTCTCCCGAACCCATAGGGTCTACACACTTAAGGTTCGGTGACGCTAGGGTTGTAGAGATATTAGTATGCGGAAACCCGAAAGTTGTTCAGAGTCCCAGATGAGATCCCGGACGTCACGAGGTGTTTCGGAATGGTCCGGAGGTGAAGAATTATATATAGGAAGTCCAGTTTCGGCCACCGGGAAAGTTTCGGGGGTTATTGGTATTGTACCGGGACCACCGGAAGGGTCCCGGGGGTCCACCGGGTCGGGCCACCTATCCCGGAGGGCCCCATGGGCTGAAGTGGGAAGGGAACCAGCCCTTAGTGGGCTGGGGCGCCCCCCTTGGGCCTCCCCCTGCCCCTAGGGTTGGAAACCCTGGGGGTGGTGGGCGCCCCACTTGACTTGGGGGGGGGGGAGTTTCCCCCCCTTGCCGCCGCCCCCCTTGTAGATGGGTTCCAGGGCTGGCGCCCCCCTCCAGGGGGCCTATATATAGCGGGGGGAGGGAGGGCAGCAGCAACACAGCCCCTGGCGCCTCCCTCTCCCCCTGCAACACCTCTCCCTCTCGCAGAAGCTTGGCGAAGCCCTGCCGGGATCCCGCTACTTCCACCACCACGCCGTCGTGCTGCTGGATCTCCATCAACCTCTCCTTCCCCCTTGCTGGATCAAGAAGGAGGAGACGTCGCTGCTCCGTACATGTGTTGAACGCGGAGGTGCCGTCCATTCGGCACTCGGTCATCGGTGATTTGGATCACGGCGAGTATGACTCCATCAACCCCATTCATTGGAACGCTTCCGCTCGCGATCTACAAGGGTATGTAGATGCACTCCTTTCCCCTCGTTGCTAGTATACTCCATAGATGGATCTTCGTGATGCGTAGAATTTTTTTAAATTCTGCTATGATCCCCAACACTTTCCATCCGCCATTTTCTTCAGATGAGGAATTTGAACAATAGAATTCTCTGAAGAAGTATGCAACTTTTCTTCGAGGAACGCTGCAAATGAGTTAAGTTGATGAGAACCTAGTGACTCAGCTGCGGACATGAGTACCTGTGAACAGAGTATAGTTGCGAGGAATTTGGAGAGGTCATATGCGTTCTCAGAAGGTTTTGTAAAAAGAACAAGTTTGAGGAATTTGACCAGGCGAGTATTGAAGAATTTCACTAAGCGTTCTTAGTCTTAGGTTCCAGAGTTGTACAGATCAGAAATCCGCACAATTGAGGAATCTTGAAGAAAAAATATAGCTTAGAGAAATGAATCAAGAACAGATGACGTGTGAGGTGTTTAGTGTGTGAAGAATTTGAAGAATAAACACCTTTGAGGATTTTGTAGAAATCATTTGAATCAAAGAGGGCAGTAAAAGTAACTTTTAATTACCCTGGACAAAGAACACGATGAACTGGGATGTGGAGATGTGAAGTTCATCAGTGCAGATCTTCCACGCCCTAACTCGGTAGAGGAAGACAGCTACGGCGGCGGCGGAGTGAAGAAATTCGCGGCCGGCGCGAGTACGGCGACGACGAGGTTGAGGCAGTGAAGCTCTTCCTCACCGGCGATGATGAAGCAGCGGCGGCGCTAGGGTTTGAGAAGCTCGAGCTGGAGTGAGGTCGAGCGGAGTAAAAGAGAAGTGAGGAAGGGGAGGGGGTATTTATAGCCACGGTGAAAAACTGTTCGCCCGAAGAATTTGGACGAACGTGCCCCTGACCCTTCTCATTCGCTTGACATGTGTCACCCACGTACTGAGAAGTGGAGATCGTGGGTGAATAGATAAGTATTTCGTGGGATGTTGAACGGTTTGAGCGGCAAAACCGAAAATTTGGATAAGATAAGTTAAAAGTTCCGTTCGCAAATTCTTCAGCTGACAAGGACACAGTCAAGATTTTGAACGAGTTTCAAATAGAACGCAAATGAAGAATTTGTGAATAGAATGGGTTGAGTTTAGCATAGAGGGGGAAGGGTCCGATCACATTCACTTAGCAGAAAAAGCAACTTGAAGAAATAGCAATAAGTGAATGCTGTAGAGGACATAAACTCATATATATATATATAGCCAATGAAGAAAATCGGCGAAAAAGATGAAGACAATGCAAAGTTGAAGAAAATGAACAACCGAGGAATTTCAAAACTGAGGAAAAACTCGAATAGAAGATTTTCAACTTGGGTGGTGGCGTGGCCCACCGTATGAGAATGATGATTTCAGACACCGCGTACAATTGTCGTAGGGTTCTGAGAATCAAATTCTTCGTTAATTTCTTCACACTTAGAGTGTTATTCTTCATTGATTGAAGAAAAACGTTTCTTCATGTGTTGCACATCTAAGTCATCAATTTTGCATAAGTGTTAGGATGAGTGCCCTTTTCAAAGAACATTTGAAGATTCTAAGATATTTAGCTCACACCGCAACTTGCTAAATCTCTTCTCATCCAAGAGCTTTGTGAAGATATCGGCTAGCTGTTCTTCAGTCTTCACATGCTCAATAGAAATGTCGCCCTTCAACACATGATCACGAAGAAAATGATGACAAATCTGAATGTGCTTTGTCTTCGAGTGCTGAACTGGGTTGTGAGCAATCTTGATGGCACTCTCATTGTCACAGAAGAGAGGCACATTCTTCACGTTGACACCGTAGTCCTTGAGAGTTTGCTTCATCCACATCAATTGAGCACAGCAAGAACCAGCAGCAATGTACTCAGCTTCAGCAGTTGACAGTGATACACAGTTATGTTTCTTCGAGGACCAACAGACCAAAGATCGTCCGAGGAAATGACATGTACCAGATGTTGACTTGCGGTCCACACGATCACTAGCATAGTCAGAGTCAGAAAATCCAATGAGATCAAAAGCCGAGCCCTTGGGGTACCATAATCCAAGTGTTGGTGTGTGAGCTAGATATCGAAGAATATGCTTCACAGCCTTATGGTGTGATTCCTTCGGTGTAGCTTGAAATCGGGCACACATGCAAACACTAAGCATTATATCTGGCCTAGATGCACATAAGTACAATAAAACCAATCATGGAGCGGTATACCTTTTGATCAAAGTCAATACCATTTTCATCAGTGCATAGATGGCCATTTGTGGGCATTGGAATTTTGACGCCTTTGCAATCTTGCATGCCGAATTTCCTTAGTACATCCTTGAGGTATTTCTCTTGAGATATGAATATGCCATTGTGCTATTGACGAATTTGAAGACCTAAGAAGAATTTCAATTCTCCCATCATAGACATTTGATATTCTTCACTCATCATATAGGCAAATTCGTCACTATAACGTTGGTCGGTACAGCCAAAGATAATATCATCAACATATATTTTGCACACAAACAATTCACCATCATAAGATTTAGTGAAAAGAGTAGGGTCGAGTGAACCGGGTTTGAAGCCTTTCTTCATGAGGAATTCCTTCAAAGTATCATATCACGCCCAAGGGGCCTGCTTGAGGCCATAGAGGGCCTTATTGAGTCTGAAGACTTTGTCAGGATGCTTTGGATCTTCAAAACCTGGGGGTTGAGCAACATATACTTCTTCCTCAAGCTTACCATTGAGGAATGCACTTTTCACATCCATTTGATATAAAGTGATATCATGATGGTTAGCATAAGCAAGTAATATGCGAATAGCCTCATGTCTAGCAACAGGTGCAAAAGTTTCATCGAAATCAATTCCTTCAACCTATGTGTAGCCTTGAGCTACTAGCCGTGCCTTATTCCTCACCACAAGGCCATTTTCATCTTGCTTATTGCGGTAGATCCACTTTGCGCCAATGATATTGTGCTTGCGAGGACCTGGACGTTTGACCAGTTCCCAGACATTGTTGAGCTCGAACTGATGTAATTCTTCTTGCATGGGCTGAATCCACTCAGGCTCCAGAAATGCTTCATCTACCTTAGTGGGCTCTGTGATAGAGACAAAAGCATAGTGCCCAAAAAAGTTAGATAAATGTGAAGCTCTTGAGCGTGTGAGAGGACCTGGTGCTTCAATGTCATCGATGATCTTTTCAACTTGCACTTCTTTTGCAACACGAGGATGAGCTGGTTGTCGTCGAGGAATTTGATCAGCATTTTCTTCAGCACCATTTTTTTCAGGTGCGTCAGCTCGACGTTCTTCACGTTCTGGAATGAATTCTTCAGCAGATTCTTTGGTAGGAATGACATCCTCAGTAGCCTTGAACTTGATAGTTTCCTCAGGTGCTGGTTCATCTATCACAGAAGGTAGGTGCTCTCTTTGCGAGCCATTAGTTTCATCGAACTGCACATCTACAGTTTCAACAACCTTGTGAAGAACGTTGTTGAAGACTCTGTAGGTGTGCGAGTCCTTTTCGTAACCAAGCATGAAACCTTCATGTGCTTTCGGTGCAAATTTAGAGTTGTGATGAGGATCTCTAATCCAGCATTTAGCACCAAAGACTTTGAAATAACTCACATTGGGTTTCTTGTCAGTGAGGAGTTCATAGGCAGTCTTCTTGAAGAATTTGTGAAGATATACTCTGTTGATGATATGGCACGCAGTATCAATTGCATCAATCCAGAAACGACGAGGCGTTTTGTATTCATCAAGCATAGTGCGAGCAATCTCAGCAAGAGTCCTGTTCTTGCGCTCCACGACGCCATTCTGCTGAGGAGTATAGGGAGCGGATAACTCATGAGTAATACCAAGTTCATCAAGATAGTCATCAAGACCAGAATTCTTGAACTCAGTTCCATCAAGTTGGTTGAAGCCCTCGAGGAAAATCGTTTGAAGACTTCCTGCACTTCATGTTTGTAAGTAACAATGTGTACCCATGTGTAACGAGAGTAATCATCAACAATAACAAAGCCATATTGAGACGCATCATTTGAAACTACAGAATAATGGTTAGGACCGAAGAGATCCATATGAAGAAATTCAAATGGTCGAGTAGTGGTCATGATAGTTGTCGGCGTTCTGGGAACGGGGGTCCCCAGACTTGCCTGCCTGCAGCCCACGGCGTGGCTAAGCCAGCAGGCCGTACGGCCCATCTTCATCAACAAGGCATGCAAGACCCTCGCGAGGGTCCAAGCCTCGCGAGGCGGACAATGCGAGACCTCCTCAGGAGTGGCCTAGCCAGGCAGGCTCACGAGGAGCGGAGATATCAAGGCGGGGCAAACCTCACGAGGCTCTCGTGATGTGAGCCATGACGAATGACACCAGGCGGGCGCCAGCGCGCGCAGTGTCCTTGTTTCCTCTTCGGTGCTAAGGAAGCAGGTGCAGGCGAGGAGTACCGAGGCATCAGACAAAGGTTGCTATATTGGTGCAACGAGACCAAGACCAGGAGGACGGCAAGACGGAGGTCATCGTGGAGCCCAAGACGACGTCACCACCAGAGCCTTTCGCAGGAGAAGACCACTTTTGTCAGGATAGCTTGTACTAGCTGTCCCCCTTCAAATTTGCCCGCCGTTGTTGGCTCCCTTCCCGCTCAATATTTGGGAAGAGGACCAGGGCCTATATAAGTAGAGCTAGCCACCACAGTAGAGGCATCGAGCAATTCACCAAGCTCTCACCCGCTAAGACACCAAGCACAAGAACACCTCAACCTCAGGAGGCTGTTCTTCCCTTGTACTGTTCATCATCAGCCCTAGAGGCAATCCACCACCACCACACTGGAGTAGGGTATTACACCACACTGGTGGCCCGAACCAGTATAAATCTCGTGTCTCTCTGTGTTGCGAGTCCGTCGAGTTCGTCCGCGAGATCTTAGCGAGCTAGGGCGTAGATCGGTAGGAGGGAAAGACTTCGCGCGTACCCCAGTGTTCAAACCTTAAGGGTTTGCCGGAACCCCACATCTGACATTTGGCGCGCCAGGTAGGGGTGCGCCGGAGCTTCTTCTCCACCAACCAGCTCGCTGACGCTCCACAACCACGATGTCCAGCGACTCAAGGGCCGGCTCCGACCGCTGGGCAGCCTGGCCAGCCCGGGCAGCGCTGCCTTCCCATGAAGACCTCGACCCCGCGCTCCAGGCGGCGCGAGCGCCGCCAAACTCCGCCGGGCGCGGGCAGCGCGGCCAGGCATTGTCCACCCTCACCCCGCGACAAGTACAAGCCGCTGCAAGAGAAGCGAGTCATGCCGTGGCAACGGCTCCGCACTCACGGCGGGAGCAAGCAAACATGCGGGCGACACTCACGGTGGCAAGGGAGCTGCTGCGATGCAGGCTGATGGAGAGCGGCCGGGATGCATTGCTGGAGCGTGTTGCCGAGCTGCTGGATGCAGCAGCGTCGGGGGCACCACCTTTCTGCTATCGACTTTCTCCTCAGGCCACTGCAGGGCCACACGGCGGGCCTCACCACAACCGCGCGGCGTCAGCTACGCCGGGGGTGAGGGAGTCCTGGATTAAGGGGACCTCGGACAGCCGGACTATGTACTTTGGCCGGACTGTTGGACTATGAAGATACAAGATGGAAGACTTCGTCCCGTGTCCGGGTGGGAATCTCCTTTGCGTGGAAGGCAAGCTTGGCAATTTGGATATGTAGATCTCCTCCCTTGTAACCGACTCTGTGTAACCCTAGCCACCTCTGGTGTCTATATAAACCGGAGGGTTTAGTCCGTAGGACAACAACAATCATAATCATAGGCTAGCTTCTAGGGTTTAGCCTCTACGATCTCGTGGTAGATCAACTCTTGTAATACTCATATCATCAAGATCAATCAAGCAGGAAGTAGGGTATTACCTCCACCGAGAGGGCCCGAACCTGGGTAAACATTGTGTCCCCCGCCTCCTATTACCATCCGCCTTAGACGCACAGTTTGGGACCCCCTACCCGAGATCCGCCGGTTTTGACACCGACATTGGTGCTTTCATTGAGAGTTCCACTGTGCCGTCAACATAAGGCTTGATGGATCCTTCAATCATCGGCAACGATGCGATCCAGGGTGAGGTTTTCCTCCCCGGACAGATCTTCGTATTCGGCGGCTTCGTACTGCGGGCCAACTCGCTTGGTCATCTGGAGCAGATCAAGAGCTAGGCCCCTGGCCATCAGGTCAGGTTTGGAAGCTTGAACTATATTGCCGACATCCGCGGAGACTTGATCTTCAACGGATTCGAGCCCATGTCAGGTGCGCCGCACAGTCACGACGAGCATGACTTAGCTTTGCCGTCGGACAGTGTTCGGGAGATCACACCTGCGGCTACTCCGGCCCTCAATCCGGAGCAGATCGTGTCGTCCGAGGAAGGGTGGATAGACCCCGCCACGGAGGCCGCGCACTCAACGGCGATAGAGCCGAATGCTGACTTCACCGGCCACGGGCTCCGAACCGCCTGCGTCCGTGCCTATCGAATCTGATAGGGCACCGATCATGGAGTTTTCCTCCGCAGATATCTTTCATCACTCACCCCTGGGCGACGTGCTAAATTCATTAAGGTCTCTCTCCTTGTCAGGAGACCCTTGGCCGAACTATGTCCGGCTTGAGTGGGAAGCGGACGACGAAGAAATTCGTTCCCCACCCACCACCCACTTAATAGCCACTGTCGACGACTTAACCGACATGCTCGATTTCGGCTCCGAAGACATCGACGGTATGGACGACGATGCAGGAGACGAACAGGAACCACTGCCCATAGGGCGCTGGACTGCCACCCCATCATATGATATATACATGGTGGACACCCCCAAAGAAAGCGATGGCGACAAGGCAAGGGAGGATAATCCCCCCGAAAAGCAATCTAAGCACCGGCGTAATCGGCGCCACTCTAAGCCCCGCCATAGCAAAAGCAGCGATACCGGCACAAGAGACAATAACACTGCGGATAGTGCTGAAGACAAAGACAATCCCCTCCAGCCAGGTTTCGAGTGGGAGGATGGGCAAGCTAGCCCTAAGGAACAGGCAGCTGGCGGAGAATCAGAGGATGAGAATTACATGCCCCTCTCTGAAGACGAGGTGAGCCTTGACGACGAAGAATTTATCGTGCCCGAGGATCCCGTCGAACAAGAGCGCTTCAAGCGCCGGCTTATAGCCACAGCAAAAAGCCTGAAGAAAAAGCAACACCAACTTCAAGCTGACCAAGATCTGCTAGCGGATAGATGGACCGAGGTCCTGGCGGCCGAGGAATACGAACTCGAGCGCCCAACAAAAAGTTACCCAAAGCGCGGGCTGCTACCCCAACTCGAGGAGGAAGCATTAAAACCTACATTACCAGCGTATGATGCGGCTGATCGGCCACTTCGTGGCCGAGACAGAGCGGCACATCAGCCCAAAGTCCAGCCCGCACCCCGTCGCCAGTCAAACAAAAATACCAAGGCCTGGGGTAACACACAGGACCTGCGAGACGTATTGGAAAACAAAGCAGGACATACAAGATCGATCTACGGATCACGGGGGCGCGCCCCAACGCGTGACGACGATCGTCACGCCGGATACACTAAAAGCAAATCCGGCCGGGCCGAATACAGCAGGCAAAACTCGTATGAACTGCGTCGTGACATAGCCCGACACAGAGGCGCCGCACACCCCCTATGCTTCACTGATGACGTTATGGATCACGAATTCCCTGAAGGATTTAAACCCGTGAACATCGAGTCATATGATGGTACAACAGACCTCGCGGTATGGATCGAGGATTTCCTCCTCCACATCCACATGACCCGCGGTGACGATCTACATACCATCAAGTACCTCCCACTAAAACTCAAAGGACGAGCTCGGCATTGGTTGAATAGCCTGCCAACAAACTCCATTGGCAGTTGGGAGCATTTGGAAGATGCATTCCTTGACAACTTCCAGGGCACTTATGTGCGACCACCGGATGCTGACGACTTGAGCCACATAACCCAACAGCCAGGGGAATCGGCCAGGAAATTCTGGACTCGGTTCCTAACTAAAAAGAACCAAATTGTTGACTGTCCGGATGCCGAGGCCTTAGCAGCATTTAAACATAACATCCGTGACGAGTGGCTTGCCCGACACCTCGACCAAGAGAAGCCGAAGTCCATGGCAGCCCTCACGACACTCATGACCCGCTTTTGCGCGGGGGAGGACAGCTGGCTGGCTTGCAGCAACAGCACATCAAGAAATCCTGGCAATTCAGATGCCAAAGATACTAACGGCACACCACGTCGCAACAAACACAAGTGCCGCAACAACGGCGACAACGTCGAAGACACGACAGTCAGTGCCGGATTCAGTGGCTCTAAATCCGGTCAGCGGAAAAAGCCGTTCAAAAGAAGCAATCCGGGCCCGTCCAGTTTGGACCGCATACTCGATCGCTCGTGTGAAATTCACGGCACCCCCGATAAGCCAGCCAACCACACCAACAGAGAATGCTGGGTGTTCAAACAGGCCGGCAAGTTGAATACCGAAAACAAGGAAAAGGGGCTGCATAGCGACGATGAGGAGGAGCCCCGACCGCCGAACACAAGAGGACAGAAGAAATTTCCTCCCCAAGTGAAAACGGTGAACATGATATACGCAACCCATATTCCCAAGAGGGAACGAAAGCGTGCACTAAGGGACGTCTATGCGATGGAGCCAGTCGCCCCAAAGTTCAACCCATGGTCTTCTTGTCCGATCACCTTCGATCGTAGGGACCACCCCACTAGTATCCGTCATGGTGGTTCTGCCGCATTGGTTCTTGATCCCATCATTGACGGATTTCACCTCACTCGAGTCCTTATGGACGGTGGCAGCAGCCTGAACCTGCTCTATCAGGATACAATGCGCAAAATGCGTATAGACCCCTCGAGGATCAAACCCACAAAAACCACCTTCAAGGGTGTCATACCAGGTGTCGAGGCCTGTTACACAGGCTCAATCACACTGTAAGTGGTCTTCGGATCTCCGGACAACTTCCGGAGCGGGGAGTTAATCTTCGATATCGTCCCCTTCCGCAGTGGCTATCACGCACTACTCGGACGAACCGCATTTGCCAGATTCAATGCGGTACCGCATTATGCATACCTCAAGCTCAAAATGCCAGGACCTCACGGAGTTATAACAGTTAACGGAAACACAGAACGCTCGCTCTGCACGGAGGAGCACACCGCGGCCCTCGCAGCGGAAGTACAAAGTAGCCTTCTGAGGCCAACCGCCAATTCGGCGAAAAGGCCCCCGGACACCTTCAAGCGAGTCCGGAGTAACCTGCAACAGGATCTCCAAGCACGTTCAGAGCTCGGGTAGCAATTCGGCCTCCGTCATAGTCCCAGTCAAGCGGTGAAATTTGTGCCGCGCGTACATAACTACGCACTCAAGATACCATGGGCACAGGCGGAGGCATGGCTACGGCACGTCCCACAATGCGGCTCAACCGCCCCAGGGGCCGTATACCTCTTTCATTTTCTCTCTTTCAGGACCTTACTCTCTGGAAGCCCTTTCCGGCAGTCTGATTGTTGGACCCATTACGGGAAGGAAATACCAAGGAAGCAAGAAGCTCTGACATACAAGGGAATTCCCAGGTGGTCTCTGATAACGATCGATGTACCTATTTTTACATACCCATACGCAGCTTGCCCTTGGATAGGACATGTCAAATAGTCCTATTTTTTGCTTATTGCACTAATTGCATATGTACGCTTTGACGTATTATTTAAATAACAATGTATAGCGTTAGCCTATTATTGCATTTCTTTTTTTCCTTGTCTGCTTATTTACGACAAATGGCACTCGTACATTCTGGTACGACCAGCGCGCCAGGGGCTTCAGTGTACCGCATAACACGACACGAAAAGTGCGAACACTTTCGACAGTGCGGCACCCCGAACTTATAGCATTATATGCATTAGCTAAGAATCATGTCTTGGGTCAATAGTTGGGTTTGCCCGGCTCCCATGTTTTGGTACCTTACGTTCCGCTATATCGGCTAAGGCAGCATTGGGAGAACTACTGCGATTGTGTCCCGGTTCTTCCGGACGAGCACCTCAGTAGAGAAAGCCGGAAACTGACTGTCATGATGCGGCGAGAGCTGGTCGCTGTTCGAGAGGTCTCAAATCCTTAAAGATTTTTTCCGCTTCAGGCGAGGAGTCGGCCTTGTCCGATTTAGGCGTATATAGTGCCCCAAATTCGGCCTTCCGAATACTAGGGGCTTCGCCAAAATTTAAAATTGTAGACTTCTATGGCTAAGTGAGAGTGATAAAGCTTTATAGTCCCATTGCCTGGTTCGTTGTGCTGAACACCTCCTTCGAAGGACCCAAAAATTGGGATAAAGAGTGATCAGGTTTATCCCGAACACCTCAGTACTAGTTACATGGGGGCAGAAGCCGACGACTGGCCAACTCTCAGATTTTATAAACGGCCGCACAGAAGGTAATATTTTAAATTAACAAGCGTTGCATAGCGCAGATGAACTCGTTTCATATTACAGGATCACATGAGTATATTCATTCAAATATTACATCCTTAGCACATTCCTCCACCACAAGGCGAGCACCCTTCAGGACACTGTCATAATACTTTTCGGGGTGGCGATGCTCCTTGCCCTCCGGCGGCCCTTCCTTCACCAGCTTTTCGGCGTCCATCTTTGCCCAGTGCACTTTCGCCCGGGCAAAGGCCCTGCGTGCACCCTCAATGCAGACGGACCGCTTGATGACTTCAAGCCGTGGGTAGGCATTAACAAGCCGCCTTACCAGACCGAAGTAGCTGCCAGGCAGGGGCTCGCCAGGCCACATCCGGACTATGAGACCCTTCATGGCCTGTTCGGCCGCCTTGTGAAGCTCGACCAGTTGCTTCAACCGGTCGCTCAAGGGCATCGGATGTTCGGTCCCAGTATACTGAGACCAGAACAACTTCTCCGCCGAGCTCCCTTCCTCGGCCGGTTGAACTCCACGGCATCCGACACACTACTGGGTAGATCTGCGAACGCTCCTGGAGAGCTCTGAACTCGGATAAGTGAAAGGAAAGTTTCCTTCACATGCTTGCTTTGCATAATGAATGCCTTACCCGCCGCTATCTTCTTAACCGCCTGAATCTCCTGGAGGGCCTTTTGGGCTTCGGCCTTGGCATTTTGTGCATTTTTGAGGGCCTTCGCAAGCTCGGACCCTTGCATCTTAGAGTCACGCTCCAAGGACTCGTATTTCTCAATGAAAGCCTGGAGCTCTTGCTGCACCTCGCCGACTCGGGCCTCTTGCTTCTCTCGCTCGATGCGCTCCTTGGCCGCTTTGTCTTCGGCCTCGGACAGCGCCTTCTTCAGGGCCGCCACTTCGGTCGTGGCCCCTAGCAAAATTCATGACGATCCTATCAATTCAACAACCACATTTTTTCTTTATTAATATACAGACGGGGTATCACTTACCTTTGTTCTCTTCGAGCTGCCTCTTGGTAAGGCCGAGCTCCTCCTTGGACCGCCCAAGGTCCCGCTTCAGTGCGGCGACCTCCGCAGTATGAGCGGCAGCGGCAAGCAATGAAGCCTGCTTATTCACATAGACACATTCTGATTAGACTCCTGCGATTATTATTTGATCCTCTATTCGGTCTTTCTTCACGAATGCCAAACAGAGCATCAGGGGCTACTGTCTATGTTGTAACATTTTCTTATAATTGGATTACTTACCTGAAAGCCTGTTAAGAGGCTGGCACAGGCTTCAGTCAGTCCGCTCTTGGCGGACTGAACCTTCTTGACCACCGCACTCATAACAGTGCGGTGCTCTTTGTCAATGGAAGCGCCGCGAAGCGCTTCCAGCAAGTTGTCCGATGCCTCTGGATGGGCAGAGGCCATCGGCACAGACGACTTGCCCCCCTTAGCGAGGGGTTGCCTGACAGAATCCGGAACCACTGGAGGTTCCGGCGCAGTATTCGGCTGGGGGCTAGACTTGCTGCCCCCGGCGTTAGGGCCCAGGGGAGTCTTGCCCCTCGTGCGCCCAGCGCCTGGAATGTCGCCTTGGGGCGCCTCCGGAACTATCTCCCCTTGGTTCAGTGCCCTTTGAGACAACACCTCGGCGTTGTCCGTAGGGCGGGGGGAGGAGGCGGTCGGGAGTGAATCGATGTTCATATCCGACGGGCCCAAAGAATCATCCGAAGAAGATACGTCGATATGGGCTCGGGATGGGCTGCATAATCAAGTTCGGCGTGATAAGAAGCAATAAAATAAAACATACCAAGAACTATTATGGTATCCGGATACTCACGACTTCGCCAGGGGCTTGTCCCTGGGTAACCACTCCTCATCGCTGAAAGCGACCGTCGTGGAGCAGTCCGGAAGGAGGGTCCTTCCCTTCTTGGACCCTTCGGCCTCCCCTGATGGGGCGGCCTTCCTTTTCCTGCCCCCCCCCGGCTGGGTGGGGAGAACTTTCCTCTTCCTCCTCCTCGTCTTCATTGGAGGAGTGCGCCTCGGTGTTTTCGGACGATGAGTCCAATATAACCTTGCGCCGGAGACCTTTCTTGGTCCCCGTGGCCTTCTTCTCTGGCACCTCATAAGGCGCTGGAACCAGCATCTCCGCTAGAAGAGCATCTGCTGGATCTTCGGGCAGGGGGGCTGGAAAGTCAATCTGCTCCGCTGTCGCTACCCAGTCATTTCAAAATAGCGTGGAGGCTTAGATCCCACGCATGATTATACGGAGGAAAGAAACATCTTATGAGATATAAAAGACTTACCGGATTGGCAGGGCGCTTTGCGCTGAGTCCGCGATCCTCGGTAAGGGGAGGAGGTACCTCGGCGCCCTTGAACAGCACCTTCCAGACGTCCTTGTGCGTCGTATCAAAAAGCTCTCGCAGCATCTGGTGCTCGGCCGGGTCAAACTCCCACATATTGAATGCCCGTCTTTGGCACGGGAGGATTCGGCGGAAGAGCATGACCTGGACCATGTCGACAAGCTTGATTTTCTTGCTTATCATTTTCTTGATACATTTCTGTAGTCCGGTCAGCTCCACCGACAAACCCCAGGACAGGCCCTTCTCTTTCCAGGAGGTGAGCCGCATGGGGATGCCGGATCGAAATTCGGGGGCCGCCACCCAGTTGGTGTCGCGCGGCTCGGTGATGTAGAACCACTCCGATTGCCACCCCTTCACTGTCTCCACATAGGAGCCTTCGAGCCAGGTGACGTTGGGCATTTTGCCCACCATGGTGCCTCCGCACTCCGCCTGCTGACCAACTACCACCTTTGGCTTCACGTTGAAAGTCTTCAGCCATCGGCTGAAGTGGGGCTTGATGCGAAGGAAGGCCTCGCACACGACGATAAACGCCGAAATGTTGAGGATGAAGTTAGGGGCCAGATCATGGAAGTCCAGCCCATAGTAAAACATGAGCCCGCGGACAAACAGGTGGAGGGGAAATCCCAGTCCGCGGACGAAGTGGGTAAGAAATACCACCCTCTCATGGGGTTCTGGAGTAGGGACGATCTTCCCTGCGTCTGGGAGCCGGTGCGCGATGTCTGCGGCCAGGTATCCGGCTTCCCGGAGCTTCGTAATGTCCTCCTCCGTAACGGAGGAGACCATCTACTTGCCCCCCGCTCCGGACATGTTTGGAATGGCTTTGCGGAGAAAAAGCGAACTTGGGCGCTGGAGCTCGAGCGCGTGAGAATGGATGGGCAGGGGAAGGAGAAGGCGTGGGTGAGAAAGAGGAGTCCTTGTCCCTTTATAAAGGCAGTAGAAACTGTGCGCCTCCCCACTTGCCTGGTAAACCCGCTTATTCCCCAAGCGACGTAATTGATGGCACAGTTGGGTTACCCACACCCATATTGATGAGAATCCCGTGATAAGGGGACACGATCTCCGCTTCGACAAGACGTGCCAAGAAAACCGCCTCGCAATATGTGCAGTAGCTGGTTGGGAAAAACCGTTCGAATAATGACCGGGCCGTGGCGTGATGTCACGCTTTGAAACTTGTCAGCAGATTAGATTTGTGGAATATTATACTCTCTACAGTGGTATGTGGAATTTATTTTGCAGAGCCGGACACGATCCTTGTGTTCAAGATCTTCTCTGGAGTATTCAGATGAGGAACCCGCCTTGCAATGCCGAAGACAATCTGCGCCGGACCCATCGTCATTGAAGCCTGGTTCAGGGGCTACTGAGGGACTCCAGGATTAAGGGGTCCTCGGATAGCCGAACTATGTACTTTGGCCGGACTGTTGGACTATGAAGATACAAGATTGAAGACTTCGTCCCGTGTCTGGGTGGGACTCTCCTTTGCGTGGAAGGCAAGCTTGGCAATTTGGATATGTAGATCACCTCCCTTGTAGCCGACTCTGTGTAATCCTAGCCCCCTCTGGTGTCTATATAAACCGGAGGGTTTAGTCCGTAGGACAACAACAATCATAATCATAGGCTAGCTTCTAGGGTTTAGCCTCTACGATCTCATGGCAGATCAACTCTTGTAATACTCATATCATCAAGATCAATCAAGCAGGAAGTAGGGTATTACCTCCATCGAGAGGGCCTGAACCTGGGTAAACATTGTGTCCCCCGCCTCCTGTTACCATCCGCCTTAGACACACAGTTCGGGACCCCCTACCTGAGATCCGCCGGTTTTGACACCGACAGGGGGCTTCATCAACATCAGCACGGCCAGCTGCGTAGGGGGCTCCGCTGCCCCCATGCCACCCGCAACAAGCATGGGCGCAAGCGTCGCCCCCCATGGTCCTGGCTGGAGGCCATGCTACCATCCTCAGGACGCCACCCTGGGCCGAGCAACATGGAGCGTGGGGCACTACGGCGAGGTGTTCGGGGTGACGGCCACGGTAGCCTACGTGCCCCACATGATGGACCAAGAGTACACACCGGAGGACGACCCCGGCTCATTTGTTGGAGAAGATTGGGGAGAGGGGGCGCTAGGAGTCGAAGCCTTCCAAGAACCAACAGAGAACCACGACGATCGCGCCGGCAACAGCAACTATAGGGTATCGCTAATCTCTCAGGAACAGGCTTACGCTAACCATGGGCTACAAATGAATCAGGTTGCAGCGTCGATCGACGACCCTGGCACGGTAGCACCCCTTCCAACAAGGGAAACACGCTGGGGGCCGCCAGGAGGGAGCCAGGAGCAAGGCCCCTCCCCACGTCATGCGACGCCTGGTGACACCCGGAGGTAGGCCCTCTGCCAGGGAGGCCTCGACAACCCTTCCCCCGGCAGAGGACCTGTGGTCGCCGAGGGCACCGCTGGCGTCCTCTTTCCCTCTTTTGTGTCATCCTGGTGACCGGTCGGCTCAAAGGAGGTCAAGGGTGGCGCAAGGCGGGCCCTCGACTGGCGATATGAAGCAAGGCCGGTACCTGTGAAGAAGGCCCAGTGCATGTGAAGCTCGCCGCCCGTGACACTCTCACGTAATAATGAGTTGGGGCTGTACACGCCCCGGAGTCTCAGGGGTGCCGGCCTCAGGCCCTAGGGCTCCCGCCCACGCCTAGTGCCAGCACTTAGCTCCGCGCTGGTGAGAAGACTTGAAGACCGGAAGACTAGACTAGGTGCCGGACGCGGCCTTTCGCTTTGGATCTCTCTTTCTGTAGCTTTGCTTTCTAGATCTGGATTTAAGTTGAAACCGAGTTTTTATCGTTCCGCGCGGGGGGTGCCTTTTCTCGCTCGAGCAATTTCTTGCCTTCTGGATCTCGTTTTGTCTGGGACTCATGTCCGTCGCCTTCCCCTCACGAGCTCCTCGCGAGCGGGAATGCGTGAAGCACGCACGCCAAGTGCATGCTAGCACTGCAACTGGTGCTCACCTCTTGTGGGGCCCCTTCTGACGGGGCGACAAGCTCCGCGGGATTCTCAGGAACTCGACGCCTCGTGACCCAGCTCAAAGATGGTGCTGACTAAGGTAAACCATGACAGAAAACTCGCACCTGGATTCACAAGTTCACGAGGACACAAACTCACATCGCATAGGAAAGTAAAAATTGCAATTTGCTTACATGAGGGGCTCCCCTCCCAAAATGCTCTTACAAGTTTTCCAAGGGCCATGCCCGAGCTTTGTGTAGGATGAAACGACAGGAGAACATGGGATCAGCCAGAAATGTCGCTCGCTACATCACCCGCGGACGCGTCACTCGCGTCGTCATCGTCTTCATCGGCATCATCGCCGCCATCGGCGACGCCCCCGACGCCGTCGTCAACCACATCGCCTTCGTCTACGGCGACCACCACCGCGTCATCTTCCGAAGTGAAGGCCCTGACCAACGCGTCCACATTGTCTTCAACCCAACGCGCCAGGTCACCCCGGACGGCCATGGGAACAGGGGCGATGGCGGCGTCGAAATCGAAGTTGGGGTCGGCATTCAGAAGGTGGCCGAAGACACGGGAGAAAGCGCGCTCAAGCAGGCCATGCCCCCTTTCCTCCACAAGCTGGCAAGCTCTGGCAGATCGAGCCTGCAGGCGCGTCACCACCTCGGCAAAGAAGGTCAGGTGGCTGGCATAGTCATTCGAGTGATGGGTCGGCACCTCCACGTCGCAAATATGGCCCAGGGCGGTATTGCCCCTGTTTCCGGAGATCCTGAAGCATAGGGGCATGCTCGCACTCCAGCGTTCGTCGTTGGAGCACTTCCTCCGTGTTTTGCCGTTCAACGGCCTCAGCGTCATCAACCCGCCTACGAAGGGAGCGCAGATCGGCGCGGGTGGAGGCCAAGTCCGCCTGCGCCGTAACCAGGGCGGCGGCTGTGGCCTCCGCACGCCTCTCAGCCTCATCCAACCTAGGCCTGAGGGCAGCGGCCCTGCCCGCATCCTCCGTACCCACGAGCTTCAACTTCAGGTCGTACCTACCCTCCAGGTCCGTGCGAACCTCGGCCACCCGGCGATTCACCTCCTCCTCGACTTCGGCCTCGCGAACCCCGACGGCATCTTCTGCTTGAGCAACTTGACGCTCCCTCGTCTCGAGTTGCTCAAGCTCGAGGCTGTGCTCCACGGCTTCCAGGGCCAGCGCCTCACCGCGCTTCCGGACCTCCTCATCCTCCGCAGGCGTCCCCCTCAGTGATGCAAGAGCGGCCCTGCGCGCCTCCACCTACTGCTCAAGGGACGCGCTCCAGGCCTGGAGCTCCCATGCGCGTTCCTCCGCAGCCTCGCGGCGGCGGTCAGCCTCGCGAGCCTCTTCCAAGGCTCGCGAGCGGGCTTCATGGGCGATCTTGAGGGACGCCTCGGCCTTCGCATTCTCAAGGTGGCGCTGATAGCGACCGAGGTTGATGGCCACCGTCAGCTTGTGCTGCTCCTCCACCAGCCGGAGACCTTCAGCCTCAAGGCGCGAGTCGACACCCGCGAGCTCTTCACCAAGTCTGCTCATCGCACCCATCGCCTCCTGGAAGAGCTCGTTACGAACTATGCTCCGCCAGCGCTCGAGCTCGAATGCTCGACCCACCTCGTCCTCCACCTCGGGGGCTGTGGGCGGGGCGCGAAGTGGCGCGCCACCTCCCGGCAGGGGGCTGGGGGCTGATGCCACACCTGATGCCAGCCCGTCCTCGCGAGGAGCCCAAGCCGATCGGGGCTTGCTGCTTGAAGAGGAACCGAAGATCGAAGCCAACCAGCTACTGCCCATGAGCAAAGGAGGAGTCTTGGGCACGCCCGCTAGGCTCCACACCAGACCGTGGGGGAGGGGTGGCCAAGCTGCGGGCTCAGCGCGCCACGAAGGCAGAGATGCTCCCCCAAGCGACCCTGCTCCAAGGGCGGTAGGCAGACCAGGAACGCTCAAGGAAGATGGGGGAGTTGATGAAGGAGGAGGCCGCTTCTCGGGAGACGCAACAGCTTCAACGGAAGGAGCCATGAAGAACTGACGTCAGGATAAGGAGACTACACGCAGGAAGCCATGACAACAAGATACTTACGCGTCAATGGCGATGTACTTTCGCCGCTTCAACGGCCCGAAGATATTGCTGGCGCTAGGGGATCCTTTCCTCTTGCGGAGCTCCTCGAAGTCCACACAAAGACGACTGAAACGCTGGACGTGACGGCCGGTGCGCGGCGGGGCCGAAGAAGAGCCTGGAAGGATGTCTTCAGGGGTGCCCGGTTGCGGCAAACAGCCGGGCCCCGTCTCATCACTACCTCCTGAGGCTCCTGGAGCCTTGACCTCGGGAGCCGCATGTCGCGCCTCCTCAATAATCAGCGCCCCAGGAAGGGGGTCGCAGGCCCCTGAGGACGACGCCCCAGGATCACCACTTGGCATGTGCTCCTCAGCACTCGAGCCACCGGCCCCCCTCGGAGCTCGCCCTCCCGCACCTTCACCCGGGGCGAGCTCGGCACCAATGGCAAAGAAGGGAACCATGACGACGGGGTTCTCGCGGGGCCCCACCGGTCCGATCGGCCACAGCCCCCATTTGTCAAAGGAAGGCATGCTCGCTGCAAACTCATCCTTGTTCTTGCAGCGATACATCAGGCAATTCTTCCCAGGCATTTTGTCCGGCAAAGGGACACCCGTCAAGACCTTGAGCACTGTCTGGCGCGTCCCGAGAGGGAGCCCAGACTCCTGGAACCTCATGTGGTCCTGACTGTTGAGCAAGGTCCACATTGGGCGAGAGTGGCGCTGAAGCGGAGCAACCCGGCGTTTGACGAACTCCTTCACCACCATCGGCGTGGTCACGCCGCGGTCCTTCAGCAGCCTCAGCCTGGCCCAGACGAGAGCAAGGCGGGGGCTCGAGAGCTTCTGGTGGCCCCAGCTGGGGTTTGGAACAGCAGGCCCCGCCGAGAGACCAAGCAGGGGGCCGAGCATGCCGGCATCAACAAACACCCATCGCATATGAAACTCGCTCATGGATGAAGGGAGCTCGAAGTCAATCCCCGCGCCCGCAGTCGCGGCCACGGCCTGGAAGCTCACGCACCCCGAGCATTGCTGAGGGTCGGCCAGGTGCAGTGAGAAGAAATGACGGAGGAGGGCCACCGAAGGAGCGATGCCCACCATGTCTTCACACACGAAAGCGAAGACAGCAAGAAGAGTCACCGATTGGGGGTCAAGATGCAGCATGTGGATCCGGTAATGCTCTAGCACCGCGTTGAGAAAGGCGGAGAAGGGACGAATCAGGCCAGCCCAGAGGGCATCTATGAAGATTGGGACCTCGGTGGCAGCCCGAGCCATGCGAGTGCGAGATGCAGGCCAAGCCACCGTCTCTCCCCACTCGTTGAAGCTGGAAGCAAGCATCGGATGCACCTTGTCCATGGCCTCGTCGTTGAGCACCCGGGATCGGCCTAGCACCAGCTCCACAGCTGGAGGTGTGCCTGACGGAGGCATTGGCTTCTTCCCCTTGTCCGTTTGTTTCGGCGCCATGGCAACAAAGCAGGGGGAGGGCAGGTCAGATCGGAGAAGGGAAGCAGAGTCTCGAGGAAGCAGGGAGATTGGGGAAGCAAGGCGCAGGCGACGGAGGAATAACTGTGTAGGCCGCGGGGGCCGCATAGCTAGGCGGATTCAAAGGCAGCATGGGGAAGCGGAGACACCCACATCCAATCAACCTCCACGCGTCAACCAAGGCCGCGGGCCTTTGGGGCCCACGGTGCTCCGTACTTGACCCTTGGCTTCGCCGGGAAGCCAAGCCCGAGCGCACCTTGGGCCCAGGGGCTACTGTCGGCGTTCTGGGAACGGGGGTCCCCAGACTTGCCTGCCTGCGGCCCACGGCGTGGCTAAGCCAGCAGGCCGTACGGCCCATCTTCATCAACAAGGCATCCAAGACCCTCGCGAGGGTCCAAGCCTCGCGAGGCGGACAACGCGAGACCTCCTCAGGAGTGGCCTAGCCAGGCAGGCTCACGAGGAGCGGAGATATCAAGGCGGGGCAAACCTCACGAGGCTCTCGTGACGTGAGCCATGAAGAACGACACCAGGCGGGCGCCAGCGCGCGCAGCGTCCTTGTTTCCTCTTCGGTGCTAAGGAAGCAAGCGCAGGCGAGGAGTACCGAGGCATCAGGCAAAGGTTGCTATATTGGTGCAACGAGACCAAGACCAAGAGCACGGCAAGACGGAGGTCATCGTGGAGCCCAAGACGGCGTCACCACCAGAGCCTTTCGCAGGCGAAGACCACTTTTGTCAGGATAGCTTGTACTAGCTGTCCCCCTTCAAATTTGCCCGCCGTTGTTGGCTCCCTTCCTGCTCAATATTTGGGAAGAGGACCAGAGCCTATATAAGTAGAGCTAGCCACCACAGTAGAGGCATCGAGCAATTCACCAAGCTCTCACCCGCTAAGACAACAAGCACAAGAACACCTCAACCTCAGGAGGCTGTTCTTCCCTTGTACTGTTCATCATCAGCCCTAGAGGCAACCCACCACCACCACACTGGAGTAGGGTATTATACCACAACGGTGGCCCGAACCAGTATAAATCTCGTGTCTCTCTGTGTTGCAAGTCCGTCGAGTTTGTCTGCGAGATCTTAGCGAGCTAGGGCGTAGATCGGTAGGAGGGAAAGACTTCGCGCGCACCCCAGTGTTCGAACCTTAAGGGTTTGCCGGAACCCCACATTCGACAATTGTCTTCGCTGGATGCTTAGCCTTTGTCATCTTCCCAGCTTCACAGGCTCCGCATAAGTGATCTTTGAGGAATTTGACATTCTCAATGCCAATGACATGCTTCTTCTTAGCAAGCGTGTGCAAATTCCTCATGCCTGCATGACCAAGTCGTCGATGCCATAGCCAGCCTTCTGAAGCTTTTGCAAGTAGACACACGGCTGGTTGAGGTCCTGTAGAGAAATCAAGCATATACAAGTCTCCTCTCCTAAAGCCTTCGAAGACTTTGGAATTGTCAGCTTCCATAACCACAACACAACGATACTTGGCAAAGACAACAACCATATCAAGATCGCAAAGCATTGAGACAGACATGAGGTTGTATCCTAAGGACTCGACAAGCATGACTTTGTCCATGTGGCGATCCTTTGAGATCGCAACCTTACCTAGACCCAATACCTGACTTTTGCCTTTGTCAGCGAAGATGATATGCTTCAGATGCGATGGAGATAAGGGAGCATCCATCAATAAATTCTTGTCACCAGTCATGTGATTTGTACATCCACTATCGAGAACCCACTCAGTGGTTTTGGGTTGATCATCCTGCAGATGAATTAGTGCAACTTACGAACTTCATATACTTCATCAGTGAAGAATATGACATCAATCCATTAGATCAATTTCATTAAGCAATGCAACAGATAAAGCAGTATGAGGACGTGAGAAATGAGAGTTCATTTCTTCATGATTAGCCTGCGTCCTTTCAGGCAATTTCAGGTCTCCAGCAAATTCTTCAGACATTTGAGCACGTCTGGAGACCTGACCCTGCAGAAGAGATTAGTTCTTTTTCTTCACCACCCACATCTGAAGGGGTGGAAAAGAGTTCATCACTCTACGAGCTCCATACGAAAAAGGTGGCATAGAAGCCAGTCCATTTCGTTTCACATAAGAGGTGTTAGGATAAGCATATGAATAAGCAGAGAAATTCTTCGAGGACTTATGAACATAATGGTTAGAAGAATAATGCTCATATTCATAGCCCTTAGCTCTTCCCTGCGAAACAGAGTTGTTAGCACGATGATATTCATATGAGGACTTTAATCCTTTTGAGGAATTTGATCCACGTGAGGAATTTGGTCCGTATGGGGACTTGGATCCATATGAAGAATTTGATCTGGGGTTCCTATTCTTCACAGGTGGTGTCATGAGGACATTCACCCGAAGACTTTCAAGGCACCTTTTGGGAACCCAGATTTTCTTCATAGGGGAACCGTTCCTGCAGTTAGTGCCAACATATCTAGCAAATACTTCACCATTCTGATTTTTGAATAGTTTATAGTTGGAGTCAAATGACTCATCAGAAGAATGAGGAGATTCACATGTAAAGCCAGATAAATTGGATGGATCAACTGGAGGTCCCTTTGCAGCAACCCATGAGGTTTCGGGGTACTGCTCAGGCTTCCAATATGTACCATCAACATTGAGTTTCCTTTCAAAGGCAATACCCTCTTTCCTAGGGTTCCTTTTGAGGATCTGCTTTTTAAGCACATCACAAAGAGTCTGATGCCCTTTGAGGCTTTTGTACATGCCTGTCATGTACAATTCCTTCAGCCCTGCATCATCAGTGATACTAGCAATGTCCTCAGATGAGGAATTAGTGATAGCAGAGACAGTTGAAGAATTTGTAGCATTAGCTGCATTTGAACATTCAGGTGAAGAATTAGCAGATTCACGTTCAATGCATTTCAAACATGGAGGAACAAATTCTTCTTGAGAAGCGCTGATTTGTTGAGAAAGTAATGAATCGCGCCCCTTCTGAAGATCTTCATAACTCACTCTTAGCTTTTCAAGATCTTGCTTTCTCTGAAGAAATTCATAAGAAAGCTTCTCATGATCAGATAAGAGAGTGTTATGATGGCCTTGAAGGTTGTCAAACCTAGAATAAAGTCTCTGAAGATTTTCAGTCAAGGTTTTAGTGCGATCCATTTCTTCACCCAACATATCATCACTTTTGTCTAGCATGTTTTGAACCTTTTCAAAAGCCCTTTGTTGTTTCACAGCAATCTTAGCAAGTTTAGAATAGTAGGGCTTGAGGTTTTCATCAGATTCATTCTCACTTGATTCAGAGGAGGTATATTTGAGTACCTTGGCACCCTTTGCCATGAAGCAATAGGTGGGAGCGTAGTCATCATTGCCTTCATCAGCCTTGTTGGTGAGGTCATTTTCTTCAGAGTTGAAGATAGACTTGCTGACGAATGTAGTAGCGAGAGCTAGGCTCGCCACACCGGATTCGGACTCCTCAAACGCCTCCTCTTCCTAATTTTCTTCAGATTCAGCCTCAGAGTCCATTTCCTTGCCAATGAATGCCTGAGCCTTCTTGGAGCTGCTCTTCTTGTGAGATGAAGACTTTGAGGATCTTGATGATGAAGACTTTAAGGATTTCTTGTTTTTCTTCGCATCATTAGAACTGTAATCCTTGTATTTCTTCTTCTTTGATTCCTTTTCCCACCGAGGGCAATCTTGAATGTAGTGTCCAGGTTTCTTGCATTTGTGACAAAGCCTCTTCTTGTAGTCACTGGATGAGGAATCATTGCTCCTTGAGGGTTTTCCAAAGCGACCACGTCTTGAGAACTTCTGGAATTTCTTCACGAGCAGTGCTAGTTCATGGCTCAGTTCTTCAGGATCACCAAGGCCAAAGTCTTCTTCTTCAGACTCAGAAACTGCCTTGGCCTTCAGTGCACGTGATCTGCCATAGCTCGAACCATAGAGATCTCTCTTTTCAGCAAGCTGGAACTCATGAGTATTTAGCCTCTCGAGGATATCAGCGGGATCAAGTGACTTGTAATCAGCACGTTCTTGTATCATCAATGCCAGAGTATCAAATGAGGAATCAAGCGATCTTAGCAATTTCTTCACCACCTCATGGTCGGTGATGTCAGTGGCATCAAGCGCTTGAAGCTCATTTGAGATGTCAGTGAGGCGATTGAAGGTTTGTTGAACATTTTCATTGTCGAGTCTTTTGAAGCGGTTGAAGAGATTGCGAAGAACGTCAACACGAGAGTCACGTTGAGTTGAGACTCCTTCATTCACTTTGGACAGCCTATCCCAGATAAGCTTAGCAGTTTCCAAAGCACTCACTCTTCCATACTGCCCTTTGCTCAGATGGCCACAAATGATGTTCTTCGCTTGAGAATCGAGTTGCTTGAATCTCTTCACATCAGCAGCGTTTAGAGAAGGTGTGACTAAGGGAACACCATTTTCCACAACATACCAGAGATCGTTATCAATTGCCTCAAGATGCATTCGCATCTTATTCTTCCAGTAGGGGTAGTCCGTCCCATCGAAGGTAGGACACCCAGCAGAGACCTTGATCATACCTGTGGTCGACATAACTAAAACTCCAGGCGGTTAAACCAAAATCACACAGAACAAGGGAGTACCTTGCTCTGATACCAATTGAAAGTGCGTTATATCGACTAGAGGGGGGGTGAATAGGCGATTTTTATGAATTCTTCACTGAGGAATTTGCGGGTGAGGAAATTCCTTAGCGAAGAACTACTTGCAGCGGAATAAGTACTCAAAAGTAAACATAGCATAACACAAGCATGGTCATCATGATGAAATGAAGACAAGCACAGAGTATAGAAAGCGTAAACACAGGATAGCACAGGATGAAGACAAACAGACTGAAGAAATTGAACTGACGAAATTGAGAAAGTCTTCAGTCAAAGTCTTCAAACAGATATGAACAAGCACACAACACAGTTATGAGGAAATGAAAGAGTTGAGGAAATAGAACCAGTAAGCTTGGTGAAGACAATGATTCGATAGACCAGTTCCAACTGCTGTCTCAGTTGTACATCTGGTTGGAGCGGCTAGGTATTTAAACCTGAGGACACACAGTCCTCACCATATTCTCCTTGAGCTAAGGTCACACACACCTTGCCCAATCACTCGTGGTAAGTCTTCAGGTGACTTCCGAACCTTCACAAACTCGGTCACTCGGCGATCCACAATTCCTCTTGGATGCTCTAGACCATGACGCCTAACCGTCTGGAAGAAGCACAGTCTTCAAAGGTAAGAAGCGTCGGATCCACACAGGATCAATCTCTTCAGTGATGCTCAATCACTTTGGGTTTGTAGGTGTTTGGGTTTGGGTTTTCCTCACTCGATGATTTTCGCTCAAAGTCCTCGGAGGAAGGGATGCTCTCAAATGACAAGTGTCAGTTTCTCTCGGAGCAGCCAACCAGCTAGTGGTTGTAGGGGCGGCTATTTATAGCCTAGGGAGCAGCCCGACATGATAATACATAAATGCCCTTCAATAATATGACCGTTAGGTGGGTAGATATTTTGGGATAGCTGGCGCGTAGCACAGCAACGGTCAGAAATTTGAGTATCAAATTCCTCAGGGCTATCATCTTCCTCACTGTGTAGGCAATCCGCACTGGCGAATTCCTAACTCCTCAGTCAGAACAAATTCCTCAGAGACCAGAAGAACTTCGTCTCTGTCACTGAAGAATATGACTGAACTATATGAGATTTCCAATGGCTTCACTCGAAGGGATTGGTAGGTGTACGATTTTGAGTTGAGCATCACATGGAAATTTTTCCATAGTATTTCCTCGACCCCCTTTAATAGTACGGTGTTTCCTATGACTCAAGAAAGAGAAAATGAAACTATGAAAACAAAAGTCTTCACGCTTCATGTTCCTCGAATGAATACCAAGTCTTCAAGGTCACACCAATTTCTTCACTTTCAAAGTCTTCAGAAAGTCTTCAAAAATCCAAAGTCTTCAGTTGAAGAACTTCATTTTTAGGGGTCGACTTACTCTGTAAATATCAAACTCCTCATAGACTTATAGACCTGTGTACACTCATAAACACATTAGTACCTTAACCTATAAGTCTTCAATACACCAAAATCACTAAGGGGCACTAGATGCACTTACATAACTTCTGCTCAAAGATTGTCCGCTACATATGTCGAGGGGGTTGAAAACTTCATGAACTTTATCAGAGCTAAGTATGGTGGTCCGAAATCAGATGTGCTCTGCCTGTGTAGCAGTTGTATGAATTCAGTTAAATGACCGCAGTCAACTGTGCAAAATAATCTACACTTGGATGGGATGTCGGTCACATGTACTAGGTGGGTTCATCATGGTGAAGCTGTGAACGTCAATGTTACTGACTATGTGGAAGCAGCAGATCACCATCTTGATTTGACTGATGCTCAGGTGGAAGAGGAGGAGGAGGTGGTGGTGGCGGAGCCAGTGAGTTTGACCAACATTGAAACAATGCTACGAAATGCTCGTGCATTTCGTGAACTTTCACCTGTAGAAGAAAAATGGTCGTCCCGCATGTTGGAACAATCCAACGTGGCTTTCACCCCAAGAAATAAGCTGTCAGTATTCTCTGCTATGGTCACCTTTCTTCAGGTGAAGACATATGAGCGGATTACCAACAAATCATTCGATGCGATGTTGGCTGCTTTCCGCAAATCTTACCCAGATGCATCTGAGCTGCCACACACCTACAGTAAATGAAGAATTTCCTTCATGCAATTGGAATTGTATATTATATGATCCATGTTTGTAAGAATAATTGTGTTATGTTCCAGAAGGATTATGCCAATTTAAGTGAATGCCCAAAATGCAAATCATCAAGATGGAAATATGGAGATGTTGTGAAGAGGATTCCTCATAATGTTCTGAGACATTTTCCAATTATACCAAGATTGCAGAGGTTGTTTCATGATGGTAAAACAAGAGAGGATGTACTGTGGCATTCTAGGAACCAGGAGTACAAAGATCAGAATGTAATGAGCCATCCATCTCATGGTAGTGACTGGAAAAGCTTCAATCAGAAACACAAAAAGTTTGCTGCTGACCCGAGAAACATTAGACTTGGCTTAGCTTCAGATGGATTTAACCCATTTGGCCACCAGAGCGCCATAAATAGCATGTGGCCAGTGCTTGTTATCCCTTACAACATGCCTCCAAATATCTGCACCAAAGAATCAAACTACATGATGGCCTGCTCATCCCAGGTCCAAAAAGTTCTGGAAAGGATTTTGATTTATTCATGGAGCCTCTTGTGGAGGAACTTCAACAGCTATGGAGGGGTGTTCTCACTCGAGACCTATATAGCAGCCCACCAGCTGATTTCTAAATGTGTGCTGTTATAATTTGGTGCATCCATAATTATCCGGCTTTGGGCACTATGTCAGGGCGAATGACACATAGTTACAATGCATGTGTTTGATGTGATAGGAATCCGCAATCATACGCAATACTTAGCAAGATCTGTTACATTGGACACCGCCGTTTCCTTGCCAAGGACAAGCCGCGTCCTACAAAATATCGAAGACATATAGATTTGGATCTGCGGCATAATCTTGATGTGATGCACATCGAGAAAAATATATGTGACAACATTATTGACACACTTCTTAATATTGAAGGCAAGACGAAAGATACCTTAAAATCTAGGTTTGATTTGACACACCTGGGTATCAGAAAGGATTTGCAGGTGCAAGATGAAGGTAAACCACGGGATATGGCACCAGCTGCGTACGTCTTGGACAAGGTAAAAAGAATAGAATTCTGCGAGGTCCTGTCACGTGTGAGGTTCCCACATGGATTTGCTTCCAACCCTGAAAGGAGAGTTAGTGCAGATGGAAACAAGGTACAAGGGTTGAAAACTCATGACTGCCACATCCTACTTCAAAGGGTTTACCTATTATCCTTAGAGGATTGGGCCGCCCTGACTTATACAGAGCAGTTGTAGAGTTGGGACAATTCTTCAGGGAACTCTGCAGTAGAAATATCAGGATAGATGCTCTGGAGCGTCTTAGAGACAAGATACCAACTATCCTATTCGACCTTGAGAAGACATATCCTCCAGCCTTCTTTGATGTGATGGTGCATTTGGCTGTTCATCTACCTGATGAGGCACTACTTAGAGGTCCAGTACAGTATGGCTGGATGTACCCTATTGAAAGGCAGCTAGGCACTTTCAAGGGCTATGTTAGGAACATAGCTAAATCTGAGGGATCCATTGAAGAGGCCTACATTGCTACAGAAGCGTTGACATTCTGCTCAAAATACATTGAAACAACTGATCAGCTTAGCAAAGAGGTGGGTGAAGACAATCCTGGGCTCAATGTTTTCGATTGTTCTGTTCGAGTTACACGGAAGAGTCGACAAGACGACAAACCTAAAGATTTGGACAAAATGGTTTGGTATGTGTTGAATAACTATCCTGAGATACTACCATATATCACGTAAGTGCTAAGTACTACAACTTATACATTGTAATCTACTAAACTTGCAGCACATTCTTATATATTTAGATGTTTGACGCGATCACTATGTTGTGCAGCATCTACAAAAAGGAGTTACTTCTGCAAAATCCAAGAAACATTGACAAACTGGTTATGGCAGGATTTGCGAAATGGTTCAAGAGCCATGTAAGCTTTTGAATTGCACTATCATATTTTTTAATATATTGAGTACATAAGATGATTAGCTTGTCTATTTTCTAACCATAGGTTAAGAAGAAGCGGGAGGATGGGCAGGCAGTTGATGATGCCCTTTACGCACTAGAAATGGGTCCTGATACTCGGGTAAGACATTATGAATCTTGCGTTGTTGGAGATGTGCACTACAACACCCTTGCACGCGACGAAGGCAGGAAGACACAAAACAGTGCCATCATGAGCACGGATACGTACGGCAGAGAGACAACTGAAATGTATGCTAACATAACAAACATTGTTCAGTTGCAGTATATCTCCAGTGTCGAGGTTCATCAGTGTGTGGTTCTGCTATGCTGTCATTGGCATAACTTGTTTTCCTGGATCGTAAATCCCAGAGCTGATGATTATTTCAAATCCATCAATGTCAAGGCGGCGTACCAGACCAATGAGCCTTTTATTTTGGCAAATCAAGTAACACAAATATTTTTCTTGAAGACACAATTGCACATTGCGGTGACTGGAGAGTATTGCAAAGGTTTGAGCAGAGGAATTCGTTTAATGAAGTTGCACAACAAGATGATGCTTACACTGCTCCTGATGTACAAGATTCCACAGATGTTCCTAATATCTTTGAGAACCATCACGTCAATGACGCTGGCGAAAAGATTGCCTATCGGGCTGTGGACATACAAGAGTTGATCAAGAAGAAGCCAACGTTCGAGGACATTGAGGATGAAGAAGAAGATGACACTGTGGGGAATTACGATTCAAACCGATACACATGGCAAAGATGTTGACGCTGCTGCTGCGGATGATGATTAGATTGCTTTTGTCGTATTTGCCTGTCAGAAGACGTTTTTTTTATCTACTATGTGAAATTGTGTTTGCAATGACAACTGAAACCTGATGAACTTGTTGTTTAGTATTTTGTTGTGAGAACATCACTTATTATGTATGTTGATTTGTGTTTGGTGATTGTATGATGACTAAAACATGATGACATTATTGTTTAGTTGTACTCATATTTGGTTGTGAAACTTGAATATAATGACATAGTTTGCTGTTGGACTGCAATTTGCTCGATGTGTTCGAATGGGAACAAAGCTAACTCGACAGGGCTTCTCCTAATTTATTTATTTATTAGCAGGACGGCCTCTGCTATTTATTTATTTATGAGCAAAAGGGGATACCCCCCGATTTCCGTTAATAGAAATCATTAGATGTTCACAACACTACGCCCAGCCTGCTAAACAGGTTCATTCATTACTAGTTTTAGCAAAGTGCTCATGTCATAGCCACTGAATACATCATGAGTGCTACATACACTGCAAATAAAGAGACAATCATTGCTGTCAAGGTCGTCCAGCAGCTATTGCTTGGCCATGATCAGAGGAACTGCATCTTTAACCTTCTGCTCTGCATCTTCCTCTTCTGTTGTTCCTTCAATTACTTGTCCAACACCCCAACCTGCTAGTATTGGGATTCCTCAGCTAACCAAATAATCAGCGTAGTTGCATTCCCCCACATCAGCAACTTCCCAGAAATACAAATCACACAAATCTTCCCTTTTCTGCATCAATCAAATTGGAAGATCATCAACCAAACTATTAAAAAATTCAGAAACTGAAAGCAGCAGAACAACACTTAAACATATTATTACCCCATGATTCGGGCATTTGTAGAAGACTCGGCCAGGGTTGAAGATTGTGGTTGAGACGCGACGGATGACTCTGCGTGATTTGCAGCAGTGGCACCACACCAACGGCCGCGGGTTCCGATGAGCAACCGGCTACGGTGCATGTGCCGGCGGGGGTGTGATGAGACCCACAATCGATGGTACGGGTGGCGACATGGCACATATCTGGTTGTTGCCTGCAGGAGAGTAGGTGGATGAGCAGCCAACGGACATGGTTGTTGTAGTCAGAGCTTCTGATGCTAGGCAGAGTAAGTACAGAAGAGGAGAAGCGAACATTGGATATGTCAGTTTCATTACTTGCAGAGTAGCATAGCACCATATATAGTCATAGTCTAGGTTTGAACTCGAACCAGCTACAGGAGCACGTCTCTCTTTTTTCTAAAACTCAGCAATGTCTGTTTACTGGTACACTAGCTTGTTCTGTACGCCTTCTCAAGTCTTTGATTTTCTTTCTTTTTTGCGAGGAAGGAAGGAGGACAAAATTGAGAGTTCCTGGGACTCGAACCCAAGACCTCTTGGTTGAAAACCAAGGGTGCTAGTCACTTATGTGAACATTCCCTGGGAGGAGGACAATAGACAAACGCATTTTCTTGGCAGTTAAAGTTGCAACGCAAGATCAAACGGTCGCAGTTTTGGGAATGTTATCAGGCGAACGAGCCCAGTTTTCCTTTTCTTCCTATATATAAAAAAGTATGCTACTTGGTGTCGGCTTAGCCAACAAACAATTGTGCCAACCATGACCGTTGGATTGACATTCAACGTCTATCGTATCTCTTCAGTCTCTTCTTCCTCCAGCCGCCAAAGCCAAACCAGCGCCGGCGGGACCGCCTGCTCCCACCTCCTACGGCTGGTTGTGCTGCCGCGCATGCATCGTGGCCTCGCACCCTAAAACTCTGTGCATCTTCCCCGGCTCCTGTTCGTTCCCGTCCGAGGCCTCACCATCGTCCTCTGCCTTGGTTCGATCGCCGCGGCACCGCCCTCGAGGGTTGTCAACATGGTCGACAACCGAGAGAAATAAGGAGATGACTGTACATGGTGAGGATGACAGTAGGGACCCAGCAGCGCGCGCAATTTTTTTGGGACGGAGAAGGGTATCAACTGGTTTGTGTGGGAGTTGTGGCCCGTCTAGCCCAGGCTTTTATTTCATATGTTTACCACATGACCAACTCGGTTTGTTTTTTCCTTTCTGAAAATGGCAAGCCCAACTATTTTGTTTTTTGCAGAATAACTAATGTAGGCCTACTTCCTTTTCTACGCCCTGCTGGGCCAGAAATCTTTCAAGACGAGGAGGGATGCATTCGGGCTTGCCCAGAAATGGGCTATAAGTAATAAGAAATGGGCTATAAGTAATAATAAACGGGCTATAAAATGAAAAAAATACAGAAAACATGCAATTAGTTCCAAAATACTTTTTTTCTTTTGGATTTTGATATTTTAAGTTTCATTGTTTTTGAGTGGGTAAAATTTCATTGGATTGAAATTAAGGTATGTTTAGTTTTAAAATTAATTTGAATCTGGCTAGAAATTTCGGGCTGTATGCTGTTTGGGAGAGATTTGGAGGCTGACTTGTGGGTCTACTAGGTTGACGTGTACGGAAGGCTTTGTCAACTTAGTCCACAAACGATTCTAGCAACAGTAACTATTGGATGTTAATCCAACGGCGGTGCTGCTTCTTCAATATCTGATCTTCTTGCTCCAGCCGCCCAAACCAGCGCCAGTGGGACTGCCTGCTCCCGCCTCCCATGGCCGGCTGTGCTGCCGCACAGGCCGCACCGCCCCACCCTACTCCATCGCTGGCCAGGCCATTCCTCTACTCACCCACACCTCCTGTTATTTTTCCGGCGACGGCAGCCGAACCAGTAAACTCTCATACTCCCCACCGCATCGGCAACCACTGCCGAGTCTTCACTGGCTCTGTGTCGTTCCCTTCCTAGGCCTCGCTGTCGTCCACCGCCCTGGTGCTCTCGGCGCAGCATGGTCAACGTGGTCAATGAACGACATCCATCGGAAGTGGACTGTACGTGGAGAGGCTGACAGCTGGGTCCACGGCCGCACACAAGAAAAATGGCTCCTTATTACGCACAAAATAATGATTCCTCCACCTGATAGCTGGGAACCACCAAAAGGGCCTCTGTATTTTGCGAAAAAACGTCCCCCCCCCCCCGCTGTCAGCTCAGACCCACCAGCTATATCTTCGCACGCAAGGAAGTTCCTCCTTATTACGCACAAAAAAATGAATACTCCCCTGCTAGCTGGGACCCACCATAGTGGGAGGCTGACTTGTGGGCCTACTAAGTTGACGCGGACGGAGGGCGTTGTCAACTTAGTCAATATGAAGGATTCTAGCTCCAGGGACCGTACGATGTCCATCCAACAGTCGTAGTGCTTCTTCAACCTCTGGTCTTCTTGCTCCAGTCGCCCAAACCAGCGCCAGTCGTGCCGCCTGCTACTGCCTCCCGTGGCTAGCTGTGCTGCCGCGGAGGCCTCACTTCCCCCTACTACTCCCATCGCTAGCCAGGCCATCCCTCTACTCACCCACACACCCTGTTATTTTGCGGCGACAGCAGCCTCACACCGCAGCCGAACCAGTGAACCCTCGTACTCCTCTCTGCATGGCCATCCACTGCTGCGTCTTCCCCGGCTCCGCGTCGTCCCCTTCCTAGGCCTCGTCGTCGTCCACCGCCTTGGTACTCTCGGCGCGGCGTGGTTAACGTGGTCAAGGAACGACTTCCATCGGAAGAGTACTATACGTTGAGAGGCTGACAGCTGGGTCCACAGCCGCGGCAAGGAAGTGCCTCCTTATTATGGGAAAATAATGATTCCTCCACCTGACAGCAGGGACCCACCGGATGGGCCACCATATTTCGCGAAAAAAACGTTTCCCCCTGACTGCTGGGACCCATCAGCTACATCTTCGCACGCAAGGAAATGCCTGACAGTCGGGACCCACCTGGTCGAAGCGTATGTAGCGTTGTCATTCTGGTCGCGAACGTGTACGTACATACTGGTCGATCGGTCTGTCTGTAGGCTGCAGCGATGAACCATGGCCGAGTAAGGAAGGGCACGTGTCGTAGTAGAGGCGCGCACGTAGCATGTACACGTACGTACAACCAGGGTGCAAGAAAGTAAATACGGCCACATACGTACATACGGGCGGGGTCTCGAACGCCTACTCGCGCATACGTACGACCAGGGCTCGCGTACATGGAGAGGCAGCGACGGCGTCCTGTTCATCGGCAGCCAACCGGCTAGGTCAAAACGGAGAAACTGTGTCATCGTGTTCATCGGGAGCCAACCGGCTTGGACAGAACATTAAATGGAAATGAGGCCTGGCGTACCGCAGAATGGAGGAAATGGCCTTGTGTTTGACCACCTACGGTCGAAATTGGGTCCTGTTCACCAGGAGGGGTGTGGCGTACCGAAAAACAGAGGAAACAGACTTCTCTTGGACCTCCTACAGTCGAAACGCCGTCTTGTTGATCGGGAGGGGTGTGGCGTACCGCAAAACGGAGGAAACGGACTTCTGTTGGAGCGCTACGGTCGAAACGGGGGTCCTGTTCATCAGGAGGGGTGTGGCGTACCGCAAAACGGGACTCCCCAGGCTACTGTTCATCTCCACCGTGGACCTCCTCCACCCTCCACGGGCTACTGTTCATTCACCGTCGACCTCCTCCAGCCACCACCTGCGACTGTACATCCATAGGCTCCTGTTTCCAGCCTCCAACGCTCTGCTACCTCTTGAGCACTGCGTTGGTTTTCCCTTGAAGAGGAAAGGGTGATGCAGTAAAGCAGCGTAAGTATTTCCCTCAGTTTTTGAGAACCAAGGTATCAATCCAGTAGGAGGCCACGCACGAGTCCCTCGCACCTACACAAACAAATAAATCCTCGCAACCAACGCAATAAAGGGGTTGTCAATCCCTTCACGGTCACTTACGAGAGTGAGATCTGATAGATATGATAAGATAATATTTTTGGTATTTTATGATAAAGATGCAAAGTAAAGAAAGAAAAATAAAAACGGCGCCAGAATTAGCTTGTTGCCGGGAGATTAAATATGATGGAAAATAGACCGGGGGGCCATAGGTTTCACTAGTGGCTTCTCTCTAGAGCATAAATATTACGGTGGGTAAACAAATTACTATTGAGCAATTGACAGAAATGAGCATAGTTATGAGAATATCTAGGTATGATCATGTATATAGGCATCACGTCCGCGACAAGTAGACCGACTCCTGCCTGCATCTACTACTATTACTCCACACATCGACCGCTATCCAGCATGCATCTAGAGTATTTAGTTCATAAGAACAGAGTAACGCTTCAAGTAAAATGACATGATGTAGAGGGATAAACTCATGCAATATGATATAAACCCCATCTTGTTATCCTCGATGGCAACAATACAATACGTGCCTTGCTGCCCGTACCGTCACTGGGAAAGGACACCGCAAGATTGAACCCAAAGCTAAGCACTTCTCCTATTGCAAGAAAGATCAATCTAGTAGGCCAAACCAAACTGATAATTCGAAGAGACTTGCAAAGATAACCAATCATACATAAAAGAATTCAGAGAAGATTCAAATATTGTTTATAGATAAACTTGATCATAAACCCACAATTCATCGGTCTCAACAAACACACCGCAAAAGAAGATTACATCGAATAGATCTCCACGAGAATCGTGGAGAACTTTGTATTGAGATCCAAAGAGAGAGAAGAAGCCATCTAGCTAATAACTATGGACCCGAAGGTCTGAGGTAAACTACTCACACATCATCGGAGAGGCTATGGTGTTGATGTAGAAGCCCTCCGTGATCGATGCCCCCTCCGGCGGAGCTCCGGAAAAGGCCCCAAGATGGGATCTCACGGGTACAGAAGGTTGCGGCGGTGGAATTAGGTTTTTGGCTCCGTATCTGGTAGTTTGGGGGTATGTAGGTATATATAGGAGGAAGAAGTACGTCGGTGGAGCAACGTGGGGCCCACGAGGGTGGAGGGCGCGCCCAGAGGGGTAAGCACGCCCCCTACCTCGTGCCTTCCTGGTTGATGTCTTGACGTAGGGTCCAAGTCCTCTGGATCACGTTCGTTCCGAAAATCACGTTCCCGAAGGTTTCATTCCGTTTGGACTCCGTTTGATATTCTTTTTCTGCGAAACTCTGAAGTAGGCAAAAAACAACAATTCTGGGCTGGGCCTCCGGTTAATAGGTTAGTCCCAAAAATAATATAAAAGTGTATAATAAAGCCCATTAATGTCCAAAACATAATATAATATAGCATGGAACAATCAAAAATTATAGATACGTTGGAGACGTATCACGCTCCTCCACCGGCTACTGTTCAACTAGCCCTCTCCACGAGGTCCTGTTCAACCACCCCTCCACGAGCTACTGTTCATCCAGGCCCCCACCGGCTACTGTTCAACCATCCCTCCATGGGGTCATCCTGTTCATCCAGCCCTCCAGGGGGTCCTGTTCATCCACCCCCAACCGGCTCGATCGATCTGGGTCCTGTTCATCCAGCGGCAACGGCCTCTACTACCACGGGGTCCTGTTCATCCAACCCCCACCGGGACTGTTCATCCAACCCCCCCCCAATAACGCTCACTGTTCATCAAGGGTAGGAGGCAACATGTTCGATTGGCTTCAATTAGCAGCAGTAGCGAAGGAATCGCTCGATCGGGTTCAGTTAACAGCCAGATCGATCGATCGCTCCTGTTCAGTAACACGTAGCCTGCAGTGCAATCGCTCGGGTTCAGTAGGTGAAAGCCTCGCTTGGGTTCAGTTAGAGCCCAATGCCTCGCACCCACGCGCGTACGTGTACGAGAGAAACCCGCATCGCTCGGCCCCCAACCACCCACCGTAACCGGTAACTCCCCGATATTTTCCTCGCCCTCGCTTCTACCACAGTTTTTTCTGTCATGGACGGCCCAAAGAATGTCATGCAGCTGCGTCTCCGTCCCGCCCAGGACGAAAAGCCCATTTCTTGTCATGATTTTTTGTCATAGAAGTAGGAGCCCACCACATCTATGGTGATACCGGGTTTTGTCACAATTATCGTCATAGAAGTGTCATAAGCATGACAGGAAAAAAATTGTTCGGCCCAATATGTCATGGATATGTCTTTTTTTGTAGTGCCATGACTTAACGGGTAGGGTATGGGTACTACCCATGGGTATAAAATTGTACCCATACCCTACCCATGCGGGTACGGTATCCGCGGGTACCCGTACCCATGGGTAAAATTGCCATCCTTATGGCTAGCCATGGATTGTGAAAGAATGGTGGAAAAAGGAATAAACTTTATTTTCTGTTTGGGAACCGCCTATGATATATCTAACATGGAAAATGTTGGGAACTACTCGGTCGTTTTCGTTGACGGGAAAAGTATGCCTCTCAAAAAATTTATCTCTCAATTTAAGCTTTGAGCTATGGCACCTCTACAAATCCCTACTTTCCTCCGCGAAGGGCCTTTCTATTTATTTTATGCAATTTTTATTCTTGATTTGAGTCTCCATCTTCTCTTATAAAGCACCAACTAAGGGGCATTATGATCGTACTTGAGCACTGGGCATAGCTAATATGCGAGTGTGTTTCACGAATGGATCAATGATTGAGCATGACGGGCTAGGGATAACTTTCTTTAGTGTTGATATTTTGAAAGACATGGTTGCTTATTGATACGCTTGAGTATTGAAATCTTCATGTCAAAACTAGACTATTACTTCGAATCATATAGAAGTCCAAATGTCCATGCTACAAAAGAAAAGATTATGTGATGAACATGTTAGGCATCATTCCACATCAAAAATTCTGTTTTTATTATTTACCTACTCGTGGACAAGTAGGAATTAAGCTTGGGGATGCTGATACGTCTCCAACGTATCTATAAATATTGCTCGTTCCATGCTGTTATATTATCATTCTTGGATGTTTTATAATCATTTTATAGCAACTTTATATCATTTTTTGGGACTAACCTATTGACATAGTGCCTAGTGTCAGTTTATGCTTTTTGCTTGTTTTTTACTTCATTGAGAATCAATACCAAACGGAGTCCAAACACGGTGATACTTTTTGTAGAATTTATCTGGACCAGAAGGAACAACTTGGGCCAAAGAAGTAACACAGGGGTGCCCCGAGGGGGGCACAACCCACCTGGGCGCGCCTGGGGGCCCAGGCGCGCCCTGGTGGGTTCTGCCCACCTCGGTGGCCTCCCGCACCGCCTCTTCACCCTATAAATACCCAAATGTTCCAAAAACACTACGGGTGTCGACGAAACAAAATTCCAGCCGCCGCAAGTTCCAGAACCACGAGATCCAATCTAAACACCATCATGGAGGGGTTCATCATCCTCATTGGTGCCTCTCTGATGATGCGTGAGTAGTTCATCATAGACCTACGGGTCCGTAGGCAGTAGCTAGATGGCTTCCTCTCTCTCTCTCTCTTTTGATTCTCAATACAATGGTCTCTTGGAGATCTATTTGATGTAACTCTTTTTTGCGGTGTGATTGTTGGGATCCGATGAACTTTGAGTTTATGGTCAGATCTATATATCCATGAAAGTTATTTGAGACTTCTTTGAGCTCTTATATGCATGATTATTTATAGACTCATATTTCTTCTTCGAATCTTTGGCTTAGTTAGGCCAACTAGATCGATTTTTCTTGCCATGGGAAGAGGTGCTTTGTGATTGTTTCGATCGTGCATTGTTCTTTCCTAGTGACAGAAGGGGCATCAAGACACGTATGTATCGTTGCTATTAAGGATAACCAGATGGGGACTATTCCTATAGGAATAGATCTTGTCTACATCATGTCATCATTCTTATTGCATTTCTCCGTTTCTCCATGAACTTAATACACTAGATGCATGCTGGATAGCAGTCGATGTGTGGAGTAATACTAGTAGATGCAAGCAGGAGTCGGTCTACTAATCTTGGACATGATGCCTATATATTGATCATTGCCTGGATATTGTCATAATTATTTGAGGTTTTATCAATTTCCCAATAGTAATTTGTTTACCCACCGTGTGCTATTTCTTGAGAGAAGCCACTAGTGAAATCTATGGCCCCCGGGTCTATTCTTTATCATATTTGCTTTCCGATCTATTATTTGGCACTTTTATTTTCAGATCTATTATTCCAAAGACCCAAAAATACCTTGCTGCACTTTTTATTTGCATCTTTTATTCCGCGTTTTATAGAGATCTGTTTATCCAATCTATCACAATTTTATCCCGTCAAAATAATTTCTGGTGACATTACCCGAAGAAGGGATTGACAACCCCTTATACGTGTTAGGTTGCAAGTATTTGTTCTTTGTGTGCATGTACCATTTACATAGTGTTGCTTGGTTCTCCTACTGGATTGATACCTTGGTTTCATAACTGAGGGAAATACCTACCGTAGTTGTGCTGCATCATCCCTTCCTCTTTGGGGAAATACCGACGTAGTTCAAAGGACATCAAAAGGAATTTCTGGCGTTGTTGCTGGGGAGACATCACCAACATCTATCAGGTTCCTAATCACAAATCTCATCTCCTTGCAAGTTACATTATTTGCCTCTCATTTTCATCTCCCACACTTCACAAAAATTTGCCTTTTTATTCGCCTTCTTTTTCGTTTGCCTTTTCCTTGTTTGATCTTTGTTTGCGTGTTTTCTTGTATGTTATCTTTGCTTGTGTTTCCATGTGTCTTCTATTTGCTTGCATGTTCGCTTGCGAACAATTTGTTGATATGGATACTCATCCTCTTGCTAATCTTTTTAAGAGATCCAATTATGATGAACCAATTGCCAGTGATTTGAGTGCACTAGATTATCTTTATGAAGTTTTGCTTGAAAATTGTGAATCTGAAATTTGTGATGAAGTGTTAGAGAAAGAAATTTATAAAGTGATTTACAATAGCTCCTTGGATGAAAAGCATGATTGCAATGATTTTACTATAAATTCCATTAATGTCAATTTTGTAATACCCAGTGCATCCGGTCCAATGAAAATCTTTTGTGACAACACTGGAGTAATTGCCTTAGAAAAGGAATCCAGGTTTCACAAGAGAACCAAACACATCAAGAGATGCTTCAACTCCATTCGTGAAAAGGTCAAGGATGGAGACATAGAGATTTGTAAAATATATACGGATCTGAATGTAGCAGACCCATTGACAAAACCTCTTCCGCGAGGAAAACATGACCAACACCAAGACTCCATGGGTGTTAGATTCATTACAATATAATCTAGATGATTGACTCTAGTGCAAGTGGGAGACTGATGGAAATATGCCATAGAGGCAATAATAAAGTTGTTATTATTATATTTCCTTATTCATGATAAAGGTTTATTATTCATGCTAGAATTGTATTGATCGGAAACTTAAATTCATTTGTGGATACATAACCAAATAATGTGCCCCTAGTAAGCCTCTACTAGACTAGCTCATTGATGAAAGATGGTTAAGGTTTTCTAACCATAGACATGTGTCGTCACTTGATAAACGGGATCACATCTTTAGGATAATGATGTGATGGACAAGACCCATCCGTTAGCTTAGCATATGATCGTTCAGTTTATTGCCATTGCTTTCTGAATGTCAAATACATATTCCTTCGACTATGAGATCATGCAACCCCCGGATACCAGAGGAATACCTTGTGTGCTATCAAACGTCACAACATAACTGGGTGATCATAAAGATGCTCTACAGGTATCTCCGAAGGTATCTGTTGAGTTGGCATGGATCGAGATTAGGATTTGTCACTCTCTGTATAGGAGAGGTATCTCTGGGCCCTCTCGGTAATACACATCACAAGAAACTTGCAAGTAAAGTGACTAAGGAGTTATTTACGAGATGGTGTATTACAGAATGAGTAAAGAGACTTGCCGGTAACGAGATTGAACTAGGTATGAAGATACCAACGATTGAATCTCGGGCAAGTAACATACCGACAGACAAAGGGAATTACGTATGTTGTCATAAAGGTTTGACCGATAAAGATCTTCGTAGAATATGTAGGAACCAATATGGGCATCCAGGTCCCGCTACTGGTTATTGACCGGAGAAGCGTCTCGGTCATGTCTACATCATTCTCGAACCTGTAGGGTTCGCACGCTTAACGTTCATTGACGATATAGTATTATATGAGTTATGTATGTTGGTGAACGAATGTTGTTCGGAGTTTGGGATAAGATCACGGACATGAGAAGGAGCTCCAGATTAGTCCGGAGGTAAAGATTGATATATGGGATAATAGTCTTTGGCTTCCGGAAAGGTTCCGCAATTCACCGGAAGGGGTTTCGGATGTTTCCCAAAATGTTCGGGGTATGAGAACACTTTATTTGGTCCAAGGGATCAAGCTCACGGGGATTTTGGTAAGTGCAAAAGGCAATTTTGTGGAGGCCAGGGGCCAGACGCCAGGGACCCTAGCGTCTGTGTCCAGACGCCGCGAACCCTGGCATCTGGTCCTGGAGTCCGAGAAGGACTCTAGCCTTTCGGGCAAAACCGACTTTGAGGAGGCTTTTACTCCAAGTTTCGACCCTAGGGCTCAACATATAAATAGAGGGGCAGGGCTAGCACACGAGAGACATCAAGATTCACCAAGCCGTGTGCCGGTGACCCCGCCCCCTCTAGTTTATCCTCCGTCATAGTTTGCGTTGTGCTTGGCGAAGCCCTGCAGAGATTATTCTGCGCCACCACCGTCACCACGCCGTCGTGCTGCCGGAACTCGTCTAATACTACTCCTCTCTTGCTGGATCGAGAAGGCGATGACGTCATCAAGCTGAACGTGTGCTAAACACAGAGGTGCCGTGTGACAGCCTGGATTTTGCCTTCTCTCTTTTTCCGGACTTGCCTTCTCTCTGTTTTCCGGACTTGGTTTTTATCGTGGTTTTTGCCCTGACTTGATTTGGATTTTGGAATCATTTCAAATGGACTTGTCACTTGGGCATATCCTTGACTTTCACCCAAGTGACCTATCTACTTTATTCCTCTGATAAATCTCCAAAATAATCAAATGAATATTTTTCATAAAAGAAAAATATTCATTTTTCTCTCTGAAATTCAATTCAGAAACTTGTGCTCCAAAGCAACCTCAAATTTTGTTGCCCAGAAAAATCTTAGATAATTCTTGAATATTCTTAGAACCTTGGCACACCTTCCCATGCAAAAATATTACTTCACTTTTTGGAATATTTTTGCTGTAGAAAATCATTTCTATTCTTGCCCAAACTTCCATTTTGTACAGCAAGTACATTTTTCTTGAGCTTTTAGCCTTGATCTTTCTTGAGCTTAAACACCCTCCTAAGAAGCCCTAAACCCCAGGAGATCAGCCCTAATGGCCTTCTAGAAGGTGGCCAAACTTGGCGACCAAGTTTCTGGTCAGAAACTTGTCAGCTTAGTAGAGTCAAGTCTGGTTGGCCTGGGCATGAGCTATCACCTCTCCTAGACTAAACACTGCACGGACGAACGCGTAGACAAGGTTTGGCCGCTCCTGGGCGTCATTTTGACCATGCCAGCTTGGTGACTGCGCGAGGACACAGCGCCTGGCAGCGTCTCGACGCGCTTTGGCTGGCGCTTTCCTCTCTGTTTCGCGCATGCTCGTCCCAGCGCTCGCCGACGGCTGCCGCGCCACGCCACAAGCCCCGAACCATCACCCTTGACCGCTCCCTGGCGCTCGCCGACGCTGGAACCACCGTAGAAAGCAAGGGCGCGTCGCGGCCACAACACCACAGTACGCGCGTGCGCTTGTCCACTTCCTCCACCGCCTTCTGTGCTCGTCCGCGAGCGTGGGCAAGCTCCTGCGTTGACGCTGAGCGTTTGCCCCCTCGCCTTGGAGCTTCTCGCTGCCGTTCGCCGCGTGTCCAGAGAGCTCCGGCGGCGACACGTCCCCCTCGCTCCGGCTATATATAGCGCTCCTCCCCTCGAATCCTAGCCAAGCACCACTCCACACCACCTCCACGAACACGTAGACGAGCTGCAGCTCAGTCGAGCAGGCCTCTGGCCGTTGCCCCGACCAGAGGACTCCGGCGATCCCCGCAGGCCAGCCGCCGCTCTCCGGTGCCTCTCGAGCTCAAGCAACCGCTTGGGCGGGGCCTTGGTGGTCTGTTGGTGCTGCCTGGACACCGCTGAGCCCTCGGGGCCGCCCCTAGCCGTCGTCTTCAACCTCTCCGGCGAAACCCGTCCGCCACCGTAGCTTGCGAGCTCAACCGCGAGCAGCTCCGTCCACCCCACGCCAAGCCACGGGTACGGGCAGGTGCGCCTCGAGCCCCGCTTCAATCCTATCCCTCTAGCCTAACCCCCTCATCGCCGGCATGAGCTCCGGCGAAGCGCCGCCCCCTCTCTGATCTCGATCCCCCTCTCTCTCTCCTGACGGGCGGGGCCCAGTGTCAACCTGACCACTCGCGCCTGAAGCGGTACGAGTGGAGGCGCACTCCTGCTTTACGCCTTCGACGTCACCCCCCCAGGATTCTGTTTAATTCAAATATTATTCAGAAATTTGACTGAAGTTTGACCAGCCACCATTTCTAAACCATAAGTCCAAATGATTTGATTCTTTTTTGCATTGTCTTTGTTTCAGAAAGCTCTAGCAGCACACCATGATACGTCTCCAACGTATCTATAATTTATGGAGTATTCATGCTATTATATTATCCATCTTAGATGTTTTAATGCATTTATATGCTATTTTATATGATTTTTGGGACTAACCTATTAACCTAGAGCCCAGTGCCAGTTTTTGTTTTTTCCTTGTTTTTGAGTTTTACAGAAAAGGAATACCAAACGGAGTCCAATTGACGTGCCAATTTTTGTTGATTTTTTATGGACCAAAAGAAGCCCCTGGAGCAAAAGAGTTGGGCCAGAAGAGTCCTGGGTTGTCCACGAGGGTGGGGGGCGCACCCACCCCCCTGGGCGTGGGCCCATGTCTCGTGGACGACTCGGAGACCCCCCTGACGTGAAACCAACGGCAAAAGTTCCTATAAATACAGAAACCCCCAGAAAATAACCAAGATCGGAAGTTCCGCCGCCGCAAGCCTCTGTAGCCACGAGAAATCAATCTAGGCCCTCTCTGGCACCTTGCCGGAGGGGGCCATCATCACCGGAGGCCATGGAGGAGGATCCCGGAGGGTCCATCATCGCCATGAAGGCCAAGGACCAGAGGGAGAACCTCTCCCCATCTAGGGGGGAGGCCATGGAGGAGGAAGCACAAGGCGGAGAACCTCTCCTCCTCTCTCTCGGTGGCGCCGGAGTGCCATCGGGAGGGGAATCATCACCGCGGTGATCGTCTTCATCAACATCACCATCACCATCCTCATCTATTTTACGCGGTCCACTCTCCCGCACCCCGCTGTAATCCCTACTTGAACATGGTGCTTTATGCCACATATTATGATCCAATGATGTGTTGCCATCCTATGATATTTTTAGTAGATATCCTTTGTCTTTGGGTTGATTGATGATCTAGATTGGTATGAGTTGTATGTTTTATTTTGGTGCTGTCCTATGGTGCCCTCCGTGCTGCGCAAGCGTGAGGGATTCCCGCTGTAGGGTGTTGCAATACGTTCATGATTCGCTTATAGTGGGTTGGTGAGTGACTGAAACACAAACCTGAGTAAGGGGGTTGTTGCGTATGGGAATAAAGAGGACTTGATGCTTTAATGCTATGGTTGGGTTTTACCTTCATGATCTTTAGTAGTTGCGGATGCTTGCTAGAGTTCCAATCATAAGTGCATATGATCCAAGAAGAGAAAGTATGGTAGCTTATGCCTCTCCCTCATATGAAATTGCAATGACGATTACCTGTCTTGTTAACAATTGCCTAGGATAATTCCGCACATCGATCCATCATTATTCCACACTCGCTATTTATAATATTTAGTAATATATTCTAACTTTATGATAACATCACCTACTTTTATATTTTAGCTCTCTGATACCATGCAAAGTTACCCTCTTCATACCCACAACGTAGTTTTATTTCTTGTTTCTAGTTGGAAGCAAACGTTCGGTGTACGTAGAGTCGTATCAGTGGCAGATGGGACTTGAGAGAATATTGATCTTACCTTTAGCTGCTTGTGGGTTCGACACTCAATACTTATCACTTCCACCTTTGGGAATTGCTACGATGATTCCCTGCACTTGGGGATTATCACACCAAAAGGTGGATTTTTCCTTGCTGCCTAGAATTTCTAGTGATTTTCAGAATGTGTTTTGATAATTATTTTTGTGTTTTTAAATTCTTTTTAGAAGGAGAAGCTTGTCTTGAAGCAAACCAAGAGGGGTGTGATCCTCCTCTACACTAAGGCAAGCCACACCAGCATTTGGATGGTGTTATTGCAATATCTATGATTTTCTACTTGAATATGAGTGCTTATTTGCATTTAAAATTTGTTAAATAAATTTGGTTAATTGCTATTTACTTTACCATGCTTGATATGCTTGTTTTAGTTACTGGTTGAATGCATGAACTTGTTTGGCTAAGTAGAGTAAAATGTTGCACTAGACATATGGATATGGAAATTAATGATAGTTATTTTATTAAGTGATATTTTCAATTAAATGATGAACTAATAAAAATATTGCTTAATTATAAAAATGAGTTATAACCAGAGAGTTTTGATTTTTAGTGTTGCAAGATAATTATGCGGTTAAGCTTGATCCATGAATATGAGTTGTTTGCTTTGCATGACGAGTAGTTTCATGATTCGTTTTGTATTATATCATGTTGTTGATAAATTTTTTATCAAAGCTAAACTTGATTAAGTTCAACTTGAATATGATGTTGATCACATCATGGTGCCACTGAATCGGGTTTTTAATTCAGTGCGACCACATTTACCTTGTGGGAAGGTCTTGATTCGGTCCTTTGTTGTGGCTCTCACCGGTGCCTCCCGCGAGGGAAGGTTATGGGTGTGCATACCCTGGACCGGTAGGCAGACATAACCTTGTGTGCTCGTTTTTGTTTTTATGTTACCTTGTCCCCGTTTGGGACCGTTTTGCCACGACGCTGGTCGTTGGTGTCTTTGGTAGACACGGGGCCACCCAATACCAAGCCCTGAGAGGGAGTTGGTCGGAGTGGCCGGGGAGAGTGCATGACAAAGGGAGGGTTTCATCAGAATGCTTTGGGCCACCCGAATGGGAATGCGAGGCCAGGTGTTCCGTAGTGTGGGTAAAGTGCGCTACCTCTGCAAAGTGTATTTAATCTATCGATAGCCGCGTCCTCGGTTATGGGCATAACTCATGAGTAAGTCACACCATGGATCAACTTTTCTAATAAATCTTGCAAACTAAGTGAATGTTGTGATGCATTGGTTCGTGATGAATCATGAACTCTTGAGGTGTTCATGAGTGATTGGTTTCAGATGTGACCCAGGTATGGTCACCATTTGGTTACGAGGTAACCGTTTGGTAAGCGAGTCCGTGGGACTCATTGCATGTATCGTTTGTTTTCCATCGGTAGTAGTTTTTGCATTTCTTTAACCTGACTAAATATCATGACATTGTCTGTCATCGTGCTTATGTTGTTGTGAGCTTGCAAGTACATTCAATGTACTGACCTAGCGTGTTATGGCAGCTTTCAGGCAAGTCAGTTCGCATCGGAGCGCATCTCGTGTCTAGGCTGTGTCCACGTCGGTGTCCCTGTGCTATGGAGTACCACTTCGTCGTTCTTCCGCTGCCGCGTAGTTCGTGTGATCGAGGCCCCGTCATGTTCATTAAATAATATACATACTGTCCAGCCGCACCGTGTGTGCCGCTTGGCCTCGAATCTCGATGTAATATTAGACCTATGTAATCCACTAGTATCAATAAAGTGCTTGTTTCTGTACCATGTTGTTGTGTATTGCCAGAAGACTTGATCTCTGGGCTGGCAATGCAAGGTAAACCGGTTGCTCTGAGCCGGGGTGCCACAACGCTTGGTATCAGGGTCGCGCTGATTGTAGGACATGGTAGACCGCTAATGCGTTAGTGAAATGGTAGATAGTTTCGTTTGAGTGCCGGTACTCATAGAAATTGGTTGTTGCATTGCACGCATGTTTATTTGTTGTTATTACTAACCATCTGGTTTGTGAGTGTAGATGGCACTAGTACCGATCTTGTACCATCCTGAGCCAGCACCGTACACATCGCCGCACCTGCTTCAAAATGTGTGGCGACGACTCTATCCAGGGGGTGTTGATCCAGAGTATCGGGTGTATCGCGAGCATCTGGCCGGTTCATTGTATGAGTATTATGTTGAGGTCACTCTACACCACAGTTCCCCTTCTGGCGCTTACACTCGTTCGACTAAGGGTGGTCTTGCTTCTACGCCATCTCAGGTGGTTCAGTTTGCTGCTATCGAGGCTCTTGTAGACTTGCGCTATAACGAGGTTCGCATGCACACCCACCGTGGTTTCTTCTACTACCCATCTCTGCATGAGAATGGGCGTATCCGCTTTCCCTTGATTAATCCGGTGTGCGATCGTCCCACTAGCCACCTTTCTCGCTACATCACTGCTAGTAATCTCCTGAACTACGAGTTAGCTCGGGAGCTTTCATGCTCTCGCGGCCGCTCGTATGAGGAACCCTCTTCCCGCTGTCATCTATACTTCTGCTCCGGTTCCTTCCACCTCTGTTCCCCCGACGACCTCGCAGGGTACCGTTAACCCTCTGACGGTGAACCCTCGCAGTGCTCCTGCTGCATGGTCTTCCCTTGTCGCTAGTCCTGGCGCTCCTATGCTTAGATCCCATCCCCCGCCTGCCCCTGAGGGAGAGCCCTCGAGGCAGCGCCAGCGCGTCTCTCTTCCCCCAGAGGTCTCTACTATCAGTTTAGGATCTGGGTCCGGCTCAGGAGACGAGCCTACAGCAGCACCATCCGAGTAGTAGACCCGTGGTTATGTTTACTTTCATGTTGGGACTATGTATAATTATGTTGGAACTTTTTATTTGCCTTGGTTTTCATTCGTTGCTTTCTTCTGGGATTTGTCATTGGCTTTTTCCCCCATTTTGGAATTTTCTCATCATGGTTGCTATGTATTGGGAAAACAAAAAATAGGATGATGCGTGGAGGCAGCAGCAGCCAAGCTTGTGAGGATGTCCCTGTCCGTCGCTCCGCAAGACTGGCAGAACATTCCCCTGAGCCGTACCAGCCACCTCTGCCTCCACCACCACATTCGCCTTCCACCGATCAAATCCTGCGAATGTTTGAAGAAAGAAGGAGCAACGACCTGCTGGAAATCCTGAAAAGTGTGCAAGTTATGGTTGGGCAGAATGGAAACCAGAATGGCCATCACTCCAAGCTATCAGATTTTCAGCGAACCAAGCCTCCCAGTTTCAGCCACGCTACTGATCCTTTGGACGCCGATGACTGGCTAAGGACTATTGAGAGGAAATTGGAGATTGCTCGCACTGAAGAAGGAGACAAGGTTCCCTTCGCAACGCATTATCTCGAAGGAGCTGCAGCTATATGGTGGGATAATGCCAAGACAATATGGCCTGCGGACGAGGAAATTACTTGGACAAAATCAAGGATCATTTCCGCAAGTATCATATTCCCACCGGAGTTATGAAAATCAAGCAACACGAATTCCTCGCTCTCACTCAAGGCAGCATGACCGTCAACGAGTATCTGAATAAATTCGACCATTTGGCCCGCTATTCTCTCCACGATGTTGCCACAGAAGAGCGGAAGATCGACCGGTTCCTTGGAGGCCTGAATCAGCATCTCAGGTGCACTCTCAGCATGTTTGATTTCCCAAACTTCCTGACTCTGGTGAACAAAGCCCTCATCGCAGAAAGGGAACACAAGCTCCTGTACGACCACAAGCCAGCTGTTAGCGACCACAAGTGCAAATTCGAGCCAAAGAAGGATATTCAACCAGTGCAAAAGGCTCGTACTTGGCACCAGACTCAGGTGGAGTACAAACCCAACTAGCAGCAGAATGTCAACAAGACTGCCACGCAAGTCAAGAATGTCGTGACCAGTCCGGTGCGCGAAGATTGTCAGCGCAACAATTCATGCTTCAGCTGTGGTCAAACCGGGCACTACGCCAGACAGTGTCCCAAGAACAACAAACAAGCAGCTCCATTTCCTCCACAAGTCAACTACATGGAGCCGTATTCCGCCCCAGATATGATCCAAGGACAAATTCATCACATCTCCACAGACGAAGCCCAAGAGGACCCGGAAGTCGTCATTGGTATGTTTCTCGTTAATGACATACCCGCTGTAATTTTATTTGACTCGGGGGCTTCCCACTCTTTTATTTCATGGAGTTTTGCTTCCCAAAACAATTTTCCTTGCTCGATTTGCTGGTACAATCCCTGGGATCCCTACTCAGAAGTAATCTCGTCTGCCAAAATTTGGAAATTGACATCAAAGGCGTCAAGTTTCCAACATCATTGATAATCATCGACTCCAACAAATTGGATGTCATTCTGGGCATGAATTGGTTAACTCAATATCAAGTCTACATCAGTTGTGCGACCAGAGAAGTTACCCTGAACAATATGGAAGGTCGCACCACAAGTTTTTATGCCCGCAAGCGCATACCCACAAAAGATATGGTTTTCGCAGCAGTGGCAGAAGAGGTGGAATTAATTCATGTGGAGTATCCAGACGCATTTCCTGAAGAATTACCAGGCATGCCACCAGACCGAGAATTGGAGTTCGCAATTGACTTGGTGCCTGGAACCACCCCGATACATAAGAAATATTATCGGATGCCTTCCTCAGAATTGGTGGAATTGAAGAAACAACTGGATAAGATGCTGCAGAAAGGATACATCCGTCCAACCTCTTCACCATGGGGATCACCAGCAATATTCGTGGACAAAAAGGATGGCAGTCTACGAATGTGCGTAGACTACCGACAGCTGAATGACGTCACCATTAAAAACAAGTATCCACTGCCGAGGATTGACGATCTGTTTGATCAACTCAGTGGGGCCAAAGTATTCTCAAAAAATTGATTTGAGGACTGGATATCATCAAGTCAAGATAAAGAAGGAAGATATTCCTAAGACCGCGTTCACCACTCGGTCCGATCTTTATGAATACACCGTTATGTCCTTCGGCCTCACCAACGCTCCTGCCTTCTTTATGCATATGATGAACAAGGTGTTTATGGACTTCTTAGACAAATTTGTGGTGGTGTTCATTGATGACATCCTCATTTACTCCAAGAGCAAGGACGAACACAAGGAGCATCTTCGAGCAGTTCTGCAAAGGCTTCGCGACCATCAGCTTTATGCCAAATTCAGCAAATGTGAGTTCTGGCTCCAACAAGTGGGATTCCTCGGGCATGTCCTCCTGGCAGAAGGAATCTCAGTGGACCCAAGCAAGGTGAATGATGTACTTGATTGCTCCGCACCCACAACAGTCTCAGAAATCCGGAGTTCCCTTGGACTAGCCGGATATTATCGCCTTTTTATCGAAGGATTCTCCAAGATCGCCAAGCCAATGACTGAGCTTCTGAAGAAGGATAAGAAGTTCGTATGGACGGAGGACTGCAACGGAGTTTCAATGAGTTAAAAATCAGGCTGACATCGGCACCAGTATTAACTCTTCCAGACATCTACCGCAGTTTTGATGTCTACTGCGACGCATCCAGAAGAGGACTGGGATGTGTACTCATGTAAGATGGCAAAGTGGTGGCCTATGCATCTCGCCAACTGCGGCAACGCGAAGGAAACTATCCTACTCATGATTTGGAATTGGCCATGGTGGCGCACGCGTTGAAGATCTGGAGACACTATCTGATCGGAAAGAAGTGCCAGATATTCACCGATCATAAGAGTCTCAAGTATATATTCACTCAGCCCGATTTGAACCTTCGACAGCGAAGATGGCTCGAATTGGTTAAGGACTACGACCTCAGGATAAATTATCACCTGGGCAAAGCTAATGTGGCGGCTGATGCACTCAGCCGCAAACCAGCCAACCTTAATGCTCTAATGGATTCCTTGCCTCCTGAGCTTTATGAAGAAATCATGCACCTCAATTTGGTAATCAGCGACGCCCGTCTTGCCAATATATTGGAAGTTGCCCCTACTCTCGAAGAAGAAATCCGCAGCGTGCAAGCGAATGATGAGAGGTTAAAAATATATGTTCAGAAGATGCACCAAGGGCATGCACCGGACTTCTCTATGGATCAACAAGGTTCGCTAAGGTTCCGAGGAAGACTTTGCGTACCCAACCAAGGAAGTCTGAAGAAGAAAATATTGGCAGAAGCGCATGAAGCACCATACTCCATTCACCCAAGTGGTACCAAAATGTATGAGGACCTTTGTCAGGTATTTTGGTGGGATGGAATGAAGAAAGACATCGCATACTTTGTGGCCTGTTGCGACATATGCAATAAGGTAAAGGTGGAACACCAAAAACCCGCCGGACTCCTCCAACCGCTGCCGGTATCCCAATGGAAATGGGATGATATCTACATGGATTTCATCACCGGACTACCAAGGTCTCATCAAGGAAACGACGCAATATGGGTCATAGTGGACACCTTAACAAAGGTGGCACACTTCCTTCCTATCTGGACCACATACCATGCAAATCAACTTGCACAGCTGTATGTATCAAGAATTGTCAGTGTGCATGGAGTACCCAAGACTATCACCTCCGGCAGGGGATCTCTTTTTACCTCCGCATTTTGGTCCCGACTACATCAAGCCTTGGGGACCGCTTTGAAATACAGCACGGGTTATCACCCTCAGTCAGATGGACAGACTGAACGAGTAAATCAAATACTCGAAGATATGCTCAGGGCATGTACATTGGCCCAAGGAACCAAGTGGGAAGACTGTCTGCCCTACGCCGAGTGTTCCTACAACAACAGTTTCCAGGCCAGCTTAAAGATGCCACCCTATGAAGCCCTGTATGGCCGGAAATGCCGCACTCCATTGAACTGGTCTCAAACCGGAGACAGCCGCATTTTCGGGACTGATTTAATGCTCGAAGCGGAGAAGCAAGTCAAGGAAATCTGAGACAGACTGCAACTGGCCAAATCCCGACAGAAGAGCTACTATGATGCCAAACATCGTCAGATCAGCTTCGAACCCGGAGAACACGTATATCTCTGAGTCACTCCTATGAAAGGAGTCAAGAGGTTTCAGACCCGCGGAAAATTGGCACCCAGGTATATCGGTCCATTCCCCGTCATGGCCAGAGTCAGTAAAGTTGCATATCAGTTGGAATTGCCACCAGAACTGTCAGAAGTACACAACGTGTTTCACATATCACAGCTAAGAAGATGTATCTCGCCACCGAAGAAAAGGACTGATATGGCAGAGATAGAATTGGCTAAGGATTTGACTTATTTGGAAAAGCCAATCAAAATATTGGATCAGACAGAAAGGGTCACTCGCTGTTAAGAAATAAGGTTTTACAAGGTTCAGTGGGAGCATCACACCGAAGAGGAAGCGACATGGGAAAGAGAGGAATTTTTAAGGACTGCATACCCAGAACTGTTTTCCCAAGCAACCGAATCTCGAGGACGAGATTCATCTTAAGTGGGGGAGGTTTGTGACAGCCTGGATTTTGCCTTCTCTCTTTTTCCGGACTTGCCTTCTCTCTCTTTTCCGGACTTGGTTTTTATCGTGGTTTTTGCCCTGACTTGATTTGGATTTTGGAATCATTTCAAATGGACTTGTCACTTGGGCATATCCTTGACTTTCACCCAAGTGACCTATCTACTTTATTCCTCTGATAAATCTCCAAAATAATCAAATGAATATTTTTCATAAAAGAAAAATATTCATTTTTCTCTCTGAAATTCAATTCAGAAACTTGTGCTCCAAAGCAACCTCAAATTTTGTTGCCCAGAAAAATCTGAGATAATTCCTGAATATTCTTAGAACCTTGGCACACCTTCCCATGCAAAAATATTACTTCACTTTTTGGAATATTTTTGCTGGAGAAAATCATTTCTATTCTTGCCCAAACTTCCATTTTGTACAGCAAGTACATTTTTCTTGAGCTTTTAGCCTTGATCTTTCTTGAGCTTAAACACCCTCCTAAGAAGCCCTAAACCCCAGGAGATCAGCCCTAATGGCCTTCTAGAAGGTGGCCAAACTTGGCGACCAAGTTTCTGGTCAGAAACTTGTCAGCTTAGTAGAGTCAAGTCTGGTTGGCCTGGGCATGAGCTATCACCTCTCCTAGACTAAACACTGCACGGACGAACGCGTAGACAAGGTTTGGCCGCTCCTGGGCGTCATTTTGACCATGCCAGCTTGGTGACCGCGTGAGGACACGGTGCCTGGCAGCGTCTCGACGCGCTTTGGCTGGCGCTTTCCTCTCTGTTTCGCGCATGCTCGTCCCAGCGCTCGCCGACGGCTGCCGTGCCACGCCACAAGCCCCGAACCATCACCCTTGACCGCTCCCTGGCGCTCGCCGACGCCGGAACCACCGCAGAAAGTAAGGGCGCGTCGCGGCCACAACGCCACAGTACGCGCGTGCGCTTGTCCACTTCCTCCACCGCCTCCTGTGCTCGTCCGCGAGCGTGGGCAAGCTCCTGCGTTGACGCTGAGCATTTGCCCCCTCGCCTTGGAGCTTCTCGCCGCCGTTCGCCGCGTGTCCAGAGAGCTCGGGCGGCGACACGTCCCCCCTCGCTCCGGCTATATATAGCGCTCCTCCCCTCGAATCCTAGCCAAGCACCACTCCACACCACCTCCAAGAACACGTAGACGAGCTGCAGCTCGGTCGAGCAGGCCTCTGGCCGTTGCCCCGACCAGAGGACTCCGGCGATCCCCGCAGGCCAGCCGCCGCTCTCCGGTGCCTCTCGAGCTCAAGCAACCGCTTGGGCGGGGCCTTGGTGGTCTGTTGGTGCTGCCTGGACACCGCTGAGCCCTCGGGGCCGCCCCTAGCCGTCATCTTCAACCTCTCCGGCGAAACCCGTCCGCCACCGTAGCTTGCGAGCTCAACCGCGAGCAGCTCCGTCCACCCCACGCCAAGCCACGGGTACGGGCAGGTGCGCCTCGAGCCCCGCTTCAATCCTATCCCTCTAGCCTAGCCCCAAACCCCCTCATCGCCGGCATGAGCTCCGGCGAAGCGCCGCCCCCTCTCTGATCTCAATCCCCCTCTCTCTCTCCTGACGGGCGGGGCCCAGTGTCAACCTGACCACTCGCGCCCGAAGCGGTACGAGTGGAGGCGCACTCCCGCTTTACGCCTTCGACGTCACCCCCCAGGATTCTGTTTAATTCAAATATTATTCAGAAATTTGACTGAAGTTTGACCAGCCACCATTTCTAAACCACAAGTCCAAATGATTTGATTCTTTTTGCATTGTCTTTGTTTCAGAAAGCTCTAGCAGCACACCAAAAGGTGGATTTTTCCTTGCTGCCTAGAATTTCTGGTTATTTTCAGAATGTGTTTTGATAATTATTTTTGTGGTTTTAAATTCTTTTCAGAAGGAGAAGCTTGTCTTGAAGCAAACCAAGAGGGGTGTGATCCTCCTCTATACTAAGGCAAGCCACACCAGCATTTGGATGGTGTTATTTCAATATCTATGATTTTCTACTTGAATATGAGTGCTTATTTGCATTTAAAATTTGTTAAATAAATTTGGTTAATTGCTAGTTACTTTACCATGCTTGATATGCTGGTTTTAGTTACTGGTTGAATGCATGAACTTGTTTGGCTAAGTAGAGTAAAATGTTGCACTAGACATATGGCTATGGAAATTAATGATAGTTATTTTATTAAGTGATATTTTCAATTAAATGATGAACTAATAAAAATATTTCTTAATTATAAAAATGAGTTATAACCAGAGGGTTTTGATTTTTAGTGTTGCAAGATAATTATGCGGTTAAGCTTGATCCATGAATATGAGTTGTTTGCTTTGCATCACAAGTAGTTGCATGATTCTTTTTATATTATATCATGTTGTTGATAATTTTTTTATCAAAGCTAAACTTGATTAAGTTCAACTTGAATATGATGTTGATCACATCATGGTGCCACTGAATCGGGTTTTTAATTCAGTGTGACCACATTTACCTTGTGGGAAGGTCTTGATTCGGTCCTTTGTTGTGGCTCTCACCGGTGCCTCCCGCGAGGGAAGGTTATGGGCGTGCATACCCTGGCCCGATAGGTAGACATAACCTTGTGTGCTCGTTTTTGTTTTTATGGTACCTTGTCCCCGTTTGGGACAGTTTTGCCACGACGGTGGCCGTTGGTGTCTTTGGTAGACATGGGGCCACCCAAGACCTAGCACTGAGAGGGAGTTGGTCGGAGTGGCCGGGGAGAGTGCATGACAAAGGGAGGGTTTCGTCGGAATGCTTTGGTCCACCCGAATGGGAATGCGAGGCCAGGTATTCCGTAGTGTGGGTAAAGTGCGCTACCTCTGCAGAGTGTATTTAATCTATCGATAGTCGTGTCCTCGGTTATGGGCATAACTCGTGAGTAAGTCACACCATGGATCAACTTTTCTAATAAATCTTGCAAACTAAGTGAATGTTGTGATGCATTGGTTCGTGATGAATCATGAACTCTTGGGGTGTTCATGAGTGATTGGTTTCAGATGTGACCCAGGTATGGTCACCGTTTGGTTACGAGGTAACCGTTTGGTAAGCGAGTCCGTGGGACTCATTGCATGTCTCGTTTGTTTTCCATCGGTAGTAGTTTTTGCATTGCTTTAACCTGATTAAATATCATGATATTGTCTGTCATCGTGCTTATGTTTGTTGTGAGCTTGCAAGTACATTCAATATACTGACCTGGTGTGTTATGCCAGCTTTCAGGCAAGTCGGTTCGCATCGGAGCGCATCTCGTGTCTAGGCTGTGTCCACGTCGGTGTCCCTGTGCTATGGAGTGCCACTTCGTCGTTCTTTCGCTGCCGCGTAGTTCGTGTGATCGAGGCCCCGTCATGTTCATTAAATAATGTACATACTGTCCAGCCGCACCGTGTGTGCCGCTTGGCCTCGAATCTCGATGTAATATCAGACATATGTAATCCGCTAGTATCAATAAAGCGGTTGTTTCTGTACCATGTTGTTGTGTATTGCCAGAAGACTTGAACTCTGAGCTGGCAATGCAAGGTAAACCGGTTGCTCTGAGCCGGGGTGCCACATGCCGTACGTTCGGTACTTGATCAGGACAGATCATGAAGGTGTACAACTACATCAACCGCATTGATAAACGCTTCCGCTTAGTGACCTATAAGGGTATGTAGATGCTCTCCCCCTCTCGTAGCTATGCATCTCTATGGATAGATCTTGCATGTGCGTAGAATTTTTTGTTTTCCATGCAACGTTCCCCAACAGAAGTCCGAACGTCCATCTAGCAAACAAAAAACTGACATGTACTCTGGACTAGTTCGCATGTTGCATGGCGTAAGGCCGTGACAGATGGCGGAAGCCATACCACGGATGGCGACACCCATGTTAGAAATTTTTGTTAAGTTAATAGGGGTGGGCGTTTGGGGACATGCTTGGAACGTCGGCTCTTGTATTGTTTCCACGAGTGCGTCCAGACTAGATCTAGACACGAATAGTTTGTCCTTTTAAGAAATTGTGCTGATGATGCCCTTAGGCCAACTCCAACGCAAGGACACATTTTGTCCCTTCACGTCCATTTTGGTCCTCACAGACAAAACACGCGGTCCAACGCGCAGCCGTAAATAGATGGATGTTCATTTTTCTATCCAGCTCAACCCATTTCTGGCCCAAATTTGGGCCGAGTTTTCGTCCGTGCGGACATGCCTCGGATGCCCGCAATGCAATCCCGTAATCCTCCCTTAGCATGTATGTATGTGGCCACCAATGTCATTCCCTCCACTCTCTCCCAAAACCCTCCCTCCTCCCCTCCATCGACGATGTGCCCAACCCCGCGGTCGCCCCATCTCCGCCACCACTATCCCCTCCGTGGCCACCTGTGCCATGGCCTTGAAGAGGCCAAAGAAGGTGCACACCCCAGAGGAGACGACCCACAAGTGGGTGAAGCGAGTGATGCGGCTTGAAACTGCGTCGGTATTTCCCCAAAGAGGAAGGGATGATGCAGTACAGCTACGGTAGGTATTTCCCTCAGTTGTGAACCCAAGGTATCAATCCAGTAGGAGAACCAAGCAACACTATGTAAATGGTACCTGCACACAAAGAACAAATAATTGAACTCCGACACGTAAGAGGGGTTGTCAATCCCTCCCAGGTAAAAAGATAGATTGGTTTGTATGAGGTTGGATAAATAGATCTGAATAAAACACTAAATAAAATAAGTAAACAAAAAGTGCAGCATGGTATTTTTGGGTTATTAGAATAATAGATCTGAGAACAAATACGACAAAAGATAGATCGAAAAGCAAATATGATAAAAGATAGACCCGAGCTGAGAGCTGTAGATTTCACTAGTGGCTTCTCTCGAGAAAATATAATACGGTGGGTAAACAAATTACTGTTGCAAAATTGATAGAAGAACAAATAATTATGACGATATCCAAGGTAGATCAATATATAGGCATCACGTCCAAGATTAGCAGACCAAAACAATTCTGCATCTACTACTATTACTCCACACATCGACCGCTATCCAGCATGCATCTAGTGTATTAAGTTCATGGAGAAATGGAGTAATGCAATAAGAATGATGACATGATGTAGACAAGATCTATTCACGTAGGAATAGATCCCATCTTGTTATCCTTACTAGCAACGATACATACGTGCCTCGCTACCCCTTCTGTCACTGGGTGAGGACATCGTAAGATCGAACCCATCACAAAGCACCTCTTCCCATTGCAAGAAAATCAATCTAGTGGCCTAACTAAACCAAAGATTCGGAGAAGAAATACGATGCTATAAATAATCATGGATATAAGAGATCAAAGAAGACTCGAATAATATTCATGGATAAAGATCTGATCATAAACTCAAACTTCATCGGATCCCAACAAACACACCGCAAAAAGTCATTACATCAAATAGATCTCCAAGAGACCATTGTATTGAGAATCAAAAAGAGAGAAGAAGCCATCTAGCTACTGCCTCCGGACCCTTAGGTCTATGGTCAACTTCTCACGCATCATCGGAGGAGCACCAATGAGGATGATGAACCCCTCCGTGATCGTGTTCCCCTCCGGCAGAGTGCTGGAATAGGGCTCTAGATTGGATCTCGTGGTTTTGGAACTTGCGGCGGATGGAATTGTGTTTCGTCGACTCCCCTAACATTTCTGGAATATTTGGGTATTTATAGAGCTGAGAGGCGGTGGAGGAGACCCCCGTGGGCCCCACAACCCATCAGGGTGCTCTAGGGGCCTTTAGCAGGCCATGTTGTCTTGTGGGCCCCACGGGCCTCCCCCAGGTGCCTCCTTGGTTCCCAAGGTGTCTTCTGGTCCAAAAAAATCTTCAAAAAGTTTTGCTGCGTTTGGACTCCGTTTGAGAGGGATATTCTACGAAGTAAAAAAACAAGCAAAAAACTACAACTGGCACTGGGCACTATGTCAATAGGTTAGTCCCAAAAATGATATAAAGTTGATATAAAATGATTGTAAAACATCCAAGAATGATAATATAACAGCATGGAACAAACAAAAATTGAGACATATCAGCATCCCCAAGCTTAATTCCTGCTCGTCCTCGAGTAGGTACATGATAAAAATAGAATTTTTGATGTGGAATGGTGCCTAACATGTTCATCACATATTCTTTTCTTTTGTAGCATGGACATTTGGACTTTTAGATGGTGATAAGTCTCCAACATATCTATAATTTTTGATTGTTCCATGCTATTATATTATCTATCTTGGATGTTCTATATGCTATTTTATATGATTTTTGGGACTAACCTATTAACCTAGAGCCCAGTGCCAGTTTCTGTTTTTTCCCTGTTTTTGAGTTTCGCAGAAAAGGAATATCAAACGGAGTCCAAATGACCTGAAAATTTACGGTGATTTTTTATGGACCAGAAGAAGCCGTCGAAGCAAAAGAGTTGGGACAGAAGAGCCACGAGGCCTCCACAAGGGTGGAGGGCATGCCCTACCCCCTGGGGTGCCCTCCGGTCTTGTGGGCTCCTCGTGGACCCCCCTGACTTGTTCTCGACGCCAAAAATTCCTATAAATATAGAAACCCCCAGAAATAAACCTAGATCGGGAGTTCCGCGCCGCATGCCTCTGTAGCCACGAAAAATCAATCTAGGCACTCTCCGGGACCCTGCCGGATGGGGCCATCATCACCGGAGGCCATGGAGGAGGATCCCGGAGGGGGCCATCATCGCCATGGAGGCCAAGGACCAGAGGGAGAACCTCTCCCCATCTAGGAGGGAGGCCATGGAGGAGGAAGCACAAGGGGAAGAACTTCTCCCCCTCTCACTCGGTGGCGCTGGAGTGCCATCGGGGTACCATTGCCGCGGTGATCGTCTTCATCAGCATCACCATCTTCATCATCATCCTCATCTCCTCTACGCGGTCCACTCTCCCGCACCCCGCTGTAATCCCCTACTTGAACATGGTGCTTTATGCCACATATTATGATCCAATGATGTGTTGCCATCCTATGATGTGTTGAGTAGATTTCTTTTGTCCTTTGGGTTGATTGATGATCTAGATTGGTTTGAGTTGTATGTTTTATTTTGGTGTTGTCCTATGGTGCCTTCCGTGCCGCGCACACATGAAGGATTCCCGCTGTAGGGTGTTACAATACGTTCATGATTCGCTTATAGTGGGTTGCTAGAGTGCCAGAAACTTAAACCCGAGTAAGGGGTTTGTCGCGTATGGGATAAAGGGGACTTGATGCTTTAATGCTATGGTTGGGTTTTACCTTAATGATCTAAGTGCATATGATCCAAGAAGAGAAAGGATGTTAGCTTATGCCTCCCCCTCATATAAAATTGCAATGACGACTACCGATCTTGTTAACAATTGCCTAGGACAATTCCGCACATCGATCCATCATTATTCCACACTCGCTATTTATAATTTATAGTAATATATTCTAACTTTATATTAAAAACACCTACTTTTATATTTTAGTTCTCCGATATCATGCAAAGTTATCCTCTTCATACCCACAACGTAGTTTTATTTCTCGTTTCTGGATGGAAGCAAATGTTCGGTGTACGTAGAGTCGTATCAGTGGCAGATAGGACTTGAGAGAATATTGATCTTACCTTTAGCTCCTTGTGGGTTCGACACTCCATACTTATCACTTCCACCTATGGAAATTGCTATGATGATTCCTGCACTTGGGGATTATCAGATGGTTCAAGGCAATAGTCTATATTTGACATGAAGACTTCAATACTCAAGCATATCAACAAGCAACCATGTCTTTCAAAATATCAACAATAAAGAAAGTTATCCCTAGCCCATCATGCTGAATCATTGATCCATTCACGAAACACAATCGAATATTAGCTAGTATGATCATAGTGCTCCCTAGTTGGTGCTTTATAAGAGAAGATGGAGACTCATAATAAAAAACTTGCATAAAAGTAAATAGATAAGCCCTTAGCAGAGGGAAGCAGAGATTTGTAGAGGCGCCAGAGCTCAAAGCTTCAATTGAGAGATAATTTTTTTAGAGGCATGCTTTTCCCGTCAACGAAAAAGACCGAGTAGTTCCCAATACTTTCCATGCTAGATGCATCATAGGCGGTTCCTAAACATAAAATAAAGTTTATTCCTTTTTCCACCATTCTTTCACAATCTGTGGCTAGCCGTATCCATGGGTTCCTTCCATACCAACACTTTCCAAGGAATTTATTATTTGTCAACATAAAGTTTTTTTTCATTTCGCGACTGGGAATCCCTATTAGCGACGTACTCTTGTGCAATGACAAGTGAATAAACACTAATCTTGAGAATAACACATCTACCATGGAAAAATATTGGCCACCCCCTGCCGCTTCATGAGCGGTACGGGCACACAAAAAGGAAATTCATTTTGAAAATTAGAGATGGCATATACAAATTTCTTTAGAACGGCACGGAATTACCGCATATAGGTAGGTATGGTGGACTCATATGGCAAAACCGGGCTTATGGTTTTTGGATGCATAAGTTGTATTCCCACTTAGTATAAATGGAGGCTAGCAAATAGATTGAGAAGCAAAGAACCAAGAAACGAAAATTCACATAAGCGAGCATTAGGCATAACTAACACCGAATAACGCACCACAAGTAGGATGTAATTTCAATGCATAACTATTGACTTTCATGCTTGCATAGGGAATCACAAACCTTAACAACAATTTTCTTACTAAAGCATAATTACTCACCAACATGGCTCACATATTACTATCATCATATCTCAAAACTATTACAAAGAATCAAGTTTATTTTGTCCAGTGATCTTCATGAAAGTTTTTATTATATCCCTCTTGAATATCTATCACTATCGGACTAATTTCATATGTTGCAATTGCTTTTGAGAAGCTCAAACAAATTTAAGTGAAGAACATGAGCATAAAAATATTCATCTCTCAAAATAATTTAAGTGAAGCATTAGAGAATTTCTTCAAAAATTTACTAACTCTCAAATAAATCTAAGTGAAGCATGAGAGCATTTTTTCAAAAATATTAAAGCACACCGTGCTCAAAAAGATATAAGTGGAGCACTAGAGCAATTCCATAGCTCAAAAAATTTAAGTGAAGCATAAAGAGCAATTCTAACAAATCATAGCATCATTTTGGCTCTCTCAAATAGGTGTGTCCAACAAGGATAGTTGGGAAAAACTAAAAAGCAAAACAAGCAAAGACTCATATAATACACGACGCTCCAAGCAAAACTCATGATATGTGATGAATAAAAATATAGCTCCAAGTAAAATTACCGATGGTTGTTAGAAAAAAGAGTGGATGCCTTCCGGGGCATCCCAAGCATAGTTGCTTGGTTCTCCCTTAATATTAACTTGGGGCGCCATGGGCATCCCCAAGCTTGGGCTCTTTTCACTCATTATTCCTTCATCCATCGTGATCTCACCCAAAGCTTGAAAACTTCAATCACAAAAAAATCACAAAACCTTCGTGAGATTCGTTAGTAAAATGAAGCAAATCCCCACTCTAAATACTGTTGAAAACCAATTCATATTTTATATTTGCATTATATATACCTACTGTATTCTAACTTTTCCATGGAGTATACCATTCAATACCATCCATGGATTCATCAAAATAAGCACACAACGCAAAGAAAATATAATCTGTCAAAAACAGAACAATCTGTACTAATCTGGACTTTGTCCGTACTTCTGTAACTCCAAAAATTCTGAAAAATTAGGATAACGTAGGAAATTTTTATATCAATCTTGTGTACAAAATTCAGAATTTTATCGCGCTCCGAAAAACACATCAATTCTGCTACTGGACGCAAAAGTTTCTGTTTTCCAACAAGATCAAGGCAACTATCACCCAACATGATCCCAAAGGTTTTACTTGGCACAAACACTAATTAAAACATAAAAACACAATCATAACAGTAGCATAATTATTCAAACACTCAAGAACGGAAAGAAAAAGGCAAAAATAAATTTTATTCGTTGGGTTGCTTCCCAACAAGCTCCTTCTTTATAGCCATTAAGATAGGCTTGAAATTTCAATGATGCTTACATGAAAGATAAAAAATTGAAGAACAAAGAGAGCATCATATAGCATGTGAAAAACAAGTTTAAGTCTAACATACTTCCTATGCATAGGCATTTTATAGGGAATTGTTTTATCAAGACAAGCAATTTCTAGCATTATAGGAAGAAGGAAGCATTAATAATTTCAACACAAAGAGAGGTGATTTAGTAACATTAAAATTTCTACCACCATATTTCCTCTCTCATAATAATTACATGTATGATCATAATCAAATTCAACAATATAATTATCACATAAAATATTTTCTTCATGATCCACATGCATGCAAAGTGGACACTCTTCCAATATAGTGGGATTATCATCAAATAAAGTCATGACCTCTCCAAGCCCACCTTTATAAAAAAAATCATAACATTGAACACTCTCCAAATATGTGGGATTATTTTAGCTAAAGTTGAAACTCTTCCAAACCCACTGTTAATATTATTGCAAGCATATTCATCATGAGGTTTAAATAAATTTTCAAGATCATAAGAATCATTACCACCCCAATCATGATCATTTCAATAAGTAGTGGACATAACAAAACAAGCATCCCCAAGCTTGTCATTTTGCATATCACTAGCACAATTGACATTAATAGAATTTATAATAACATCATTGCAATCATGCTTTTCATTCAAGGAGCTATCATGAATCACTTTGTAAATTTCTTCGTTTAACACTTCAACACAATTTTCAGATTCATGAATCTCAAGAAAAACTTCATAAAGACAATCTAGTGAACTCAATCCACTAGCAATTGGTTCATCATAATTGGATCATTTGAAGAGATTAGCAAGTGGATGAGGATCCATATCAATAGATTTTTAGCAAGCGAAGATGCAAGCAAATAGAAGACACATGGCAACACAAGCAAACAAAAGATCGAATGAGAAAAAGGCAAACAAAAAGAAGGCAAATATTTTTGTGCTTCTTGCAAAAACGTTTTAGAAGTGGGGGAGATGAAAACGAGAGGCAAATGGAAAATAATGTAAATTGCAAGGAGATGAGATTTGTGATTAGGAACCTGATAAATGTTGATGATGTCTCCCCGGCAATGGCACCAGAAATGCCTTTTGATGTGGCTTGAAATTGCGTCAGTATTTCCCCAAAGAGGAAGGGATGATGCAGTACAACTACGGTGGGTAATTCCCTCAGTTGTGAAACCAAGGTATCAATCCAGCAGGAGAACCAAGCAACACAATGTAAACGGTACTTGCACACAAAGAACAAATACTTGCAACCTGACGCGTAAGAGGGGTTGTCAATCCCTCCGAGGTAAAAAGATAGATTGGTTTGTATGAGTTTGGATAAATAGATCTGAATAAAACACAAAATATAATAAGTAAATAAAAAGTGCAGCAAGGTATTTTTGGGTTTTTGGAATAATAGATCTTAAAACAAATACGACAAAAGATAGATCGGAAAGCAAATATGATAATAGATAGACCCAAGGGCCGTAGATTTCACTAGTGGCTTCTCTCGATAAAATATCATACGGTGGGTAAACAAATTACTCTAGGGTAATTGATAGAAGAACAAATAATTATGACGATATCCAAGACAAATCAATATATAGGCATCACGTCCAAGATTAGCAGACCGAAACGATTCTGCATCTACTACTATTACTCCACGGATCGACCGCTATCCAACATGCATCTACTGTATTAGGTTCATGGAGAAACGGAGTAATGCAATAAGAATGATGACATGATGTAGACAAGATCTATTCATGTAGGAATAGATCCCATCTTGTTATCTAATAGCAACGATACATACGTGCCTCGCTACCCCTTCTATCACTGGGTGAGGACATCGTAAGATCGAACCCCCATTGCAAGAAAAATAAATCTAGTTGGCCTAACTAAACCAAAGATTCGGAGAAGAAATACGAGGCTATAAATAATCATGCATATAAGAGATCAAAGAAGACTCAAATAATATTCATGGATAGAGATCTTATCATAAACTCAAACTTCATTGGATCCCAACAAACACACCGCAAAAAGTCATTACATCAAATAGATCTCCAAGAGACCATTGTATTGAGAATCAAAAAGAGAGAAGAAGCCATCTACCTACTGCCGATGGACCCATAGGTCTATGGTGAACTACTCACACCTCATCGGAGGAGCACCAATGAGGACGATGAACCCCTCCGTGATCGTGTTCCCCTCCGGCAGAGTGCCGGAATAGGACTCTAGATTTGATCTCGTGGTTCTCGAACTTGCGGCGGCTGTAATTGTGTTTCGTCGAATCCCCTAGGGTTTCTGGAATATTTGGGTATTTATAGAGCTAAGAGGCGGTGGAGGAAACCCCCGTGGGCCCCACAACCCATAAGGGCGCGCCAGGGGCCTCTGGTGCACCCTGTTTTTTTGTGGGCCCCGCAGGCCTCCCCCAGGTGCTTCCTTGGCTCGCAAGTTGTCTTCTGGTCCAAAAATATCTCCTAAAAGTAACTATGTCAATAGGTTAGTCTTCTCGTGCGAAGTAAAAAAGAAGCAAAAAACAGCAACTGACACTGGGCACTATGTCAATAGGTTAGTCCCAAAAATGATATAAAGTTGCTATAAAATGATTGTAAAACATCCAAGAATGATAATATAACAGCATGGAACAAACAAAAATTATAGATACATATGAGACGTATCAGCGAGCCGACCGAAGGAGGCAGGGCAAGTAAAAAGAAGATGCCACCGCCTCGACTACGGCTTCCCACAACTGCCCAGGTGTAGGTCGCCACTGCGGAAAACCGAGGCCCTCATCGCCAGCGCCGGGCCACATGCCCTCCTCCTGCCAGGGTACATCAAGTGGGCCCTTCTAGCCACCATCGTAGCGGCGGCCAGCACAGGCTCAGCGGCGGCCTTCCCATTCAGGCTTCCGGGGTTGCCGCGCATGTTAACAACGTCACCGACATACGGGTTCCTTCCCGGGCATGACCCAACCCTCGTCTCGCTTCTCTACGCCGCCTCTGGATGGCTCGCCGGAAATGGTGACAATGTGTCGGTCTTTCCCATGGTACCTCACATTGATCTCAACGCCAAACATGTGGTCGGCAAGTCCACCAGGATTGAAAGGAAGCACCCACGGGTGGTCTCCTTACTGGATGCCCGCAACATGTTTGATGAAACACCCGTGTTGATGCCGTCCAATACGAGGTACTACAAGGATGTCTTGGAGGAGATGATAAATGAGGGTGGCCAAGGGTATGATGACAACGAGACTCAAGACGGCCAAGACGCCACTGGCTAAGACAACCATGACAAAGACAATGGCAATACAATGATGGCCAAGACACCGAAGGTGGAGAGGGCGTCAACATATACGGGAAGCCATTATTGTTCGAGGAGAGCTTGTAGAGCAAGGCCGGTCACAAAACAGGAGGAAAAGCATGAGGACGGGAGCATACACGAAGGATGAGGACAAGTTGATGTGCGATGCTTGGATGAAAATTGGACAAGATCCCAAACCCGATGCCAAGCAAAAAAGGAACAACAATTTGGAAGAGGTTTCATGATTACCGCCATGAACATGGGAAGTTTGAACCCGACAAATTTGAGAATGATCGGACCGATGTGTCAGTCCAAAAAGAGGTGGGGCTTCAACCAATTAGAGTGTAACAAAGTGTGCTCATGAGAATGTCAAAGGCCGGCCCGTGAGTGCCTTAGGATCAAATACATGGTATACAGTTCATTCCCTTGTTCATAAAGAATATATCATCCTCATACGCATATGAATGCATCTTGTTGGTTTCATCTTTATATGTAGGCATTTCAAGCCTTGGATACTTTCAAGGTCCAAAATGTGGGCAAGCCATTCACCATGAGCCATTGTTGGAGGAAAACCAAGGATTGCCCAAATTTAAAGGACCGATATGCGGCCTAGAAAAAGGTAGGGGGGCCTTCATCGATCGCCAACCCAAGTGAAAGCGAGAAAATGTCGAGAGGGAAGACCAATTCCAAGGTGGATGCAAAGCGTGATGCTTCGATAATCGCTTTACAAGAAATTTTGAAGGGGTTCATGACCCAAAAGTAAGAGAGGGGAGAGAGGAAGTGACAAGAGAAAGAAGAGGAAATGAAGACCTACTTTGACATACAAAAGAAGAAGTTCAAGATAGATGAAACCAATGCTCGAACAAGAGCTAAGGAGGTGGAGCTCACACTAATCTCCAAGAAAGTGGAGATCATGGCAGCCAACACGAGCAAGATGACCCCAGAAAAGAAGACTTGGTTTGAGGGGAAGCAAAAGTTCATCCAAGAGCGAGATTATCTGTGATCATATTTTATTTGCTTGAACTAGGGCCAAGATGCATGAACTATGGTCGTGATGATATTTTTGGTGCAATGTTGTATGCCGGCATGGCATATGATACTATGAAAAAATGGTAGATTTTTCCCTATCTATTTGCTTTGTTTGATTATGTAAATATGGAAGTTGGAAATAAATGTCCGCGGGCCAAACGAGTCATCGCACTGCCCAAACAGACCAAATGGGTCGGCCGGTTGGGCGCACTGCCCAAATTGGCCGGAACATGGACGAACATGGGTTAAAGTGGCGACCCAAACAGACAAAAAACAGACAAAATCTGCGTTGAAGTGTGCCATGCCTAGGTCTGTGTCGAATGGTTAGATATAAATTTATAACCATTGTCCAGGTCGTGGGCCAAGCCGAGTCCGATTTTCCTTTTTAGGGACCTATTTGGGCCTTTACTCGTGGCGCAGAATAAACTGCTCATATGTTTGGGCGACCCTATATCTCGCATTTAGCGAGAGTTAGGGACCCCTCGCTGAAGGGGAGGGCGAATTGGGCTCTCCCGGGCATGTGAGAGGCTGCGACCTCTTTTTTTTAATGTTTTATGTGTCCTTTTTTTCTTTATTTTTTTTAGTTTATTTATACTATAAAATGTTTATCATGTACACAGAAAATGTATACAAAAATTATACAACTTGGAATTTGTCTAAAAACTGTTGATCCAAGCTTTTTTTAAATGTTGAACAAGTGTTCCAAAAATGTTAAGCATGTATTTTAAAAATGTCAAATGTGTATAAAAAAATGTTGACCAAGTATTAAAAATGTTAAATTGTAGTTGAAAATTGTAAATTGTGTATAGAAGAAATGTTGACCATGTATTAAAGAATACTGAACTTGTCTTTGAAAAGGTTAAATGTGTATAGAAAAAAATGTTAAAATTATATTTGAAAAATGATGAATGTGTATACAAAAAATGTTGACCATGTATTAAAAAAATGGTGAACTTGTATTTGAAAAATCTTATACGTGTATAGAATTTTTTTCACCATGTATTTAAAAAATATTAAACTTGTATTTGGAAAATGTTATATGTGTACAAAGAATATGTTGACCATGTATAAAAAATGTTAAAATATGATTTTAATTTTTCATTTAAGCATTTAAGAAAAATCTTAAACATATATCAAAAAAGTGTTGACCATGTATTCAAGAACTATTGACCATGTATTAAAAAAGTGTTGATTTTGTATTTCAAAAATGTTGAAGATTTATTAAATTTATTAGATATATGCCAAAAGTGTATATAGAAAAACAGTGAAAACTGCAAGAAAACAAAAAACCGATGAAAAATGACATATAAAAGAAAAAAGAAAAAAGAAAAAAGAAAGAAAAAAAGCCAACGAAAACCGAGAATTAAACAAAAAAAACAAAGAAAATAGGGAAAATAAAAAAACAATGACAATAGAGAAATAACAAAGAAAACCGATGCCAAAACAAAAGCAGAAAGTTTGGTGGAGAAAACCGGCTATTTTATCTGAAGTACGTCGCGCCTTATATCAGTTCTACGAAGGAATCACGAAGTGCAAGGTTGGAATCCTGGCAGCGCTTCCCTTTTCCCTCTCCCCTTTCTTTTAAATATTTGCTAATGGGCCGGCCAAGATCCTTGCGAGAAGAACAATTCCCTTCAATGAGAGAAGCTTCAATCTCGCTTAAGGCGAGATGAAGCTCCCGTGCATATGTTTGGAGTCCATCCAGCTGTCGTTCTCCTTCTGTTTTTATTTACTCCGCATATTAGATTTGTCTAAAATCAAACCTTGTAAACTTTGAATAAGTTTGCAGAAAAATATATTAACATATACACCACCAAATCAATATCATTAGATTTATTAGTGATTATATTTTCACATCATATAGATTTCTTATTGTAAACGTTCATATCGTCTTCTACAAATTTGGTCAAACTTTATAAATTTTGACGCCAGTCAAAGCTAATATGCGGGGTACATATAAACGGAGTCTGTATGTCGTATGAGACAAAAGATATGTCCATGTGAAATGTTACTCCCTCCGTCCCATATAATATAAAAGCGTGTAAAAAGCACTCTTATATTATGGGACCGGGGGAGTACTCCTACCTTAGAGTGGAGATCTTCTTTCTTCGTTACCCCGTTTAAGAAGGCATCCATTCAAATTCAATCGAGGACGGGAAGGTCAAGGCGAGCATAGAAAACTTCTCATGAGCTGAAGAGCATCGATAGTTCCCAACGCCGCCGCGCGCCAGTGCCAACAGGCACGAGGCACTGTTCTCAATGTGACGCCCGTATAATCAAGCTACAGTAAACCTCTGCTGATGGTGCCACGTCACCTCGGTTACTGTTGATAAACTCGAGTTAGTTCAAAAACGATTCAAGTTAAAATATAAAATATAGGCAAACAGTAAAGTTTTCAAATATCGAAACTAAAATGTTTGGGTTGTGTCAAATAAATCGTAAGTAATTATGGTGGAGAAACCCACATTTTTATAAAATAATTAAAGCACTAAAATAAGTAAAACAGTGGTAAAACTATTAATTAAATGCCTTTTTAAGAATTATAAAAATGTAAACTATTTTGATTGTGTACCAAACACTTTGTGGCAGTAGGGTAAAGTAAAGCATTAATTTAGGGACTAGGCTTATGTTTTATAAAACTAAAATAAAATAAGAACATATAATAAATAAGTAAAAGAAAAGAAAATACAAAAACAAAAAACAAAGCTAACAAAAAGAAAAGAAAAGGGAGAAACCCCCTCCCCTGGGCCGAATGGCCCAGCTAGCCAGCAGGCCACTAGCCCAAAAGGCCCAACCGGCCACCCCATTCCCCTTAACCCCCCACGCTCCTGAAACCCTAGCACGTAACCCCCCACTCCTCCCCGATCCCTCTCGTCTCCCCACCCCACCCACGGGTGGATCTGAATCGTGGGCAACCAACGCCCCCGACCCCTCTGCCGCTGCCGTTGCGCGCCATCGCCCCTCGTCGCCGGTGGCCCGGACGCCGCCCGATTCCGTCGCCCCACTTCCCCCCCCCACGTTCGCGGCAACTACTCCAGCGCCCAGCGCTCACCGCCGTCGCCGGACCTCACCGTCGCCCGAAGCCGCCCCCTACGCCGCCGAACCTCGTCGTCCCTGCCGCCGTCGACCACGCCGGCGCCGCCCCGTCCACGGTCTCCTCCACACCGGCCGACCCCGAGCCTGCTGCCCTTTCGCTACGGCCCTCGTGAGCCTCCCCTCTCCTCCCCTTTCCCCCATGCTGCTGCTCCCGCGGGCCACGACCCGCACGCGCGCCTTGCTCGCCCCGCACCTCCTCACATGCGCGGTGGCCGCGCCCGGCTACGCCCACCGTTTGCCTCGCCGTCTCCTTCCTCTCGCGCGAGACCTTGCCGCGCTGAACGCCCGTCACCGCTTGCTCCACCCTGTCGCGGTCCCTCCCGTGGCGCCGCCCTCCGCCGCCTCCCTTGGCCGGCATCGTGGGCGCCGGCGGCCTCGCCACGCCCGTGGCTGGCGCCCCCCTGCCTGTCGATTTGGGCGCTCGCCCAGTCGGGCGCCGACGCCAGCGCCCGTAACCCACATGCCCGCTAGGGCTCCCGTGAGCCACTGACCTTGGGGCCCCACGCCCCCTGGAACGTTTAAAAAAGAAGAAAACTAATTAAAAAAATAATAAATAAATATATATAATAAATTAATAATTAATAATAAAAATAATTTAATTAATTAATTAACTAACTAACTAAATTAATTAAGTTAATTAATCCTGTTTAAATTAATCTAATTAGTTAGTTAATTTAATTAAACAGTAGTTAATTAGCTAACAGCCCCTGACAGGTGGGACCCACCTGTCAGGTTGACCAGGTCAACGGTCAACGTTGACTGCTGACGTCAGCATGACCTCATACTAATGTCATAAATCCAAATTTTGAATTAAATTAAATAATTAATTAAATTCCAGAAATTATTAAAATCTTTAGAAAATCATATCTTTTAATCCGTAACTCGGATTAAATTATTTTCAACATGAAAGTTGCTCAGAACTACGAGACGAATCCGGATACGCAGTCCAATCGTCCACCACACCTCCCTAACCTATCGAACTCGCAACTTTCCCCCTCCGGTCCGTCTGTCCGAAAATGCGAAACAACGGGAATACTTTCCCGGATGTTCCCCCCCTTCGCCGTTACCACCTACTGTCGTGTTAGGACACACCTAGCACTGCTCATTGTCATGTCACGCATCGTCATGCTTATGTTTGCATTGTATTTACTGTTTCTTCCCCCTCTTCTCTCCGGTAGACCACGAGACCGACACTGCTGCTGCCCAGTTCGACTACGGAGTTGACGACCCCTCCTACTTGCTAGAGCAACCAGGCAAGCCCCCCCTTGCTCACCAGATATCGCCTATTCTTCTCTATACTGCTTGCATTAGAAGAGTGTAGCATGTTACTGCTTTCGGTTAATCCTATTCTGCTGCATAGCCTGTCATTGTTGCTACAGTTGTTACCCTTACCTGCTATCCTACTGCTTAGTATAGGATGCTAGTTTTCCATCAGTGGCCCTACATTCTTGTCCGTCTGCTGTGCTATACTACCGGGCCGTGATCACTTGGGCGGTGATCACGGGTATATACTTATATACTATATACATGACACATGTGATGACTAAAGTCGGGTCGGCTCGTAGGAGTACCCGCAAGTGGATCTTTGTGGCGGAACGACAGGGCAGGTTGAGACCGCCTAGCTGAGAGGTGGGTCTGGCCCTGGACGGCGTCCGCGGTTACTTCGACATAACACGCTTAACGAGTTCTTGGTATTTGATCTGAGTCTGGCCATTTGGTCTATACGCACTAACCATCTACGCGGGAGTAGTTATGGGTATCCTGGCGTCGTGGTATCAGCCGAAGCCTTCGTGACGTCAGCGACTGAGTGGCGCGCGCCGGATTGGACTGGAACGCCACTAGGCTAGGTCTGCTTCCGGCCGCGTACGCAACGTGCAGGTGTGCATAGGGCGATGGGCCCAGACCCCTGCACGCATAGGGTTAGACCGGCGTGCTGACCTCAATGTTGTGCTTAGGTGGGGCTGCGACGTGTTGATCTTCCGAGGCCGGGCATGACCCAGAAAAGTGTGTCCGGCCAAATGGGATCGAGCGTGTTGGGTTATCTGGTGCACCCCTGCAGGGAACTTTATCTATTCGAATAGCCGTGTCCCTCGGTAAAAGGACGACCCGGAGTTGTACCTTGACCTTATGACAACTAGAACCGGATACTGAATAAAATACACCATTCCAAGTGCCAGATACAACCCGGTGATCGCTCTCTAACAGGGGGACGAGGAGGGGATCGCCGGGTAGGATTATGCTATGCGATGCTACTTGGAGGACTTCAATCTACTCTCTTCTACATGCTGCAAGATGGAGATGGCCAGAAGCGTAGTCTTCGACAGGATTAGCTATCCCCCTCTTATTCTGGCATTCTGCAGTTCAGTCCACTGATATGCCCTTTACACATATACCCATGCATATGTAGTGTAGCTCCTTGCTTGTGAGTACTTTGGATGAGTACTCACGGTTGCTTCTCTCCCTCTTTTCCCCCTTTTCTTTCTACCTGGTTGTCGCAACCAGATGCTGGAGCCCAGGAGCCAGACGCCACCGTCGACGACGACACCTACGACACTGGAGGTGCCTACTACTACGTGCAGCCCGCTGACGACGACTAGGAGTAGTTAGGAGGATCCCAGGCAGGAGGCCTGCGCCTCGTTCGATCTGTATCCCAGTTTTTGCTAGCCTTCTTAAGGCAAACTTGTTTAACTTATGTCTGTACTCAGATATTGTTGCTTCCACTGACTCGTCTGTGATCGAGCACTTCTATTCGAGCCCTCGAGGCCCCTGGCTTGTATTATGATGCTTGTATGACTTATTTATGTTTTAGAGTTGTGTTGTGATATCTTCCCGTGAGTCCCTGGTCTTGATCGTACACATTTGCGTGCATGATTAGTGTACGGTCAAATCGGGGGCGTCACAAGTTGGTATCAGAGCCGACTGCCTGTAGGAATCCCCCTTCCAAACTCCTTGGCCGAAGTCAAATCTAGCCTTTACAAAACTTTTACTAACATGGCTGTGTGGCTTACGGGCCCACGTCGCCATTGGGTGGTATTAGGATCTTTTACTCCTTGTCTATACTCTGGGACTCTGATCTCTCTTCTATTCGGGATTAAGTGAATTTTGCTAAATCTAACATTAGGATCTCGTTATCGCTTTCACCCGGAGAGCCCCTTATTACTGATGATCGTCTGCTGCACGTGAAGACCCTGAAGATACTCTCCGCTGATAACCCGAGAACTTGTGTTCATCGCTTTTGCAATTCCCTTTCAATGATAAACTCCTATGGATAGCCACGTATACTCTCCATTCATACAATGTTTCCCAATTGATCTTGTTATTACATGATACCCCGAAATTCTCTTTGCTGCTCCGAGAATCCTTTGAGCTTACTGCCTTGCTGTTCTTTGCCACATGAATACCATTAAGGATAATTGCTAGCACTCACCGGATATTTGCTCATCCCCAGTTGATTCATGTATTTCACAAAAGTCTTCAAAATACTATTTGAACTTCCGAAATCCTGAGTAGCCTATTGCTCTTGAAATTCTTACTTGCTTGCATTATAGTTAATCCCATAAGTCTAAATCTTATTGGCATCTCTTGTCATTATCATTTTGAGTCCGTTGATTCAATTTGTTGTGAAAGCTCGCAATCCCCAATCAGATCCTAGAATTAATCCTTCCGGCTCAGACGTCATTTTAAACGTGAGCTGGATCTCGACCTATCAAATTGCCATCGATTGTACCCCTAAGCCTACTCAACTTATCCATCCTTGATCAGAGCGTTGCTTCTGACCCCCTGATTTGGAAATCATAATTCTTTTGCATTTGAACTTTGAGTTAGTCAGTTGTTTCTATAATCAGATCTCCTTGCGTTCTTCTTCCTCTGGTTGAGTACCGATGCTCACATCAGATCCCTTGTGGACCATCGGTTCCTTTGTTGGATTTTATCCGACTTTGTCCTTCATATTGAATAACCTTGTGAGCCTTTCCATGGGTATATAATGCCTTTGGTAAATTGTATCATCTGTTTTTGAACAATGCTCTTCTTTCGAGCTTGTAATATTTACTCCGAAGTTTGTGGTATATGTTCCTAAGATGCCTTAATGGGTTGAACCTATGCCTTTCATAATATGTGTGAACTCGAAAGTTTTTCATGAGTCATACTCTTCTGGTATTTTGCCAGATAAAATTTCAACACTACAACTTCTTTGAAAAAATGAGAAGTGAATGAAAGGTTATGCATTGGAGAAGTGGGAGTCGACCTTGAACCTTTGTGTTCATGCCCATGGACACGATGTAGATCCTATCATGGAAGCTTCTTATAATAATAACTATTTCACTGGTATAATATCATCTGGTATCGGTGAATTGATCCTTTGCGATCGTGGTTCCGACCATGTTCTCCTTTAAATACCATTTACTATGCAAGTTCAAGTAATTGTCTTCTGAAGAGCAATACCCCAGTCCAACCTCTACTTTGGTTTGTCGTCGAGTATTACCCCCCTGGTATCTCGAGATTATCACGGAACTGCATAACTTATTATGAGTTCTCCATCAAGTATTACATTCTCATTGATTCCAATTTTTCACGGGCTCCGAGTTATTAAACATTCAAGGACATCGATAACTGAATCGAGTCCGCATCACGATTAAACAACTCTTAGTAATCTCCTTTGCTTACGAGTTCGTACTCGATCACGTCATCCCTAGCCTGCTTGGCTATATCATTATCTTGATGATTTTAACTATGCTACCTGGTCCTTATTCCCGGAGCACCACTTTCGACGATGAGCTAAGCTTACGTCAATTTTCCTCGTCATATCGTTTCACCTCGAACAACAAACTTGACCCCGAGTTTGTGTAGTATCTGTGGCTCCAATAATCTTTTGTTGCATCAGTCCTTTTGCTTGATGCAGTCGCTGATCAATTGCTTCTTCGTGGATCCCCTCGACAATAAAATGTCGTGATTATCATCAACATTTTGACTCCTTCCAGGATATCAATGGAATTCTTGATGATAAGTGCCATCCTCGTTCCTTGGTAATTTGAGTTACCATCGACAACATCCTTACATTCCTTTCATCACAAACTTGATCATGTTATGGAGCTCCTTGCTAACCAGCTTATGTTATGTTCTACATTGAAGTATTACTGTCTTTCATGTCAAGGATGTTGTGAGGATTGCCCCACCTCTTAAGAATTCCTGATATAGTAATACTTCTCGCCATCTCCATTCATTTCCAGGTTCACGTGTTGATTCTAACCGGGATACCAACAGGTGAACTGTGTTGTTCGGATTCTATAACTTCTAGCAACCCTATTGCTTTGAAGTCAATGGTCGGCCGTTCATTCTTAGACTATTGATTATTGAATCACCATTCCGACGTTGGTCGTGTAACCCATCCCATATTTCGGGTGCACCTTTCAACCAATGTTTAATTGGGTATGTTTTCCTCGAGCATACCTCATTATATCATTCGATCTAGCTAATGTTATCTCCTTGGTCAAATAGTTGTGGAAATCCATCTTTTGGAAATCTCAATGGATTGTCGCTGAGTCAATCAGCCACCTCCTCATCCTCTCGTTGGTATACTGATGGACTCTTGTTTCGGAACTCACTTCCATAGTTCGTTTCCCGAGAATCTTACAATATCATCTTGTCAATTGGTGTTGCACCTTTTTCTTCTTAGGCATCCTAAGTCTGAGGAATCGTGACACCAATCAGATCTGAATCTCGGTCAGATATGATGGTTGGAACATATTTCCAAGAGTTATAACATTGGTCTCTACATAACTCGATAAGGTGGTGTCTTTGCTTAGCACCCCTAGCCAGAGGACCTTTTGTTATAATTTCCTTTTTAGCAAGGTTAACCATTCTTCCATGAGGAAATTGAAAGACTTATTCTATATGTTGTCCCTGATGAATCCTTGTGTATTCCAAGTCTGTCTTTTGCTTGAAGACCATGTCAATGCTATCTCGAAGCATGTCTGTGGTACTCCGAATTTTAATAAGAACATTTGAAGCACAATGCTAAACTTTCTTTATGAATTATCCAAACACCGTTGTATGGGTAATGGCATGAAATTTCTCTCCTCTTTCCTAAAGGGTTTTCTACGTTATATCCCGACATGGATATCATGCTCTGCTTACCCTTGGGAAGAATATACCCTTGAAACATGTGTTTAAACACATTTTCCTTTCCATTCTTCTGTTTAATCTGATAATCATATTTTACTTTCCATTGTTTGGTTTAACCTTTCTGGTGATCTATATGATCTAAGCAGTAATATTCTCCTGCTTATGTAAACACCTCGGTGTACAACTCTGTCAGTAAGACCCTGTTACTATTGTTGGTGACATTCCGGTAACCACCGATGGACAAGAACTTTGCCTATTGGTCCGCCTCGTTTCAACGAGCAGGAAAATGGTTCTCTTCGTTCCTCGCCCTTGGTACCGACGATGTTGCTGACATATAACTGACAGGCTACCCTCTGACATTCCTTGCTATCATGATCGTGCAAGATGTCACCGCCCTTCCTACTTTAACCACATGGTGGGCCCATAACCCACAGTTCCACAGGATCGAAACCTGACTCTCTTGTACACCCCCTGTTCCCAAGGTTATTCCTCACGCTTGGCTTCGTATGTAATTCACGTGCCACCTTTCGTGAGATCATCAATTTTGGTATCAGACACAATACTTATTCCCGTTGCTCAGAACCTTTCGGGCTCCGAACGATTGCCTACCCGTTTGAAACTTCTCATGGTACTTTCTTACTTGCTCTCGGCTTTTCTTAAGACTTAGTTCGAGAGTTACTTTCCGCCACCTTCCCCGATGGTATTGACCAGATAGTAAACCTTGCAGAGGTCCGTTCTTCCAGAATACCCCCTTACTCTGTCGTAAGTACGATGGAGTTCCCGAAGAAAGGACGACAACTTTATCACGATGACCTGAAACAGCAGAATGAAGACATCAATGTAATGGATCAACCTCTTCGAGAAGAACAACCAAGACCAAGAACACTCCCTAGAATTTCGTAACCCGAACCTTCCCCCTTTAGTTCCCTCTTAAATCTCGGGACGAGATTTCTTGTAGTGGAGGAGAATTGTGACGCCCATATAATCAAGCTACAGTAAACCTCTGCTGATGGTGCCACGTCACCTCGGTTACTGTTGATAAACTCGAGTTAGTTCAAAAACGATTCAAGTTAAAATATAAAATATAGGCAAACAGTAAAGTTTTCAAATATCGAAACTAAAATGTTTGGGTTGTGTCAAATAAATCGTAAGTAATTATGGTGGAGAAACCCACATTTTTATAAAATAATTAAAGCACTAAAATAAGTAAAACAGTGGTAAAACTATTAATTAAATGCCTTTTTAAGAATTGTAAAAATGTAAACTATTTTGATTGTGTACCAAACACTTTGTGGCAGTAGGGTAAACTAAAGCATTAATTTAGGGACTAGGCTTATGTTTTATAAAACTAAAATAAAATAAGAACATATAATAAATAAGTAAAAGAAAAGAAAATACAAAAACAGAAAACAAAGCTAACAAAAAGAAAAGAAAAGGGAGAAACCCCCTCCCCCTGGGCCGAATGGCCCAGCTAGCCAGCAGGCCACCAGCCCAAAAGGCCCAACCGGCCACCCCATTCCCCTTAACCCCCCACGCTCCTGAAACCCTAGCACGTAACCCCCCACTCCTCCCCGATCCCTCTCGTCTCCCCACCCCACCCACGGGTGGATCTGAATCGGGGCAACCAACGCCCCCGACCCCTCTGCCGCTGCCGTTGCGCGCCATCGCCCCTCGTCGCCGGTGGCCCGGACGCCGCCCGATTCCGTCGCCCCACACCCCCCCACGTTCGCCTCCTCTTCCCCTGATCTGGACCGGGGGGCAACTACTCCAGCGCCCAGCGCTCGCCGCCGTCGCCGGACCTCACCGTCGCCCGAAGCCGCCCCCTACGTCGCCGAACCTCGTCGTCCCTGCCGCCGTCGACCACGCCGGCGCCGCCCCGTCCACGGTCTCCTCCACACCGGCCGACCCCGAGCCTGCTGCCCTTTCCCTACGGCCCTCGTGAGCCTCCCCTCTCCTCCCCTTTCCCCCATGCTGCTGCTCCCGCGGGCCACGACCCGCACGCGCGCCTTGCTCGCCCCGCACCTCCTCACACGCGCGGTGGCCGCGCCCGGCTACGCCCACCGTTTGCCTCGCCGTGCCCTTCCTCTCGCGCGGGGCCTTGCCGCGCTGAACGCCCGTCACCGCTTGCTCCACCCTGTCGCGGTCCCTCCCGTGGCGCCGCCCTCCGCCGCCTCCCTTGGCCGGCGTCGTGGGCGCCGGCGGCCTCGCCACGCCCGTGGCTGGCGCCCCCCCTGCCTGTCGATTTGGGCGCTCGCCCAGTCGGGCGCCGACGCCAGCGCCCGTAACCCACATGCCCGCTAGGGCTCCCGTGAGCCACTGACCTTGGGGCCCCACGCCCCCTGGAACGTTTAAAAAAAAGAAGAAAACTAATTAAAAATAAATAAATATATATATAATAAATAAATAATTAATAATAAAAATAATTTAATTAATTAATTAACTAACTAAATTAATTAAGTTAATAAATCCTGTTTAAATTAATCTAATTAGTTAGTTAATTTAATTAAACAGTAGTTAATTAGCTAACAGCCCCTGACAGGTGGGACCCACCTGTCAGGTTGACCAGGTCAACGGTCAACGTTGACTGCTGACGTCAGCTTGACATCATACTGATGTCCTAAATCCAAATTTTGAATTAAATTAAATAATTAATTAAATTCCAGAAATTATTAAAATCTTTAGAAAATCATATCTTTTAATCCGTAACTCGGATTAAATTATTTTCAACATGAAAGTTGCTCAGAACTACGAGACGAATCCGGATACGCAGTCCGTTCGTCCACCACACCTCCCTAACCTATCGAACTCGCAACTTTCCCCCTCCGGTCCGTCTGTCCGAAAACGCGAAACAGCGGGAATACTTTCCCGGATGACCCCCCTTCGCCGGTACCACCTACTGTCGCGTTAGGACACACCTAGCACTGCTCATTGTCATGTCACGCATCGTCATGCTTATGTTTGCATTGTATTTACTGTTTCTTCCCCCTCTTCTCTCCGGTAGACTACGAGACCGACGCTGCTGCTACCCAGTTCGACTACGGAGTTGACGACCCCTCCTACTTGCTAGAGCAACCAGGCAAGCCCCCCCCCTTGATCACCAGATATCGCCTATTCTTCTCTATACTGCTTGCATTAGAAGAGTGTAGCATGTTACTGCTTTCGGTTAATCCTATTCTGCTGCATAGCCTGTCATTGTTGCTACAGTTGTTACCCTTACCTGCTATCCTACTGCTTAGTATAGGATGCTAGTTTTCCATCAGTGGCCCTACATTCTTGTCCGTCTGCTGTGCTATACTACCGGGCCGTGATCACTTGGGCGGTGATCACGGGTATATACTTATATACTATATACATGACACATGTGATGACTAAAGTCGGGTCGGCTCGTAGGAGTACCCGCAAGTGGATCTTTGTGGCGGAGCGACAGGGCAGGTTGAGACCGCCTAGGTGAGAGGTGGGCCTGGCCCTGGACGGCGTCCGCGGTTACTTCGACATAACACGCTTAACGAGTTCTTGGTATTTGATCTGAGTCTGGCCATTTGGTCTATACGCACTAACCATCTACGCGGGAGTAGTTATGGGTATACCGGCGTCGTGGTATCAGCCGAAGCCTTCGTGACGTCAGCGACTGAGTGGCGCGCGCCGGATTGGACTGGAACGCCACTAGGCTAGGTCTGCTTCCGGCCGCGTACGCAACGTGCAGGTGTGCATAGGGCGATGGGCCCAGACCCCTGCGCGCATAGGGTTAGACCGGCGTGGTGACCTTTCTGTTGTGCTTAGGTGGGGCTGCGACGTGTTGATCTTCCGAGGCCGGGCATGACCCAGAAAAGTGTGTACGGCCAAATGGGATCGAGCGTGTTGGGTTATGTGGTGCACCCCTGCAGGGAACTTTATCTATTCGAATAGCCGTGTCCCTCGGTAAAAGGACGACCCGGAGTTGTACCTTGACCTTATGACAACTAGAACCGGATACTGAATAAAATACACCCTTCCAAGTGCCAGATACAACCCGGTGATCGCTCTCTAACAGGGGGACGAGGAGGGGATCGCCGGGTAGGATTATGCTATGCGATGCTACTTGGAGGACTTCAATCTACTCTCTTCTACATGCTGCAAGATGGAGATGGCCAGAAGCGTAGTCTTCGACAGGATTAGCTATCCCCCTCTTATTCTGGCATTCTGCAGTTCAGTCCACTGATATGCCCTTTACACATATACCCATGCATATGTAGTGTAGCTCCTTGCTTGCGAGTACTTTGGATGAGTACTCACGGTTGCTTCTCTCCCTCTTTTCCCCCTTTTCTTTCTACCTGGTTGTCGCAACCAGATGCTGGAGCCCAGGAGCCAGACGCCACCGCCGACGACGACACCTACGACACTGGAGGTGCCTACTACTACGTGCAGCCCGCTGACGACGACCAGGAGTAGTTAGGAGGATCCCAGGCAGGAGGCCTGCGCCTCGTTCGATCTGTATCCCAGTTTGTGCTAGCCTTCTTAAGGCAAACTTGTTTAACTCATGTCTGTACTAAGATATTGTTGCTTCCGCTGACTCGTCTGTGATCGAGCACTTGTATTCGAGCCCTCGAGGCCCCTGGCTTGTATTATGATGCTTGTATGACTTATTTATGTTTTAGAGTTGTGTTGTGATATCTTCCCATGAGTCCCTGATCTTGATCGTACACATTTGCGTGCATGATTAGTGTACGGTCAAATCGGGGGCGTCACACTCAAACACCTGCACCTACGCACCTTGGGGCTCTGGCTGCGATCTTTCTCGAGAAAATCCCGAAAGTTGCACCGCGCGGGACGGTACAGAAGAATCCCATTGGACCAACACGTTCGTCTTGGATTACTCTTCAGATGGGCCTACCCCACAGTACTATTTTTCACTATAGGCCTATCCACTAAGGCACTTCATTTCACTACTACTATATAAAAAACTTCCAATTTTAGTGGAACTATACAGAGAAGATTAGCATGGCCCCGACGCAAGGATGACACACACGAATTGAGAAATGATCCAAATTTTTTGGGACCATAGTGCATGAAATAATAGATAGACCACAAAGTTTTGTAGCTTGTAATTTCGCCCACGAGTATAGGAGCTCGAATTTCGAGGTTCACAATCTCGCTAAGCACTCTTTAATGCTCAGAGTTGGTCGCCATGTGTGGTTAGGCCAACCGGGAGAGCTTCTTTTCTTACCTGTAAACATTTTGTCGAGTTGAACAAAGCTTAACGAGAATGTCTCAAAAAAAAAACTTCCCCTAGAAAAAACTTCATTTTTTTAATCATTTGCGGAGACAGAGGCACTTCATTCTGATTTGAGGTTACAGGAAGAGCCATCATGGCAGTTTTATTCATCGTTTGAGTTTATGTACGCTCCACTTTTTATCAGAAAAATACCTCTAGCTCATCCCTTTTAAAAAAAGAACTCCTAGCTCGTGTATGCATGCATCGCGCGATCGAGTGTACTATAGGCTGCTCATCACTGAAAATGCCAACTTATTTTGAGTAAATATCCTGTTCAGAAGAAAACTCTTTCGGTAAAAAACAGTAAACGGAGAATCGTTTTGGGACCAAGCACACTCAGCATTTAAAACGTGATTTACATGATGAGAGGAAAAAAGAGGAAGCGCATCGAGCCGGACGTGGCTACTGCAATTGCATGCGGGGTGGGTGCGATTTTCCCGGCTTATCCCAACTTCCAAGGCCGAAGTGCGTTCGCTCACCGCGATCGCCTCCGTCTTTATAAACCACCCGCTCCCCCCCCTCTGTCTAACACAGCACCTTCTCCATCTAGATCGGTAGCCAGGCAACATCTACTACTACTCGCGAAGAAACACGCCTGCAGAGATGGACGCCTTCAAGCAGAAGGCGATGGCCGAGATGGACGCGTTCCAGCAGAAGGCGATGGCCGAGATGGACGCGTTCCAGCAGAAGGCGAAGGACGTGTTCACCACTCGCGCGAAGGCGCGGTGGGAGCCGCCGTAACCGCGGCGCTGCCGTGGGCGTCTACTTCCTCTGGCCTGCTGGGGTGGCCGTCGGCGCCACGATGAAGGCGCCAGGGGCGATCGGCTTCGTCATATCCCGCGCGGCTTTCCTGGCGAATCCGCAGCTGTATTTTCAGATACTGCGAACTGCCGGCGCCGCGGCGGCGGCCGCCGCCTTCGCTCTGTAAGGCACCGCAGAGCATGCATGCATGCGCGCGCATCTGCCGCTTGCCGCTCCGGTCGATCGCGTGAGAATGTTGCGTGTGTTGGGTTGTCCTGTTGATCTGCCTCTCGTTCCTTCTGTCGATCGATCTGCTGAAGTTGTTGTCTCCGTGCATGCAGGCGCGTGTGCCGTTCTTTGTATCAATTTAAGTAAGCTGGTTGTTTTTATTTCCTAATGAGGTTGCTGTTCAGTTATCTTAATGTGCTCTATGATCTGTCGCTTCTTGCTTGTGGTGATCTACTTAAGTTATTTGTATGATGTTATCTCCGAGAAATGTTGCCTGTGTCAAGTTCAGTTATCTTGATGCCCTCTCTTGATTTGCAATCAGAAAAAGAAATATATCTGACAAGAGATAACTAGCCAGTTCATTCCTTAGGCGTTAACTAATTATTTAGGAAAACGATAACGCCCACTCGTATCGTGGGAGCCAAATCCGCCCACACGCCCTATAGCACACAGACTACACCATGTCACCGCATGCATGTGGAAATCTTTTTGGATTTTCCGTTTTTAAATGTTTTATCTCTTAAATGAAAAATCCGATTGAAGATCCGTTTTCATCATTAAATCCGTCGCGACGAGATCTTCCAAACTAGATCTCATATCCATATATTTCGACGAATTTTTTTGGGTTAAAAGTTGCCGTGTCTATTGCACATGAATTGCCATGATGTTTACACTGAAGTTGTCATGATATGTTTCAGCTATTTTCTTCTATATTTAAAAGTAAATTTTGACATATTATAAAACGGGGAATTAAGAAACTAGACTTTCCACGCACCATAAATTAAAATTGCCATGATACATGCATTTAAAATTGCCATGGTTCATACAAAAATATATTTTCATGGTCAAAGTACTGGAATTGCCATCATCGAAAAACTAAAATTGCCATGATCTACAAACTAAAATTGCCACATGGCAGCTTTAGTTTAAGCACTATGGCAACTACAGTGTAAACATCATGACAATTTTTGGGAAAAAAATTTCGTCGAAACATATCAACATGGGGTCTAGTTTTGGAGATCTCATCGAGACGGATTTAATGGTGAAAACAGATTTTTAATTCGCTTTTTAAATTAGAAGATAAAATATTTCTAAGCCAAAAACCAAAAAGATTTCTGCTGATGTGATCTGTTCATACGTGGCAAAATGAGTGGTGATGGAGGCGTGTGGGCGATGTGCAAACGCCACACGTGTGAGCGTTAGTTTTTCCGATTATTTATGCCCAAGATGCTCCTGGTTCTCGACCTGGGCGCAAGCATGTTTTTTTTCTTTTGGAAACGTAGATTGCTCATTCATTAATTAAAGCAGATGAGAATTGTCTAGTTAATTACAAACAATTAAGCAAAAATATTGAAACAAGGGCAAAACCCACTCCCAAACACTAAACCACACAGGGCAAATCCCACTCTCTTCGACGCGTGCTGAACACAACAAGCGCCAACCAACCAAACAATGACGGATCCGCTGCACTGATCAGGAGGAGCAGCAGACTCGAGAATCACCCGCAACAATGAAAATGCAAACACACCATTGCCCTGCGACAATTGCAACAGCCGACGCCGACGACCAACATCAATGGCAACCACGTCGGCCATACGACACGAGGTACATGCCCTTGAAGTTGCAAATCGCTTGAGTCTGCCACTCTGACACTACCACACATCCAAATAGCACTGACCGGCCAAATTGTATAATCACTGACATGCTTCTGGCCTGTCAGTGCCTCGGGGTCACTATGGACAGTGGAGCCCCAAGATGCACTAACAAAGAAAGAACTACATGATTCCATATGAAAATACATTCCATTTAGATCATAAAATAAGTACTGGGTTTAGAGACTACATTGCTAGCACATATAAGATACTACACTACAAGTCTTTTCGATGCTTCTTCGCCTCTCGTGCCACCCTCCAGTATGATTGGCCGCACGATGCTTCTTCAGTGCGGTCTTGGGCGCCGCCACAGAGGCTTTTCGGGGTCGACCACTAGCATCTTTGGCGACGACAGTGGTGTGGTGAGGGAGACTGCGCCACCCCCATTAGCTTCACCCGATATAGAACATCTAGTGGCAACAGAAGTGGGAACATCTTCAGGAGCCTAAACGCCTACCCGAATACCCTCAATGATAATAGGGACCTCACATTTTCGATGGGGCCGGGATGTCCTTATTCACATAATCAAGGCCAGAGATCGCCCGAATTTTTGCCACCTGGGCAACAATGTCTGCAAGGTTTGGCGCCAAAGGCAGTGGTTCCAGCATCCTTACTCTCAGCGGCGTTGGTATGGACTCCTTCCAATGGTCGCCGGCAAGCTTTGTCGACCCAAGCAGTGGTAGTGTTGGCACACTTACCCCCTTACCCTGCCCTGATGTTGATGGGCGGCGGCGGCGGGAGTGGCACCTTCAGGTGGTCATCCACGCGGCCTGCCAATGGTGGCAGTGGTGGTGCTGACACAAATACCGTGCTCGGATGTTCACGCGGGGGACATGACAACGACTGACCCATTTCTTTGACCAAGAGTTGAGAAAGTGAGTGATGGGGGAGGGGGACTTGCATTATGTACGTAGGTGATGGAAGTACCGCAGGCGGTTTCAACTCCATGACCGCATATAGTGTTTGAAAACTATAGGCAGTTTCAAGATGACAACCGCCTTTCACGTTTTTTGCATGCGATTTCAAAATTACATCCGCCTCCATTGCTAAAAGGAGCACCTCCGTAGCCGCTGTGAATGCTCGTTTTTCTACTAGTGATCTACGACCGAGGCATATTTTTAAGCAAAGTTAATGTCGACATTCTTCGTTGCTCCATTTATGGAATCTCTCATATTAATATAATTTATGGTCATTTAGTCATGGAGCGCATCTGGCGCTAACTTCTGCTCTACCAAATTTCTCATTCCAAGAGCACCACGGTCCTTTAGCTTTCTTACGTCAATGTGTGCGCATAAATCTCCGTTGTGTGTTTCCTCTTTGGGAAAGTTTAAGTTCGGAATTTTGTGCACTGAATATTCTGTAGTTATGCTAGGTCTCAACTAGCTCCCCATTTCACTTTGGGCACTTTGGTAAACACCATCATAAATCTCTCTTGTATTTTTTTGTCATGCATCCACCAGTACCTAGACATTTGCAAAACCGGGCCAAAGTGGTTATACCATTTTTCTTCCCTTTTCCCATGCGTTGCTATCATGCACATGTGACTATGTCACAGTCTTTACGTCACTAAAGTGACCAGGTAGTTGATTCGCTAATGACTGTAAATTTATTATCTTTTGGACTTCTCTATCTATCTCAACAATGCGTAGGTCATGAGCGTGAATTCCCGTGGCTTGATTTTTCGACTTTTAGCGTCAAGGGGTTGATTCTCTCACCCTAAAGTCGTGAAAATCCTCATAAAAAATGCAACCGGCAATACGAGCCATGTACGATCACCTGTCACGAGGTCTAGATGCCCGGTTATGGACATAATCGCATAAGCAACGTATATCCCCGACTTAGGGAGAAGGCTAGTGCTGCCCTGTGAGGTTGTGGTATTGGTTCATATACCTAGGAACCAAACCTACAAAGGTGGGAAGCTTCCGGTGCAGACCCTTGCGCATGCTGAACATGAGAGTGGATGTTGTAGGCCGACGGTCTAAAGTTGGTGAGATTTCCTTCTTTCTTCAGCCCAGTCAAGTGCATTAACAACAATATTACCTATGATATATTTGTGGTACCAAATACTCCACATGCTCCAACTCTCAATGCCAAAAATTATAGTCATGCTTCAAATTTGTAACCAGATTACCTAATTAAATGTACAATACAAATCACAGACACCATCCAAAACAAGAACATAAGAGATCGGCGTCGATGGCTTACTCACCGTCGCACTTGTACAACACTTGCACACAAACAACAAATACTTGCAACCCAACGCTTAAAGGGGTTGTCAATCCCTCGACGGTTACAACCAAGATTAAATTTTATAGGATTTGATAAATAGATCTAACTAAATTACAAAATAAAATAAAATAAAATAAAATGGCAGCAAGGTATTTTTAGGATTTTTATATGATAAAAGATAGACCCGGGGCCATAGTTTCACTAGAGGCTTCTCTCGAGAAAATAGCATACAATGGGTAAACAAATTACTGTTGAGCAATTGATAGAAAGCAAATAATCACGACGATATTCAAGGCAATGATCATATAGGCATCACGTCCAAGATTAGTAGACCGACTCCTGCCTACATCTACTACTATTACTCCACACATCGACCACTATCCAGCATGCATCTAGTGTATTAAGTTCATGGAAAAACGGAGTAATGCATTAGGCAAGATGGCATGATGTAACACAGATAAACTCACATATGAATAAACCCCGTCTTTTCACCCTTAATAGCAACGATACATGCGTGCCATGTCTCTTTCTGTCACTGAGATTGAGCATCGCAAGATCGAACCCATCACAAAGCACCTCTTCCCATAGCAAGATAAATCAATCTAGTTGGACAAAACAAACCAATAAACCGGAGAAGAAATATGAGGCTATATTAATCATGCATGAAAGAGTTTAGAGAAAACCCAAATAATATTCATGGATAGATATGATCATAAATTCACAATTCATCGGATCTCAACAACCACACCGCAAAAAAAGAATTACATCAGACAGAACTCCAAGAACATCAAGGAGAACATTGTATTGAAGAACATTGCGAGAGAATAAGCCATCGAGCTACTAACTATGGACCCATAGGTCTGTGGTAAACTACTCATGCATCATCGAAGGCGCAACAAGGATGACGAAGAACCCCTCCATGATCATTTTCCCCTCCGACAGAGTGCCAGAAAAGGCCTCTAGATTGGATCTCATGGTTCTAGAACTTGCGGCGGTGAAAAAAGTATTTCGTGGACTCCCCGAGGGTTTTGGGATTTATGGGTATTTATAGAGGCAGAATTAGGTCATACGGAGCCTCAGGGGGCCCACCACCCATCAGGGCGCGCCCTGGTGGGTGGTGGGCCCATGCTCCTGTTGGGAAACGTTGCATGGAAAACAAAAAAATTACACCCACACGCAAGATCTATCCATGGAGATGCCTAGCAACGAGGGGGAGAGTGTGTCTACGTACCCTTGTAGACCGTAAGCGGAAGCGTTTAGTAACGCGGTTGATGTAGTCGAACTTCTTCGCGATCCAACTGATCAAGTACCGAACGTACGACACCTCCATGTTCAGCACATGTTCAACTCGGTGACGTCCTCGCCTTCTTGATCCAGCAAGACGGGCGAAGTAGTGGATGAGTTCCAGCAGCAAGACGGCATGGTGATGGTGATGGTGATGTTATCTCCGCTGGGCTTCGCCTAAGCACTACGAAAATATGACTGAGGGACAAAACTGTGGAGGGGGGCGCCGCACATGGCTAAGAGATTGTCGTGGTTATGAGTGGCGCCCCTCCCACATATATATAGGTGGGGGGAGAGGGCAGCAGCCAGGAGGAGCCCCAAGTAGGTCTCAATCCTACTTGGGCTCCTGCCCTAGCCACGCCCCCTTCCTTATTTGCTCCGGGGGAAAAGGGAAAGGGGAGGAGAGGAAGGCAGGGGGGTGAATCCCCCTTTCCTTTTTCTCCCCAAGGCCGGCTGCCATAGGAGGGGCGCACCAGCTCCTTGTGGGCTGGTGTGCTCCCCTCTTTTGGCCCATGTGGCCCATATACCCCCCGGGGGTGCCCGGAACCCCTTCCAACAATCTGATGACTACCACGTTCGGGGAGGAAAAAATCGGAGAGAAGGATTCATCGCGTTTTATGATATGGAGCCTCCGCCAAGCCCTAATCTTCCTCGGGAGGCCTGATCTGGAGTTCGTTCGGGGCTCCAAAGAGGGGAATCCGTCGCCTTCATCATCATCAACCATCCTCCATCACCAATTTCATGATGCTCACCGTCGTGCGTGAGTAATCCCATCGTAGGCTTTCTAGACGGTGATGGGTTGGATGAGATTTACCATGTAATAGAGTTAGTTTTGTTAGGGTTTGATCCCTAGTATCAATTATGTTCTAAGATTGATGTTGCTATGACTTTGCTATGCTTAATGCTCGTCACTAGGGCCCGAGTGCCATGATTTCAGATGTGAACCTATTATGTTTTCATGAATATATGTGAGTTCTTGATCCTATCTTGCAAGTCAATAGTCACCTACTATGTGTTATGATCCGGCAACCCCGAAGTGACAATAATTGGGACCACTCCCTGTGATGACCTTAGTTTGAGGAGTTCATGTATTCACTAAGTGTTAATGCTTTGGTCCGGTACTCTATTAAAAGGAGGCCTTAATATCCCTTAGTTTCCAATAGGACCCCACTGCCACGGTAGGGTAGGACAAAAGATGTCATGCAAGTTCTTTTCCATAAGCACGTATGATTATATTCGGAATACATGCCTACATTACATTGATGAAATGGAGCTAGTTGTGTGTCACCCTATGTTATAACTGTTGCATGAGGAATCGCTTCCGACATAATTATCCATCACTGATCCATTGCCTACGAGCTTTTCACATATTGATCTTTGCTTAGTTACTTTTCCGTTGCCATTGTTACGATTACTACAAAAACTGCTACTGTTACTTTTGCCACTGTTACCGTTACTTCCATACTACTTTGCCACCAAATACTTTGCTGCAGATATGAAGTCTTTCAGGTGTGGTTGAATTCACAACTAAACTGCTAATACTTCAGAATATTCTTTCGCTCCCCTTGTGTCGAATCAATAAATTTGGGTTGAATACTCTACCCTCAAAAACTGTTGCGATCCCCTATGCTTGTGGGTTATCACTAGGCCCCGCATGTCAGTTACTCAATGGGTTTGGCCACGTCAGGGGATCCTCATCCGTAGTATACTCCCTCTGTTTTTATTTACTCCACATAAAACGGAGGGAGTAGTAGTATAAATAACGCGGGCGGGGGAGGGGGAGGGACGTTGGTTTGCTCTCAACTGCGGTCCCACGAGCAAGCGAAAACACAAGACGAAGCGCGTTCCATTCGTTGAGCGATGTGGAGGGTCCAGCATGCCGGGGTGCAACGCAAACGCGACAAGAGCGATGTACAGTCAAAACCGATTGATCGGTCATCACCGGAACCACTATTCCCACCAGAACCTTCGTTGCTCGGCCTACGCCAGCCACTGCCCCAAAACCACACCTCCTCTCCAGCCCATTCCCCCTCCTTTCGATCCCCTAGCCCGCATCAAGTGTCCCCTACTTTGCTAGAAAAGCCATGGTGCGCCGCAAGATCGCGTACTACAAGATGCTGACGCCAGAGCGCCGAGCAGGAATCGCGGCGGCGGCCGGCGCCACAGACCTCCGTTCCCAAGCTCGCTTTGTGGCGGGCCAATCCCGGAGTTCTCTGGAGCCAATCTACAAGGAGGAGGAAGCCGATCCAATGTTCATGGTGGAGGTCGCGGCGCAGAAGGCCCCCGATGCGTATGAGACGATGGCATTGACTTCGTGCCGGTGTCCTGGTCCCCCATGGTGCAGGCGGACCAGCAGTTCAACCTGGCGACACTAAAGGATGATCGGGAGGCAGAGGCTCAACTCGACGCGGAGCGCGAGCATGCCACTGCCATCGAGGCTCTCCTGCAGGCAGAACCGAATGTCGTCGATGTGAATCGGGCGGCGGAGGCTCAACTTGACGCGGAGCGCGCTGATGCCGCTGCCATCGAGGCCCTCCTGCGGGCGGAACCGGACGTCCTGGACTTGAACCGAGCGGTGGAGGCTCAACTCGACATGGAGCGCGCGGATGCCGCTGCCATCGAGGCCCTCCTGCAGGCGAAACCGGACATCCTGGACTTGAACTGGGCAGCAGAGGCTCAACTCGACGCGGAGCGCGCGGATGCCGCTGCCATCGAGGCCCTCGTGCAGGCAGAACCGGACGTCCTGGACTTGAACCGAGTGGTGCTCTCATCGTGCAGAGCGCCCGCACGCTCCGCGCGAACGAGTAGCTGGAAGCCGAGGATAACCACGGTGCGGAGACACACGTCGGCAGCTATGGCTGGTTCGTGCCGGCAGCCAAAGACAACGAGGCTGTCTCATTCCGCAAGCAGTGATAGTTTTTCTATATGTTGTTGTTTTTAGGGATCTTTTGCTGTGTAAAAACATATATTTATGCAAGTCGCCTGACTTCCATCATTTGGGCCAGTCGACCATTTTAGGCGGTTGGATGAATATCCTACATCTCCTAACCCTTCTTCCTCACCTTTTCTTCTTCCCCAACAGACCACCGCACGGGCCGTACGGATCTTCCCGAACATGCGGTTGGATAAACATACTGTATGAATGAAAATTATGTGTTAGCGGTAGGATGGATGAGTTTGGTTTGATCACATGCGGTAGCATGTGTTAGTGAGGGTGAGTTCGCTTGGTTGGGTTTGCGGTGTGCAGGAGCGACTGTGTGAGGGTGCGGTGCGACCGCGACAGCCATGCACAAGTGTACCTCCTTTTCATTTTGAAAACTTTGGGCAAGCTTGGCAAAAATGTGTGGCGAAGTATGGCAGTGCAAGGCCTAGACCCAAACAGGATACAAGTACATACGTAGGAGTACTAGTGTTAAAAAGAAAGGCGGGGTTTTCCTTCGCGGGATTAATCGATACAAATCCTCGTTTGACGTGTCAATTAATGCGTATTTTTTTCTCCAAAGCCCAAAGAGCTAACCATCTCACTCCTCATCGCTTGATTAATGCAGCGCCATGCAAACCAACCTTCTCACTTCTACATGCATGCAAGTGTATATTAATGTCCTTGGTTGCTAGTACGAGGCAAACCCCATCAATTTTGCCTCGATTAGTGTTAGTGGCATTCTGCAAATTGTAATTTTGATATACTGGCCTTGTGTACAAAAAATGGAGGTAGTAACTATTTGACTTCCTTCCCCATTGCGGTGACATCGGCGATATCTCGAACTTTGTGGTTTGGCGAAGTTCGTTCGACGGAGAACACCACTGAGGGAGACCACGGTAAGTCATTCGCAAGTGCGCCTGCAAGCCGAGACAACCGCCATATTTGCATCCAGGAAGTCCATTGAACCAAAGGATGTGTAAATGTATTAGTACTAGTACACAATAGCGTGGTCCGTCCAGCTTAGTGTGGTGAGGTGGTTTCCCGAAGAAGATGATGGAGAAGCGGAGTCAGCGAAGAGTGAAATGATGGTTGCTTCGTCCGTGCTTCATGATTTGATGCCTCACTGCTTTGTGATTTGTGATAGAAGGGACATGGGAGTAGACTCTGTGCTCTATATTGTACATGCGTCCAAGCACAAGAAAAAGAGGAGAGACGTTGCATTTTTCTATTCCTTCAATCAATCAATCAGGGAGCTTTGGTTCAATCTTTCCGGCTTTGGCAGCACCGTCCACAATGGTTCCCATCGATGCCAAAAGTTATTTTCACATCTGGCTACACATTGTGGATGCCCTTAACCGTACCACTTGGTTTTGCTCCTGTGTGCTATCTATACAAATCTCAATTATATTGATCTAAGAAATTATAGAATCAAGATTAGTAAAAAGGAGGTGATTTTGTCGCGCGGATGGCGGGGGAGGTTTCTTATTTTTAGAGGACGTTGGCCTGGTGGTTTGCTAACATGCAGTCCCACGTGTCAGTGCTTTACCAAGCCGATCCGCGTCCCGCATGAGGCAGAACAACGGCAGAAGCAACACGTGGTTAACTTGAAGAAGATGAGGGAGAAGCGGATTCAGCAACGAGTGAAATGATGGTTGCTTCGTCCCTCCAACTTCTTTTTTAGCATTATTACTTCGTCCCTCCAACTTAACCGCGGGAAAGGTGCAACTTTGTGATTTGACGCCTCATTGCTCATTACTACGCCGGCGCCATGACGGGGGTGCTTCACCCCTGCTGCTTTGCACTGTATTTCGATATGGCACGTGGACCCGGTAGCTTGATGTCCCACATGTCGGCGAAAGGGACTAGAACATTTATGAAAGCGAGCGCTCCACTCTTACGACGGAGGAGTACACGACATGGCGGCCCAGCGAACAGTTACTAGTACTGTAGTACTATAGTACTATAGTTTTGCTGTTTCGCGCGATCCATCGATACAAACCTGATTAAACAGGAAAGGGCGGGATTTTTCCCGCGCGGTAGATGATACTGGCCATACATTTCAAAGGCAATTTTAATGTATGCAAACTGAATAATTAAGTAACAATATGATATCTAGTAAAACTAAAAACACATATGATTTATTGTGTTAGAGTGTAGTAGTAGTGTTGTATTGCATAGTTGTTAGATGTAACATGCGAGAACGTGTAGAGATGTAGTTTTGGAGGGCCTACAGAGAGAAAAGCGTAATACGGTCACCAGACTTCAGAATACGCTCATTACGGTCACTATATACGTTTTGCGGTGATTATACGGTCACTTGCTCACCTTCAGCATCGGATTGCACTCTGTTGACCGGCCAAATAGTCTGCGTGGCACCATGTTGACTAGTTAAATTGACCATGTTCCTTGTGGGTCCCACCTGTCAGTTCGCATAGGAAAAAGGTCAGACAAACACAAATTTACGCAGGCGCGACAAGACTCCAACCCGTGCGCGGGAACCACCTGGTTGTGTATGTGTCTGTCAGGGCCTGATGTGTGAGCATGCACGTGTAGGTTGAGCACTTGAGCGTGAGAGTGTGTGTTGGTCGTGTGGTGTGTGCATGCATGCGTGCGTGTGTGTGTGTGAGTGTTACGTGCGTGCGTGGTTGTGTGTGTACGTGTGAGTGTTGCGTGCGTGCGTGGCTGCGTGTGTTTGTGCGAGTGTTGCGTGCATGCAATTCGTGTGCGTGCGTGCGTGCGTGTATAATCACCATACCAGCTCCCGTGTGTTAAAACAGACGGCTCAACATACCAATACAAGGCCACCTTGTCCGATGTGCCCGCGGTCATGACTTCGAACCACCATCCAATATATTTTTGTTGTTTGTTTTCATTCTTACTAGCAAGATGCCCGTGTGTTGCACGTAACATCAAGATGCATTTGTGTGACTAGTTTATCTTGTGAGAGAAAAGGATGAAAGAGGGAAGGCCTTATTTGCAAATGTGGAGAGGTGTGTGGGTACCTTTTTGGAAAATTGCCATAGTTTCCTACATATCTGTCAGATATAAATCGGATGGCCTATATTGCAGGATGGCAGGCACACCATCATCACCAACTCTGTTTTTACAAGAGTCTAGAGTAGATACACGCCGACAGGTGGGCACAATGGTAGTGAGATAATGTGATGCAACACTAGAGGTGCCGCCGCGTGGAGCGTTTAACTGGTCAACTAGTCGTGTCTTGAGCAAATACAGAGCTGTACGGTGAGCTCGTGACTGTATAATAACCACAAAACGTAAATGGTGACCGTAATGAGTGGATTCTGAAGTCCAATGTATGTATCGTTCTTTCGCTTCAAATACAATGATCGTCACCGTATATATCTCGAGAGAAAGATGAAACATGCGTGAATGTGCTGGGGGCGTACTTTTAGGGGACCTGGAGATAGTTTGTGTGCGTACATGAAAGGGGCGTAGAGGGGGTGTATGCGACGGAGAGAGAGGTGCTCTTCGTTTCTCTTTATTATGACTAACTATATATAGTATAAAAATAAAAAAAATTACAGTGCGGAATAAATATCATTGTGGGCACCATGCAATACAAAGTAACGTTCATACTCCTCCAGATAACTTTGTAATATTGTATATATGTAGAAATTTTAAAATAATTTTTTGGCCACATTTTATTCAAAAGGAATGTTGTATGCGAAATAAATGTGAAGAGAGGGCTTTCTAGATCAATGGGGTATGTGATGTAACATGTGTGAATGTGTAGTTGATGAATTTGGCAGGGCCTAGAGAGGTATGTGTGTGTATAACGTATTATTTAAAGAGAGGCATGGATAGAGGGGCCGGCGGGGGGGGGGGGGGACGTGGGAGAGATAGCACGAGAAATGAGAGAGGTCTAGAGAGAGAGAGAGACGAATATGATGTCACGGCGAGAGATGCCCTCGAGTGTGTATATGCAAGGGGGAGGGGATAGAGGCACGAGGAGATTTTTTTATGTGCTGTCTGTGTTGGTATGTGTGGGTGTGAGAAGATAATGAGACCTGGGGGGCAGAGGGTGCGTCACCGCGTGAGGTCCGGTGGGCCGAGGTGAGGCCCTTGGTTCGGTTCCGTCCTGCGCCACATTGGTCGGCCCGTGGCGCATTTAGGGAGACCCATGGATGACTAGTCGTACAAGATAAAGATAGCAGAATCGTAAAGGACTCTGTGTCCACTGACAAAGCTGGCTAGGATTTGTAACCCTAGGTCCTCAGACTAAGGTAACCCCTTATCTCTGATATTACTATTCATCCAACCTAACTTTAAGGGGCATCCTACAGAATGCTCTGCTAGAATCATACTTGTCGATTAAGAAGAAAGGTGTGAGACAATGCGTGAGAGACAGGCCTAAAGATAATGTGCATACGGGAGACACGTAGGCAGGTCTATCTATATAGGAAGGGTCGATGGGGATTGTGCGTGTGTATGCTTGTGAGAGGAAGAGTGCTTGTGATAAAGGTTAGTGAAAACAGTCGTAAATGGTTACGAGAGGGAGGGAGGGTTATATCGAGAGCATGTCTGCGAGAAGGACACCTTGGGAGAGAGTGTGTGAGCATGTGTGAGAGACCACCGATGGAGAGTGAAACTACACGTAAAAGAGTGATGTACACATTGATTAAAAATATAAATTGTATCCAAATATTAGGATGGGATCATGATATTTGCAATTCGCATAAGGAACGGTCATTGATCCATCAGACATCTAGATTCTATCGAATTTGAGAATATCTATGTTATTATTTGACATAATTGATCCACATAGTTAGTATTTTGAACTCCAGACAATGCATCGCTTTAGCAATCGAATATAAACGTGACTATAGTTCATGTTGTGTGTGTAAAGCACATTATACATACGAAAGTTGCACAATGAACATTATAAATAGCTAGCTATGAACTAGCATACATTTGAATTCAACTTAAGGTGGTTTAAAAATTCGAATTCAACATGAAGTCCATTCAATTATTTGAATTCGATAACATGGCATTTGTAAATCATACCTAAATTATGGGGGCACCAATCTTTGCTCTGCTTTTGTACATAATACCATATATAGCCGTGTACACAATAGGTTCAAATTTAGCTCCTCCATTCCAAAATAATCGTAGTTATAGGATTTTCAAGTGTCAAAATTTCAAAAAGAAGCGGATAATCTAATGAGGTTTTCAAACATACAAGGTCAAATTTAACATTGTCTATTTAGGTCAATCCTGAAAGTTCAAGATTACTCTAAACGTGAATGCTTCTGTTTCAAAATTTCAAACGAAGTGCCAAAAGAGCCTCTACTCGCCCGAAACCGCGTGAGACCAATGTTTGGTAGTAGAAGGAAATTACTTTTCTAACTCCGACCCGTGAAACCTACCGACCCGACGTCCAAAGGTCTAAACCGGGGTAGGTTTGTAGCTTCATCTAGACGCCACGCAACCGCCTCCAAAAAACATTCATACACAATGGCCGCCTAAGCACACATGCACGCGGCCGAAATCGCTCCCGCCCACTATTTGGGACACCTAGATTACCATCCTACCCCTGACCCGCAGTAGGTCAGAAATTTAAGAGGGGGGCAAAGTTTGTACTTTGCCCAAATTTCAAACAAGCGCGTCCCATCTGTTCAAAAAAGCCAAAAACAAGCGCGTCCCAGACCGAAACATGGTTCTCCCTTAGCTCCCCCAACCCCCCCTCTCGCTCGATTCCCCATTCATACTCTGTGGGAGCCAAAAATACCTCTCCACTAGCCACGAAACCCCGGCGTCCTCCGTCCGCCACCCTATCCCACCCATCAACCGCCGCCCTCCTCCATCACGCTGGAGCCGATACCCCGACGTCGTCGTCCACTGCAACCTCAACCGCAACGCCCTCCACGGCTAGTAGTTGAAGCCGAGGCCGAGCTGTTCGTAGCCGAGCCAGTTCAACCACGCCGTCCTGCGCCTCACCGCTGCCGCTCTAACTTTGCCACCGTCCACCGCACCGAAGCTGTTCCTGCTACGCCGTCCTTCGCCGCCTTGGATTTGTTTCCCCTCCGCCGACATACGGCCACGGCAACACAATCCACAATTTGGCCATGGGTTCGTCCAAGGCTGCACCCTCCTCCAAAACATCGGTTCCCCCGGCAAAAAGAAGAAAATCTCCGCGACATATGGAGGACACAACACTGGCAACCGGAAATGGTCCTCTTCCCTTATTCGTGTAAATCTTACGTGTCTGCTTGCATGGTATTCATCCCACAGAAGACACTAGTTGACCGCTTCTTCTTGATACTAGATGTTCCTAGTAACTCGCGATGCACATGGTTTCTCCTCATATACTATTTCACCTTAGCTAGAGGTCCGTCCCCCTGGATTTCAATTCCTGGTCAGTTGATTCCCAATTAAAGGAAGCATTCCCTAGCGTAACAGGCGCTAGTCTGCCTATTACATCGGGGAAGCAGTGCCTCGGTGTTTATCTTAGGGGCGTGTGGGGCCTAGAGCAGCTGGCGCCCGATCTGGAGGTCGATCGGGATTAAAGGGATGCTCGGGGGGTGCTGCCAAGCACGGCGGTGGTGTGAGCTCGAGGGGAGGGCGAGGCGGCGTAGGCAGGGGTCTGGGCTGGTGGTCGCTAGCGGTTCGACAAAGATCGTCAATAGTGGCTAGCGGGAGGTAGACGAAGGTCATCTGTCTGTTCCTTATAAATCGAACCGTTCATAAAAAAATCGACTGACCTATTTATTTTTAGTCGACTGTTATTCTGATAGGACCACATGTGGTGGTGTGCTGTAGGAGTACCTGCATTTCCCAGCCATCCCTGTGCTCATATATTACAAAATCATACGGAGTAGAATCTAATTTTGTTTGCCATGAAATGTTGTAGAGCTATCATATGTCCCCTGTCATTTATTTTTCAGCCACCTGCTATCTGCTACTTTTACAGTGCACTAGTTCTGCACACACTTCACCCATACTCTCACTATTGTGTTTTTATGCAAGGGTATTTCAGACTCTGCCTTAACAGAAGCAGAAAATAAAAGAGAGAAGTCGCTCCAGCTTCGTACGCCGCTAGGCCAGACACGTTTTAGCACTTTAAAGGGTGTAGTCTCAGCAGATGGAGACGGTAAATGTAGCTCTGGAGTTGATGATCTTGCTCGCAATGAACTACCATCCCAGGTGCCTGCTTTAACTTCGCAGTGTCATATGTGGTTGCATGTTGCATATGGTGTCTAGCTTGTATTCGAAAGGCCGGAGTTGGTCTTTATCAAGATAAGGAAAGATATTTTTACATAAACTACCATCCCGGGAGCACCAGAAGACAAGTAGCTAGTCAGGGCACTGGCCGAGCCAGTGACAAGCCCAGCACAGGCAGGCATCACCTGGAAGCCAACTAAAAAGCCACGATGGTGGTGAAGCAGCCCGCCTCCCACCAGGCTCTCATGTCCTAGATGATCATGCTCACCACTCCAGCCGGATGTCTAGCTTGTATTGCTTCCAATTTGGTTAAATTGCATCTGCCTAGCTTACACATTATACCTTTAAATATGACATGCCTTCTTGTTTTTGGTACATACTAGTGCATATGTGTATTAATCATGTTCTTACATCAAACTAATGTTCTTGTGTATCCCTCATCAATCACTTATGATGAGGCAATCAGGCGAGTGGACTATGGTGAATAAAGATCCTCATTTAAAGAATGCAACGTCAGCCTCCCCACATGATTCTCAAGACATAGCAAGGCTAGATGTAGATATTGAACGTAGCTCTGTAGTTGATTACCGCATTTCCCCTACACGAGCATCGCAGGTGCTTGCTCTAACTTGGTAGCATGATATGTGGTTGCATGTTGCATATGGTGTCTAGATTTTAATTCTTCCAATCTGGTTAAATTGCATGTGCTATTATTCTTAGTTTATACATTATACCTGTTAATGTGACATGTCTTCTTGTTTTTAGTACATAGTACATCTGTCTATTAAGCATGTCCTTACATAAAACTATTGTTTTTTTGTATCCCGGATCAATCAATATGACGAGACATGTTTAGTATATGAAGTGCGATATTAGTTGCATCTTTCATATGATTTATGGCATGCGCTGCTTCTACTTTGTTGAAATGACATTTATGATGGGACGCTTTTAACTTGGCATAGTCATATTGGTTGCATCTTTCATGTGGTGTCTAGCTTGCATTGCTTCTTATTTATTGAAATGGCTTTTGCTTAGTTTACACAAGAAGTTGTGAATATGCCATGCCGTCATGTTTTTCGTACATATTGCATCCTAGTATCGTGTGTTTGCCTTACATCAAAGTAGTGATTGTCAGTATCATGCACGAATGAGTTCTGAAGAGTGAATTTTATTGCTTTTTCTTGTCGGTTTTACTTGACAATTCAAAATCAATAAAGCGGAAGGACGTTAGCAAGGCAGCGGATAAAGGTGCTCCTTCCAAATGGAGGGCCTCTATAGATTCTTCTCCTCCAACCCCCAAGATGATTTGCAAGACAACACATGCATAGACACTCAACTTAGCTATGTTGATGATGAGCACATCTCCCCTAGTGCACCATCACAGGTGCTCCCTCTAACTCGGCACTGCTATATGTGGTTGCATATTATGTATGATGTCTAGCTTGTATTGCTTCTAATTTTTTTGAATTCCATCTGCTTACTTTACACATTATACGTGTGAATAAGACAAGTGTTCCTGTTTCTAGAACATACAATATCTGTCTATCACAGTTTTAACTTGGTCGAGTGATATTAGTTGCATCTTTCATATGGTGCCTAGCTTTCATTGCTTCTAATTTGTTAAAATGTGTTCTGCTTAGTTTACACATCATAAGCTGTGAATATGCAATGCTGTGAATATGCAATGCCACTAATGACGAGAGACCTTTAACTTGGTAGTGTCATGGTGTTTGCATCTTGCATATGATTTATTTCTTGTACTGCTTCACATTTGTTTAAATGCTAGTTATGACGAGACACTGTTAACTTGGTAGAGCGATATAAGTAGCATCTTTCATAGGTTGCCTACCTTCCATTGCATTGCTTCTAATTTAGTGAAATTTCTTCTGCTTAGTTTACACATCATAGTTCTGGTTATCTCATGTCATCCTGTTTTTCGTACATATTACATCCTCCTATCATGTGGTTGTCTAACATCAAAGTTCAGTTCGTATGTATCACGCATCAATTTGTTCTGAAGAACTAAATTGTTATTCCTTTTTCTTGTCGGCTTGACTTAACATGGCACAGAGAAAGAGGAAGGAACACAAAATGACAGATGCTGCTAGTACTGATGGTGCAATAGAAGGTCAAAGTCCAGCGGAAAATTGTACAAACGGGGTATCCCATGCTACACGAGCTGCAGAACAAGCCAAGCAGAAACCAATAGCTGCCACCAAACAAGCAGAGACAACCCTAGTTGTTGCAACACCTTCCACAGTACCAACAACGGCACGAGTTACTCGTTTGTCAACTCAGCTAGCAGCATATTCCCAAGCTCCCTTGCCACCTGACACTACTTCCGAAGCACTCTTGACACAAGACGAGTTGTCAAGATCAGATGAACTTTGTGAGCTTCAACAGCAAGAAGGTAGTGGCTGGAGTCAAGTTACAGTTGCATGCTTCTTTATATGTAGTCTCATAGTTTGATGTACACTAACACTTCCTATGTTCGTTGTTGGACTAGCACCTAGGCGCAAGAGGAAACAAACATCAGGGATAATGCTCAATAGGTTAACTAAATCTAGAGGAGGAAGAATGGAGATCCGTTTTGAGGCGGGTTTAAAACGCCACATGATGCTACAGAGTCAGCCACGTTAGTATCAAGGCAGCGGTTGCCGTTAGGTGTCATGTACGTATCCTCCCAACATGGATTCAGTATAGGAATGACAAAGACGAAACCCAGTTCAACACCTTCCTCGACCATTTATCTGTAAGTATGGTTATGTATGGAAACTAGTAATATCATCTTGCTCTGTCCCATACTTTCTAGGTTGCTGATAATGTTCAACAGATGAGGTTCAAGTTGGACAACCAAGATGATGCAATTAGACAAGCTTGCACCCGTGTTTTCAAGTCTGCTCTGCGACAGTATCGATATAACTTGAGGAAAACTCACTTTGAAGGCAAGGCTAACAGTGAACTTGCCCAAACATCTCCAGTGGAAAATATATCGGATGAAGACTGGAGAGGCCTCGTTAAACACTGGTCTGATCCAAAGTATCAGGTACATTATATATATGTGATCAAATCACATGTTGAAGTCCTATTTACGCATGTGCCTCACAAATCTATCTTCTTGTAGGTGAACTATTCAAAGAACAAGGCCAACTGTACGAAAGTGAAATTCCAACACACGATAGGATATCGTAGCTATATTGCACACTGCGAGGCTCTTGTAATTAGCTGCTATTTCACTCTTTTCATTGTACCATATTATCAGATCTATATTGACTTGTTCCAAATGCAGAGGAAAGCCCGCAAGGACCAAAAAGTACCTGAAAAAAATGCTGTGGAAATCTTCAAGGGATGTCACACCAGCAAGACGAAGGGCATGACTACACGAGTCAAAGCCGCTGTTGTAAGTCATTAATCCTCATGCCTTTTAACTACTACTTACTCGGACTTGTGCATTGAACTGCATGGTTTGCAGCCAATGTCTATTACTCTTTTCAATTTTATACACAATTGGCTTAGCGTATCATTTCACCTTACTAGGTTTAAAAGAGAGGAGTGATGTTCCTTTGATCTTGATCTGTAATCTAGTTTTGTGCTGGACTTGCCCACACAACGCTACAATTGCCTGTTTGTCTGTTCTCAGTTGTTTTGTGATATGAATGATGTCATACTATGCTTACCATATTATAAACTGTCTCTTTATCCTTAGATGTCAATACAATGTGAATAAATAGATAATACATAAGCCATGGTACATGGTCATATGTTTGGAACCTGGTTTTATTATGTACTTTGCAGTAAAATACAACTAATATTTTACATGGGTTCACCAGAATAAGTTCTGTATATAGACCAAAGCTATTTTGTTAGGTTTTGCTGCCTCCTTAATATCTTCTATTCCGGTACTACTAATGTAAAAACTCAACTTTTCAGCAAGCTATCGAAAAAAATGGTGGAACCACCACCTTCTGAAGGTGACGAGGTAACTATAACCGCAATGTCACCTCTTGCTGCAGTGGGTTAGTACCTGTCCACTAACAGTGTCAAAAGCACGTTCCTGCGTAATACTGGGTTGGTTGTTAAGGCAATCTTGTCCAAACTGCCTCATGATCAAGATATCCAAGCTCAAAAGAATGTTATATCTGCGCTCCAGACACAAGTCCATTCCCTAACAGAGACCCTTTGTGAAACAAGGACATACATTGTTTGATGTCGTCAAGATATGCATGGTTTTGAAACCATACTATCAGACATTTGCTATGTTATTCGGGAGCATAGGAGAAATGAAGGCGAAGGTTATGGTGCTCCATCTGACAATACAACATGAAAACATAACAGTCAGGTCAAATGAACTGAGCTTTTGAACTTCTGGTGGTGCATTTATCTGCTGGACTGTTAACTTTTATGCCAACCTTCCTTTTGTTTTATGGTTGTAATTTGTTTTGTTGCGATACAGAATTTGTTCTTAACATGCAGCCATTGGCTGAAGAAAACAGCAAGCCATTTTTGTGTAGTGTAGGGTGTTCCCTATATTTGCACCGGTGGCGATCTTTGATGGCCAGTGGATGTAATCTGTGCAATCGCCTTAATAGCCTAGCGTTAGTTTCGGCTTATTTATTTCCTAGTATTCTTTTCCCCTGGTTTTCTAGTGGCCGCAACAACCACGGGCCATATACAGACTGTGGTAACCTTGACCCCGCTACAGGGCGTAGGATCCATGGGCCTCCTACGGGCCGTCGGATAAATGGGCCTCCAACGGGCCGTATAATCGGTGGGCCTCGGGTTGTCGGATGAATGGGTCTACATGGGCCGTAAATGGGCATAATTGGTATCGGTCCAGCACGGTAATGGGCGTTAATAGGCCGGAGGACATCAAAGGCTTAATTCTCTCACAGGCTTAACGGGTCGTTAATGGGCCAGAATATAGGATGGGTTGGAAACGGCACAATGGGTTAATAGGCCACAAATGGGCCGACTCTTGCCACGGGCCGAATTTGGCCCATTAGGGGAACAGGCCAGTAACGGGTCGAAAGTAATCGAGGGCCAGAAAGGAGCCCAAGAATGTATGGGCCATCAGTAGGCCGAAAGCTAACACGGGCTAGAAACAGCCCATGTGAATCATGGGCCGTTAATGGGTACAAAGAAATTTACTGTTCATTATGGGCTAGAGTCACCGTGGGCCACTAAAGGGCCTAAAGATATGAAAGTCCTCATATGGGCCGAAAGACGTCGTGTGCCATACATGGGACGAAAGTGAAACGGGCTGGTGTTATATTCGACGGCCCACATGACGTTGTTGGGCCGATTTCGGGTAGGCCCTAACGGGCCGTGAGTTACCGGGTCGTAAAATGGGCTATTTGCGAAGAGATCGTTAACAGGCTTTTCATGGGCCAGCCCGCTAACTTTTGACCAAGTCAAATTGGTCAGCCTTTGTAAGCTAAATGGGTTAGTGGTGGGCTGTCGCACGTGTCGACGTATCATATGTGCCTATCTGACCCACTGACAAGCTGACACGTGTTTCCTCCGGCCAATGAGAATTTTACACGTGGAAAATCCCCATTGGGCCGGGCTGTTAAAGGGTTATCGGATCCAAAACCGGACCCGATAGCTTATCGGCAACCCATTACTGTGGATGCCTCATGTCGGTTACCCTTGATGAAAGCACTTCCATGACGCGTCATTTATCGTCATGGAAGTGAACACTTCCGTGATGATAATTTTGGTATTTTCATGGAACACTTCTACGATAGCACAGGTATGACTATCTTGATTCTGTCATAAAATCGTCATGGATGTACATACATGACAGAAAAGGTGACCTACTGTGACAAACACGCATCACGGAAGTGTATTTTTTTGTAGTGGGGTGTGCATCCAACTTGCTTGCTCACGAAGACCTAGCGCAATTTGAGGAAGCCCATCATTGGAATATACAAGCCAAGTTCTATAATGAAAAATTCCCACTAGTATATGAAAGTGACAATATAGGAGACTCTCTATCAGGAAGATCATGGTGCTACTTTGAAGCACAAGTGTGGTAAAAGGATAGTAGCATTGCCCCTTCTCTCTTTTCTCTCATTTTTTTCCTTTTTTTTATTTGGGACTTCTCTCATTTTTTTGGACTCTTTTTTTGTCCGGAGTCTCATCCTGACTTGTGGGGGAATCATAGTCTCCATCATCCTTCCCTCACATGGGATAATGCTCTAATAATGAAGATCATCACACTTTTATTTCCTTACAACTCAAGAATTACAACTCGATACTTAGAACAAAATATGACTCTATATGAATGCCTCCAGCAGTGTACTAGGATGTGCAATGAATCAAGAGTGACATGTATGAAAGATTATGAACGGTGGCTTTGCCACAAATACGATGTCAACTACATGATCATGCAAAGCAATATGACAATGATGGAACGTGTCATAATAAACGGAACGGTGGAAAGTTGCATGGCAATATATCTCGGAATGGCTATGGAAATGCCATAATAGGTAGGTATGGTGGCTGTTTTGAGGAAGGTATATGGTGGGTTTATGGCACCGGCGATAGTTGTACTAGAGAGGCTAGCAATGATGGAAGGGTGAGAGTGCACATAATCCATGGACTCAACATTAGTCATAAAGAACTCACTAACTTATTGTAAAAATATATTAGTTATCGAAACGAAGTACTACGTGCATGCTCCTAGGGGGATAGATTGGTAGGAAAAGACCATCACTCGTCCCCGACCGCCACTCATAAGGAAGACAATCAATAAATAAATAAATAAATCATGCTCCGACTTCATCACATAATGGTTCACCATACGTGCATGCTACGGGAATCACAAACTTTAACACAAGTATTTCTCAAATTCATAATTACTCACTAGCATGACTCAAATATCACCATCTTTATATCTCAAAACAATCATAAGGAACCAAACTTCTCATAGTATTCAATGCACTTTATATGAAAGTTTTTATTATATCCCTCTTGGATGCCTATCATATTAGGACTAAATTTATAACCAAAGCAAATTACCATGCTGTTTAAAGACTCTCAAAATAATATAAGTGAAGCATGAGACTTCATTATTTTTTATAAAATAAAACCACCGCCGTGCTCTGAAAAGATATAAGTGAAGCACTAGAGCAAAATTGCCTAGCTCAAAAGATATAAGTGAAGCACATATAGTATTCTAATAAATCACGATGCATGCGTGTTTATCTCAAAAGGTGTGTACAGCAAGGATGATTATGACGAAATAAAAAACAAAGACTCAAATCATACAAGACGCTCCAAGCAAAACACATATCATGTGGTGAATAAAAATATAGCCTCAAGTAAAGTTAGCGATAGACGAAGAGGAAAGAGGGGATGCCTTTCGGGGCATCCCCAAGCTTAGGCTCTTGGTTGTCCTTGAATATTACCTTGGGGTGCCTTGGGCATCCCCAAGCTTAGGCTCTTGCCACTCCTTATTCTGTAGTCCATCAAATCCTTACCCAAAACTTGAAAACTTCACAACACAAAACTCAACAGAAAATCGCATAAGCTCCGTTAGTATAAGAAAAGAAATCACCACTTTTGGTACTGTTGTGAACTCATTCTTTATTTATATTGGTGTAATATCTACTTTATTCCAACTTTTCCATGGTTCATACCCCCCGATGCTACCCATAGAATCATCAAAATAAGCAAACAACACATAGAAAACATAATATGTCAAAAACAGAACAGTTTGTAGCAATCTGGCTAGTTCGAATACTTATGTAACTCCAAAAATTCTGAAAAATTAGGAAAACCTAAGCAATTTGTATATTAATCTTATGCAAAAAGAATCCGTATTTTATCACGCTTCTATTAAAAATGAGAATTGTTTTCCTGAGCGAAAAAGTTTATGTTTTTAGCAAGATCAAATCAACTATCACCGTAAGCTATCCCAAAGGTCTTACTTGGCACAAACACTAACTAAAACCTAAAACCACATCTAACCAGAGGCTATATGAATTATTTATTGCAAAACAGAACATAAAAAGAAAAAAAAGATTGGGTTGCCTCCCAACAAGCGCTATTGTTTAACGCCCTTAGCTAGGCATAATACACGAATATATCTAGGTATAATCGTAATAATGATAAGGCAAATCTCGAAAACTCATCTCATACTCCCTTCGTTCAGCAGCAAGTTTTCTTTGTGGTAAGAAAAAGTAATCGAAAGGGCTAAATTTAATAGCATAAGAATCCCCAAGATCAAGCTCGGGAGGAATTGGTTCCTCCTTCGGCCCTTCATATTGTATGACCAACTCATCACTATAAGCATTCTTTTGGAAAAAAAGTCATGAGCTTGTGTCCAAACCAATCTGTTGTTTTGTATAGAAAAATTATCATTAAGCTCAGAAATCTTATCAACTAAAACATCGGTAGGGACTCTCTTTCTTAAATTTTCATTATAAGCAACATGATCTAGAGATCGTAAACGCATTATGTCTTCTTGATTGAAAAGAATTCCCTCTATGGGAGGACGACCACCATCTACTTTATAATGCGCAAAAATTTCACTAGCTTCTTTCATAATACATCTAAACTCATGTGCTAGGAATATAGTGGCGGCGCGCTTAACAGAAGAATGCTCAATATTAGAAAACTCTAGAAAAATCCTTTGAATGGATGGACGCATATGAACAAATTGTCTTTCAAGTTCAACTACGAGCAAAGATATAGCATCCGCGTGACTACTAGTTTTATGGAGAATAGACCCACCCAAAGTGGGAAGCGCACCGGCACAAGTAAAGAAATCTTGAATAACCCCTTTTCCAATAATATTGCCGCTACATATGTGAAGCATTTTAGTGTGTAGAATAGTAGATTCTCCATGAGGATTAGTATTGGCAAAAGCATCAAAGTTTCCCCCATTGTTACTACTATCCTTTTCAGCGATAACCTCCCCAATTTTAGACATGGTGGCAACAAACAAATCTAGCAAACGAGCAACCTAAAAGAAAACGAAGAAGACGAATGGAGGAGGGGCGAAGAAAAGGCAAATATTTCTGGAAAATAATTTTAGAAGTGGGGGAAAGGAAAACGAGAGGCGAATGGTGAATAATTTAATGCAAGGGATGATAGTTTATGATGGATACTTTGTATGGCTTGACTTGGCATACATCTCCCCGGAAACGATGCCAGAAATTGTTCCTACTACTTCTTCAGCTTGCGTTGGTTTTTCCCTTAAAGAGGAAAGGGTGATGCAGCAAAGTAGATATAAGTATTTCCCTCAGTTCGAGAACCAAGGTATCAATCCAGTAGGAGACAACATACAAGTCACCGAATACCTGCACAAACAATCGAACAACTTGCACCCAACGCGATAAAGGGGTTGTCAATCCCTTGACGGTTACTTGCAAAAGTGAGATCTGATAAAGATAGATAAACAGTAAAGTAAATATTTTTGGTTTATAGAACGGAAAGTAAAAGATTGCAAAATAGTAGATCGAAAAATTATATGATGGAAAATAGAAACTTATATAATGGAAAATAGACCTCGGGGCCATAGGTTTCACTAGAGGCTTCTCTCATGATAGCAAATAATACGGTGGGTGAACAAATTACTGCCGAGCAATTGATAGAAAAGCGCAAAGTTATGACGATATATAAGGCAATGATCATGAATATAGGCATCACGTCCGTGTCAAGTAGACCGAAATGATTCTGCATCTACTACTATTACTCCACACACCGACTGCTATCCAGCATGCATCTAGAGTATTAAGTTCATAAAGAACGGAGTAACATATTAAGCAAGATGACATGATATAGAGGAATTAACTCGAGCAATATGATGAAAACCCCATCTTTCTATCCTTGATGGCAACAATACAATACGTGCCTTGTTGCCCCTACTGTCACTGGGAAAGGACACCGCAAGATTGAACCCAAAGCTAAGAAATTCTCCCATTGCAAGAAAACCAATCTAGTTGGCAAAACCAAACCGATAGTTCGAAGAGAATTACAAAGATATCAAATCGTGCATATAAGAATTCAGAGAAGATTCAAAAATATTCATAGATAAATTGATCATAAATCCATAATTCATCGGATCTCGGCAAACACACCACAAAAAAGTATTACATCGAATAGATCTCCAAGAACATCGAGGAGAACATGGTATTGAGAATCAAAGAGAGAGAAGAAGCCATCTAGCTACTAGCTATGGACCCATAGGTCTGTGGTAAACTACTCATGCTTCATTGGAAGGACAATAGAGTTGATGTAGAAGCCCTCCGTGATCGAATCCCCCTCCAGCAGGGTGCCAGAAATGGTCCCTAGATGGGATCTCACATGTACAGAAGGTTGCGGCGGTGGAAAAGTGTTTTCGTCGATGCCTCTGTTGGTTTGGGGATGTCGTAGTGGGCACATGGCAGATGCCAAGGGATGGCTAAAGATAGGAGGAGGCTCGAGGGCACTGGTGGGGTCCAGAGGTGAGGTCGGCATGAGCGAGCGCGGGACGCAAGACATACCCATGTTCGGGGCTCTCCGGAGAGATAACACCCCTAGTCCTCCCGAGTATAGTTGATATGTATCAGTACAAGGTTGCTCCTAGAGTTGTATGGAGGAAGAAGGAAGGCTGGCCAAGGCTTAGGAAGCTCCCTCTCCTCGGGTGTTGCTTGCTAGGGGTGTGAGTGAGTGGATGAGTGAGTTCTCCTGTGCTAGTGAGAGAGTTGCCCGTGTGCATGAGGGCTCCTGGGGGGTTTTATAGGTTAACCCCCAGGGGTACAATGGTAATGTTACAAGGCCATAGGGACGGGTTGTTAGTGTCCAGGAACCCGGTGCTAGGACCCGCCGGGTGCCAGGTCTCGCTGGGTTCCCCGGGCACAGGACCCGCTAGGTACGGGGGCACTATTGGCCGTCTTGTCGATTGTACTGTGGCCACGCCAGCCCTGGTCAGCGGGTAGGTGGGGGGCACTGTTGCCGCGCCCGGCTAACCAGAGGCATGGGCGGGGCACTGTTGTCTTCGTCATCGGTAGGTGGAGACTCATCCCATTGTCCGGCTGGGATGGGACGGCAGTTGACCCTCGGCCGGGTTGGAGAACATGCCAAGGGTGGAGCTGGCTTGTTGGGGAAGTCTTGAGTTGGTTGTTGGGGCTGAGTTGAGGAGTCTGGCCGGGTCGAGGATTAGGCCGGGTAGAGGGACTTGGCCGGGTCGAGGATTAGGCCGGGTAGAGGGACTTGGCCGGGTCGAGCGACCCAGCCAAGCGCGAGTCGGATTGAGGGGCGATGCTGACCCCGTTGTTTTTGAAAAGGATCCGGGTTCCGTTGCCTGCCCGGGGTTCACCCCCCCCCCGACAGTAGTCCCCGAAGCTATAAAGGTCCGCCGTCTTCGGATGGGAGGGCCTTCGCAGTTTCCCCCTTTGAAGGAGGCGAATTTTGTGACCGCCGGGTCCGGCAACACCCACTGTGTGCCGGCTTCCGCAAGCCGGATCGCGGCATCCCGACAGCGGCGGGAAACCGAGGAGTCCACCGAATCTTTGAGTCAACCTTTTGGGCTTCGTGCGGGCGCCACGTGGCGTCTGGGAGCCGGAGGGGCCTGACAGGCCACGCGCGTGACAGGACGGGACGACGCCCTGGGGCCCACCGCCGCACGCCCTCGGTCCGCGCGCGCGGATTTATTGCGGCGTCCGCGGGTTGGTTGCCATTCTCTAGGCAGTTACTGCGTGCGTATGTGCGCACTTATTGTGGGGAAGTGGGAGGGACGAGCGCAAACGATCCCACTTCCCCACGTTTCAAATCGTGGCCTATAAATTGGGGCGAAGGGAGCGGCAGAGATCATTCACGCTCGCTCTCCCCTACCTCTTCCTCCTCTCTCTGCTTCTTGCGACCGCCGCCAGCTGCGACGCCCGTAGCTTCGAGCAGAGATTCTTCGCCATCTTCTTTCTTCTCTCTTCCGCGCTTGTATGGATGGCGCTGCCGTCCGGCTCATGGATGGGTTCGACCGTCACCCTTGACGACATCGCCTACCTCCGCACTACCAGGCGCCTGCCGGGGGCGACGGAGGTCGAGGCGCGCCTACTGCAGGGTGAGCGGGAGCCGCGGCCCAAGGGCTCGGAGCGCGTGGTCTTCTTCCCGCACTTCAAGCGCAGATTAGGGCTTCCCGCGAACGGCTTCTTCCGCGACTTCCTGGAGTTCTTCGGGCTCCAGCCCCATCATCTAGGCGCCGGCGCCATCGTGCAGTTGTCGGGCTTCGTCACCCTCTGCGAGGGGTACCTGGGGGTCGAGCCTTCGATCGACCTCTGGGTATGCTTCTTATCCTTGAAGCAGCAGGGGCCGAGGGCCGGGGAGATGTCTGAGTGTGGGGCCACCGTCATCTCCAAGCGGTCGGGCGCTGATTAACTGAAGATGCCGCTGGAGGATTCTGCCAAGAAGTGGCAGAATTCTTTCTTCTATGTCCGCAACCTCGGTGCGGACCGCATCAACTTGCCGTTGTTCATCAATTCGCCGCCATGGGCGAAGCAGAACTGGGGGTGAGGGAGTCCTGGACTAAGGGGTCCTCGGGCGTCCGGCCTGTTATCCATTGGCCGGATTGATGGGCTGTGAAGATATGAAGGCCGAAGACTATACCCGTGTCCGGATTGGACTCACCTTGGCGTGGAAGGCAAGCTAGGCGACTGACTATGAAGATTCCCTCTTATGTAACCGACCCCATGTAACCCTAGATCTCTCCATGCCTATATAAACCGGAGAGCATAGTCCGGATAAGGATACTCATTACCATATTCACATAGGCTAGACTTCTAGGGTTTAGCCATTACGATCTCGTGGTAGATCAACTCTTGTAACACTCATATTCATCAAGATCAACAAGAAGGAAGTAGGGTATTACCTCCATAGAGAGGGCCCAAACCTGGGTAAACATCGTGTCCCCCTTTTCCTGTTACCATCGATCCTAGACGCAAAGTGCGGGACCCCCTACCCGAGATCCGTCGGTTTTGACACCGACATTGGTGCTTTCATTGAGAGTTCCACTGTGCTATCGGCAAAGGACTCGATGGCCCCTTCGATCGTCAATAATGGCATCGTTCAGGGAAAAACCTTCCTCCCCAGACAAATCTTTGTGTTCGGCGACTTCGTACTGCGGGCCAACTCGCTTGGCCATCTGGAGCAGGTCGATAGCCACGCCCCTGGCCACCAGGTCAGATTTGGAAGCTTGAACTACATCGCAGATATTCGTGGAGACATGATCTTCGATGGATTTGATACCGTGGCGATCGCTCCCCCTCTCTCCGATGAACATGACTTCAATGTGTCATCGGATCACATCCAGGAGATGGATCCTGTCGCTCCAACGGCCGCTGAACCGAAGCAGATCATACCCTCCGAGGCCACAAAGCCCGCGGCGTTGGAGCCGCACACGGACTCGACATCCTGCAATGCTTGCGTCAATGGAACTCCGGACTCGTCTCCGGCGTCACATTCCGGATCGGGTGCGCCTGCGGACATCGAGCTGGATCGGTTATCGATTTTTGAATTTAGCGCCGCAGACATCTTCCAGCATTCACCTTTGGGTGACATACTAGACTCTTTTAAGAACTTGTCCTTGGAGGAAGGCTCACAGCCGAACTATGTTCGGTTCGAGCTAGAGGCGGACGACGAGGAATTTTGCTTCCCACCCGCCACCCACTTCATAGCCACCGTCGATGACTTAACCGACGTGCTCGACTATGGCTCCGAAGACATCGACGATATGGACGACGATGCCAACAAGGAGCAGGGCCAAGACCCGTCATTTACTGGATGCTGGACGGCCACCTCTTCATACGACGTGTACATTGTTGATACACCTAAAGGATCGGGCGATGACAAAGAAGAGCCAGACGCGAATAAACCCTCCGAGACGCAGTCCAAGCGCCGGCACCCCAAACGCCGCTCTAAGCCACATCGCTCAAAAGATAGTAACACTGGCACCGGAGAAAATAGCACTCCAGGCGACGCCGAAAACAACGAAGACCATGTCGAAGCTACATCCGAACAGGAGGAACATGACAACAGGAAAGATAACCCTGACGAACAGGCCATAGAAGATGACTCGGAGGACGATAGTTACCGTCCGCCCTCCGAGGAGGAGACAAGCCTCGGCAACGATGATTTCATCATGCCTGAGGATCCTCTGGAGCTGGAGCGCTTTAAGATTCAGCTCATAGCCACTGCAAGGAGCCTGAAAAAGAAATAGCAGCAGCTTCAAGCCGAACAAGATCTGCTCGTCGACAGAAGGACTGATGTCCTGACAGCTGAAGAATACGGCCTCAAGCGCCCAGCCAAGAGCTACACAAAACACAGACTACTACCTCAGTTCGATGAGGAGGCACCAGATCCCATACCTCCCTCGCGCAATGCGGACCGACCACCACATGGTCGGGATAGAGCGACGGACCGGCCACCCCGCGGTCGGGATAAAACAGCAACCCAGGCCGAATAGTAGCCCGCCCCACCGCCTCACAAAAATAGGGACAGACTAGCTCGGGACCATACATACGATCTCCGGCAAGAATTGGACAGTAGAGCAGGACATACAAGATCGATCTACGGATCGCGAGGCGGCGTGGCTAGGTTTGTCACGTCCAAATAGGTAGCCGTCGTCGTGCCTCGAGGCACGACGACGGCTACCTATTTGGACGTGACAAACCTAGCCACGCCCGGGCCGAATGCCGCAGACGAACTCCATCAGAGTTGCGCTGCAATGCGGCCCGGTACAGAGGTGCCGCACACCCTCTCTGCTTCACAGATGAAGTACTGGATCACGAATTCCCCGAGGGGTTCAAGCCCGTCAATATCGAATCGTACGACAGCACAACAGATCCCGCAGTATGGATCAAGGATTTTATTCTCCATATCCATATGGCTCGAGGAGATGACCTCCATGCCATCAAATACCTCACACTAAAGCTCAAGGGGCCAGCTCGGCACTGGCTTAACAGCCTGCCTGAAAATTCTATCGGCATCTAGGAGGACTTGGAAGAAGCTTTCCTTGACAACTTCCAAGGAACCTATGTCCGGCCACCAGACGCCGATGACTTAAGCCACATAGTTCAACAACCTGGAGAATCAGCTAGAAAATTCTGGACTAGGTTCCTAACCAAAAAGAACCAGATCATTGACTGTCCGGATGCCGAGGCCTTAGCAGCTTTCAAACACAGCATCCGTGACGAATGGCTAGCACGCCACCTCGGCCAAGAAAAGCCGAAGTCCATGGCAGCCCTCACGGCACTCATGACCCGCTTTTGCGCTGGAGAGGATAGTTGGCTGGCTCGTAGTAACAACACAGCCAACGAGACAGGCCCCTGCGAGGCCAAGAATAACACTGGCAAGCTTCGGCGCACTAGACACAAACGCCGAAGCAATGGCAACAACACCGATGACACCACAGTCAACGCCGGATTCACAGGCTCCAAGTCCGGCCAACGGAGGAAGCACTACAAAAGAAACAATGAAGGACCTTCTAGCCTGGAGCACATACTCGACCGTCCATGCCAAATACACTGCACCACGGATAAGCAAGCCAATCATACCAACAGGGATTGTTGGGTTTTCAAGCAGGCTGGCAAGTTAAATACCGAAAACAAGGAAAAGGGATCACAAAGTGAGGACGAGGACGAAGAGCCCCGGCAGCCGAACACTGGGGGGCAGAAGAAATTTCCCCCTCAAGTCAAAATGGTGAGCATGATATACGCTACACACATCCCCAAAAGGGAGCGTAAGCGAGCACTTAGGGACGTCTACGTGGTAGAGCCAGTCGCCCCAAAATTCAATCCGTGGTCGTCATTCCCGATCACCTTCGATCGTCAAGACCACCCAACTAGTATCTGCCACGGCGGTTCAGCCGCACTAGTCCTTGACCCAATTATTGACGGGTTTCACCTAACACGAGTCCTGATGGACGGTGGTAGCAGCCTCAACCTGCTCTATCAAGACACAGTGCGGAAGATGGGCATTGACCCCTCACGAATCAAACCAACAAAGACTACCTTTAAAGGAGTCATACTAGGCATAGAGGCCCGCTGCACGGGCTCAATCACGCTGGAAGTGGTCTTCGGTTCTCCGGACAACTTCCGAAGCGAGGAGTTAATCTCCGACATCGTCCCCTTCCGCAGCGGCTACCACACACTGCTCGGTCGAATAGCGTTTGCTAGATTCAACGCAGTGCCACACTACGCTTATCTCAAGCTCAAGATGCCCGGTCCACGCGGCGTCATAACAGTCAATGGCAATACGGAACGCTCCCTCCGAAAAGAGGAGCACACCGCCACCCTAGCAGCAGAGGTACAGAGCGGCCTTCTCAAGCAGCACCATAGTACGGCTGTTGAGCCCCTGGACATCGTCAAAAGGTTCCGGACTACACTGCAGCAGGACAGCGCGGCTCGTCAAGAGCTTGATTAGCAATTCGGCCTCCATCCCAGTCCCGATGAAGTAGTGGCATTCGCACCATGCGTACATAATTACGCACTCAAAATCCCATGGACATCGACGGAGGCAGAAGCTAACCCGGGATCTACAGTTCGGCTAGACCGACCCCGAACACACATACTTTTCACCTTTTTCTTTTTGTTCTAGGTTCCTTTTCCCACGGGCCTGCTGACCAGTCCCTTTGAAGGATCGGTATACAAAGGATGCAAGCAGCATAGGTGCGTAGAGCAACCTCTATACGGCCTCTTGACGGTATTTATATTTATTTCCCAGGACCCGGACGTTGCGCCCTCTTGATTCCGGCATGTTAAATAGCACGGAGGCTTATCGCACTATTTGTACAAGATATGCCTGGACGTATCCACCCAGTTATAATGAAAATGGTTTGCGGCCCAGTTTCTGTGGTTTTTGCCTCTTACTCCATTTCATTTCGATCTGCTTATCGGCTGCATCGGTAATCTCTGGTACGTCTCATATTCGCCAAGGGCTACATATCGCCCCACAATACGGCAGCAAAGACCGAACACTTCTTATATATAAGTTCGGTACCCCGAATTTAGCATTATATGCATTGGCTCTAAATCATGTCTTTGGTCAATAGTTGGGTTGCCCGGCTCCTGTGCTTGCTACCCTACGTTCCGCTCTATTGGCTAGGGTAGTAAAGGGAGAACTACTGCGATTGTGCCCTGGCTTTGACCGGATGAGCACCTCAGTAGAGAAAGCCGAAAATTGACTGTCATGATATGGCGAGAGCCGGTCAGCTGTTCGAGGGTTACAAAATCGTTGGAGATTTTTTCCGTGTCATGCGAAGGATCAGCACTTCCCGATCAGATGCAGAGAGCACCCCGGCTAGGACCAGGGGCTGCGCACTTGCTTAATTATAAAACTCCTATGGCTAAGTGAGGGCGTTTAAGACGTATAGTCTGATTGCCTTGCTCGTTGCGCTAAACAACTCCTCCAAAGGACAATATAATTGGATCAAGATTGTTTAGATCCCATCGCGAACACCTGCGTACTACCTACGCGAGGGCAGAAGCTGACGACTGGCCAACCCTGAGATTACAAATAATACGGCCACACAAGAGGAAACAATTAAAGCATAACAAAATTACATTACAAGTTTTGTTTCCATAATACAATGCAAGGGCAACATGAATATATTTATTCAAATACAATGTCCTGCGAACATTGAGCTGCCACAAGTCAAGACCCTTCTATGACATCCGCAAAATATCTCTCGGGTGTGCGGTGCTCCTTGCCCTCCGGCGGCCCGCTGGCAACTTCAACGGCGTTCATCTTCTCCCACCACATCTTGCAACGAGCGAAGGCCATACAGGCACCTTCAATACAGGCAGAGCGCTTGACGACGTCAAGCCGCGGACAGGCTTCCACTAGCCGCCTCACGAGTCCGAAGTAGCTGTCGGGCATAGCTTCGGCTGGCCATAGCCGGATTGTCAAATCCTTCATGGCTAGTTCGGCCACCCTGTGCAGCTCCACCAGCTGCTTCAGCTGATCGGTGAAGGACACGGGATGTGCTGGCGTCGCATACTGCGACCAGAATAGCTTCTCCGTAGAACCTCCTCCTTCGGCTCGGTAGAACTCTGCAGTGTCTGATACGCTGCGTAGTAGATCCGCAAAAGCCCCTGGGGAACTCCTAACCCGGGTTAGTAAAAGGTATTGCTTCTCTGCATACTTGCTTTGCATCTTAAATGCCTTACCCGCCATGATCTTCTTGGCCTCCTGGATCTCCTGGAGGTCGGCTTGGGCCTCATTCCGTGCTGTCTCCGTGCTCTGACGAGCCTCGGTGAGTTCGACCTCTTGAGCCGGCACATCATTATCCAAGGTCTCACATTCTCACTGCATCTTGGAGCTCCTGCTGGACTTATTTGAGCCGGGCCTTGAGCTTCTTACGAGCGGCCTGCTGCTGGACAGCTTTCTCCTCGGCCTCGCCCAAGGCCTTCCTCAGGGCCTCGGTCTCGCCCAAGGCCTTCCTCAGGGCCTCGACCTCGGTCGGGGCTCCTGCGCATATTACGACATTACAGTCAGTACACAACGCCTATGCTTTCCGAACACACAGCAAGACGTTACTCACCTTGCTTCTCCTGAAGCCGCATTGTAACCTTGCCGAGCTCGTTCTCGGTCTGCTCCAGCCTCTGCCTCAATTCAGAGACTTCGGCAGCACGCGAGGTTGCTGCCAACAGCGACGCCTGCTTATGCATACATGCTATGTTAGTTTCCTACAATAGATCCTCTGTCCGGTCCTTCTCGCCGAGCACCGGACAGTGTCTCAGGGGCTACTGACTACAGGGTTTTTTCTCTTTCTATGTCACTTACCTCGAAACCTGTAAACAGGTTGCTGCAGGCTTCGTTCAGTCCACTCTTGGCAGACTGAACCTTCTTAATCACCGCGCCCATAAGGACACGGTGCTCGTCCACAACGGAGGCGCCTCGTAGCGCCTCCATCAGGTTATCCGGCGCCCCTGGATGGACAGGGAGCACCGGCGGAAGCGGCGCACCCCTCTCCTTCAAAGGGGACTGCTCGCCCGACTCCGGAGCCATATGAGTTTCATCGTCTTCGGACGTCACGTCCAAAGTGCCCTTACGGCGGAGGCCACTCTTGGCCCCCTTTGCCTTCATCTTGGCCTTCTTCTCCGGCGCCTTATATGGCGCCAGCACTAGCATCTTCGCTAGACGCGGGATGACTGGTTCTTCAGGCAGCGAAGCCGGACACTGGATCCGCTTTGCCCTCTCCATCCAGTCCTGAAAGAGCAATAATAAAAGCTCACACATCATCCTCAAGACAATTAAGTTAGGGGCACATCAAAAATAACATACCTCGCTGGCGGGGTTTTTACAGTCGTGACCACGGTCTGAATCCGTGGCCGGTGGTTTCCCATTGCCCTTGAAGAGCAACTTCCATGCACCTTCGTGCGTAGTCTCGAAGAGCCTCACCAGGGTCCGGTGCTTCCTCGGGTTGAACTCCCACAGCGGGCGGCTTCGGCGCTGGCACGGAAGGATCCGGTGAACCAACATCACCTGGATCACATCGACGAGCTTGACGCTCTTGGTTACCATGCTCTGAACACGCGTTTGCAGCATTATCAGCTCGTCAGGAGAACACCAGTCCGGACTCTTCTCGACCCAGGAGGTGAGTCACATAGGAGTGCCGGAGCAGAATTCGGCAGTTGTGGCCCAGGTAGTGCCGCGTGGTTCTGTGATGTAGAACCACTGCTTCTGCCACTCCTTTACCGTATCCACAAAAGTGTGATTGGGCCAAGAGACGTTGGACAGTTTGCTCACCATGGCTCCTCCTCACTCCGCATGCTGGCCATCCACCACCTTCGGCTTCACGTTGAAGACTTTGAGCCACAGTCCGAAGTGGGGGTGGATGCGAAGGAAGGCCTCACACACGACGATGAACGCCGAGATGTTGAGGAAGGAATTCCGGGACAGATCGTGGAAATCTATCCCGTAATAATACATCAGCTCGCAGACAAAAGGGTGGAGTAGAAACTCTAGCCCGTGGAAGAAATGGGGGATGAATACTACCCTCCCAGTGGGCTTCGGCGTGGGGACGATTTGTCCCTCGGACGGCAGACGATGGTCGATCTCCTTCACCAAATACCCGGCCGCCCGAAGCTCAGTAATGTCCTCCTCCTTGACGGAGGAGACCATCCACTTCCCCCGACCACCGGATCCGGACATGGTTGCTTGAGTGGAAAAGAGATGAGAACTTGGGCGCTGGAGCTCGTGATCGGGAAGGCAGAGACAGAGAGAGAGAGAGAGAGAGAGAGAGAGAGAGAGAGAGAGAGAGAGAGCGTGAGAAGAGGAAGAGGGAATCCTTATCCCCTTATAAAGGCATTAAATATTAAACGCCTCCTCACCCGCCTTAAGATTCGCCTATTCCCAAGGGCTGTGTAAACGGCACGGTTGGGTAACCCATGCCCGCATTGATGAGAATCCCGCAATAAGGGGACACGATCTCTGCCTCGACAAGACGTGCCAATAGCAACCGCGTCTTGAAACGTGGGACAGCGGTTCAAAATTATGACCGGACAGACATGACGTTACGTCGCAGAAAGCTATCAGCGGATGGAACTCGTGTAAAAATATATACTCTCTCTACGGTTGTGTGTGGTGTGTGTAACAGGTCTGGATACAATCATCGCATCTGAAGACTATCTTGGAGTTCGGAAAAAGGGGAACCCGCCTTGCAATGCCGAAGACAATCTGCGCGCCGAACTCCTCGTCATTGAAGCCAGGTACAGGGGCTACTGAGGGAGTCCTGGACTAAGGGGTCCTCGGGCGTCCGGCCTGTTATCCATGGACCGGATTGATGGGCTGTGAAGATATGAAGGCCGAAGACTATACCCGTGTCCGGATTGGACTCACCTTGGCGTGGAAGGCAAGCTAGGCGACCGACTATGAAGATTCCCTCTTATGTAACCGAGCCCATGTAACCCTAGATCTCTCCGGTGCCTATATAAACCGGAGAGCATAGTCCGTATAGGGATACTCATTACCATATTCACATAGGCTAGACTTCTAGGGTTTAGCCATTACGATCTCGTGGTAGATCAACTCTTGTAACACTCATATTCATCAAGATCAATCAAGCAGGAAGTAGGGTATTACCTCCATAGAGAGGGCCCGAACCTGGGTAAACATCGTGTCCCCCGTTTCCTGTTACCATCGATCCTAGACGCACAGTTCGGGACCCCCTACCCGAGATCTGCCGGTTTTGACACTGACAGGGGGTACTACCCCAAGCACCCATCATAGGAGGTGCTCAACCTGTGCGAGCGGGTGTCGGTGATGAAGGAGCGGGAGGGGCTCACCGGCACCGACCTCATTACCGCCTTCATCGTCCGCCGAGTGCTGCCGCAGCAGCAGCGCAGCCACCTCATCGGTCAGATCACCGGCCTCCAGGACCCCAACCGCATGGCGAACACGCGGCTGAGCGCGGACCAGGTTGTGTGCCGGGTCAATGAAATTTCCAAGGCCAACCTGCAGGGTGACTGGGAGTTCGGGAAAGCCCCGTACAGCCACGCAAACATGGCACCGTTGGTGAGTCCTTGGTCTCCATATTTCGCTGTTGCTTATCTTCTTAATCGACCTGACGCGACGCGGGAGGTGCTTCTGAACGCCATCCGGCATCCTTACGACCGGGCACGGGCGCAGGTGGTGCACGTTGCCTCGGAGGAGCCCGAGGCCCATGGCGGAGGGGAGGGGCGACCGCTGGCGCGGGTGCAGGGCGCCGAGCGGGCGAGTCTTGTCTTTACTTCTTGAGTCGCCGGTCGTGTTACGACATTGGGGGTGCTGACGTGAGCCGTTGATGTAGCGGCGCCGAGTGGAGGAGGCGACGGCACGGCCGGAGCCGGGTCGTCTCGGGGGGCGCCGGCGGCGAGGCGGCCGCACGGGAAGGACAACATCGCGTCGTGGCCCCGACCGCGAAGCGCGCGGCTGACCCGGCCGGGGGTGCGAAGCCGCCTGCCAAGAGGAGGCGCGCCGCTCCGCAGGAGAGGGCGGCAAGGCCCGTCGTCCCGGTGGTGCCGGGGTTAGTGGTCTTTTTGCCTGAACCGAGTGGTCGAGCGGCTCTGCTTGGCCTTTGTGTACTTATTTTGTCTTGAGTTTCAGGTTGCCGATCTCGTACGCTCTGGCGGCGGCGGATGCTGTGTCCATCGAGGGCGCCGCGTTCCGGAGGAGCCGGTCCGGCACCATCGACCGGGACGAGGAGGAGAAGGAGCGGGCGGATCCGGATCTCGGTCTGGACCCGGCCAACGCCGAAGGCCTGGCCTGGCGGGACAGGAACCGAGCCAAGGCGGAGCTGGAGGCGGCGTCGACCCAGGCCTGGGTTAGCACCACGGCGACGTGGGCGCAAGCCGGCAAGGAGCCGGCATGGCCGGAGATGCCGGCGGCGACGGTCTTCGTGCCGTCGTCGGAGGGGGAGCACGGCCAAGGCGGCCGTGCGGACGTGATGGACCTCGACCGGGAGGTCGTGGTCGTTGGGGACAACACCCCGCCGTGAACCGACGTGGTCGAGCGGGTGGGGGCCGATGGAGGCGGCGGTGACGCCGTCTTGGGGGAGGCGGGCCGGACGGCGCCGGAGGGGGTGGCTCGGATGCCGACGAGCAAGGCACCGCCAGTGGTGGAGCCGCAAGCCACTCCGTCCATCGAGCCGGCGTCGGTGCCAGAGAGGGCGCCGGAGAAGGTGCCGGCCTCAGGGGAGGCGGCCAGTGGGGAGCACGCCCTGGTGCTCAGGTCCGGAGGTCGCCGGGCCGCCGGGTGACAGCCGACGTGGAGCGGGACCGGCGAGGTCTTCTTCGGGCCCCTGACCCAGGAGGAGGCGGCGATGGCCGCCGTGACCCGGCGCCTGCGAGGGCGGGCGGACCGGATCCAGGCCTTCGCCCAGGCCGAGGTGGAGGCGACACAGGAGCTGGAGGGCGTCGTGTTCATAAGTTTCCCTGTATTCTGCCTTTCTTTTTTCCGTTGCTTCTTCTTTGTGTTGTCGCGCCAGCGCACCCACTAGGTATAGCCCCCGAGATTCGTGCCAACTGCATAGCAGTTGGGTCGAATCTTAACTTGCTGTCTTGTATTGATCGTTTCTTTTTGCATCAACTGGACTCCTACTGGGTCGGCGTCTTCAACAGGCTCCTTGAGACGCACCGACGCCTCAAGGAACGGCTCGCCGCCAAGGAGGAGGAGCTCGGCGCCACGGCAGGTACTTTTCTTGCGTGCTCTTTTTTAGTGGGGGCGCGCTAGCGCACCCACTGGGTGTAGCCCCCGAGATTCGGGCCAACTGCGTAGCAGTTGGGTCGAATCATAAAGTAGTACTTTGGTTTTGAGTCTTTTTACTGCAGCCGAGGAGCTGTCCTGGAGGACCTGGCTGATTCGGGACGGCCTCCACTATGACCGGCTTCTTGCTGACGCCGGTCGGCTTGGAGCTGAGGTGGAGAGGGCGAGGGCGGAGGCGACGGGAGCTCGGCGGGCGCTCGACGAGGCCAGCCAGCTGCAGGAGCAGCTGGCGGGCGACAAGGGCCGTCTTGAGGCCGAGGTGGAGCGCCTCAAGGCAGAGGCCGCCAAGGTTGTGGAGGCGCAGCAGGCCCTTGCCGAGGCGGACCAGCAACACGGCAAGCTGGCCGACGACAAGGGGCAGCTCTAGGCCAAGGTGGAGCTCCTGAAGGCGCTGGTGGCCACGACGGAGGAGACCCGGCAGGGGGAGTCCCGGCGCCGCGAGGAGGCCGTGAAGGCGGCCGAGGAAAAGGACGCCGAGCTGAACGCGACCCTTGCCAAGGTTGCCGATCTGGAGAAGATGCTCCAGGAGCGTGACCGCACCATCGCCCGGGAGTGGCGCGGTACGTTGCTCGAAGCGCAGCACCTGGAAGAGTCCTTCTCCAGTAAGTGCTTTCCTTCGGTTTTGTTGTCGCCGGGTTGGGACCCCGGCTTCTCTTCCATAGTGAATTTCTTCTGACTTGCTTTTCTTTTCGACAGGGGCCTTCTCGGAGACGCGCCAGCTGGCGGAGGAGGCGGTCCTCTTTCAGCGCAACCCGCAGGGGATCGTCGGCTCCAGGACTGACCCACGAGTGGCCTGGACCTTCTCGGAGATCGTGACCGCCGTCGAGGCCCGTCTGCGAGTCTTGAGCGAGCAGATGGGGCGGCTCTCTGAGGCCGGCGCGGCGAGACAGCGGCCTCTGGCCGGGTTCCGTCGCGCCGAACAGCTTCACGCGGCTGGCGCGGTGGTTGGAGGCGGGCCCGGACCGTCTTCAGGAGGTGCGGGTTTCCGCCGCTCGTGCCGGCGCCGAGATGGTGCTCAGGTTCGCGATGTCTTGGCATCCGGACCTAGCACGGGATCCGTTGATGGGCCAGCGAGCCGGCTCGGAGAACCAGCTGCAGGCAGAGGCCGGATGGATCGCCGCCAGGGAGCTACATCACCGGGTTCGCCTTCCATGACGAGTTCCAGCCGGAGCGGGCGGAGGATGGCGGAGTCGTGTCTGCTGACGACTACGGCCTGCTTCTGGACGACCCGGAGGGCAGCTTTGAGGAGACGGACGTCTACTGCGACGCGAACGCCGGGGAGGAGGATACCAGCACCTCAGCAGACCTGGGAGCTGCGCGATCCGGCGGCGGGAATGCCTGATTTTTAACTTAGTGAAAAAATTTGTTAGATAGCAGGTCCACCCACCCACTGGGGGTTAACTGGGTGTAATGAACTCTGGCCTTGGGCCTGTTTATGAACATATGATGTATGAGCTTTGTGAATGTTTGCGCCTTTGCTTTTTGTTTTTTTGAGCCATTTTCCTGCAGTTTCCCCTCCTGGGCTTCTCCCCCGCGAGTCTGACGGCCGAGGCACCGGTCCGTGACAAGGGGTACGGCCTTTGAGAGGAGCGTGCAGTACTTAGGCTTTCGAAATGTTGAGCTCGAGCGAAACACCCATTGGGCCGGCTGGCGGCAATCCGGCGGCGCCGAGTTGGCGAGCAGCGGGTCGTGCGACAACTTAAAGCGGCGAGGCCGGATTGAGCGACCCGTCGGTGTGCAGAAACTTCGTGGGTGCCTGTGCTCTTGCTTTTCGTCTTTGGAGCCTTTCTCTCGCAACTTTCCCCCTTTCGGTCCCCCCCCCGTGAGTCTGACGGCCGAGGCTCCGGTCCGTGAATAGGGGTTTGGCCTTTGAGAGGAGCATGTGATATTTAGGCTTTCGAAACGTTGAGCGCGAGCGAAACACCCACTGGGCCGGCTGGCGGCAATCCGGCGGGGCCGGGTTGGCGAGCAGCCGGTCGTGCAGCAACTAAAAGTGGCGGGGCCGGGTTGGGCGACCCGGCGGTTCTTAACTTAGTGTTCGTGGTGTGCTGGTGCTTTGGTCTCATGTGCTTGCCGGCCAACAGCCGAAGCCGGTTCTGCGGCTTAGGGCGAAGTGAGAGGCCGTGGCGATCCAACGCGTCAGGAGCCGCTAAGGAAAACGGCGGGTGGCCAAGCCGTCCAGCCCCCGAGCCACCGGGTCGAGCGAGTCAATCCGGTGGTCTGGTTGGTTTAAGAGGAAAGTAATGCACAAAAGTAGGAGACACGATAGCTTGGTCGGAAAGGGCAGCCCCCGAGCGTCCTTCGGGGATCCCATAGTTTTCAGATGATTACAAAAGGCAGCGATACATACGTGCGCACGGCAAACTGTAAAACGGGCGGAGGAGCTCTGCATTCCATGGCCGGGTTGTTTCTTCACCGATGGTGTCCCTCTTGCGCTTGTTTGTCTTGCGGGCGTCGATGAGGTAGTAGGCGTTGCGAGCGCACAAGGCCTTGCTGACGATGAAGGGGGCCTCCCATGGGGAGGACAGCTTGTGTTGGCCAGTCTGCTCTTGGACAAGCCGGAGGACGAGGTCTCCCTCCTAAAAAGCGAGGGGCTTGATCTTCTTGCTGTGGTAGTGCCTCAGGCCTTGCTGGTAGATGGCTGAGCGGCTGAGCACTAGGAGACGTGCTTCTTCGAGTAGGTCGACGCCGTCTTCGCGGGCTTCCTTGGCTTTGGCTTCCGTGTACATCATGACGCGCGGCGAGTCGAACTCGACGTCAGTCGGGATGACGGCTTCTGGTCCGTAGACGAGGAAGAATGGGGTGAACCCGGTCGACCGATTCGGCGTTGTTCGGAGACTCCAGAGGACGGCCGGCAGCTTGTCGAGCCACCTGCCAGGCGACCGGATGAGCGGCTCGACGAGCCGCGGCTTGATGCCGGATAGGATGAGGCCGTTGGCCCGCTCGACCTGGCCGTTGGACTGCGGATGTGCAACGGAAGCCAGGTCGAGGCGGATGCCGGAGTCGGAGCAGTACTGCGCGAGCGCGCCCTTGGCGAAGTTGGTGCCGTTTGTCCGTGATGATGCTGTTCGGCATGCCGTAGCATACCCTGATGTCCTTGATGAACCGGACAGACGTTGGCCCATCCAGCTTCATGATTGACCTCGCTTCGATCCATTTGGTGAACTTGTCAACCGCCACCACCAAATGCGTCATGGGGCCTCGAGCGGACTTGAAGGCCCCCACCATGTTGAGTCCCCAGACCGCGAAGGGCCAGGCGATCGGGATGGTCCGGAGTGCCGACGCCGGCTGGTGGCTGCGCTGGCATCCCTCGCACTTGAGGACGAGTGACTCTGCGTCTTCGAGGGCCGTGGGCCAGTAGGAACCATGGCGGAAAGCCTTGGCCACCAGGGACCGCGAGGCGGCGTGGTGCCCGCACTCGCCCTGGTGTATGTCGAGGAGAATCTCAATGCCCTTGTCTTGCTCGATGCAGCGTTGGAACACACCAGTGGAGCTGCACTTCATGAGCTCGTTGTTGACGATGCTGTAGGCGTACACCTGGCGCTGCGCCTGCCGGGCTTCAGTCTCGTCCATGGGGAGGACCCTGTTCTCCAGGAACTCCGAGATGGGCACGGCCCATGATGGTTCCGTCACTACGGCGAAGACAGCCACCATTCCGGGTTCTGGGGCGGCAGCCCCCGAGCCAGGTTCAGCAGCCCCCGGGACCAGTTCGGCGGTCCCCGAGCCGGGTTCGACAGTCCCCGAGCCAGGTTGAGCAGCCCACGAGACGGGTTGAGGCGCGGTCGGGTTGGATGGAGCAGTCCCCGGGCCGGGTAGAGGTGCGGCCGGGTCTCCTGGGACGTGGATGGACACGGAGTCCGGAGGCGGCTTGATGGACGGCTTGTGCACATGCTTGAGGGAGACGCCGGACAGGATGGACTGTTGGGACGAGGCGATCTTGGCGAGCGTGTCAGCCGCCTCATTTTCTGCGCGTGGGACATGGAGGAACTCACAACCCTCGAAGAATCCAGACAGCTTCTGGATGAGGAAGCGGTAGCTTGCCATTTTGGAGTCGTGGCGTCCCACTCGCCGGAGCACTGCTGCACCACCAGGTCTGAGTCGCCGTAGCACAGGATGCTCCGGATGCCGAGTTCCTTCGCAAGCCGGAGGCCGTGCACAAGGGCTTCATACTCGGCGATGTTGTTGGAGGCGGCGAAGTGAATATGCAGTGCGTATTTGAGTTGGTTGCCCTTGGGGGAGCACAGCACGATGCCGGCCCCTAGGCCTAGTCGCATCTTCGAGCCGTCTAAGTGCATGCGCCAGTGCGTCGAGTCCGGCGGCGGCGGCAGGTACTGGGTCTCGGTCCAGTCGACGAGGAAATCGGCCAAAGCTTGGGACTTGATTGTTGTGCGGGGCTCGTACAGGATGGTGTGGCCGGCTAGCTCAAGCACCCACTTGGCGACCTGGCCAGAGGCATCCCGGCACCCGATGATTTCGTCGAGAGGGGCCGTGCTGACCACGGTAACGACGTGCTCTTGGAAGTACTACTTCAGTTTCTTGGTGGTGAAGTGCACGTCGTAACACTGTTGGGAACGTAGTAATTTCAGAAAATTTCCTACGCACACGAAAGATCATGGTGATGCAAAGCAACTAGAGAGGAGAGTGTGTCCACGTACCCTCGTAGACCGAAAGCGGAACCGTTATGACAACGCGGTTGATGTAGTCGTACGTCTTCACGATCAACCGATCCTCAGTATCGAACGTACGGCACCTCCGTGTTCAGCACATGTTCAGCTCGGCGACGTCCCGCGAACTCACGATCCAGTAGAGCTTCGAGGGAGAGTTTTGTCAGCACGACGGCGTGATGACGGTGTTGATGAAGTTACCGATGCAGGGCTTAGCCTAAGCACCTCTACGATATGACCGAGGTGGATTATGGTGGAGGGGGGCACCACATACAGCTAAGAGAGATGAATGATCAACTTGTGTGTCTATGGGGTGCCCCCTGGCCACGTATATAAAGGAGTGGAGGAGGGGGAGAGGGCCGGCCCCTGGAGGCGTCCTACTCCGACCGGGAGTAGGATCCCCCCTTCCCTTGTTGGACTAGGAGAGAAGGAAGTGGGAGAGAGGGAGGAAGGAAAAGGGGGGCACAACACCCCTCCTAGTCCAATTCGGACCAGAGGGGGAGGGGGCGCGCGGCCTGCCCTGGCCTCCTCTCTCTCTCCACTATGGCCCATTAAGGCCCATACAATTACCGGGGGATTCCGGTAACCTCCCGGTACTCCGGTAAAATCCCGATTTCACCCGGAACCATTCCGATGTCCAAATATAGGCTTCCAATATATCTATCTTTATGTCTCGACCATTTAGAGACTCCTCGCCAGGTCCGTGATCATATCCGGGACTCCGAACTACCTTCGGTACATCAAAACACAAAAACTCATAATACCGATCGTCACAAAACTTTAAGCGTGCGGACCCTACGGGTTCGAGAACTATGTAGACATGACCGAGACACGTCTCCGGTCAATAACTAATAGCGGAACCTGGATGCTCATATTGCATATTCTATGAAGATCTTTATCGGTCAAACCGCATAACAACATACGTTGTTCCCTTTGTCATCGGTATGTTACTTGCCCGAGATTCGATCGTCGGTATCTCAATACCTAGCTCAATCTCGTTACCGCCAAGTCTCTTTACTCGTTCCGTAATGCATCATCCCACAACTAACTCATTAGTTGTATTGCTTGCAAGGCTTATAGTGATGTGCATTACCGAGAGGGCCCAGAGATACCTCTCCGACAATTGGAGTGACAAATCCTAATCTTGATCTATGCCAACTCAACAAGTACCATCATAGACACATGTAGAGCACCTTTATAATCACCCAGTTACGTTGTGATGTTTGGTAGCACACAAAGTGTTCCTCCGGTAATCGGGAGTTGCATAATCTCATAGTCATAGGAACATGTATAAGTCATGAAGAAAGCAATAGCAGTAAACTAAAACAATCAAGTGCTAAGCTAACGGAATGGGTCAAGTCAATCACATCATTCTCCTAATGATGTGATCCAGTTTATCAAATGACAACTCAAGTCTATGGTTAGGAAACTTAACCATCTTTGATCAACGAGCTAGTCAAGTAGAGGCATACTAGTGACACTCTGTTTGTCTATGTATTCACACATGTATTATGTTTCCGGTTAATACAATTCTAGCATGAATAATAAACATTTATCATGAAATAAGGAAATAAATAATAACTTTATTATTGCCTCTAGGGCATATTTCCTTCAGTCTCCCACTTGCACTAGAGTCAATAATCTAGATTACACAGTAATGATTCTAACACCCATGGAGTCTTTGTGCTGATCATGTTTTGCTCGTGAGAGAGGCTTAGTCAACGGATATGCAACATTCAGATCCGTATGTATCTTGCAAATCTCTATGTCTCCCACCTGGACTTGATCGCAGATGGAATTGAAGCGTCTTTTGATGTGCTTTGTTCTCTTGTGAAATCTGAATTCCTCTGCCAAGGCAATTGCACCAGTGTTGTCACAAAAGATTTTCATTGGACCCGATGCACTAGGTATGACACCTAGATCGGATATGAACTCCTTCATATAGACTCCTTCATTTGCTGCTTCCGAAGTAGCTATGTACTCCGCTTCACACGTAGATCCTGCCATGACGCTTTGTTTAGAACTGCACCAACTGACAGCTCCACCATTCAATATAAACACGTATCCGGTTTGCGATTTAGAATCGTCCGGATCAGTGTCAAAGCTTGCATCGATGTAACCATTCACGACGAGCTCTTTGTCACCTCCATAAACGAGAAACATATCCTTAGTCCTTTTTAGGTATTTCAGGATGTTCTTGACCGCTGTCCTGTGATCCACTCCTGGATTACTTTGGTACCACCCTGCTAAACTAATAGCAAGGCACACATCAGGTCTGGTACACATTGCATACATGATAGAGCCTATGGCTGAACATAGGGAACACTTTTCATTTTCTCTCTATCTTCTGCATTGGTCGGGCATTGAGTCTTACTCAACTTCACACCTTGTAACACAGGCAAGAACCCTTTCGTTGCTTGATCCATTTTGAACTTCTTCAAAACTTTATCAAGGTATGTGCTTTGTGAAAGTCCAATTAAGCATCTTGATCTATCTCTATAGATCTTGATGCCCAATATATAAGCAGCTTCACCGAGGTCTTTCATAGAAAAACTCTTGTTCAAATATCCTTTTATGCCATCCAGAAATTCTATATCATTTCCAATCAACAATATGTCATCCACATATAATATTAGAAATGCTACAGAGCTCCCACTCACTTTCTTGTAAATACAGACTTCTCCAAAAGTCTGTATAAAACCATATGCTTTGACCACACTATCAAAATGTTTATTCCAACTCCGAGAGGCTTGCACCAGTCCATAGATGGATCACTGGAGCTTGCACACTTTGTTAGCACCCTTTGGATCGATAAAACCTTCAGGTTGCATCATATACAACTCTTCTTCCAGAAATCCATTCAGGAATGCAGTCTTCACATCCATTTGCCAAATTTCATAATCATAAAATGCAGCAATTGCTAACATAATTCGGACGGACTTAAGCATCGCTACGGGTGAGAAGGTCTCATCATAGTCAACTCCTTGAACTTGTCGAAAACCTTTCACAACAAGTCGAGCTTTGTAGACAGCATTACCGTCAGCGTCAGTCTTCTTCTTGAAGATCCATTTATTTTCTATGGCTTGCCGATCATCGGGCAAGTCAACCAAAGTCCACACTTTGTTCTCATACATGGATCCCATCTCAGATTTCATGGCCTCAAGCCATTTTGCGGAATCTGGGCTCATCAACGCTTCCTCATAGTTCGTAGGTTCGTCATGGTCAAGTAACATGACCTCTAGAACAGGATTACTGTACCACTATGGTGCGGATCTTACTCTGGTTCGCAAGTACCAAGTGATTCCAAAAGTCCATCAGAATGGAGTTTCTTCATGCGCTTTATACCAATATGACCTAAACGGTAGTGCCACAAATAAGTTGCACTATCATTATCAACTCTGCATCTTTTGGCTTCAGCATTATGAATATGTGTATCACTACTATCGAGATTCATTAAAAATAGACCACTCTTCAAGGGTACATGACCATACACTAGTAGAAAAAGGGTCAAATGTCAAGCACATTAGTGCCGGTTTGCTTTTGTGTCGGCACTAATGTGTGCATTAGTGCCGATTCCAACGGCTAGCCAGCCGCTTTCATTAGTACAGGTTCGTGGCCGACCTTTACCACTGGTTCGTGCCACGGACCGGTACTAAAGTGAGTGGTGGCAGGATGTTGTCAGTCCGGGGCCCCTCCAGCACCTTTAGTACCGGTTCATGGCACGAACCGGTGCTAAAGGTCGTCCTACATAAACCCTTCGTCCACCCGAGCTCGCTCTGTTCTTCCCCTTTCCCCTCTCCTCTCTGTTCTTCCCCTCTTCCTCTCGAGCTCATCACACATTTTGCCCAAAATTTGTCAAGATTTGAAGGCCCCCATCCATTCAAATGATCACAAAGGTTAGCAACTTTGTTCTTTCATCTCTCATTGCTAGATTAGCTCTTGCAATGCTTTGTATAGTGATTAATTAATGAGTTTAGTAATTTGGTAGAAAATATATGTGCTAGTATTTGATTTATATGCAATTTGTGGTCAAAACTAACACTTAGTTTGCACATGTAGGTGTGGTTTACTTAGTGCCTTCTAAATCTCCATCGTAACCACAGTCGATCGCCCGCACCGTTCCGTCGCCGGCACCACCTTGTGGTGAGCCTCTTGTTCATGAATGTTCTACATTACCAAATTGATGTTTGTGTGATTTGGATATATAGTTACTCGTATAATTATCTTACCCGTACGTTGTTTGTTATACATAGTGCCATGGTTTTGATATCCGTCCCCGTCGGCCCTCGTCCTTGTTATGATTCGGATGTGGTATATTCTCTTTTAAAACTAGTTGTTGCATTTCGTGTTTATGACAAATTATGACCATCAAGTTGACATAGATATTTTTGTCTAGGAGGTTTGTGAACCGGAAATTCCAACCGACCCTATTGTCGAGAGGTTAAATTTAGTTGAAAGAGAAAACGAGTATTTGAAAGAAAAATTGAAAAGAATTGAGGGGGAGAAGATGGAATTGGAGTAGCATGTTGCCGATGTCGTCGATGATCACAAGATCAAGATGGAGAAAATGCGCTTGAAGATTAGAAAGATTAGAAAATATGCCATTGATAGTGAGGCTTGGTGTCATTATGCTGTTGGATCAATTGTTAACTTAGTTGCGATCTTGATCGCATTTGTTGTTGCATTTAAATTCTTTAGTTAGAGATTTAATTGTTTGTTGCATTTAAGTCTTGTATGAACTTTATGTATGAACTTGTATTAATTTGGTCTATTCGGTGTTGTGTAATGAAGATGAGCCGACAATGGATGTACGATGACCGATGCTCTCCCGAGTTCATTAATGGCGTGCAAACTTTTCTGCTTGCGGCTGAGGCAAACAAGCGGGCGGATGGTTTTATGCCTTGTCTGTGTTTAGTTTGTAAGAATGATCACAATTACTCTACGTCAAGAACCATTCACGTCCACCTGTTTAAGTCCGGTTTCATGCCCCACTATAATGTTTGGACCAAGCACGGAGAAAGAGGGGTTATGATGGAAGACAATGAAGAAGAAGAGGACGGCAACAACTATCCTGGCCATGGGTTCCCTGAATATGATGATACAACAATGGGGGAAGAAGCTGATCCGGCAATGCGGGAAGAAGCTGAAGAAGAGGCATCAGATGAGCCCGCTGATGATCTAGGTCGGGCCATTGCCGATGCAAAGAGAAACTGCGCAAGTGATTTGGAGAAGAAGAAGTTGCAGCGCATGTTAGAGGATCACAAGAAATAGTTGTACCCGAATTGCGAAGTTGACAAGAAAAAGTTGGGCACCACACTGGAATTGCTACAATGGAAGGCAGAGAATGGTGTATCTGACAAGGGATTTGGAAAGTTGCTGGTAATGATAAAGAATATGCTTCCAAAGGACAACGAATTGCCCGAGAGTACGTACGAAGCAAAGAAGGCTGTTTGCCCTCTAGGGCTAGAGGTGCAGAAGATACATGCATGCCCTAATGACTGCATCCTCTACCGCGGTGAGTACGAGGATTTGAACGCTTGCCCGTTATGCGGTGCATTGCGCTATAAGATCAGGCGCGATGACCCTGGTGATGTCGAGGGCGAGCACCCCAGGAAGAAGATTCCTGCCAAGGTGATGTGGTATGCTCCTATAATACCACGGTTGAAACATTTGTTCCAAAACAAAGAGCATGCCAAGGCGATGCGATGGCACAGACAAGACCATAAGAAAGACGGAAAGTTGAGAGTTCCCCCTGAATGGGTCGCAGTGGAGAAAAATTGAGAGAAAGTACGGGAAGGAGTTTGCAGATGATGCAAGGAACATATGGTTTGGTCTAAGCGCAGATGGCATTAATCCTTTTGGGGAGCAGAGCAGCAACTATAACACCTGGCATGTGACTCTATGTTTGTATAACCTTCCTCCTTGGTTGTGAATGAAGCAGAAGTTCATTATGATTCTAGTGCTCATCCAAGGCCCTAAGCAACCCGGCAACGACATTGATGTGTACCTAAGGCCATTAGTTGAAGAACTCTTACAGCTGTGGAATGGAACAGGTGTACGTGCGTGGGATGAGCACATGGGGGAAGAATTTGACCTAAAGGCCTTGCTGTTCGTGACCATCAATGATTGGACTGCTCTCAGTAACCTTTCAGGACAGACAAACAAGGGATACCACGCATGCATGCATTGTTTGGATGATACCGACAGTATATATTTGGACAATTGTAGGAAGAATGTGTACCTGGGACATCGTCGGTTTCTTCCGAGCAGACATCCCGTAAGAAATAAAGGCAAGCATTTCAAAGGTGAGGCGGATCACCGGACGAAGCCTCGCCACCGTACTGGTGCTAATGTACATGATATGGTCAAGGATTTGAAGGTAGTCTTTGGAAAGGGTCCTGGCGGACAACCTGTTCAGAATGACGCTGACGGACGCGCACCCATGTGGAAGAAGAAATCTATATTTTGGGACCTGCCCTATTGGAAAGATCTAGAGGTCCGCTCTGCAATCGACGTGATGCACGTGACGAAGAATCTTTGTGTGGCCCTGCTTGGCTTCTTGGGCGTTTATGGGAAGACAAAAGATACACCTGAGGCACGGGAGGACCAGCAACGTATGCATGGAAAAGACGGCATACATCAGGGTCATGCCAGCTACGCTCTTACCAAAGAAGAGAAGGAAATCTTCTTTGAATGCCTGCTCAGTATTAAGGTACCGTCTGGCTTCTCATCGAATATAAAGGGAATAATAAACATGGCACAGAAAAAGTTCCAGAACCTAAAGTCTCATGACTGCCACGTGATTATGACGCAACTACTTCCGGTTGCATTGAGGGGGCTTCTACCGGATAACGTTCGATTAGCCATTGTGAAGCTATGTGCATTCCTCAATGCAATCTCTCAGAAGGTAATCGATCCAGAAATCATACCAAGGTTAGAGAATGATTTGGTGCAATGTCTTGTCAGTTTCGAGTTGGTGTTCCCACCATCCTTCTTCAACATCATGACGCACGTCCTAGTTCACCTATGCGAAGAGATTAGGGTTTTGGGTCCTGTATTTCTACACAATATGTTCCCCTTTGAGAGGTTCATGGGAGTCTTAAAGAAATATGTTCGTAACCGTGCTAGGCCTGAAGGAAGCATCTCCAAGGGCCATGAAAATGAGGAGGTCATTGAGTTTTGTATTGACTTTATTCCTGACCTTAAGCCGATTGGTGTTCCTGAATCGCGGCATAAGGGCAGACTGGATGGAAAAGGCATGCTAGGAGGGAATCAAAAAATATGTATGGATGGACATTCTCTCACTGAAGCACACTACACAGTTATACAGAATTCCGCCTTGGTGGCTTCGTATATGGACGAACACAAGAATTTTCTACGCTCCAAACACCCGGAGCGGTCTGATGACTGGATTACACGTGAACAAACCAGGAGTTTCGCCGGCTGGTTGCAGACACGTACCATGCATGACGCCTCTATTGAAGATGACCTGTACTCGCCGTCCCAGTTACCATCTTCGAATATAATGACTTTCAAAGGGTACGAGATAAATGGTAATACATTTTACGCGATCGCCCAAGATAAGAAGAGCACCAACCAAAACAGTGGTGTCCGCTTTGATGCAACAACCAAGACGGGAAAGGAAACATATTATGGTTACATAGAGGAGATATGGGAACTTGACTATGGACGTGATTTGAAGGTCCCTTTGTTTCGGTGCAAATGGGTTAATATGACACGATATGGGGTAACGGAAGACCCGCAGTATGGAATGACAACAGTGGATCTCAACAATCTTGCGTATGCAGACGAACCATTCGTCCTAGCTAATGATGTGGCATAGGTTTTCTATGTGAAGGATATGTCTACCAAGCCGAGAAAAATAGAAGATAAGGAAGCGAATGCATCATACGATGAGCCAAAGCGCCACATAGTTCTTTCTGGGAAGAGAAACATCGTGGGAGTGGATGACAAGACAGACATGTTAGAAGATTATGAAAAGTTTGATGAAATTGCTCCATTCACAGTGAATATTGACCCGAGCATCCAGTTAAATGATGAAGATTTTCCATGGCTACGGCGCAAAGGGACATACGCGAAGAAAAAGTTTCACACCCAAAGATCTGGGATGTGATCGGCTTCACTATCATCAATTTCTTCTGGTTTTCACACCCAGGAGGGAATCTCTGTAATAGTTAGGGTAGTTATGTGTTTTGGCATTTGAAACGCGAAGAAATTTTATGTGCAAACAAATTCTTTCATGCATTTACTGATTTTTTCAGCTAACTGACCCTGAAATTGAAAAGCATTTCAAATGAACTCAGAAAAGGTTGAAAGTTGGCATGGTATCATAATTTCACCCACATAGCATGTGCAAAAAAGTAGAGAGGGTTACCGCAAAAACTGGATGCACTTCGTGTATAAAATGGACAATCTCTTTCGAAGTATCAGGGTTTCGGACGAAAACTCATCCGTTACAAAGGGATTTCATTTTTAAATAACCTAAGCATTACCAAATTGAATATAATGATAAAACACACTAATATTAAACATAAGAAAAAAGAATCACTGAAAATCTATTTTCAAAGTTAAGTTATTCACAAACTAGTGATTCACACAAATTTCAAATAATTCAAAATGTAAACTATTCAAATTTGTAAACTACCGGCACTAACAGAAAGTTTGTAATGTTTTGTACCTAAAGCAAAAATATTCCCAAAGAAACTCTAAATACAGCAAAAAACAACTCAAAAATAAATAAACCAAAAATAAATAAAGCAAAAAAATAAGAAAATAAAAAAGCCCACCTACTGGGCCAGAGCGGCCTGCATACGACTAGAAACCCAACCTGTAGTTGGGCCAGGATGCAGGCCCGCAAGCCCAGTAGGCCCACAGGCAGAGTAGGAGAGGTAGGCCCAGAAGACCTGCTATTGAGAGGAGCTCAATGCAGTGCCCGCGTCGGGGCTTATAAACTGGTCCTAGCGCTCCTCAACTAGCGAGGTGGGACTAAACTTCTGCGCCCTTCGCCTGGCAGCGCACACCCTTTAGTACTGGGTGGTGGCTCCAACTAGTACTGAAGGGGGGTCTTTAGTACCGGTTGGTGCCACCACCCGGTACTAAAGGGGTGCGCTTCCCGCCGCTTGGGCTGGCCAAATTTGACCTTTAGTACCGGTTGGTGGCTCCAACTGGTACTAAAGGCCCATCCTATATAAGCAGCACTTAGAAATTTCGTCAGTTTTCATCTGCTTCTTCTCCTCTGCCCCGTCACCTGCCGCCCCCCGTCGCCGCCCCCGTCGCCACCCCTCGTCGTCGCCCCCGTCCCCACCCCGTCCCTGTCGTCGCCGCCCCGGCCGTCCCCGTCGTCGCCGCCCCGTCCCCGTCCCCATCGTCGCCATCCGCATCATCGCCGCCCGTCGCCGCCCCCCGTCGGCTCGCCTCGCCGGTGAGCGCCGGCCCCGGCCGCCATGTCCACACACACACACACACACATTGTTAATTAGTTGTAAAATTGTTAGTAATTTTTATGTTTTTATTTATAGAAATGTTAGAATTTTTTTGTTTTTTAGTTATAGAAATATTATTAGAAATGTTAGAAATTTTTCTGTTTTTAGTTATAGAAATATTAGAAATGTTATAGAAATGTTAGTTATATAGAAATGTTATAAATTTTTCTGCTTTTAAGTTATAGAAATATTTATAGAAATGTTAGCAATTTTTCTGTTTTTTAGTTATAGAAATATTAGAAATGTTATAGAAATATTAGTTATATATATAGAAATGTTAGAAATTTTAGAATTAGTTTTAGTTAGATGAATTAGATTAATGTCAAATTGTTAGAATTTGCATATAGAATTTTAGTTATCACAATCCAATCATTTAAAAAATGTTACTTTTTGCGGGCATATAGTATTTGCTCTCGACGATGCCCGGCCCGCATCCTCGCCGTCGACCCATTCGCGACGACGTCCGGCTGACCCATGTCCGGGATTGGGCTCCGCCGGGCTGGCACTGGGAGGTGCTACGTGGAGGGGCGCACCGCTTGGTGAGGAACCCGGCCTCGGGTCCCGTCGTCGATCCTGATCTCCTTTGGTGGCGTTCGCGTGGGCCACATTCGGTGCAGAGGGAGCCGGCCCCGCCGGAGGTGGTGCGTCGTCGTGTCAGGGAGGAGGACGAGCATGTCCATCGCTACATGGCTGCTATGGACGTCAGGTTCTCCAATACCTGGCAGGTTCTTTGGGCAGATGACCGGAGATATGATCCTGTGATGGTTCCTTGTCTTTGGGTGTCCACCGCCCGCGCCCCAGGAACCGCGAGTGGCCTAGATTCTTCTATAGTATTCGATCTTTATTAGCTACATAGCCAGTGATGTATTCGAGATTATATATTATTTGAGATGATGTATTCGAGATTATATATTATTCGAGACGATGTATTCGAGATTATATATTATTCGAGACGATGTATTCGAGATTATATATTATTCGAGACGATGCATATTATGTACTATATGATTCAGTTTTTCCTTATTGATTGCATCCATGCATTGTAATTTGAATACTAAATTGTTTTATATTTCTTCTGTATTAGTTAAATAAAAGCTATGGCGGACAATACCGGCAGAGAGGGAGAAGAGGCCCTGTTCGAGATCATACGCAGCCCTAGCAGGCTAGATGATCTCAATGAAGCAAATGACGGCTCCCAGTATCTGAACAATACCGGGGAGGGTGATGGTAAGATATTCGATCTCGACGACCGAGCTGATGAAGTCATGAACTATGATTATGATTATGATGACGCAGACAATGATTATGATGACGAATACAATGTTGATCTTGAAATAACAAAGACTACCGGTGAGGTATATTTATATAAGCAGTCATCTAGTGATCATCACATGTTTTTTTATTTGAAGATATATTAACGAATCGATCTTTCTTCTTTCAGCCCTCCGGATCGAGCAAATCTGCTTCTACAGACAGCAGGACAAAGCGCGGCCCGAGCGAAAAGTTGAAGGAGGGTGTAAAGTACAACATCGATTCCATCAAAGCTAGTGGCGAACCCCTCACGCCTAAGAACAATGCGAGCAAGTTCGTTCGTCAGTGCGGAGTTCTTGTGAAGGACCAACTCCCGATCTCCATTCAAGAATGGAAAGAGCCAAAAATTTAACGCCGAGATGTTACTTGGGTTGACGACAGAGCAAAACAAAAGCTTTGGGAATCTCTGATGGAACATTTCACCCTACCAGATTATTTCACTGATGCAGATGTGCAGAAAGTCAAGGACGCTGCTCTTAAGAAGATGGCAATTGCATTCAACACCCACAAGAAAACTGTATGGGCCAACTACCTCGCTGCAGAAAGGAAGACTCCAGAATTCAAGGGAACACTGGAGAAGCAAAGAGAACACTGGCCCGCTTTCGTGAAATTCAAGGAATCAGAATTATCTAAGGAACGGTCGAGAAAAAACAAGGCCAATGACGCAAAAAAGACGCAGTTCCATAGGCTGGGTCCAGGTGGCTACGCGGTGGCAATGCCTAAGTGGGATAAGTCTGAGCAAGAGATGGAGGATGCAGGGGTCACTCCAGTTACTAGGAGCTGGCCTCCCAGGTGCAAAACTTGGTTCTATGCGCATGGGGGGCGTTGGACCCGAAGACAGGCCTGGTTTCGAAGAAGGCAAGTCTAAACGGAGCAGAACAAAATTTACTTGACGCAATAGAAGATGCTCGAAAGGGGGTGTTCACGCCCAACAGAGAGAACGACGAGCTTACGCGCGCCCTGGGAAATCCTGAACACCCGGGAAGAACACGAGGCAAGGGCGTTATTCCCTGGTATGAGGGATTTTTGGAATGGAACGACGACTACAGGACCTGTGCAAGAAAGAAGATGGAGGAGGAGAAGAAGAGGAAGCTGGAGGAGGAGCAGAGGAAGAAGGACGCGGAACGCCTTCAAGGCCTAGAAGCAAGGCACGCGGACTTGGCACTCAAATTCCAGCAGCAGCAGCAGCAGATCGACTCACTTAGCCAGGAAAGGGGGTCTCAGCAGCGGCAGCAGCAAGCGGATGATCATCCAGCATTGGATAGCACCGTCCCATCCATGTCGAGAAGCAGCGTTGGTTCCGCCCCGGGCGACGCACTGCTGGATACATACCCTGTGGATGACATCATAGAGAACACTAACTGTGAGCTACACTACAAAATGAAGAACATATCCATGAAGGTGGCGAACGCCGTTGCTTTTACAATTACCCCCGAAGCAACCTTCCATTGCGCCCCGATTCCAGAGGGCTATGCTCGTGTCTTGGTTGATGAGGTGGTGGGCCCATATTCGGGGCTAGAGCTTGACATTCCTGGAGGTGACGATGAGCAAACACTAGGAGAGGCCATACATCGTTTCATCCTATGGAAAAAGGATTGCATCATCTTTCGAAGTCCACCGACACCGCGTCTGCCGACTCCTCCTCGAAGTCCGCCACCGTGTCAGCAGACTCCCGCTCCTCCAAGTCCGCCACCGTGTCAGGCCACACCTCCTGCTTCAAGTCCGGCACAGCGTCAGGCCACAACCTCCTGCTTCAAGTCCGAAACCGTGTCAGGCCACACCTCCTGCTTCAAGTCCGGCACAGCGTCAGGCCACTCCTCCTGCTCCAACTAAGCCACGTCAGCCGTCTCCGCCGCCTAAGCAATCGCAGAAGAGACACGCCGCAGCTATGGTGCATAGCGGTACAAGTCGAGGTAGTACAGAAAGTACAGGCGGAGACAAGCGATATAAATATGGTCCAAGCAGCCTCGCTCCTCTTCCTCAGAGGCCTTACGACATGACCGAGGAGCAAAACGATGCAATAGTGCGGGCCGAAGTGGACGCTCATTTTTGACCGAAACCGGCAACGCCGCCGAGGGAGAAAGTGCCCGAGGAAAAGATTGACCACTTCATTCATATGGCTAGACCACCAGCTCCCAAGCCTGTTGACTCAGACTATGAGCGCCAAATCAAGAAGGCACATCGAGCACGACTACAGAAAGAAGCGAGCTCGAGCTTGAGCCAACAAGCAGCTGTCAAAAAATGCGGGAAAACCGTTCCCCAGCTGGGAGAACAGGCGGCGCAATCGACCCCCCCCCCCGCTTCTTGTGCCAACAACACATGAGAGTACGCGCGCCCAATATTATTGTGGGCAAACCGTTTACGTTCTGGAGCTGGGCGATGTGGTAATAACCGAGGAGCATATAATGCAGGCTGAAATGCTCAAGATCACCGTTGGACAACTCCTCGAGATCGAGCCCATGCCTCCGCTTAGAGAGGAGGAAATAAAACGAAAATATGTCCGGGGCCAACCTTTGGTCGAGCCCGAGGAGGTCAAGAACCTCCCAACGAGAATGTATGAATTGCATGATTGGTACATGAAAATTACCAAGATTTCCAATTGAGAGTCCTTCATGGTGCAAGTCGAGGAAGATCATTACTTCCATAAGAAAGCTCTGGCCATTGAGTATTCAGAACTATTTCAGTTATTCAATCAAGATGCACTCGACAAATCTATCGTCAGTTGCTATTGTCTGTAAGTGATTTCTTTCTGTAATTTAAGTCTCAAGCTAGCTCTAGTGCTCATTGATTAATCATTAATTAACTGTAATTATATATCCTCACTATATATTCTTTTCTGTGGTATTATGCAGGATGAAGATGTATGAAATGAAAAAAGCTGGACGCTATGGCATTGGGCTCATTGACCCAAATACCGTTAATGAATACACATGGAAATTGGAATGGTGTAGACAAGATGTAGAGAAATGCATGCTAGAGTTCTTGAAGCGCCTCAATAGCAATGAAGATATACTACTTCCTTACAACTTCGAGTGAGTCACACTGTCTTGTACTACAAATTCTGTTTTTGCATACTAGCTAGATGTTAATAAGTCTATAGGGTTTAGGGTTATAGTTGATTAGTGTTATGCACATGCCCGCTTAATTTATACATGCAAACGTATGCGCATGCAGCTTCCACTGGATCTTGTTAGACATTAAAGTTGACGAAGGAAAAGTTGAAGTACTGGACTCACTACTTAAAAAAATAGTGACTACAGCATCATGAAGGGGATAGTCGACAGGTTATTTCAATCATTATTAACTATATCTCGGCCTATTTAGTTCGTCATTTCCTGATATGAACTATTTTTAATAACCCCTTTATTAATTTTCTTTGCCGGCGGGCAGGGCTTGGGCAAAGTACATCAAGGTAACTCCAGGAAAATGGCGACAAAAGCTATGTTGGTATCGACCCAAGGTAAGTAATTAAGTAGTACTAGCTAGCTAGCTACCATCTCTTTAATTCTTGTTTCAATACCATTAATTAATTAACATGCTTGACTAATTATTATCTGATTAAATTCTATTGTCGTAAAGGCCCTGAAGCAGGCGCCGGGGACTGAAGTGTGTGCATACTACGTTTGCAAGAACATTCGCATGATGGCGTCCGAAAGGAGCAGATCTGATAGACAGGACTGGGTACGTTTGCCAGAACACTATTCACAAATCTTACATGATTGTCGATATCTAGTCACAGAACTAATACACATGCATATTGATCTCCTTCTTAACAGTTCAAAGAGGTGCGGGACAAGCTCCTATCAGAGGAGCGCATACGAGCACTTCAAGAGGAAATAGCAGGATTTTTGCTCGACCAGGTCATAGATCCCAAAGGAGAATACTATTTCCCGCTTCCGCCCCCATGAACCACTTGTCATCGTGCTCCGAAGGCACCAGGGCAACATGTAGGAGAAATTGTATATATATATACATGTGTATGTGTGAATAATTAATGGTGGTTGTGAGACATTCGACTATATATATATATATATGATCGGTTCTACGAGAAAATCTATTTATATATATGCATAACGTGTACAATATGTAGTATCGTAAAATACCAGCAAACAAAAAAGAATTAAATGGAAAACACAAAATTAATGGGAAAAAAATTAAAACCAAACCCCCCAAAACATTTAGTACCGGTTGGTGCTACCAACCAGTAGTAATGCTCTACCAGCACCTGGGCCTGGCTCGTGCCACGTGGTGGCACTTTAGCGTCGGTTCGTGCCGAACCGGTAGTAAAGGTGGGGGCCTTTAGTCTCCACTCCATAGTGCCGGTTGCAGAACCGGCACTAAAGGCCCTTACGAACCGGTGATAAAGGCCTGTTGTGCACTAGTGACAAAAGATATTACTCATATAAATAGAACAACCATTATTCTCTGATTTAAATGAATAACCGTCTCACATCAAACAAGATCCAAATATAATGTTTATGCTCAATGCTGGCACCAAATAACCATTGTAACATCCCAAATTTTCAATTTGGTATGTTATACATAGATCATCATTGCATATCATGTTTTATCGCATTTTGACAAATCCTCGATAAATCCTAAGCAACTCAAGGACCCTCGGAGAGAGTTGGGGATTTTCTCGAATTTTCAAATTTGATTTTCATCAAATATTAAGACGAGGATTTTGGTTTTAATTATTTTCTCTTCGGAAAAATATTCCATTTCAAAAATAAACGAGAGGAGAAAATATGACTTCTCCAAAACCATTGAAATACTGGAGGAAAAATGTTAAAATCATTTATTGGAATTTATTTGGATTGTATTTGCAATTTTTATTGCATTAAAAATATTGCATGTTTTCAAAATATTTATTTTGTGTTAAATAAACGTTCACCCTATTCTAGATTTTCTAACTAGACGGGGAAAATTTATTTTATATTTTTCTGATTTTTATTTATTTTTCTGTGAATGTTTTTTCCGCGGAACGTTTAAAAAAAAAAGCACGCGCGCGCCCGCTGGGCCGAGCCCAGGCCGCCGGCCCACCCCCGCGCCCCTCTCCTCTCCCCGCACGCCGCCGCGCCGCCGTGTCCGCCATGGACACGGGGAGCCCCGCCGCTCGGCTTGCCCCCTCCCCCAAGCCTCCGGTCCCCCCCTCCTATATATACCCCCCCTCTCTGTCCCTCACCTCGCCAGCCGCCGCCGCCCGCCTTGCCCTCGCCGCTGCCGCCGTTCGTCGCCGGAGCCGCGCCCCTCGCCGCCCCTTGCCCCCTCGCCCTCCCCCGCACCCCGCCGCACCCGCCGCCCCGCCGGAGCCCTCGCCGGAGCCGCCCCGACGAGGTACTGCCTCGATGCCGTTCGTCGTTGCCGGTTTTCTTTAAAAAAAACCTTCGCTTTAAAAAAAACCCTAGATCGGTTTTTTTCGGTTTTATTATTTTGCGAGCGTTCACCGAACCGTTCGTTTCAACGAACGCGTTCGTCGGTTTTTCTCTGTTAACGAACATCCGTTCTTTAACCGTTCGTCCATTTTTCTTTTTCGTCGGATTTTTCTGCGATTATCTCAGATTCGATTTTTGATCGAATTTTCGTTTCTGTTTAACTTCTTGCTCGTTTATCGGAATCAGGCGATTCAAGCGCCTAGAGTTTCGTCTCGAAATTCTCTTTCCGTTTAACCTACTCAAACTTTTTTTCCCACAGTAAAATTTGACCTAGATCCAGATTAGTAAACGAAGCTACTTTCTTTCGCCATTTGACTTTCGTTGCTTCTTTCGAGTTGATTCTTTTTGCGAACCGGATTTCTTTAGTTGAACTTTCTGGTTGGTTCTTTCATTCGAGTTTTACCTATGCATTAGATGAGTACTAATTGTATGATTGTTTGTTTGCGATAGAGTACCCGGAGTGTGCCGCTTGTTACTTCGAATCACTAGGTTTTGCGGATCATCAGCAAGGCAAGTAACACTTTGATCATACTTTTCATACTTAGTTTTATTGCATTAGATCTTATCCTTAAACACTTGCATGATTAGGATCTAATTAAATTGTGGGTATTGGGAAGTAGTTGAGGTAGAACCTATTACCTGTTTTATTTATCAAACCTTGGGAGTTACTTCTACGTTGCTATTATTATTGCCATGCTATGCTCGTAGACGTGGATTGGGTTTGAGTGAAATTCATGACAGATGTGAGATTGTTATTAATGGTTTACTTAAGGTGGAAACTAAAACTCACATATGGGTGGATTGAGGTACCTGGGTATTCCAGGATTGCCTGTTTTTCTTTTGGACCGCCACCCAGGTTCAAAGGGATCATGAGATTATTCATGCTAGAAACTTCCGTGTGCAGCCGCAAGCTATTATGGGCTCTAGCATAGTTGATTAAGTTGTGTGAACTCTTACAGTGGTAGACTAGCAGATGTAGGGGAAAGTAGGTGTAACTGTCTACCCATACGTAAGGTGCAAACACTTCTGAAAGACTGTGTCTTGGTCATCCGTTACTCAAACACCATGTAGTGCGAGTACTCCAACGGAGGAGATCAAGTCTTGTGGGGAAAAGTGCACAAACCTCTGCAGAGTGTACAAACTAATCATGGTTAGCCGTGTCCCCGGTTATGGACAACTTGAGTATCTAGTACTTGGATTATCATGTGAATCTCATCACTATGTTACTTTTAATTAATTTTGTTGGGTTAATGATGACATTTAATTGGGATTGAGATGCTGTCAACCATCTCAATGTTTCACAACCACCATGATAGTTAAATAAAATTTATTCCTTTGAGGTAGGATAAAATTGGCTTTTCGCAAAACTGTAACCATAGAGCTTTCCACCAGCCATATATGCATGTAGTATAGCATTATTATTGTTCTTTGTTCTCTATGTGTTACATTGCTAGCATATTCTATGTGCTGACCCGTTTCTGGGCTGCAACGTTTCATGTTGCAGACTTTTCAGACGACGAGTAAGGTGCCTTAGGTCGTGGTCTTATACTCAGTGATGCCGCTGGAGTTGATGGACTCACTTATCTTCCAAGTCTTCTGCTGTTATCATTATTAGATGGCCTTAAGCCATGTTTGTCATACTTAATCTCTTCGGAGATATTCGATGTAATAAGTGTGTGATTGCTACTCTGTTATAAAACCTCCATTTGTACTGTGCGTGTTAGCATTACTGATCCAGGGATGACACTGGTGCACAGCAGCACAAACCATCTGAGGTCTGGTCGCTACAAAGTTGGTATCAGAGCACACGCTGACTGTAGGACACGACCACTAAGCTTAAGCCCTAGAAAGCTTCTCTCTTCTCATTTCTGACCCCTCTCCAGTTTCTACTTTTTAGGAATGGCGAATGCAAGGAGCAAGTTCATGCAACCAGATGAAGGCACGCCGTTTGGACGACACTTGAAGGAAGTCATCAAGTACCTGAACATAGGAATACCAAGCATCACCGGAACCTACAACGCCACATTTCCCGAAGAGGAGAGCTGGAAGATTCAAGTTATCATTCCAGGAAGGATGTTTAGTGCCATAAGATTGGTTTTCGAAGCACCAACTTGGAGTTTAGGGAAGAGCATGGCCGCACACATCGCCATGGGACGCATTGGAGAAGTCTACCACCAGGAGCTTAAGGATACAATTTACCAAATTTGTGGACGCCGAGACGCGCAATGGGAGATGATCAGAACCAAGAAGGATGGATCAATTGCAGCTTTCATCCAGGAGCAGAACCAACATATTCGTCGCCAGGAGAACCAGATGTGCACGGACAAGGAAGAACTGATGAAGGCATTAACGAAGATCAAAGAGCTCCAAGAAGAACTCAAGGCTACACGCGAAGATTATTTGGAGGAAATCAACGCACTAGTAGGGAAGAATGACGACCTGGAGAAGAAGATTGGAGTATTCATGGGAAATCTAGTGCCAAAAGCAGAAGTCGACGAATGCACTTGTCCGGATAACTACATCATCATCGACGACAACGACTCGGAACCAAGTGAAGATGACTTTGTTGATGAAGCCGGAGCAGACATCATGGAGTCTTCAACGGATCAGAATTTCTAGTAGACCACCAAATCAGTAGTAGTTTTTCCCCCATTTAATAGTATAGTTCAAGCACTTTGTAACGCTAGTTAGATCGATTGTTTTGCCTTGTTTGAATTGATTGAGTGATATTGATTGATTTGTCTCATGAGCATATGGGTAGTGTTTTCTCTCTAGACCTCATTCTATTCTTAACTCTCATCTTTTCTAAACCTATCAGATGCCTCCGAGACGCGACACCGGATTTGTTTTCCCGCCAGAGATCACCCAGTTGATTCAGCAAGAGAATGCCCTGATGCAAGTGTTAGTGCAGAACCAAGGCAACAACAACAACCCACCGCCACCACCACCTGTTGATCACTTAGCCCGTTTCTTAAGGCTAAACCCGCCGGTGTTTTCCAGTAGCACCGAGCCGATTGTTGCAGATGATTGGCTCCGCAAAGTTGGAAGGGAGTTGACCACTGCAGGTTGCACTGATGCGGAAATAGTGCGTTTTGCCACACATCAGCTTGATGGACCCGCAGCATCATGGTGGGAGAATTATACAACCACGCACCCTATTGACACTGTCACATGGGACCAGTTTCAACAAGCTTTCCGTATAGCTCATGTTTCAGCAGGAGCCATGGCTATGAAGAAGCGTGAGTTTCGCAACCTACGCCATGGAGGACGCACCGTAGGCCAGTATGTGGAGGAATTCAGTAAGCTAGCACGTTATGCACCAGATGACGTTGCCACAGATGCAGCCAAGCAGGAGAAATTTTTGGAAGGGCTGAATGATGAACTGAGTATGCAGTTGATGGTAGCAACCTTCAACAACTACCAGGAGCTGGTAGATAGAGCCCTCATGATTGAAGGGAAGCAACAGCAGATTGAAAACCGTAAGAGGAAGTATGGACAAGGGAAGTATAACTCAGGAGCTCAGCAGAAGCCTCGATTTACCCCGAAGCCGGGAGGACAGTTTCAGCATACCCATGGAGGAGGTAGTTCGCACAACCATAATGGCACCAAGAATGGTAATGGGAATGGAGGAGGCAACGGACAGAACCGCACCAACCCATCTACCCCAGCCAAGAGGGACCTGAGCCAAGTCACTTGTTTCAAGTGCCAGGAGAATGGACATTATGCCAATGAATGTCCTGAAGCCCAAAATGGAAATGGCAATGGAAGCTCTGGGAAGAAGCCGAACCCGTTCAACAAAGGACACGTGAACCACGTGAGCGTGGAGGAGGTTGAAGCTCAGCCTGATGCAGTAATAGGTAAGTTCTTGGTTAAGTCATTTACTGCAACCGTTCTTTTCGATACTGGTGCATCGCATTCATACATAACAAGGGGATTTGTGAATAAGTTTAAGATGTCCACCAAAGTTCTCAGAAACCCTATGTTAGTAACCTCGCCAGGAGCAGAGTATATGGCCACCCAAGGATGTTTTCAGATACCATTGGCCATTGGTAGGCATGTTTTCCCCTCTGACCTCATAGTTTTGGAGTCGCAAGGTTTGGATGTGATTTTGGGAATGGATTGGCTATCGTTGTATGGAGGAAACATCGATTGTGCCAGCAAGACGATTTTGCTTACCACCCCGGAAGGGAAAAGGATCAAGTATGTATCCCGGCATATGCCGAAGAGGACTCAAGTAAATTCCTTATCAGGAATTGTACAGGAGGAAGTACCAGTGGTGAAGGATTATCCGGATGTATTTCCAGAAGAGTTGCCAGGCATGCCACCAGATAGAGACATTGAGTTCTTGATTGAACTTTTGCCAGGCACAGGGCCAATATCTAAGAGACCGTACAGGATGCCCGCAAAGGATTTGGAGGAAATTAAGAAGCAGATCAAGGAGTTACTGGATAAAGCATATATTCGCCCAAGTTCGTCACCTTGGGGATCACCAGTACTTCTAGTGGAGAAGAAAGATGGATCGCTGAGGATGGTTGTTGATTACCGTGGATTGAATGAAGTAACCATCAAAAACAAGTACCCACTGCCGATGATCAATGATTTGTTTGACCGCCTACAAGGAGCTAAAGTATTTTCCAAGATCGATTTACGATCAGGATACCATCAGTTAAAGATTCGAGAGCAGCATATACCCAAGACGGCATTTACCACCCGATATGGATTGTATGAATATACCGTTATGTCATTTGGTCTGACTAACGCACCTGCCTATTTCATGAACCTGATGAACAAAGTGTTTATGGAATTTTTGGATAAGTTCGTCGTGGTGTTCATTGATGATATTCTAGTCTTTTCCAAGAATGAAGAAGAGCATGAGGAGCATTTGCGATTGGTACTTGAGAAGCTCAGAGAACACCAGTTATATGCCAAGTTCAGCAAGTGTGAATTTTGGCTGAAGGAAGTTGGATTCCTTGGACATGTTATTTCTGGAGAAGGAATAGCAGTAGACCCTGCCAAGGTTGACACAGTGACAAGTTGGGAATCACCCACAACAGTTGGAGAAATCCGGAGTTTTCTTGGACTTGCAGGATACTACCGGAGATTCATCGAGAATTTCTCAAGGATTGCTAAGCCCATGACGGAGCTATTAAAGAAGGACACCAAATTCAATTGGACTGAGGAATGTGAAGCTAGTTTCCAGGAGTTGAAGAAACTATTGGTTACCTCACCAGTGTTGATTCTGCCAGATCAACGCAAGGACTATGAAGTTTATTGTGACGCTTCTCGTCGAGGACTTGGAGCAGTGCTTATGCAGGAAGGAAGAGTTGTGTCATATGCTTCACGACAACTTAAACCCCATGAGAAGAATTATGCTACGCATGATTTGGAATTAGCAGCCGTGGTGCATGCATTGAAGATATGGAGACATTTTCTCATCGGAAACCATTGTGAGGTGTATACGGATCACAAGAGTTTGAAGTATATTTCACGCAGAAGGAGTTAAATCTCAGACAGAGGAGATGGCTGGAGCTCATTAAAGACTATGATATGAGATTGCATTATCACCCAGGAAAGGCTAACGTAGTAGCAGACGCGTTGAGCCGCAAGAGTCATGTCAACACCCTCATGACAGGAGAGATACCTCAGGAGTTAGCCGAGGACCTTCGCGAGCTATGTTTGGAGATAGTCCCAAGAGGCTATTTAGCGACATTGGAGATTCAATCTACCTTGATGGAAAGGATCAGAGAAGCTCAGAGGACAGACAAGGAGATTGAAGAGATAAAGGAGAAGATGAGCAAAGGAAAAGCCAAGGGATTTCGTGAGGATGAGCACGATACCCTGTGGTTTGAGGACCGCGTATATGTACCAAATGATCCGGAGATCAGGAAGTTGATTTTGCAAGAAGCCCATGATTCACCGTACTCGATTCACCCAGGAAATACGAAGATGTATTTGGATTTGAAGAATATTTTCTGGTGGACCGGAATGAAGAAGGATATTGCGGAATACGTGGCAGTTTGTGATGTATGTCAGAGAGTGAAGGTAGAGCATCAGAAGCCAGCAGGATGGCTACAACCATTGCCGATACCCGAATGGAAGTGGGATAAAATAGGCATGGATTTTATCACCGGATTACCCAGGACTCGTTCAGGCTATGACTCAATATGGGTTGTAGTCGACCGTTTGACGAAAGTGGCTCATTTCATTCCACTGAAGACCACTTACACCAGTGCTAAGTTGGCAAAGATATACATGACCAGGATCTTATGTTTGCATGGAGTTCCGAGGACCATTGTATCAGACAGAGGAACCCAATTTACCTCGAAGTTTTGGAAGCAGTTACATGAAACATTGGGAACCAGGCTGGAATTTAGTACCGCTTTCCACCCACAGACAGATGGACAGACCGAGAGAGTCAACCAGATTTTGGAGGACATGTTGAGAGCATGTGCACTAGATTACGGATCCAGTTGGGACGACAATTCACCATATGCAGAGTTTTCTTATAACAACAGTTATCAAACCAGTTTGAAGATGGCCCCTTTCGAAGCTTTGTACGGAAGGAGGTGTAGAACACCGTTGTTATGGGACGAAGTTGGAGACCGCCAGTTGTTTGGACCAGATTTGATTAAGGAGTCTGAACAGAAAGTAAAGTTGATTCGCGATAGGCTCAAGGTAGCCCAGTCCAGACAGAAGAGTTATGCTGATTCGAAACGAAAGGAGACAGTTCACGAAGTCGGAGACCGAGTGTATCTTCGAGTATCACCACTTCAAGGAGTGAAGCATTTTGGAGTTAAGGGAAAGTTAGCGCCCCGTTTTATCGGACCATACAGAGTTTTGGAATGTATGGGAGAGGTTGCTTACAAGATGGAATTGCCCGAAGGATTGTCTGGAGTACATGATGTATTTCATGTTTCTCAGTTGAAGAAGTGCCACGCAGAGATGGCTGAGATACCGCTGAGAGATACTGTGCCACTGGAAGCAATTCAGCTGGAAAGTGATTTGAGCTATGAGGAGAAACCAGTTAAGATTCTCGAGTATGCCAGCCGAGTTACCCGCCGCAAGGTTATCAAGTTTTGCAAAGTTCAGTGGAGTCACCACACGGAGGATGAAGCCACCTGGGAGCGAGAGGAAGATCTACGGAAAGACCACTCCCACCTGTTTTCTAGCCAACCCGAATCTCGAGGGCGAGATTCATCTTAAGGGGGGTAGGTTTGTAACATCCCAAATTTTCAATTTGGTATGTTATACATAGATCATCATTGCATATCATGTTTTATTGCATTTTGACAAATCCTCGATAAATCCTAAGCAACTCAAGGACCCTCGGAGAGAGTTGTGGATTTTCTCGAATTTTCAAATTTGATTTTCATCAAATATTAAGACGAGGATTTTGGTTTTAATTATTTTCTCTCCGGAAAAATATTCCATTTCAAAAATAAACGAGAGGAGAAAATATGACTTCTCCAAAACCATTGAAATACTGGAGGAAAAATGTTAAACTCATTTATTGGAATTTATTTGGATTGTATTTGCAATTTTTATTGCATTAAAAATATTGCATGTTTTCAAAATATTTATTTTGTGTTAAATAAACGTTCACCCTATTCTAGATTTTCTAACTAGACGGGGAAAATTTATTTTATATTTTTCTGATTTTTATTTATTTTTCTGTGAATGTTTTTTCCGCGGAACGTTTAAAAAAAAAGCACGCGCGCGCCCGCTGGGCCGAGCCCAGGCCGCCGGCCCACCCCCGCGCCCCTCTCCTCTCCCCGCACGCCGCCGCGCCGCCGTGTCCGCCATGGACACGGGGAGCCCCGCCGCTCGTCTTGCCCCCTCCCCCAAGCCTCCGGTCCCCCCTCCTATATATACCCCCCCCTCTCTCTCTCCCTCACCTCGCCAGCCGCCGCCGCCCGCCTTGCCCTCGCCGCCGCCGCCGGAAGCCGAGCCGCCGCCGCCGCCATTCGTCGCCGGAGCCGCGCCCCTCGCCGCCCCTTGCCCCCTCGCCCTCGCCGGAGCCGCCCCGACGAGGTACTGCCTCGATGCCGTTCGTCGTTGCCGGTTTTCTTTAAAAAAAACCCTTCGCTTTAAAAAAAACCCTAGATTGGTTTTTTTCGGTTTTATTATTTTGCGAGCGTTCACCGAACCGTTCGTTTCAACGAACGCGTTCGTCGGTTTTTCTCTGTTAACGAACGTCCGTTCTTTAACCGTTCGTCCGTTTTTCTTTTTCGTCGGATTTTTCTGCGATTATCTCAGATTCGATTTCTGATCGAATTTTCGTTTCTGTTTAACTTCTCGCTCGTTTATCGGAAACAGGCGATTCAAGCGCCTAGAGTTTCTTCTCGAAATTCTCTTTCCGTTTAACCTACTCAAACAAGTTTTTGCCACAGTAAAATTTGACCTAGATCCAGATTAGTAAACGAAGCTACTTTCTTTCGCCATTTGACTTTCGTTGCTTCTTTCGAGTTGATTCTTTTTGCAAACCGGAGTTCTTAAGTTGAACTTTCTGGTTGGTTCTTTCATTCGAGTTTTACCTGTGCATTAGATGAGTACTGATTGTATGCTTGTTTGTTTGCGATAGAGTACCCGGAGTGTGCCGCTTGTTACTTCGAAGCACTAGGTTTTGCGGATCATCAGCAAGGCAAGTAACACTTTGATCATACTTTTCATACCCAGTTTTATTGCATTAGATCTTATCCTTAAACACTTGCATGATTAGGATCTAATTAAATTGTGGGTATTGGGAAGTAGTTGAGGTAGAACCTATTACCTAATTTATTTATCAAACCTTGGGAGTTACCTCTACGTTGCTATTATTATTGCCATGCTATGCTCGTAGACGTGGATTGGGTTTGAGTGAAATTCATGACAGATGTGAGATTGTTATTAATGGTTTACTTAAGGTGGCAACTAAAACTCACATCTGGGTGGATTGAGGTACCTGGGTATTCCAGGATTGCCTGTTTTTCTTTTGGACCGCCACCCAGGTTCAAAGGGATCATGAGATTATTCATGCTAGAAACTTCCGTGTGCAGCTGCAAGCTATTATGGGCTCTAGCATAGTTGATTAAGTTGTGTGAACTCTTACAGTGGTAGACTAGCAGATGTAGGGGAAAGTAGGTGTAACTGTCTACCCATACGTAAGGTGCAAACACTTCTGAAAGACTGTGTCTTGGTCATCCGTTACTCAAACACCATGTAGTGCGAGTACTCCAACGGAGGAGATCAAGTCTTGTGGGGAAAAGTGCACAAACCTCTGCAGAGTGTACAAACTAATCATGGTTAGCCGTGTCCCCGGTTATGGACAACTTGAGTATCTAGTACTTGGATTATCATGTGAATCTCATCACTATGTTACTTTTAATTAATTTTGTTGGGTTAATGATGACATTTAATTGGGATTGAGATGCTGTCAACCATCTCAATGTTTCACAACCACCATGATAGTTAAATAAAATTTATTCCTTTGAGGTAGGATAAAATTGGCTTTTCGCAAAACTGTAACCATAGAGCTTTCCACCAGCCATATATGCATGTAGTATAGCATTATTATTGTTCTTTGTTCTCTATGTGTTACATTGCCAGCATATTCTATGTGCTGACCCGTTTCTGGGCTGCAACGTTTCATGTTGCAGACTTTTCAGACGACGAGTAAGGTGCCTTAGGTCGTGGTCTTATACTCAGTGATGCCGCTGGAGTTGATGGACTCACTTATCTTCCAAGTCTTCCGCTGTTATCGTTATTAGATGGCCTTAAGCCATGTTTATCATACTTAATCTCTTCGGAGATATTCGATGTAATAAGTGTGTGATTGCTACTCTGTTATAAAACCTCCATTTGTACTGTGCGTGTCAGCATTACTGATCCAGGGATGACACTGGTGCACAGCAGCACAAACCATCTGAGGTCTGGTCGCTACAACCATTATTCAGGTCAGGTAGATGTAGAGGTAGCATGCCGACGGCGATCACATCGACTTTGGAACCATTTCCCACGCGCATCGTCACCTCATCCTTAGCCAATCTTCGCTTAGTCGGTAGTCCCTGTTTCGAGTTGCAAATATTAGCAACAGAACCAGTATCAAATACCCAGGTGCTACTGCGAGCTTTAGTAAGGTACACATCAATAACATGTATATCACATATACCTTTGTTCACCTTGCCATCCTTCTTATCCGCCAAATACTTGGGACAGTTCTGCTTCCAGTGACCAGTCCCTTTGCAGTAGAAGCACTGAGTCTCAGGCTTAGGTCCAGATTTGGGTTTCTTCTCCTAAGCAGCAACTTGCTTGCCGTTCTTCTTGAAGTTCCCCTTCTTCTTTCCTTTACCCTTTTTCTTGAAACTGGTGGTCTTGTTAACCATCAACACTTGATGCTCCTTTTTGATTTCTACCTCCGCAGCCTTTAGCATCGTGAAGAGCTCAGGAATTGTCTTATCCATCCCTTGCATGTTATAGTTCATCACAAAGCTCTTGTAGCTTGGTGGCAGTGATTGAAGAATTCTGTCAATGACACTATCATCCGAAAGATTAACTCCCAGTTGAATCAAGTGGTTGTTATACCCAGACATTTTGAGTATATGTTCACTGATAGAACTATTCTCCTCCATCTTACAGCTGTAGAACTTATTGGAGACCTCATATCTCTCAATCCAGGCATTTGCTTGAAATATTAACTTCAACTCCTGGAACATCTCATATGCTCCATGACGTTCAAAACGTCGTTGAAGTCCCGGTTCTAAGCCAAAAGCATGGCACACTGAACTATCGAGAAGTCATCAGCTTTGCTTTGCCAGACGTTCATAACATCTGGTTCAGCTCCTGCAGCAGGTTTGGCACCTAGCGGTGCTTCCAGGATGTAATTCTTCTGTGCAGCAATGAGGATAATCCTCAAGTTACGGACCCAGTCCGTGTAATTGCTACCATCATCTTTGAACTTTGCTTTCTCAAGGAACACATTAAAATTCAATGGAACAACAGCATGTGCCATCTATCTACAACAACATAGACAAGAAAAATACTATCAGGTACTAAGTTCATGATAAATTAAAGTTCAATTAATCATATTTAAGAACTCCCACTTAGATAGACATCCCTCTAATCATCTAAGTGATCACGTGTTCCAAATCAACTAAACCATGTCCGATCATCACGTGAAATGGAGTAGTTTTCAATGGTGAACATCACTATGTTGATCATATCTACTATATGATTCATGCTCGACCTTTCGGTCTCAGTGTTCCGAGGCCATATCTGCATATGCTAGGCTCGTCAAATTTAACCCCGAGTATTTCTGCGTGTGCAAAAACTGACTTGCACCCGTTGTATGTGAACGTAGAGCCTATCACACCCGATCATCACGTGGTGTCTCGGCACGACAAACTTTGGCAACGGTGCATACCCAGGGAGAACACTTGTACCTTGAAATTTTGTGAGAGATCATCTTATAATGCTACTGTCAATCAAAGCAGAATAAGATGCATAAAGGATAAACATCACATGCAATCAATATAAGTGATATGATATGGCCATCATCATCTTGTGCCTTTGATCTCCATCTACAAAGCACCGTCATGATCACCATCGTTACCGGCGCGACACCTTGATCTCCATCGTAGCATCATTGTCGTCTCGCTAACTATTGCTTCTACGACTATTGCTACCGCTTAGTGATAAAGTAAAACATTTACAGGGCGATTGCATTGCATACAATAAAGCGGCAACCATATGGCTCCTGCCAGTTGCCGATAACTCCGTTACAAAACATGATCATCTCATACAATAAAATATAGCATCATGCCTTGACCATATCACATCACAACATGCCCTGCAAAAACAAATTAGATGTCCTCTACTTTGTTGTTGCAAGTTTTACGTGGCTGCTATGGGCTGAGCAAGAACCGTTCTTACCTACGCATCAAAACCACAACGTTATTTCGTCAAGTTAGTGCCATTTTAACCTTCAACAAGGACCGGGCGTAGTCACACTCGGTTCAACTAAAGTTGGAGAAACTGACACCCGCCAGCCACCTGTGTGCGAAGCACGTCGGTAGAACCAGTCTCGCGTAAGCGTATGCGTAATGTCAGTCCAGGCCGCTTCATCCAACAATACCGCCGAACCAAAGTATGACATGCTGGTAAGCAGTATGACTTGTATTGCCCACAACTCACTTGTGTTCTACTCGTGCATATAACATCTATGCACAAACCTGGCTCGGATGCCACTGTTGGGGAACGTACTAATTTCAAAAAAAATCCTATGCACACGCAAGATCATGGTGATGCATAGCAACGAGAGGGGAGAGTGTGTCCACGTACCCTCGTAGACCGAAAGAGGAAGCGTTATGAAAACGCGGTTGATGTAGTCGTACGTCTTCACAATCGACCGATCCTCAGTACCGAACGTACGGCACCTCCGTATTCAGCACACGTTCAGCTCGGTGACGTCCCGTGAACTCACGATCCAGTAGAGCTTCGAGGAAGAGCTTCGTCAGCACGACGGCGTGATGACGGTGTTGATGAAGTTACCGACGCAGGGCTTAGCCTAAGCACCACTACGATATGACCAAGGTGGATTATTGTGGAGGGGGCACCGCACACGGCTAAGAGAGATCAATGATCAACTTGTGTGTCTATGGGGTGCCCCCTGGCCACGTATATAAAGGAGTGGAGGAGGGGGAGAGGGCCGGCCCCTATGGTGCGCCCTGAAGGAGTCCTACTCCCACCGGGAGTAGGATTCCCCCCTTCCCTAGTTGGACTAGGAGAGAAGGAAGGGGGAGAGAGGGAGGCAGGAAAGGGGGGGGCGCCGCCCCCCTCCTAGTCCAATTCGGACCAGAGGGGGAGGGGGCGCGCGGCCTGCCCTGGCCTCCTCTCTCTCTCTCTCTCTTCACTATGGCCCATTAAGGCCCATACAATTATTGGGGAATTCCGGTAACCTCCCCGTACTCCGGTAAAATCCCGATTTCACCCGGAACCATTCCGATGTCCAAATATAGGCTTCCAAGATATCGATCTTTACGTCTCGACCATTTTGAGACTCCTCGTCATGTCCGTGATCATATCCGGGACTCCGAACTACCTTCGGTACATCAAAACACAAAAACTCATAATACCGATCGTCACAGAACTTTAAGCATGCGGACCCTACGGGTTCGAGAACTATGTAGACATGACCGAGACACGTCTCTGGTCAATAACCAATAGCGGAAATTAGATGCTCATATTGGTTCCTACATATTCTACGAAGATCTTTATCGGTCAAACCGCATAACAACATACATTGTTCCGTTTGACATCGGTATGTTACTTGCCCGAGATTCGATCGTCGGCATCTCAATACCTAGCTCAATCTCGTTACCGGCAAGTCTCTTTACTCGTTCCGTAATGCATCATCCCGCAACTAACTCATTAGTTTTATTGCTTGCAAGGCCTATAGTGATGTGCTTTACCGAGAGGGCCCAGAGATACCTCTCCGACAATCGGAGTGACAAATCCTAATCTTGATCTATGCCAACTCAACAAGTACCATCAGAGACACCTGTAGAGCACCTTTATAATCACCCAGTTACGTTGTGACGTTTGGTAGCACACAAAGTGTTCCTCCGGTAATCGGGAGTTGCATAATCTCATAGTCATAGGAACATGTATAAGTCATGAGGAAAGCAATAGCAGTAAACTAAAGCGATCAAGTGCTAAGCTAACGAAATGGGTCAAGTCAATCACATCATTCTCCTAATGATGTGATCCAGTTTATCAAATGACAGCTCATGTCTATGGTTAGGAAACTTAACCATCTTTGATCAACGAGCTAGTCAAGTAGAGGCATACTAGTGACACTCTGTTTGTCTATGTATTCACACATGTATTATGTTTCCGGTTAATACAATTCTACCATGAATAATAAACATTTATCATGAAATAAGGAAATAAATAATAACTTTATTATTACCTCTAGGGCATATTTCCTTCAAACACATCTTCTGGTAGTGCGGGTAGTTCTGCTTCGAGGCGGAGAGCACCTCGCTCAGGTAGTAGACAGGACACCGGATGGCTTGGACCTTGTCCTTCTCTGGTCGCTCGACCACCATCACCGTGCTAACCGATCGTGAGGTCGCGGTGATATAGAGCAACAGCGGCTCCTTCTCGACCGGTGCGGCCAGGACTGGTGCGGTGGAGATGATGCGCTTGAGATCCCAGAAAGCCTCGTCCGCCTGGTCGTTCCATTCGAACGGCGTCGTCTTCTTCATCAGCTGATATAGCGGCAAGGCCCTCTCGCCCAGCCGGCTGAGAAACCGGCTGACCGAGGCCAAGCAGCCGGTGAATTTCTGGACATCGCGCAACCGAGCCGGCTTGCGCATGCGCTCGATGGCCTTCATTTTCTCCGGGTTTGCCTCAATACCGCGCTCCGAGACGAGGAAGCCGAGTAGCTTTCCGGCCGGGATGCCGAAAACGCACTTTTCTGGGTTGAGCTTGACCTTGTACTCGCGCAGGTTGGCGAAGGTCTCCTTCAGGTCATCGAGGAGCATGAGGTGCTGCTTGGTCTTCACCACGATGTCATCCACATAGACATGGATGTTGTTGTCGAGTTGCGACAGGAGGCATTTCTGCATGCAGTGCTGGAATGTGGTGATGGTGTACTTCACGCTGAACGACATGGTGATGTAGCAATACGCCCCGAAGGGCGTGATGAAGGACGTCTTCAGGGTGTCGGCCGGTTCCATCTTGATCTGGTGATAGCCGGAGTAAGCATCCAGGAAGGACAGGAGCTCACACCCGGCAGTGGAGTCGATGACTTGGTCAATCCGCGGGAGGGCGAACGGGTCTTTGGGGCAGGCCTTGTTCAGGGCTGTGTAGTCGATACACATGCGCCAGGTCTTGTTCTTCTTCAGGACGGGGACTGGGTTGGCCAGCCACTCGGGGTGAAACACTTCCATGATGAAGCCGGCCGCCTAGAGCTTGGCGACCTCTTCACCAATTGTTCTTCTCTTTTCTTCGGAAAAACGTCGCAGGGGTTGACGGACAGACTTGGCGTCCTTGCGGACGTGGAGTTTGTGCTCGGCGTACTTCCTCGGGATACCCGGCATGTCCTTTGGGGTCCATGCGAAAATATCCCGATTCTCACGGAGGAAGTCGGCGAGCTCGCCTTCCTATTTGCTGTCGAGGTGGGTGCCCATGACAACGTACTTGCTACAGCAGGGATCTTCTGGGTTTAGCTTCACTTTCTTGGTCTCCTTGCAGGGCTTGAACGAGGCCTCGTCGGCCGGCTCCTCGGCCGGGATCGGCGCGGCCGACGCCTCTTGGGCCAAGGCGACGATCCGGTCGAGCTGGCGCCGCTCCTCGGCTTGGACCAGCAACTCGGCCAGCTTGGTGCCGTCTCGGGCGCACTCTATGGACTTGCGGTAGTCGCCGGCGACAGTAATGAGGCCCTTCGGACCCGGCAGCTTCATCTTCAGATAGGCGTAGTGGGGGACCGCCATGAACTTGGCGAGCGCGGGCCGGCCCAGCAGTGCGTGGTACGCGCTGGATAGGTCCACCACCTCAAACCAGATCGGCTCATGTTGGGAGTGGCTGTTGTCGCCGAACAGGACATTGAGCCGGATCCGGCCGATCGGGGAGTAGGAGAGGCCGGGAACGATGCCGTGGAAGATCGTCCGGGTTGGCTCCAGGTCTTTGGCCTCGAGGCCGAGCTTGGTCAGGGTGTCGCGGTAGAGGATGTTGATGCGGCTGCCGCCGTCGTTGAGAACCTGGGAGAACTTGCACGTGCGCCGAGGTGTGATGATGGTAGGGTTGAGGACGAGGGCGTAACCTCCCGGGTTTGGCATAACGGCCTGGTGGTCCTCCCGAGTCCAGGTGACCGGGCGCTCTGACCAGTGCATGTACTCCGGCTTGGCCGGGTCGACGGTGTTTACCTCCTACCGAAGGAGGCTCTCACTGCGCTTGTCATCGCCGAGGCTGGTGAAGACGACGTAGGTCGCGTCCTGGGCCGGGTATGCGTCATCGCGCATCGCGCTGCCAGCCGTTGGCGGCGGAGGGGGCGGAGGTGGCTGCCCCGCTCCCGAAGCCGGGGCCGGAGGAGGCGGGATGTTGCCCCTCAGGAGGCGCTTGGTGATGGCGCACTGCCGAGGCGTGTGCGTGGACGGCCTTGCGCCGCTGTGGTGCTTGTAGGGAGCGTCGAGCATCTCTTCGAAGCTCATAGCGGGCTGCCACATCGTTTTGCCGCTCTGCCGGCGTTTGGCGGCCGGGTCGGTCGCGGGCGCCTGCTTGGCGGCTGCGACGAGCCGGTTGTCATAGATTTGGGCCGGCTGATCGGCCTTGCGCTTGTTGTTCTGCTGGCTGTGCTGTTGCCGGCTTCCTTCGCCGGCCGGCTTCGGGGGGAACCGGCTCTACTTTGCCGGCTTCGTCCAGCGCCACCTGGATCTTCCTGGCGGAGTCGGTGTTGGCGTACTTGTCCGCCGTCACCATGAGCGCGGCCATCGTGGCCGGCTTGGAGCGTAAGAGCTTGTGTTTGAGGAGGGTGCCATCCCGGCACCCGTTGAGGAAGTATTGGATCGCTTGGACTTCGTGGACGCCCTCGCAGCTGTTCTGGAGCTCAGTCCAGCGTGCGAGGTACTCGCGGCTGGTTTCCGCTGGCCCCTGCACGCACATGGCGAGCTAACTGGGGTGGCCGGGTCGCTTGTAAGTGCCGGGGAAGTTGCGTACGAAGGCCTGCTCGAAGTCGACCCACGCGTTGATGCTGCCCGTCGGCAGACTGTTCAACCAGGTTGCGGGCCGACCCCTGGAGCATGAGGGGCGTGTAGCGCACGGTGAGGCGGTGGTTGCCGCCGGTGATGCCGATGGCGGTAGTGTAGTCCGTGAGCCAGTCCTCCGGCTTCACGGTGCCGTTGTACTTGGGCGTGTCGCAGGGGAGCATGAACCCTTTAGTAAAGGGCTCACCTGGGATGCGCGGCCCGAAGCATGCTGGCCTGACGGGGCCGGTCTCCTCCACCTCATGGGAGAGGGCGAGTCGGTCGAGGCGGTGGCGAGCGGGCCCAGTCGGTCGGTGACCGCACCGCGGGGGGGCGGGTCGGCTCCAGTCGGACGTCGACCAGGCTGGAGCAGAGGGTCGAGTCGGCGTCGGGCCTCCGAGACCGGCTCGTCGCCCAAGCCGCTGGCAGTCGTCGGGGCGGGGTTGTGCCGGGTCTGGGTGCAGCCGGAGTGCGCCTCGCCAGGTGGTGAAGCCGCCGTGTGCTGTATGTCGTCGGGTCCAGCGACGTGGCGGAGCCGGATCCGGCCAGCTTGGCGAGTTGGTTGAGGCGGTCCTTCTGCGCGTTGGCCGCAGCGAGGAGGTCGTTCACCCTCTTGAGGCGGTCCTGCAGCTCTTCGCCTGCGAGCTGATCCAGGCTGACCGCAGCCGCTTGGGAAGCGCTCATGTTCTTCTCAGGAGTCTCGTAGACGGGAGGGATGGCACCGAAAGCGCCCGATCGTGCTGCCCCGGGCCCGTACGTCAGCGACCCGGCTTGGCTCGGGCGCGTCCGGCGTGAAGCCGTAGGCGGCGTTGCGCTCCAGCTGAGCGGAGTCGAGGCGGCGCTGTGTGACGGCGAGTGTCGGTGTCAGAATCGGCGGATCGGGTAGGGGGTCCCGAACTGTGCGTCTAGGATCGATGGTAAAAGGAGACGGGGGACACGATGTTTACCCAGGTTCGGGCCCTCTCTATGGAGGTAATACCCTACTTCCTGCTTGATTGATCTTGATGAATATGAGTATTACCCCAAATGTTTTGCCCCAGACGTTTTGATAACTTTGTGTACTCACCATCTGTTGGGGCCTCGGGTGGCATTCTTGTGCTGTGGTGTTCCAATGTTTTCTCTGGCATACTAGTGGATACAAAACCCTATGGTGTTATTGTTTCCTTTACATCCATACGCAATGCAAGCAGTTGGACTTTGGTTAATATCTATGGACCCTGTCAAGGACCAACTCAAGATGATTTTGTTCAGTGGCTTTACAACTTGCAGATCCAAGTGGGTGATAATTGGCTTCTCGTGGGGGACTTTAATTTCATAAGATCCCTTGATAACAGAAATTTGCCAGGTGGGGATATTAATTATATGTTCCTCTTTAATGAGATAATTGGTCATCTTGGACTTCTTGAGTTGCCTTTAAAAGAAAGATCTTGCACTTGGTCTAACATGCAAGAAAATCCACTGTTGGAACAGCTGGATTGGTTCTTTACTTCCTCCACTTGGATCAATGATTATCCCAACACAACGGTCCATCCACATGCAAGAACTGCCTCTGATCATGTCCCCTGTGTAGTTTCAATTGCAACAACTATACCTAAGGCAAAGATCTTTAGATTTGAAAATTATTGGGTGGATTTACCTGGCTTCTTTGATTGTGTGGAGCAGTTATGGAATGCTCCCACAATGAAATCTAATTATGCTACCAGGTTAACTGAAAAGTTCAAACAGCTGAGATATGCTCTTAAGCATTGGTAGATCAGTCTGTCTAAGCTCAAGAAAGCCATTCAAGCTTGCAATCAGGTGGTTCTGTTTTTTGATAACATGGAAGAATTAAGGGCTCTAACCAGACCTGAGTTCAATTTCAGGAAAATTGTGAAGCTCCATGTTGAGGACCTTCTCCACTTGCAGTTTATTTACTGGAAACAATGATGCACTATCAGATCGATGGATCAAAGTTGGGGAGGAGAACTCCAAATTCTTCCAAGCAATGGCCACTGAAAGGTTTAGGAGAAACTCTATTTCTTCACTTCAAGATGATGATGGAAATGTTGTCTCTGACCATCAACAAATGGCTAGTATGTTATGGGGCACTTTTAAAGAGCGAATGGGTGTTTCTACAGGGATTGATATGAAATTTGATCTTGATTCTTTGATTGAGCCTGTGGAAGGTCTGAACAACTTGTCTGCCCCCTTTTCTGAGGATGAAATAAATGAAGTTCTCAAATCTCTGCCCACTGATAGAGCACCTGGACCTGATGGTTGTACAGGTTTGTTTGTGAAGAGATGTTGGCACATTATCAAGCAGGATTTTTTGCAGCTCTTCCAGGATTTTTATGATGGCAAGATTACAATTAGTAACATCAATGGGTCTTTGATCACTTTAATCCCCAAGAAACTTTCACCTGAGGGTCCCAATGATTTCAGGCCCATTTCTCTAACAAATACCTGCTTGAAATTCCTGACGAAGCTCCTTGCCAACAGGTTGCAGCAGGTTATCCTCAGATGCATTCACAAAAATCAATATGGGTTTCTTAAGTCTAGATCTATACAGGATTGCATTGCTTGGACTCTGGTGTACATCCATCAGTGCCATAAATCCAAAAAGCCCATTTTGATTCTCAAACTAGATTTTGCAAAGGCCTTTGATATAGCAGCATGACCTTATCCTCAAACTTCTGAAACACAAAGGTTTTGATAGCAAATGGATTGGCTGGATTAAAGAGCTCTTGTCATCTGGTACTTCTTCTATTATCTTCAATGGAGTTCCTGGAAAACAATTTATTTGCAAAAGGGGTGTGAGACAAGGGGAACCTTTATCACCCCTCCTTTTTGTTCTGGCTACCGATTTATTGCAAACTTTGGTGAATGATATGTTGAGAAATGGAGTGATTTCTTTACCCATTGAAACACATGATAAAGAATTTCCTATTGTTCAGTATGCGGATGATACTCTCCTCATTGTTCCTGCGGTTGATTCTCAACTCCTGGCTCTTAAAGATATGCTACAGGATTTTCATGCCTCCACTGGGCTTAGAGTCAATTTTTACAAATCACGTATTCTGCCCATTAATGTGGATGAGGCAGAAACTGCACGCTTGGCTGCTTTTTTGGTTGTCAGGTTGGAACCCTCCCTTTTACCTATCTTGGGCTTCCTGTGGGCACCTCCAAGCCAACAATTCAAGAATTGTTCCCAGTGGTGGACAGGGTTGAAAGAAGATTGTTTGCTAGCTCCTGTCTCCTTAATCAGGGAGCAAGATTGCAATTGCTCCAGTCTGTATTATCCTCTTTGCCCATATACTTCCTTTGCAGCTTATGTCTGCCAGCTGGTATCATCAAGCATCTTGAGAGAATTATGAGATAGTGCTTATGGAGGGGAAATTCTGACACTCCCAGACAATCCTTGGCAGCTTGGCCTTTAGTATGTAGGCCTAAAGACAAAGGTGGCATGGGTATTATTAACTTGAATATCCAAAACAGAGCACTCCTTACCAAACATCTTTTCAAGTTTTATAATGAAGCTGATATCCCATGGGTATCTCTCATATGGAACACTTATTATGATGGAGTTGTGCCCCATGGAACTGTTCTGTGTGGCTACTAAATGTGGAGGGACATAATTAAACTAAATGAAATTTTCAGACAGCACTGTGAGGTGATGATCAACATGGGGGACTCTGTTCTCTTCTGGTTTGATGCTTGGGTTTTTTTAGGATCCTCTACTCCTCTCGGAGAAAGGTTTCCTAGGATTTTCTCTTTTGCAATTGATGATAAGGTTTCTGTCAGAGATGTCCTCAACACTCTTGATATGTCTGAGCTCTTCCATTTGCCTTTATCAACAGAAGCAATGGAGGAAATGATCACAGTGCAGAATGGCTTGGCTCATATGGAAATAGATGAAAGTCTCAATGATTCTTGGTCATGGATCCCCGGCAAAGGAAAATTTTCTGCCAAAAGT